>NW_024500461.1:5259094-5866094 GCF_017590055.1 Onychostruthus taczanowskii
TGTGTGAACTTGGTCCAATATGTGAGCATAATTGTAAGGATTTTCATATGTCTGCACCATCTCCATATCATTACATATTAGTTTGGAAATTTCCCTGAGAGGGAAAAATTATATTCCTCATTTATAGTTGCTGATACTTCAAAAGTGTTGCCCTAGATTTCTTATTACTTGGCCATCATAGCATATGCCAATATTTGGTGACAGTCCAATCCACATAGCTGAGCTCTGTTCCCTTCACATCCTGCATGTTTCTGTGGTGTTCTTTCAAGAGCATTACATAAAATGAGCTGATAGAAAGACACATGATAATAAGCACACATGCCTCAGGCTTCATGGTTGTAAAATGTCATGCTTACACAGAGAGCATTGTTTGTTTGAAGTCAGCAGTCTCAATAACCCATTATAGCTTTGTTTACTCAGGGGCACACAATAAGCCTGAGTTTCAACTCCCAGCCAAACACTTCTCTGCTGAAACACACAGTACCCCATCTCACACCCAGGCTGCCATTTACCTCACAGGCATTATTTCAGCACATACTTTTCATAATATAAAATTGCCAGCCCAAAGCCATTTTGTGACTCAAGGACACAATTATTTTATTACTTTGGTCTTGGGTTAAGTACCCTTGGAATACCACATTTCTGTTGCTCTGGATCAAGAGAGTGCAGTAGGTGCAGTGCTCTGCCATGAGGAAAGGAACTGTGAGACTCTGCAGTAGCCACATCCCAGAACTGCAGAGGCTGGAAGACAGGAGAACCTCTGAAATGATTGTGGGAAGGGTGAATTGTGTGGAATAACACAACTGTGTGAAAGTCCTTTTGGTAAAGGACTTTTGCAAGATATTCTCACATATGGAAGTGGGGAGGAAGGAAAAAAAGAAATCAAGCCATCAAGCTCCTTTGTTTCTTCACCGTTCCTATTCACAGCATAAAATACAGCCAGCAGTAAAAAAGACAGGTGATAAAAGGTGCACTTTTGTGCTGCTTTACCCTCTGAATTCCAGTCCACATATGGGACTGCCTTTCCCCTGCTTGTGCTAGTAATTGTTTCAGTTGAGTTAGAAATCATCTACAGTTTCAAAAGTTTTGGTCAAAAACATTCTCATAACTGCACTGATAGGGGTTTCAGGACATTTTTGATACTCCAAACTCTAATTCCAGGAACTGTAAAGAGGCATGTGGCGATTAAAACATTAGCAGAATTATCTCAGCATCAGATGATGTTTAGTGTGGGTTCAGACCATGTTTCAGGCAAAAGTACTATTCTTACTTAGTAAGAGCTGGCTGTACTCTCCTTGTAATTTGGACATTGGCTGGAGCTGTTTTTCATTAGCAACATGCTATATGTTAAATGAATATAATTCAGGTTATGAATTTTTGCAACCTTGATCTTATGTTTGAAGGTAATTTGTAGTCTCTTCATTTTCATAATTAAGTTTTAATTATGTTAACTACTAGAGGAAATACTTAGCTGTGTAGGCTTTGGGGTTTGAGTTTTTTCTTTATTTTTATTTAGCTGCAAAATGAATTCATATCCTTCCCTCTAGAAAAATTGGAAAAGCTGGGAAAAAACCCTCTGCTCATACTCAGCTGGATTCTATTATGAGAGAAGCAGTTGTGGGACTGCCTGTGGTGCTCCTTGGGGACATGGCAGCTGGTCACTTAAATCATGGATGACCTCTTTTTTGGGAGTGCTTCACAATTACGTTTTAGGAGTATGCTTGCCTGCAGTTGTGTTTTCACATCTTGTCTATTTTGGAAAGCTTCTCAGTTTCTTGTTTCTGTTTCGTATCTCTAGTACAAGTTTTCCCTCTTAGTAGCTTCTTTTCAGTGTTGAGTGCAACAGAGAATCTTGCAAAGCTTTTGCCATTTGCAAACTGGATTTAAGCAGGCAATAGGAAACCCTATGCCAAAGCAATTTCCCTGGGCAGTAGTGAGTGGCACTGTGACCACCTTTCCTCCTAACCCACCGGGCATGCTGTAATTGCTCCTGTTGCATAGTCTGCATCAGTCATCATGTTCCCTCCTTAATTTCTTTGAAAGACAGTTATTTGCCTCTTTTATTCCTGCTCTGCTCCTGACCTCTTTTTCTGGGCCATGATTGAAGCTGAGCCACATTTAGTGATACAATAATATTCCTACACACTTTTTTTCATTAGAGGTCATGGTCTTGGTTCTTCTGCTTGCTAAGCATCATTGCCATTTCTGTCTTCTATGTTATCATATGTGTTATCACAGAAGTTATCACAGAAGTTCCAGGCAATACTGGGGTTTCTGTGTAGTTGTGTGGGTCTTTAAATATCCAGTTTGAATGGGCCCCTTCCACGCTGAACTCAGAATTTACTGTTCATTTTTTAGTGCTGTTGAATTTGGCTTTGTGCACATAAATGAACATAGGAAGAGACATGGCCTGCCCAAGAAGCAGTACAAGCAGAAGTACAGAGCAGACAAAACTCAGAAGGAGATAAGCAAAGGAAGTAGCTCACTCCATTGCAAAAAATAGTACCATTTATTCCTTAATTTTTTCTATTTTGAGATATTTCCATTAATTCCTTCTTTGACTGTCTTAAAATGTTTGGAGTCTACATCAGGGGATCTGAATTGTAGGATTGAAAACACTTGAAATGTAAAGATTATTCAAATTTATGCCACAGACATGTATGGCTGAGAAGTGGTCTTCTGTTGCCATCAAGACATTTTAAATGGCAAAGTAGTCCAGAAAGATGTCATTATAAATATTGAAAGTTTCTCCAGGCTGGGCAATCAAAAATGCTATATTTCCAGGCTTCTGGAGAAGCTCTTCCTCTTTATAAATTGGTGTGTCCTACTGAATAAAACTGAAAGCCAAGGCAATACAGTAGCCTGACAGTGATGGAGCCCAGAGCAGCTGCCTGCAGAACAAGCCAAGGGAAGATTTGCTTTCTGCTGTGGAGTGCTCTGCCAGCCCCCAGTGGTTTGTGGCCCAAGAGCTTTCTCTGTCTTTGTATTCCCATGACTTACCATTGCCAGCTAAACAACCAGACATTTCTGGGCTGGATTTAGATCCAGAGCAGCCCAGAGAGTGGGGAATGCAGAGGGACAGTGCACCTCATTCCTTTGCCATCAGCAAGAGATGAATTTGCTTGCTCGCTTTGGGGATGGCAGGTGGCCTCGGAGTCTCCTCTTAAGCTAAATGCTTTATGAGCATAGCAGAACACTGATGCAGTGCCCTATGCATCAGAGTGTGAAAATAAACACTAATTGGGAGGGCATGTGTTTAATGCATGCTATAGTTCACCATCTTTTGAAAAGTTATTTCTTTGATCACTGAGTTGCCAGCAGGTAAAATGTTAATTTGCCTGTTTCTGGAAGAGTACTGAGGACAAGAAGAGGTATTTAAAAATAAGTAAATCAACATGATGATGGGCTGATATAGAATCTTCCTGTAAAACCTTAACCTAATTCCTCTTTCTGTTAGGGGGACCAAAGCTTGGCTGTGTGTCACAGCACACTGGGTGTGACATTCTTAAAAAAGCATCCGCTCCACTCCTGGCAGTCATTTTTAAAAAACAATTTGCACTTTATTTCTGTGGCACCAAGAGATCACACATCAGCCAACACAGTCAGGCAGCCAGAGCGAATCAATGGCTGGCTTACCTCCCAAGCTCTGTCACCTGCTATTATTAATCCTGACAGTAGAGCCACCAGTTAAAGGGCAGCTTGAGATGACCAATTTGTAGATAACACTAGACTTTGCACATTAGCTGAGCCTACTGGGGCACAGTTTCCTTTATAATAGCAAAGAACTTCCAACATAAACTTGCAAAGAAGCTTCCCAGTTTTATCTGACATATGAAGCCTCAGGAATGCTTTCCTAACTAGCTGGATAAAAGACAGCAACAATGAGAGTAACAAAACCAATAGGTATATACAAGAAACAATGTCTCAAAACCACTTGCTTTTTAGTAACCAGAAGCAAAAACCCAATATAAACACAGAAAGTGGGTATAAGACATGTGGTAGTGGGATATAGTATAACATTTTCCATCCTCTTTAGGGAAGGCCACACATACTGTCTGTGAATGGGAAGCAGCTGGGAAGTAATCTTTATCAGCCTGAAACATACACTAGCAATCTTCAGAGTAAGCTATATTTTGCAAATTACACTACTTGAACTGCCAAGTGGAAAGAAATTTAATGTGAAGAGTTCAATAATGAAAGGATGTTAAGATAAAAATAAAAGTTCCATCTTTGCTCGTTATTGTCTGATATGGGAACTTGCTAAGGATAGTTGAAGACTACCCCTACTTAAAAAACTGTAGTTCAGTGGCCGTATGTGGTCCTATTGAAAGCAACACTAAATCCCATGTCATGTCTCTGCATGGTCTTTCACTGGCTCCTCTGAGTGTGAAATTCTGTCAGAAGTTCTGTTATTTCAGCCATTTTTTCATAACTTACTGCATTTGTAACTCTCTATGACTTGTACTCAGCTTTGTTTCCCGCTTGTTCTCTAGGTCTTGTGTTCTGTTTGCTTCTAAAGATTTAAAATTATTCTGGAATTCTAATCCTGAGAATTAATGGGGAAGGAAATTTATTTCAAATATTAGTACAAACTTATTCAGTCCCCTTGCGGCCGTGACTTGAGAGCTCATTTTAGTCCCACATGTTTTAGATGGATGAATGGTGGGTGTGTGTGTGAATTAACAGCATTTTAGTGTTGACTGTTAGAATAACATGAAGAATGTTCAGCCAGGATAAGTTAAAAAAAAAAAAATCACTCAGCTTTTTAATAATACCTTGGGCAATGGTGCTGTATTTTTAAGAGACTTTATACTTTGATGTAAGTTGCATCATTTCGAGTTCAAGGAGAAACATGTCTGCATGTTAGTGCAGCTGCTTTTCCTAAATATGGAAATTTGAAGGATGTAAGGTGAAAATGTCTATCACTCTTCAATCCACAAGGCATTAGTTGTTTATCTTACCGTGGCTTTATCAAGAACAGCTTTAAAATAATACTTGCAAACACAGAAATAAAGAGTGGCTGTGCCTGCAGTTGGCAGAGCTTTGGATGACTTGTCAAAGAAGGATAGAGACAAGCTTTGTGCCTTGCCTTTGGTATTACCCAAAGCTGGACAATCTGAAGGGCATGAGGAGTAGTGATGGGGTGCTTGTGAAGGGCAGGGGACAGAGCCTGGGAGCACCTCAGTCCAGTACTGGTAGATATGGCAATACTCAATGGAAAGGATGTCTCATCCTCCTCTGCCAACTTTGTGTTTCTAATTTTGCACAGTATGTTTACCTTCCCTTTTTCTTTCACCTGTAGTTATTGCATTACCTGACTTCTGCCTTCCATACAGTTAGCCTTGGACTTGAGAGGAAACTTCCTGTGATATTTGAATATGAGTCAGAATCCATCAAAAAACACAGTTTAGGTACCATCTTGATAGGCTTGGGCTTTTGCAGAGTTCTTATTACCTATTGTATAGAACCAATTTTAAAGCACAGTGTTTCTTCAAAGGAATTTTAGAAATAAAATCTGTGCCAGCTTTCTTTCTGAAGGGCAGATAACAGGTTTGCTCATTTCCTAGTGAAAATTCATTTTTACTGCTTGACTTGATCATTTGAAAAGGAAAATAATTTAAAATAGCAATAGTGGAGATAATTATGCAGTTTGAGTTCAGGAACAGGTTCTCAGCATTAGACAGAGTATTGTTGAAATTCTATGGATGACAATGATTAAGGCCAATAATTGATGTCCTCTTTAGAGTTTTGCATTTGTAGCCCTGCATTCTCCTCAGGTACTGTCAGGTGCATACTAATGAGGAATTGATAATAATTGATGGCAGTTTGGAGTATATGAAGCTGTGAAGGCAGGACTAGGTACAGAAAATATTTTTTGAGCAGTCCATATCTGGTTTGAAGCATCAGAGGTTTTATTTTACATAAACTGTGATTTCCTGGGCAGCACTGGGTACCCGTTTATAATTTTTCATCATTTTGATGAATGATCAGATTCTCAGGCTTCTTTTATTTTTTGGCATTTGTGTAATACTCAACATCTGCAGACATCTGGATCATAGATACTTAAACTTTTGTGAGATCAATCTCATTCAGACTGTCTTGGCATGTTGTTGGCATATTCCATAGCCTCAGTAACGCTCGTAAATATATTCAAGAGGAGTTTTGGGAAAGCAGCACTGATGACAGCAATCATTAGCAATCAATTAGCTGAGGTACTAAGTTCATAAAGTTGTTAACAGTCTTATGAAAGCAATTAATTAATTACTACCTTGGAATTACTACCCTAAATATATATCCAACTCATGGCATAGCCTAAAACATATTAATTGAAAAGTCAAGATTCTTGTTTTCAGTTACTTTCTCATATGAGAAGACTGGGGGGTGAGGAAAACTAAAAATATTTTTTGGTTCTGATGAAATTGGAAACTGAAAAATGGAGAAGTAGTGAAAAATGACACCTCAGCTTTCATAATTTTTTTTCACTGTGTTTGAATTCATTGTGATGTGGTAAAAAATATTTAGAAGTGTTAAGAAAAAGAAAAAGTATAAAGGAGAACAACTGTCTTTGACTACAAAACTGAGGGGTTTTTTTTCCATTTATATCTGTAAGGTCTATTTCTGCAGGTAAAATTACAATAAAGGTGTCTCTGTTCTTTGGAGTTCTCTCTGTACAAGTGTGTAAATTTAATCTGTACCTTTGACAGAAATGTCACCAGCCTTTTAAATTTTGATTCTTGGATTTAATCTTTTAATGTTGAATCAGCATATTGACAGAAAAAGACAAATCCAAGATGAAAAATAAGCCAGAAGGCCTCACCTAAATTGTTTTTTCCACTACACTAAAACAAAAGTGACACTGCCTCTCACTCTCAAACCATCATGAATTACAGCCACAAGTTTGACTTTCCTGACTCAGCTTGGCTTAATTTCACATCCTCATATTTCCTTAATCTTTATATAGTTTGATTTCCTTTCTGCTGTCTAGAAAGAGAAAGAATCATGTTTCCACATAAATTCTTTTCTGGATTCTGCAATCTGAGATTTGCTTAATAAATTACATAAACAGATACTCAAAGAATACCTTGTCCATAGTTTTTTTGGCCCAAACCACTGACAATTCTGGTTTTCTTTCTTGATCTTTCTGCTGGAAAAATATTGTATTTTTAGTTCCACAGAACGGCACGTGTCCAATAACTCCATTACTAACAGAGAAGAGTTCATGTTTTGGTTTGAGACCTCAAGATCTCATTGGCACTTCCAGTTCTTGAGGACCGGAGCTATGTCTTGCCCCCCGAGCATGTCTGCACTGCTGCCATGCCCCCCCTGGCACAGGTGACAGGACAGCAGTGCAGGCACAGCCCGGGGCACAGCCCTGCTCACCTCTGAGAGGACAGCGGCTGGGACCACGGGGACATCAGGGTTGTGCTGTGAAGCACATCTTACCCACAGTCCAGATTTTGCCTGGTCCTGTGGGATCTTTTACTTTATGGTTGTAAGGGATGTTTTGGATCACACTGTAGGTCTCTGCATAGAGGATACAGAGCCACAGAAGATGCTCTTCTTTTGTGTGGCATGATGGTTACCCAAGGCTATAATTCAACTGTGCAATATGAACAAATAGGAGGCTGCAATGAATCTCCTACCTCTCAGAGATTTTTTTTTTTTTGGTTGTAAAATGATATACCAGACACTGGTGAGTAAAATTAGTGGCCTGTAAATCCCACACTATAAATCAGTCATGGGAAGCATTAAAACATACAGCTGGAAACATCAGTATTTCATTTGAGGTAATCGAATTTGTTAATAAATAAAAGAAATATGTGTGACCTTTATTGATATTTTCCTCTTTGAATATAATGGCTACAGAATGGAAGGAGAGAGGGGAGAACAGGAGAGAGAGAGAGAGAGGATAGAGAGGGAAAGAAAGAGGGAGAGGTTTTTTGCACACTCCAAGGGGGAGCACCTCACAAGGGCAGCAGCAAGGAACAAGATCCTTATGACCTAAACAACATGTAGGCAGTTACAGAATTTGATCATAAATTCACTCTGCTGAGTGTGTAACAAGGTAGTCCCAACTTAAAGCCACAAGCATTCTGGTTTTAGGTAACCATCACTTGTGAATTCACCCCGTTTCATTTGCAGCATATTTAATTAGCTCATACTGGTTGTGTCTGTGCTGCAAAGTGGATACACTTGGAGCTGTGCCATGCAGTTCTGTTTGCTGACTGAAATCTTTTGGAGTAATCAAAGTCCCATGGGCATCCAAATTTCCCACTGGAGGATAGATGGGGATATGCTGCAGCTGGAATTCACAAAGAGAATTCAATCACAGAGATCCACACATTGTCCCATGGCATAAGCCCAGCTATTCTATCATGTGAAATAATTTTCATTATTGTTTTGCTCATTCTTCCAACATTTTAGATATAATTTATATATCACATTTGTACACGCACGCAGTAGTAAGAGGAGAAACTTAAAATGCTGTAACTGTTTTTGGAAGCCACTCCATTCAGCAACTGGAGTTTGGAGAAATATGCATGTTTGTGGGCATATTCAAAATATAATATGGTTAGACCACTTGCAAGTAAAGTTGATATGACAACCTATAGTGATGGAAGTAGTCTGTAATCTGCATTATCTTTTGTTAAAAGACAGACAATTAAATTCATTTCATAATACAAGGAATTTTCTGACTAGCAGGCTGAATTTGAGTAGCAAATCCCATCTTCCTTCTACTAATAGGTGTTCTCTGAATTCCAACTGAAGCAACTAAAACTTATATTAGTAAAAAAAATGCAGTTTCTGGTATAGATTTGATAAGAACTATACACTGCACTGATCAATTCTAAAACATATTTTTAAAAAATCCTTTCTTATTCTGGTTTCCTCTCACCTTCCTGTTTATCCCATTATCTTTTTAAAGTGTCTTTTCATATGGGATTCACCTAACTTTAGCTATCTAGAAGCTAAAAATCTAGTCTAAATGAGAGTCAATGAAAAGTAACAAAAACTTCCTGAGGGTAATAACAGTTTACCCTAAAAACGATATCTTAGCCAGGTTGGAATTAATTGCTCTCTGGAAGTGGGCTACCCACTTACAGAAAATGCAGTCATCAAATTTGGTGTAGAAGCCCAGCTACTATATAGGTAAAGATAGGTGAATCAAGTCTGTAGAGTAGAAACTGTTTGGGGAAGAAATTCTTGGCCACAATTTAACACTTCCAGATATTTCTGTGCATACCTGTTGGATTTAAAAGAAATAAACCAACAAACCAACAAGAAAACAAAAACCCCAAACAAATAAACAAAGCCCACAACAAAAGCAGAAACTGACACAAAAAACTCAACCATTCCAAACCAATACACCTCCTAAAATGATACAAACGTGTCTGGTTTCTATCAGAAATTTTCTGTTGACATCTTCTTGAGTCTAGAGAATCTTGGAAAGGCTGTCCCTTTTTATCTAGATGGTTGAATAAGGCATCAAGATATTTGGCCTGCTTGAGACCTGTTGGAGCTACTGAGAAGTCCAAACATTAAACTTCCAATGTACTGCACAGTCCCTGTGAGCTAAAGCTCTTTTTATGTTGCGCTGCTGAAATTTATGGTGTGCATGCCTGATTTTTCTAATCTATAATTATTTTTATGTAAGAGAGAAACTAGAGATTTTTGCATTGTTACTTAAAGTGTCTGCTTCTCATGAGAAAAATTTTCATTTAAAAAAAAAAAAAGCAATAATCTTTTCTTCTTCTCCATGTTCTATACATGACATATTTTAAATACATTTGGTTGAAGAACACGAATCTTCAAGCAGTACCATGAACCTTTATCTTTTTTGTAGCAAGATTTCTGAATTTATCAGCATGTTTATCAGTTGCATTAGCCAAGGTACTTTAGCAATCATTGGCTGAACACTTTGAATTCACTAATCATGAAGCAGCCATGGAGATTCTTTCTGGAACTGATTTTCTCCACTGACTCTGTTGAGGTCACTTTTCCCAGCCTCCGAGATCTGAAAGAGTTGGAGAGAAACCAGGAATCTCCTTCCAAAACATAATGTCTGCAAGAATGATAGTGAAAAATTGTGGTTTATCTGTGATTATTTTAAATATATGTTTCCTTAATCCTTAAGTTATGAAGTTGTTCTGCAGCATTGTTAAAACTGATGTTTACTACTTATTCTTTCAGGACTGCTTCATTATAGATTCTGCAAATAAGAATTAGTAATTAAAAATCAATCTTCTTTTAAAACAATCCTGATTTTGTGCATTTAAATGTTTGCTTTGATCCTCAAAAATAAAAAGAAATATCACTTAGTTTGTTCTTCATTTTGTAGAGAATATAATTTAATTGTTCATTAAACAGGAAACTCTGCTGGAGTAAGAAACAGCTACTGAAGCCAAGAATAGATAATAATAAACATGTTTTTGTCAGCTGTGATGAACTAGTACAACCCACCAATATGTGCTTGTTTGGTACACAGGGCTCGGAGGCAGCCGGGGCTGTGTGTGGAGGGGCTCCCACGCAGCTCCTCCGGGATCTGCCGCAGGGTTGGCTCCAGGAACACCCTCTCCGCTCTGTGCAGAGCTGGGGACAACCTGTGGCACTGGGGTTCTTCGGTCACAGCTCTTCCGTTCCAGCCTGCTGTGCCCTCCAAACCTGTGGTCTTGCCGCACATTGGGTGCCACCTGTAGGATCGTGTCCGGGCGGGCTGCCTGGTCCCGCTGCGGCCAGCTGCGGACCCCAGCCACACCATCTTACAGGGACAAAGCTCTTCTCCACGTGGAGCCCAAGGCGCTATCTTTATTTCCAAGGTGGAAAAGAGGCTGCTGCCTCATGGCAGGAGACTGTTATACCCGGGGAATGCGGGTGGAGGAAGAGGACAGGCAATGGGATACCAGTGAGGAGGGGCGTGGGGAGGGGTAACCCAGGGAGAGACCACCGGGGGTGCTGGGGTGGCTGAGGGAAAGGCCATGTGATGGGGGAAAGGGATGTGATCATTGTGTTATATCACAAACCATGTGATATAAACTATCCAGTGCAATATAAAGACTGTTCAGTGCAAACCCCTAATCACCCAGTGCAAAACAACTAAATAAAGTATTTGGTGCAATACAACACTGGTCTTTTTGAAAGACTTCATTAAGGCTCTTAAATACCAAAATCAGCTTTGAATACTACAACTCCAGACCACTTACTCAGCTATTTTTTACTTTTGTGCTTCTAAGGTTTCCTGGTAGGTAAAATTCTGTTTTCTATGGGACCACGAGCATTGCAGTTGGATCTTTCAGCACCTATCTTCCATTCAAACTTGAAGTGAGTCCAGCAACATGACACTTCTCAATGGGAATCCCCTCGAGGAAGTGATCTACTATCCTCATGACGACATGTCCAAAGTACATCAACAAGATGTGACTCTCAGAAAGGTGGTTGCAGCAACTTATCAGTACAAATTACTTCTAATGCTACAGCGTAGTGGCAAGGGCACTTTTCCTAGGATGTGTAGGATTCCTAGCCTGGACATTTCCTCAGTCTAACAAAGTTCAAAGGCACAGTTCTCACTTCTGGAGTTGTGGTCTTTGCCGTCAGGGTATACAAATTTTTGGATAGGGCCAGCTCTCCACAAACCCTCTGTGAAGACATTCCAGCCAAAACTCCAGAAAAGGATAAGGTAATAATGCAGAGAAGCAAAATTTTCGCCTTGGATATTGTGGTTTTTTTGTCTTTAACTGAGGCAGTCTGTGATCCTTGCATTTAAAGGTCATTAATTAAATAGAACAGAGGGAAAAAATCCTGGGATCAAAACCTAGCACTTATCAAAACCACAGGCATTAATCAGGTCAATTTACCATATCAGCTTTTGTTCTATTTCTTTTTATTCCTTTTTATTTTTTTAAAGCTGAAGCTGGCTTCTGAGAGCAACTCTGGTATTTTCTAAATGTAAGAAGTGTATGTTTTAATTCAAGATTTTTGAAATATGTAAGTTACTGATAGACTCATACAACATTGCACAAGTGATATATTAACACTAAATCTAAACTCAAAGTTAAATCTAAGCTCAAAGTATTGGACCATTCCTTGGCCTCAATTCTGTATTGATTCACTCACTGCATAATTAAGTTTGACTTACCAAGAAAAACCTACACCTTATGAGTAACATTTTTACATGAATCCCTTAGATCAACTAATGATCCCATATACCGCATATTCATCTGTTTTTCAGACACATTGGTGTTTACTAGCACTTCTGAGTAGAATTTGTGCTTCTGAAGTTAAGGGTTATTGAAGCAATTTCTGAAATGAGATCATCACAACCCTGAACAGGCCAGTGGAGACAGACATTTTAAAGCAATATTGCTTAAAAGTAGAGCAGTAAAATAGTAAAAACATTTGTCAGGTTAGAGGCTCATAAAAATAAATATAGTGCTCTTCAGACACAAATGACTGGATAATATAGAAAGACTATGATTTATGAAAATATGATCTGCAAGTATTATCTGTCATGTACTGGACTTCTGCTGAAAATCCTAAGATTATTTACTTTTTCTAACCCTGTGGTGTATTTGGGGCTTTTCTCTTATTTTGCTTACTGTCACAAATGTTGTGTCTTACAGAATCATTCATCCTCAGAATGTCATCTGTCCTGTTTCCCTCAATCACATTTGTCTGTGCGAAATTGCCCACAGAAAAGCACTCCACCCTCCTTTCATACAAGTGCCATAAACAACGTTTTCACATAGGGTAAAACACAAACACATGCTGCCAATGGAGGGACTTTCATATCTAGTAACCCCTAAAATCAAATTTTTCCTTTAGCTGATGCTAAATAACTGACTTCAACCATGCAGACCCTCAAGCTCTATTGCTCAAAGTAGTTACAGGCTTGAGATCTTAGATAAATTTCTCATACACTAAAAACATTTCTGTATAGTCTTGTAGAGTGGCACAAAGATTAATATAAATAAATTTGTGAGGCTTTTGAGGAAGACTTGATTTTGATTAAATTGCTGGTTTCTGCTGTTAAACAAGGTCTCCTTTTTAAGCAGCTGCCTAAAATGCTCTCAGGTAAAATCCTTCAAGAATCCCATAGCTAATACTTAATAAGATTTAATTATTTTACAACTTATGTCTTTCACATTAGTGGTCCTCCTGAATCTGCCACATCCAAAGTAGCATTACAAGTGCTGAATTATGAAAAACAATTCTGGTGTAGCAATATGGGTAATAACATGCAAGGTCAAAAAACAGGCAAGAGTAATTTGCAACAACTAAATTGCTTGATGTAATACTTTGGCTTGATAGTCTTTAAGAGGAGGCTTTACATAAGTCAAAGGTCTTTGGAGTAATATGCAAATCAAAATCCTACCACTCTCCTAAATCCTTTTAATCCAGTCGTTAATCTCAATAATGACCTAGTTTTTGGGACCTTTACTGTGTTCAGCCACTTAATCACATTACCTAGTTTGCCCTTTACAAACTTTTAGAGGAGAAATAAATGTACATAAATAGCATCCTTCTCTAATGTAGCTGAAGCCCTCCTGAACAAGTGCAGTTTTACAGCAGAAAATACCGAGGCACCTGCTTAAGTTTCGTGTAGCTTCTCTGTTTAACCATAACTCTTAGATTTTTAGAGCTTTGCATAAAACAGAGGAAGAAAGAGGAGGATACCAGATTTTTATTCTTACCTTACAGTTGTTGGAGAAACATAAAAATGAAGAATGAGAAGCCATTATATACTCTGGATTTACTGATCATACCTAATTTACTGTAAAAATAAATAATTGGGAAAAACACTGGATTCATGTGAGTTTTGAAATTGTGGAAGAAGAAAATTATCAACCATGGAAACACATGCAGTAACATTTTCACGTATTGCTTTTACAGAGAGTAAGAACTGGTTTAGATTTAATGACAGACACAACTGATGTCAGAATTCCACAAAAAGAGAAGGCACAGGCTGGCTAAACCACAGCATGTACAGCATTCAAATATTCTCCAGTACCAAACACATTGAAGCTTGTAGTTCCCTTAAAGCAATTGCTTGGCTGGTAAATATTTTTTGTGCTTTGTGTCTGGAGAAGCGTGTCAGAAGAGTTTTACACAACAGCATGATGTGCTTCTTGTGTAAATCCACCAATAATCACAGATAAATAAAATCAGTCTACAGATCATCTCATATCTACCTGATTGTCAAATATCTATCAGACAGGCTAAGCACACTTTCAGGTGATCTTGTAGAACAAGATGGGTGGATTTTATTTTATTTTATTTATTTTATTTTATTTTATTTTATTTTATTTTATTTTATTTTATTTTATTTTATTTTATTTTATTTTTGAAAGAATATTCTTACATCAATCATATTTTAAAACACCCTAACTCTTTTATCTCTGATCTTTCATAGCCATCCTGCACTCAGCTTGAATTTAAATAGTGTTTTTAGCTGTTATACATCAGAGAGAATACCAGAGAGTGAAAAAAGAGCTGCGCTCCCATGAAGTGTGTATAAAACCAGACAGTAATGTATGCACTCTCCATTAGGAGTCACAAAGGCTAAAAGCATTTGCTGGTTCTCTGAAGCCTAAAAGACCATTTCAGATACAATGCATGCTCTAGTAACTGGATAAAACAAATCTGAATGAAGTTTATCACTGTTGTGAGTTTCACTTTTTTATACCACCAGTGAAAGCAGAGGAAAGCCAAAAGTATCAATAACAACAAAAATTTAATGTTAATGCTACTGTTGAGGATCTGAATGGTGTGAGGAAGCCAAGCATCTGCAACTGAGAAGTATAGCTTTACAAAAATTATACTAGAAAACCTTCTCTTTTAATAGAACATTAAAATCTTTGCCTAGATTTACTGAGGTCTCCCATTCTCATATCTGTGAAAATGATATAATTTTCCATTATATTGCATGGCCTAGTGTAAAAACTTTTCAGAAGCTTAGCATTTTCCATCACATTAGTGCATTTGCCAGGAGTTTTGTCTGAAGGACGATTACTTTAGCTCCTAAATCCCACTATTACTTTGTCATTTTAGCCCTTATATTATTTCAAAATAATAATAGAATTATAAAATCATAGAAATGTTACAGTTCAAAGGGACCTTTAAAGATCATCTAGTCCAGCACCCCTGCAAGGACAAGGGATACCTTCCACTTGTTGGGTTGCCAAAAGCTCCTTTCAAGCTGGACTTGAACATTTCCAGAGATGGGAAGCCATAGATTATCTGGGCAACCAGTTCTGGTGTCTCACTACTCTCACAGTAAAGAATTGACTCCTAATATTAACCCTACTTAACCCTACTTAACCCTACCCTCTTTCAGGGTAGAAAACCATACCTTCTTATCCTATCTTTACACATCCTTCTAAAAAGTCTCTCCAACTGCCCCATGTCCTTGCTATGTTTGAGGCCCAAAGGTGAGCACAGCACTCCAGCTGGGATCTCATGAGGGTTGAGTAGTGGGGTAGAATCCCCTCCCTCACCTTGCTGGCCACACTTGTTTCCATGCAGCTCAGGACACGTTTGGCTGAGTTCATGACAAAGCCAACCAGTAGTCCTTGTAACAGAGAAACAGAGAATGGTTAAGGTTGGAATGGACCTCAGGAGATCATCTGCTGCAAAGTCCCTCTTCAAAGCAGGGATCAGCTTCAGACAGCTCTCAGCTGTGTCCTGTTGTGTTTTGACTGTCTCCAAAGATGGACACTCCACAGCCTCACTGGGCAACCAGGTTCAGTGTTTGATTGCCCACACAGTAAAAATGGACCCTGAGATCCTTGTCTGCTAAGCTGTTTTCCAGCCAGATTGCATCCAGCTGGTACTGGTGCATGGGGTTACTCCAGCTGAGGTGCAGGACTTGTGGTTGCCTGTGCTGAAATTCATAATTCTCTTCTCAGAGAGCATTATGAAGAAGAGAACATTATGAAGAACAGTTTCTTGTCACCGTTTCTTGTACCTATTGAGGTGTTTGTGAACAGTAACATGCCCACCTGGTGTATCAGCTGCTCCTCCCAGTTTTGTGCCATCCACAACCTGCTGGTGCTACCTTCAGTGTCACCATCCAAGTCACTAATGAGGAACTTCACCAGTATTGCCCCAGCATCAAGCCCCAAGGTGCACCACTCGTGGCTGGCTTCCAGCTGGACCTTAGCCTGTTAAACTGGGCAGCTCAGCCACGCCACTGCCCTCTTATCTGGCCTGTACTAAAGCTTATAAGGAGTTCCAATTGCTCTGCCTTCCCATTCTTCTGAATAAAAGATGAGTATGCACCAAGGGTTAAATTAGGCACATATATATATATATTTTTATGAGAAGTGCATGTAGAGTCTCTTTATGGTTAGCATTCACAAAACTGCATGTGTTGTCCTTCATATAGCTGAAAATATCCTTTCTACTGAATTTATGAAGCTAAGTATATTTAGCTTGGTCCTGCAAGGCTCTGCAGATTTTGTCAGAGGCTGCACAGGTTTTTATCATCTCTGATAAAAAATTTCCATAACGTTTAACATCAACAATACCTCTTTGATCATTTGAATAACAGTATTAAATATCATTTGCATGGAGTGAAGTGTAGGAGAGGGCAATGCTAGTATATGAAAATTACATCAAGGTAGTATTTCATTCTCTATAATGACAAACAGAAAGGAGAACAACAGTCTGCTGGCATTTTTAAGGTGGCTTTTTCCAGCCCTAGTGACATCCTTGAGGCAGTCTCTGAACATTGACAGATATTGCTCAAACCTTTCCTTTTCACAAATCACAAGCCACTGCTGAGGCACCTAAAAGAATGCATTTTTTTCAATAATTTTCAAGATGTTTTCTTAATGAGCATAGAAAAAGATCACAATTTTATTTCTGTGTCAGTGGCCACTGGAAAACAAAAATCATTTAGAAAGATAAGGGATGTAGCAGTATGCAAACGTGGCAATTGAAACAGAGATTGGCAAAACTAAAATTTTAAAACTCTAGAAACTTTTGCAGAGATGGGAAAGGTAGGATAAGGAAAAGGCTGTACTAATTTCCACATATATATACAGCCCTGTTCCATAAATATCCTTATTTTTATCCATTCAAATAGTGATAGCAAGATCAGTGACCAAGAATGCTGAAAAATATCTCCAGGTTCAGTACTACTATAAAAAGAGGAAGATTTTGGATGAGGGGTGAAGGCAGAGTACCTAAGCTAACAGTTCACTGAACCATAGAAATGCTGAGGTTGGTCTGGAGTTGGATTCTCCAGTCTGACCTCTAGGCTGAGCTGAAACAGACCACAGGGTCATTTTTGTCTTTCTGAACATCTCCTGTCAAAAGTGCCTCGACAATGTCTGTGTCAGTTCTGAAGGACATTAGAGACAGGTTTTTTTCTTTTATTAACATCCATTCAAACCATGGGAGCACAGCTTTCCCCACGGAGCAGCAGGTTCTGTGTCTCCACTGGGTGTTTGTGAATGAAGATGTCTCTGGCAGAAGAAGAAATGTCTGGTTAGCAGTGGAGTAAGTCTGCTGCTAACTGGCAAACCTAAGTCCAGTGATATATGACTCTAATGCAATCTGGAAGATGAAGAAAACTGTGCTGCCTCATAATTCAAAAATATATGATTCAGATTTTGGAAGAAAAAAAAAAAAGAAAGAAGGGGAGAGGGAATCAATATTGGGAAATCTCATCTATAGCTGCCATCTGAAACCTCCAAAGATTGAGCACTCTAACTTGAGATATTAATCTGGATATCTGCAGAGGTTGGCAAGATGAGAAGGGAACACCAGATAACAGAAAAAAACCTCTTAACACTTTTATCAGGCCCAGTTTTCACTGTCAAACGCATAAGAATTGAAAGGGCAAGCATACAGATCTGCAGCTTTTCAATGCATAAGGCATTTGAAGCATGCTTATAGTGCTCTGGTAAGTTATTTCATTTTATCAGCAAAGTAATGGTCCAGGGAACCTGAAAGGATAAAATAGTTATCAGATTAATTTTTATGAAAAGTCCTGTGTGAAGATACTGGTGATTCCATCATCATCAAGAAAATGCACACAACAGTTCAATTTTGATTGCATCAGGGTTGTTCAGGTTTATGTACAAAGTTTTAATCTTTTGATTAGTATTCCTCTATCCTCTGCATATCAGCTATAAATCATGGAATAATCATGACAAAAGGTTTTGTTTAAGTGCTTATTATAATTCCATTTTGTCTCATTTAAACCCTAATCGAATAAGTCCCACAGAAAGTTAGCCAAGACACTGAGCTAAAGGAAATGACAGTGAATCAAAAATTGATTGTCCTGACTCAAAGTTTTAGCCTTTGTTAAAGGACATATATTTAGTTTGTAATGAAGAAGTGCAAAATGTTGAGCTGTCTGAACCACTTTGAGGCTGAAAGTACTTCTTCTGTTGCCTTCAGAGTCCATCATCAGCCCAGAACATCAGCTTACATATTGCAAATATGAAAAAGCATGCCTTATTAGGGCTTATAGGGCCAAGCAATTTCATAGGAATAAAAAAATATTTTTGTAGTGTTATCTACAAGTTCCATTCTTCAGTTGCAACGACTGTGCTGCTGGAGATATAAAACTGCAAACACAAAATAAGTGCCTTGAGGTTCTCACAAGAGCACAGACTCCTCCAGTTTTTGAAGGCAGTACAGACCTGTAGCCATGACCTTGAATTTGCCTGTGGGATCATCTCATGTGCCTGAGTGCCCATCAGTGAGTAAGCAAGAGTGGGTTGCATTCCCGAAAAGACTTAAAGTACTCAGATAAAAATTTACCATAAAAAAATTAAACTTTAGGTTAATAAGATCTTTAAGGGTTTGCTTTTTTTTTTTTTTTTTTTTTTTTTTTTTTAACTCTGAAATGTGTCTTAATCACAGAGGTTAATGTTAAGATATTGAAATATCACTGAGCATTAGGGCTGGATAGTTCTGCAAGTGGAAAATATCCTGAGGTAAGGCTATTTTCCCAGGATCCCTGGGAGGTAGATGTTACATCATATGAATGAAGCCTTAAAGCAGTCTCCATTGTGCCAGGCACGACACAAACACACAAAAACATACCTGCCTGGAAGAAGTGTCCATGTGAGAAACCATATTGACTCCTTGTCCCAGAACAGATAGAGGTACGAAAGGATATTTGGGATGAGATTTATTTCCCTTGACTTCCTACCTCTACAGTGCAGATCCTGTGTTTTAGTCATGGGAGAGGCTTTGGCTGCTCAGCAGAGGCAGCTTGGAGCCTGGAACCTCAATGTACCTCTTCTGGCCTCCCTGCACTGTCAGGGCACTGTTCTCTCAGCACCATGTAGTTCCTTTCTTGAAACAGCTTATTTCACACAAGGCAGGGAATAAAACATGAATTAACAATACCTTCCACTCCACTCAAGGCGAGATACTTATATATGAACACATAAATGTCCCCTGTATTTGTTTTCATTATATGCATCATACAAGAAAAGAAAATTGATATAAACAATAGGCATTAACTAGTTTGTAAGGAGTTAGTCAGAATTATTATTTTTATACTTTGGCAATTGTGTTTTTATCCTATCATTTTAAATATAATAAATAAATGGAATAAATAAATAGAATAAATAAATAGAATAAATAAATAGAATAAATAGAGTTGTCTGATTTTGTTTTGCCTGGTTTTTTGGGGTTTTTTTGCATTTTTGTTTTTTGTTTTTGGGTTGTTTGGGGTTGTTGGGTTTTTTTTGGGTTTTGTTGTTGTTGTTTTTGTTGTTGTTTTTTTAGGTTTTTTTTTTTTTTTATCTGGTCCCACATATGAAGAGGCATGAAAGCTAAAATTAATCTTTATTAATCGTACTTTAGGGTATATATAACTCTCATAAGAAGAAGAGCAATTCCTGTGAACATAATGAAATATCTGGCAAAACTGTAAATTCTTCAAGGACAGAACAGAGGAGCAGCAGTGCATCAGTGCCATTCTTAGCCTGACAATATTACAGCAAGAGCTGGAGAAATATTTCCATGATGCTGTTCAACAGAAAAAAAAAAGAAGTTTCAGGACATTTAAATTAATTTGTTATTTTGGTCTTGAATTAACTAAATCTTATAATAAATCAGTAGATTCTTTCAGATCAGCTGTATGGAGGGTGTTCACATTTTTTAAGACAAAATTCCAAAATCAGATTTTAGTCAAATGCAACTTTTCACCCTCTACTAATTTTTTTTTTCTTTTTTTTTTTGCTTTAGTTTTGCAATCAAAATGAGTAATTTTCATTGCCTTGTTCCTATGCACTGTGGACTATCCTAAATATGTTTCTGTGGAAGTTTTAAAAAAGACCAGACTTGCTTACCATTATCAGGCTCTATTCCAATATGTAGGGGAAAAGGAAATAAGTATAGAATAAAATTGCCAATACTATAAGTAGTATTTCTCAGTGTGCCAGTGATTTCTTTGACCTTTCTGGTGATGTTGTGATGTCACAACTCTGCAGCTTTGGCCTATTTTTTGCACAGCCTTCACTGGGCTAGACGTGATGGAAATAAACATCTTACATAACAGTCCGGCTGTGCACTCAGCTCTTTTCCCGTCTCTATTTTTTTTTCCTGAAGGAGATTTTCCCAGCATGAATTCTGTATGTACAATTAACATTTGCCAAATTTCATCTTCAAAATCTGTTAGGGTTTATAAGAAGATTAAGAGACAGAGCTGATGTGTTTCATCACCCTTTCTCTGTAATCACACAGCTTTACACTAGGAAGGAGAGCAAGAGGCAGGTTAAAAACGCAGTAATTCCCTTGAAAGGAGAACTAAAATAGAAGGTTCTGAATGAGAGACTTTGTACTACTGGGGTTATTTAAACCAAACCCTTTCAGGAAAGAGCAAAGATCAGATACAGATTACCCTCACAGACATAAAAAATACCCTGACCTGGTAACTTTTGCTGTTATGTTAAATAGCAAAAAAGAATGAACAGTACTGCACCACAGAAGCTTAACTCTTTCCTTTCCTTTTTCTTATATATTTTTGGTTGAACGTGTAGCAGGCATGTATACAGACAGACTGGACAGGAAATCTTCCTAAAGAATAAGGATGAAATGAAATGTGTGTACAGAAATAAATTCACCCAAAGTGAATACAAAAATAGGTGCATATATACCAAGAAAAAAATGTTCCAGAATATGTACCATAGATTGACACTAACCAAGTTGCACATACAGGTTTTTAAGTAAGGAAAGTTTGCAGGCAAAATTTTGCGAAGCTCTCAGAGTTGTTTTCTTTCTAAAGTCGAGTCTCAGGAGATACCATCAACATCTACTTTCAAAATCACTGAACAGTTTAAAGAAATATTGACAATTAAAACATATTATTTTGGACCTGATGAAGTAAACAGAATCCTAAAAGACCAGGCCTACAATTACCAAATCGGTTGTGTTAAACTCTCTATATTAGAAAATAAATATTTGATATGTCACAGTAGACAGGAAGTAGCTTTTCATTTTTAATACTTAAGTACTACCTAAGTCCGTGTCTTTTAATTAGCATAAACACTCCTGTGTTCCATACACACTTCCCAGGTAATTTAGTAAAGAAAACCTTCCCCTTCATCTTGTCCATCTACAGCAATTTTGTGATTTTCATTAGTATAATCAATGATAATAAAAAAATCTGTCAGCCTTAGCAATGCTGAGTTTCTAACAAAATGAATAAACAGATGCAAGTTGTGATTTATTCATGGCCAAGTGGGTTTTAAAATTTGGTCTGAGCTTAGTAAAAGTAGCAACAAAAAATAAGTGAAACTGTATGCTCACATTGTTTCAAGGAGGCTTACAAAAGAATTTAAGAGCTTAATGGAATTCATAAGTCATGGGCATCCATGCTTTTTCAGCTTAGAACTGATACATTCTGTGTATGATTTATGAGCAACACTGGTTAAAAATTGGATGCCAATTGAATATGTTCCTTAAGCCAATTTTATGTACATCTGTAAGATTGACGGATACAAGACACAATGTCAAAACAGAAAGGATAAACCAACCAAAAGTATTAACAAGATTAATGCATCACCTCCCACTTCTTCAACTACTGTTCAAGAGAGGAGAAACACACTGAGAAGATGGGGGAGGGTCTCAGACCTCAAATTTTAACTGCACTCGCTTTCCTGTGACAGCATACAGCTTTGGAATATATAATCATGATGGGAAAACACAAAAAACATCTGCTTGTAAAGTATCACAATTTAAGATGCTCCCAGATTAGATATTACTTAGCTATTGCTAAGTTACATAAACTCTGGTGTTACATGAGGATTGTCAGTTAGATCTGTCACTGAAGTGTGCAAACTGCCACATTCAATTACTTGGAGCAATAAATAAAGAATAAGAATCCCCAGACATAATTTACAGAGTTTTCCAGACCTAAAAGATATCCTTCTTTGTCTCACACTACTCAGTGGAACAAAATGTCACCCAGTTCTGCATCCCTAACTACATCCTTTGCTGTGCATACACCTGCCATTTCCAGGGCCTAAAAGGGCTGCTCCAGACTGAAAAATCTCCTGCTTCCTGTGGCACTTAAGGCAGAGGAATCATCCTCCCATGAAAGCAGAGTTTTAGCAATTCCTACATAACACTTTCTGCTGCCTTATCCCTTTTACATGATGTGAAGAGGTTGGGCTAACAGGAGGCTCTGACAATAATTCTTAAACAATATTTTGAGCAACATTCTGATTTGTTTCTTAGATAACTAGCTCCAAGGTAGGTGCTCACACTGCAAGAAATCATTGAATTAGATGAATCCCATGCTTGAACAGTAACAAATATTTTATTGATTTAAATTGGAATTGCTGGCTCTTTTCTTCCAAAAAAAGATTCTTGCCATTTTTCTTTCCTTTCCTTCTGAGTGACAGTCAAAACAGATACATATCCTGAGCACATATACATTTTTTCTTGTTCATTCCAAAAAAATGTTGACTTAAAAGACTTCTAACTGAAAAGCAATCAGAAATGATAACTGCAAATAGTATTTTTCTGCTGTGATTTGAGCCCAGATTCAACTATTAGAAATATATAGAAATTGAAATTTCTTGAGTAAAGACATGATACTAGTCATTATGACATATATGATTAATGTGTGATTATTTTGAAAGGAAAATATCTTGTAATACTAGTGTATTTTCTTCAGGCTCATTGTCAGGGAAATTTTTAAAGCTATTATTGAAGTTTCCCACAGTCATCACTAAAAGCTCTATTCAGCATCAAATACCAGCACATGCCTGAACGTGCTGCACATAAATGTTCATTCCCACAATCCATCCTCTGGTGTTTCAAACTGGATTGCTACTTGCATTAATCTGTAAGGTAAAATTCTCCCTTAGTAAAGCTACTAGTGTCCTATCTCACAGAAATCTAGCAAATTGTCCTCCTACTGCATAAAGTAGTTGTATGGAGGCTGGACAAAGATGATTCCTGCCTTGTGCAAGCACAAATTTCATGTACAAAATAAACACTGTATTTATATATGAAATATATGCACTGGTTTGGGCACAAATCTTTTTCATTCCTGTACAAACAGAAGTCAGTATTAGCATCGTGGGGTTTGGAAAGCAAAAGAGACAATTCGTCACTGGCCTCTGGAGCTTTATGGACTCCTCCCTGCATATCCATGGTCACATCCTGTGCTGTGAGTGGTTCTGAGAAGATCTGGGTTTTGTACAAACTGCTGCTCCACAGCCTTGGGCAAGATGATCAGGGCCAGCTCTAATAAAGAACATTAGTGTCTAAAACAAAGGGGCTAAAACCCAAAAATTGTATCCTTCAAAATAAACCTCACAGGGAACCATTAGGATGGGTCTGACCTGTTTGCTAAGAAGACAGAATCAAAAATGGAAGCTGCTTGTAGTTAAAAATTATATATCACCAGTAGATTTCCTGCCCATGTACACAACTGAAATAAAATAATTCAGTCAGACGTCTGTGTACCTATAAGAATATTGTCCTTTTTTTTTTCTATTCTTCACCTAAAAAGAGGGGATTGTTGTACTTTCTCGTGATCACCCTATATATCTGGGTGCTACGAGCTTTGTCTGCCTCTTTTTTTAATTGATATTTTATACAAAGTCTTTATAAGTCTTCCTGTTATGCTTCAACGAACTTTCAGACAAAATAGTTGGTAACAATCCACATCACTCTGAGTCTTATCTAAGTTTTTTTCAGAAGCATTGGTATCTTCAGCTTCTGAGACATTTAGGCACATTCCTTACATGAAGATTGTTCTGTTAAATATTTACAATAAAACCCAACCCCTCTATTCTCACAAAATTATTTTCTTGTTTTCAAGATGTTGGTTTGGATTTCTGTCCTTTGTATGTGATATATTTTCTCAGCCTTGTATTTTGAATTCTGAACCATAAAGCCAACCTTTATTAGGACACCTGAAACATTTAGTTCTTCTGCATTAGCAGTGTGATGCTTAGCAGTAAATTTCCTTAGCCTTCTGGATAAAATATGTTCAGCCAAAGAAAAAATTGTTTAGAATAGTGTTCTTTTTAACACAACAGTGACACCACTCAGATGCTGCAACAATAGAAATAAACCAGTTGTCTTTCTTTTGCCAAGCTTAGACTGAAGTCTTAAAATGGACTTTTTTCTTTTGACAGAATATTTTATGAATACATAAACATCTGTTTCCTTAAAATATCTTTGGTTTATCCCTTGGGTTATTATGTTCCTGCTTGGCTTTTTCTTTTCTGGCTTTTCAAGGTTAGTAATGAAAATGCAATGCTTGAAATTGTTGGTTAGCACATGCTAAATCCACACATCTTGAAAGTCTAGCTTTGGCAAGGCGGTCTGCCTTTGTTATATTGCAAACTTCAAGCTTAAGGGACCTTAAACTATGATTGATGAATTAACAATAGCTTAAAGACATCCATTCTGCTTAAAACAGGACTTGCAGCACAGTGAAACTGTATTTAGTAGGAGGACACTTTATTGTTCTTAAGAGAATTGGTGATGTTCTCACAACCTGATTATAAACACCTAAGCAGGCACCCTAAGTCTGAACCTGACACCAATCCCTGTGCCACTAGTGAGGCAACACATCACATGGTATTTCATGTTTCATATCCTTGGAGAATATGAAAATTGGAGTTTGATGAATGAGTAAATATTAAAAATTAATAAATTTAAAAAATGATAGCATATTGTATTTTTATGGCTCTAGGCCAAAATGGTCTTTTGAAGAATATTCAAAATTAGAAAAACACACTTATTTGTGCTGTCCTATTTCAGAATTAAGTACTCTAAATTATGTACTCTAAGATAACAACCCGAATCTACTATGTTGATCCATGCCATTAATTAATGTTTTTATATCAGAGCTGTGTTTTTGCAACAGATTTCCCAGTCATCTCACCTATATGCTTCAGTCTTCATACAGGTGTCATCTCAGAGCACCGAAATTAGAATTCTTTAGGGTGAAACTAAACCGGTAGCACTCAGCACTCTGCTGAACACCAACCCTCCAGCAGCAGCACCCTTACCCCCTGCCAGCTGCTCCTGGCTGTTCAGTCTAGGGGAAAAGCTGACCCAAAGTAGAGCCCCTGCATCACACACAGCGTGGGCTGGGGCTCCTCTGTGGCTGTGCTTCGCTCTGTGCCTGCAGAGCCGTGCGCCTCCCACTTCATGCCCAGGTGGCCTCTGTCACAGGAAGAGCACAGGCCTGAATCTCAGTAGCATCACTGAAGTGGCACTGACTTCAGGAACAAGGTCAAGTTTTTTGAAAAGTTTTTGAAATGTATTTTAATTGAATATATGGCAGAGAAAAGATGTTACGGACATTGATCTGACCATTTCTTTTGGGTTTCTTTTGTTTTAATTTGGTTTTTTGTGGTTTTTTGTGTTTTTTTTTGTTTTGTTTTGTTTTGTTTTTTGTTTTTTTTTAGACATTTCTTGCTCTTCAGGTGTTGAAAAAGTAATTCCAATGAAAACCATAAAGCATGTGAAGCATGTGCTGCTCTGCTCAAAACCCTTCACTGTGCTTCAGTAATTGGAGGACTACTTGCTAATCTAAGCTGTGGTCCTTAAATGATGCCGGTAATAAAATCAAACAGATCAAAGCCTTGTACAGATAATGAGAAAAAAGAATGTCTAAAGAAATTTACTTTATGATATAGAGCGAGGCCTTGGCCATGCCAAAGGACCTTGGATTCCTAAATGCCTGAGTTAAGCTTGCTTTCCTTTATCATCAGACCCATCAAATACAGAATCTCAGCTGATGTCTGGGTACATAGTTTTAATTTAAACCCTGTTGAAAATGTAGTTTAATGTAACCATCAAATCGCATACAGAGCCACTGCTGAGTTTCTGAGACAAATAAGATGAAAGAAAATCAAATATATTTCACTTGTTTCTGGTGTTATCAATTATTGTGATTATTAGTGAGTGGCTTGACATCATAGATTGAATGCAAAAGCTATTTAGGTAGGAAGATTCTTCTAGGTAGGAAGATTTTAGAGTCTTTACACTGTGTGTTTCACATTTGCTTCCTAAGCAAGCAGGACTTGGATCCTCCTGAGCCCCAGACATTTTGTTTTGCAGATCAAAGTGGGTGATTACAGTGCACCTTCTGGCTTTAAAATATGTTACTTGTTTGTGTTACAACACCATCAGGACAAAATCCACTGTGCCAGGCCCAGTAAAAGACATGAGCAGAGACACTCTGCCCCTGAAACATTCAGTACCTAAATAAATACAATGATTTTGTGCTGTAGAAATCAGCACAGAATTCCTCTCAGGCTAAGCACAAAATATTCTAAAATACAATTATTGTGAATTGTTACATAAAACAGCACAAGATGAATGTGAAATGTCAACATGTTTCAGGTAGGTTCTGTAAGGCTTCTTTTTAATTTGTCTGTTCTTGTACACCACTGGCATTTTCCAAGCCATTAAAATACCTCTGGTACAGCCCATTACTGTTCCAAAATAAAATGTGCATCTTCCCTTCAGCATCATTCTTTTACAAAAATGGATTTTCTACCAGCTATGAAACTGGATATACATACTAACAAATTTTCCTCTATACCTCCTAATTTGGAACCTGAACTGATTAGGTCGTTGTCAATCAATGTGATGGACTTGTATAACTAAAGTGTTAGAAAGGGCTTTGAAATGGGTAAACAAGCAGAATATGTGACTCTAAAACTGATGGTGTCCATCAAATTTTCCAGTAAGGCATTTTTTCCATGTATTACACTAATTTATTGACCTTTCATGCTGTGTGTGCCATGCTCCTGCCAACTAATGCTAGCCAAAATTTTCAATTAGGAATGCAGACCATCTGAAGAAAAGGCTGTTTCTTTTCACTTCCATTTCTTCCTCATTTATTTTTGTATTTATTCAAGTCCTCTGGAGAACTGTAAAGACTACATTATGCCCAGTTAATTTACAACCATCATTTTTATTGGGTTACTGTGAATTCCAGTTTTTAAATCAGCATTGCTATGCCACAAAAAGACATGTGTCTAGATCTTGTATGCAGGGCTAATTTTTTATGAAACAAGTGCTAGGATGAGGTGCTAGAATGCTAATAGCATATTTGTGAGTTTCATAGCAGCAGAGCTGACAGGCAAACACATTCTGGCATGTCATTTCAGACTATTTTGTCACAAAATTAGTTTTGTGAAAATGTTTTTTAGCACTTTCAATTTTTAGTTTTTGTTTTCATCTTTTCTATTTTTCTAAAGTCTTCTAAATTGCAATAAATTATGTTAAAGTTTCAAGTTCTAATGAATCCAAATAATTTTTCCTAGTTTTCTATTTACAAATGTTTCCTAAGTGAAGAACTTGGGAGGCCAAGATCATATTCACAGTACAAGATATTTGATGTATTCATTTGTTAATTACTTGTGCCTTATTTCTGCTTTTATTTTTGCCTGGCTTCAGACTCCAGACACATTTTTTTTCTCCCTTTCTCTTTGCAAAGTTCCATTACCTTCTTCCTGTGCAGTGCATGATGGCTAGTCTTTGGCAACCATGAAGTTTTCATTCAGTTATCAGCTTTTTGTCTATTAAAAAATCCCACACAGAGTCACAATGTATCAGATAAAATACTTTTTGTCTGAAAGAAGACAGACAGGCACTTCACAGACATATTATCCTGAGCCTGGATGAGCACAAAATGCAGCAAAAATCCAGTCAACTTGGCTATTTTATGAATCTCTCTGGGATCACTGAGGAGTTGTATTCACACCATTTTTTGATAAGTTGTAAATAAAGGCACAAACTTCTGTTTCAGAGCAAGGAGCAGAACCCAGTGTGATGTGTCTATTATCTTGCAGACAAAAGGGAATCTCATGTTGGCTTCAAGAGGACTCTGATATCTCCCTTGCTCACCCATTTCTCTTTCCATTGCATTCCTCCCTTTCACTGACCATTCTACTTCATCCAACATTCATGGGATCCCTTTAATTTGTAGCAACAGATTTGATTTTAATCAGGTCTGGGCAAAGGATTCAGGTCTGGTTGATTTCTTTACCCTTTATCATTTTACTCAACACTGGTCAAGCACAAAAATAAAAATTAAATAGCTGACATATACATATTATATATATATATATATAATTCTTCCAAACCATCAATTACCAGAGTATTAGCAGAGCTGTCTGAAACCATTTTTCAGGAGCAGACAGGTTCCAGCAGCAATGAAGCTTCCTAAGTTTCATTGCTGCCCCTCACCTCCTCAGTGCTATGAAAGGAGTAGTTTATGGGTCCATACTGCATGTCACAGGAACAGTTAAAAGAAAAGCTCTCTCCAAAATAACCCTTCATTTCAGTGCACAGGTGCTGCTGAGCCAGTGGAAAAACAAACCATGCAGTGGTGGTTATGGCAACGAGCAGCTGAGGGAGGCAAACCAGTCAACAACTCCTTCAAAAGGCTTCTCCTCCCTCATCCGGGTGGCACAGACTGGCCCTTGCATCAGAGCTGGACTGTGCCTACTGAAAGAGAATAGTATTCGTGCATTAAAAAATGAACAGGCATTCTAGAGATTACCAATGAGATATTAAAATAAGAAAAAATTTTATGACAGTTTCATAGAAGAAAATGTTGCATAGGATCAAGGTCTGACCTCTTCGGGGCATATTATCAATATTTCATGAGCCTGTGAGGAAAGGAAACATTTAGCAATGCAGCATTAAATTTCCATCTGAAAATTTCTATGTCTGTGGCAGGCAGAAATAGTAGCTTGGATGCTGAATCTGTGGAGTTTTTCAAGGAATTCAGAAATCACCTGTGCAAAACTTGCATAAATTTGAGCTAGGAAAAATAGTGCCTAAAGTTACTAAGTGGAGTTTTATTAAGTAAAAATTCAGTAATGGTTTTTTTAAAAAAAAAATTCTTCAGTAATGTTTTTTTTAAAAAAAGCCATTTAAATAGGTTTCTGACAAGGAATGTACACAATGTTCCAAGGCATATTATAAGTATGTCTAAGTTTAACCAAATGAAATGTGTCTAGGACTTGAGAATTTCCCTCCAGGAAGAAAGGATGGAGAATTACACTTTCAGGTTTAACAAAATACTGAAGAGAGCTGATTAAAACATGAGGGAAAATATTTCTATTGCAGAACACAATTTTATTGAAATTGAAACATTTTGAATGAATAAATCATCTCTAATGAAATCTTCTAGGGTAAATCTTTGCAAGGAGATGCTCTGATAAGACAAAAATACCTTTATTTTTTACTTCTGATTTCTTTGTTTAGACTTTTCAGTTATTTTAACAAATCAGCCTCTATTCAATATGCCACAATATATCATGTACTATATAAATTAGAAAGACTGCTGGAAAATAAGTGTTTCAGTAATATTTTGTCTATATTTATTTTTAAACTTTGTATTCTTCTGGAAGTTTCTGATGAGAAGTAAGGCAGATATTAAGACATTAAAATTCCCAGAGAATTTTATTTCATGACTCCCACCATCTTTGGTTCCACATCAGTCCTTCCCCAGTAATCTGAGTGACATGCTGTCTGGGACAAAGCCTGCTGAATTTTGTAGTAAATGACTCTTTGAAGAAGATAGCTAGCCACATTTAGGGGTTTCCATCACTAATGAATGGGAGTGGATGGGGGGTGAGATGGCAGAAGGAGAACTCAGGCAACTGAGATTTTTGTTTGCCTGGGAGCATAATTAAACAAACATATTGCTCGTGACAATGAATGGATTAAGTAAGTTTTATTTCCCTGAGTGTTCACATACTGGTATTTTTATCGATTTAGCCCGACTAGGATGGTCACGTAAATATGCCCACTCTGTAGTTTATTCTCCTTCCAGCACAGGAATTTGTTTTAGTGATAAGTATGTAAACACACATATAATTATGTTCCCTCAGTGCTACCACAACCGTGTCCAGGCTGGAAAGGGCTGCTGTGTTACTTCAGTTCAGTCAGTGCGCTGTCATTTTTGACCTATCTGGTTGTTTTTGTAACAAAATGGGGAGAAGAATGAGAAAATGTCAGCAACTTCAACAACTGTTTAATAGGCCAAATTGAGAACAGTGTTTTCTTGATTAATAAATGGTGACTGATAGTAGATGGGTGGATTCAATCTATGTCTTTGGCAGGTACATTAATCCATGCGTGTTTTCCTTGTGTGAGGAGATGTGACCATTCCTCAGAACTCCAGCCACAAGCACCAAACCATCACAGGGATATTTCCACAAGAGAGGGCGAACACTTACATAAGGAATAACCCTGTTGTGCAGGTGGTCAGTGGCTCGTGCAGGGCTAGCTGCTGCCACAGGGCAGGCAGAGGGCTGTGCAGAGCCAGCTGTGCTGGCAGGGCTCAGGTCCTGCCCTCCTTTCCCACCAGCCGTGCTCTGCTGAGGCAGGTGCATGGGAAACCCATAACACATTCTCCAATAACTAGATTTGTCTTCCATTTTGCTGCTCAGAAGTTGTGTCCTGTTGAAGAGAGAAGGAGGGAAGAGAAAGTTTTCTTGGTCTGTTATATTAGGGATTTATAAGTTACAGCAGCGAGAACATAATTTCATTTTCCTTGGCATAGAAGGTATCAACATGTACTTACTGAAGAGTGAAGTAGATATGGGCACAGGAGAAATATAGCTGGAAAGTAATGAGGTTTTTCAGAGTAATTTCTCTTAAATATACGTTTCTCACCATATTCATATTTGTTTAGCAACATGAACTATGCTGACTGCTTATATCAAATGACTTCATCTGAAAGCACTGCCTTGTGCATAAAGCCCTTAAGCCCTGATTGTGCAAAGATTTATGTATGTATTTAGCTTAAAGTATCCGGGCCTTTCCTAGCTAAACTGAGGCCTTTTTACATCATTGTAATGAATGTAAGTGCATTTGATGACTGCATTTCAACCAATCTCATTACAAGACGAGTTTTAGAGAAACCACAGAGTAAATAAATGGTAGACTCTGTGAATAGGCCAATTGATTTCAATTATGCCATTCACAATAGTCTATGTGTGTCTATCTGCATGTATTTATCCATATGGGTCTCTTTGCAGAATCAGGTTAATCTTACATGTCTGACCTCTATCATTGACTGTACCTAAGTGGGAACTTTTAGCAATTATATCTTCTAATGCTTCATATTAAGCATTGCATAATGAGTTGTTGCTCCCTTTCCTTAGTTAGTAGGGATTGTTGTCTCTGGGTAGCATGATTAGACAATTAGCTTTTATTCTGAAATCTGTTATGTGTGGTCATTACAAGCAGTATGAGAAGCGCTGTCAGTCTGCCACTGAGTATGGATTATCTCCTTCTGTGCCTGGATAACTACAAAGGTTGAAGGCAATGTTCCCCATCTGTGACTCTGCAAAACACTGAATGCACATTTTCATCTGCATTTCCAGTACAGTTAATCACATTGCAAAAGAGATTACACTAAATATATTATCAAGGCCAAACCACTAACCAAATGTCACTCAGATCTGTCAGTTAACAAAGGGTGGAATCCAGAATGATGTGTTTAACAGACCCTGAGATTTCAAGTCAATAGTTATTCTGATTCTTCCATCCATCAATATGGGCAAATGCTGTATTTCCAAGCAAAGCTTAGATCTGACAACTCAATACTTGTATGTGATGAGAATTGTAATGATTTTAATTTGAATGTTAATTAATTTATTTGATAACTGCCTATTGGGCTTGTGCTCCATCTGGCCCAGTCTCATGTGTCTTGATAATATTTATTTGTGATCTGATGACGAACACCAGGTGTGTTTATATGCTTTGAACTAATGATGGGAAATATCATTCTTCAGAATTCCTGAGGCAGACTGCTAGGTATTTAATTGTGAATCTATTAATTTTGTCATTTTAATCTCTATTTCTGTTAGTCTTTGCATATACATTGGAAATCTGGAAATATTTTCCATATATGCTAGCACACATGTAGCTTAAAAGCATCATGGTTAGACTTAAGTTACTGCATTATGCCGCTTCCACAGTCATTAAGAGAAAGTGAGGCAGATGTGTATTAGTTTAGTTAGATAAAATTCAGTACAAATGCAATGGGCTTCTGGGAGGAACAACCTAAAGTACTCACACATGACTGACTTTTAAATTAATGCGAAGCACTTGGGAGAAGTTCTGGAGTCATTGTGGACAGCTCAATAGAAACATCTGCTCAGCCCAGCACTGGCAAAATAATGAACAAATGATCATTCAAGCCAGCTCCCCAGCTTTCTGAAGTTGCAGGATTGAAATGGGACTCAGCTCACTAACCTCAGCAATTTAAAAGTTAGACATCCTGTGTAAAGTAGTTACTGAAGCTCTTTCTGTGGTCAATGGAGGGAGACTAACCTCTGGAGGACAATCCAGCTTGCTAAAGTATGACTGAAGTAAGCAGAATTAAATGTGCTTTTGAGGTGGCATTTTTCCACCAGCTGTAGAAAGGTACAGCAGGTGTTTTAAAGTCCAGGAGCAGCTTTTAAATAGATGAAGCTGTGGAGGATGTTGACATCTCCATGCCTTGCTCTCAGCCCCTATTATTGCATTTATTTTGCTGAAAAATGGTGGAGCCTGACTGAAAAGGTTCTTTTCAGGTCCAAACAGGACTCCATATCTTACAGATACTGCACTTACCAGACTTTCCATGCTGGGAATTGTAGCTGTCTTCAGAAACTCTGCAAGAAGTCAAGAAGCTGTTGTGGTCAACCCCATAAGCTTAGACTCTCCTGGCTGAGATGTGTGTGGCTGCAGTACACTTTCCTCTGTCACCTGGCATTCCTGTTTCATCCACATTTTCATAGTTTAATCAGTGGAGAACCTGAGGACTGACTTGTTTTTATCTTATTATTTTATTTGGCATAGTTGTGTTCCTGCTGCTTCATCTGATCTGATGTCCAAAACCAGTGGTAATTCAGGAAGAATATGCAATTTCACAAGCAGGGGGAAAGAGTGCTATTGGTGTAGGACTATTTTAAGAGAGAAACTTCCTGTTGCAAAATCTAATAATAATAATATGGATCATGGATCAAGTCTTCTATATTCTATTCCTCGATAAATGTTTCCTTCAGGATCAGTGTGAGCTCCTTTCTCCAGTGGTGAAATTTTCTCAGTAGTTCCCTAACAGTGAATGCAGATTTTAGGATACACCTGTTTTAATTTTGAATATATGCTATTTAGTAGAAGCTTTGTAGAACTTTAAAGCAGGTATCTGGAGAAACTTATCCAGGAAGTGAACTTTTTGGTTTCTGTCTTGCCCATTCCCAATACAGAGAAAAATATTTACAAGGTTCACAGGAAAGGAGATTTAAAAACATTTTAACTCTTAGATATCTTTAGTTGTTAACAAATGGAATTCGAATCTCCTTACTTTTAACATGGTGTGTGAATATACTGTAAGTACATAACAAGCGACACACCTTGTGAATTTTTAAACCTAATACAAATAGACCCAGTGCATTGGTGATATTGACAAAGCTAGAATTTCCATACTTGAGGATCAGACTGTTTGTTCTAGTTCAGGTGTAAAAACTATTACACAGTATAGCCATTAAAGTAATTCTTCCAACTGCTAATGGTTGGTTTGTTTACAAAGTGTTCTGAGTGCAGCCTGTTAGAATTGATAAATGCACAACTTAGCAAAATTCCATCTGGGCATCTTCAATAAATTGGAGGGAAAATGCAAACAGGAATGTGAATTTCAAGTTATTGTGCCTCTCAGTGTCCTCTACAAAGGAACAGCAGATTGTCCATCTGCATACATTTTCATTTACAGAAGGCCTTATAAGTAACCACACACTTCCTTTAAAGTTACAGTGGAATGCAAAAAAGAAAATACAAACCCAAAAAAACACAACAACAACAAAACATAACCTGCCCCCTACAAACTAACAAAAAACCCCATAAACCTCCAGGAAGACAGATAAATTCTATGTAGTTATGGGACTACAGTCACTTTAAGACAAATGTCATATAAGTAGGAATGAATCTGATACAAAGAGAGGAAATTTTCATGAAATGTGTACAATTCCACTCCCATGACACTGCAATGCATACTGCACAATGATACTGCTCAGCTACATGGGACAAACACATAGAAATGTCTTGTCATATGAATACTAATATTATCTGAAAAAATATGTAGGACAGCAGCATTACAGTTTCATAGAAAAAATTGGCTTATTTTTTTGCCTGCAATGGAATTTCTTTGCTATCTTCAGAGAACAACTCAGTCAGCTCTGAAGCCGCTCCAAAATAGCCTCATAGAAAAATTAAGAGATTAAATTAAAGTAGGTCCCACAATGGAATCTGTAGTTGAGTACTTAGAAATAAAGTAAACAAGAAGGACGTCTAAAAGGCTCTGCTGTCAGGCTGCTTTTCAGCACCTTTTTGTAGGATGGCAAAAAAGGCTTACATACTTTCGTCCCATGCACAAGACCATGGAAAGTCAGATTCACCACAAAGTATTTAATTGTCAACTATTCTTTTAAAGACCAGGGTGAGTAAATATGAATACAAAAATCCCAATTCTTCTTTAAACACAAAGGCAGATTAATTTTGGAAAACCCAAGTGAGCTTTATGGTTAGCACATTCCTCTTTTCACTTATGGCTGTAATTTTAAATGAGGTTTGAAGGAAGAGTGCTCTGCCACATCAGCACTCTGGGTGGTACAAGGGGCATCCTCAGTTTTTCCTGCCCAGCACATATTCAGTGTTTGGCTCAAGGACGTCGATAGTGAGGTTCCTAACTCCCGAAGTGGAGGTGTCTCTTGCATTGCACTTGTTTCATAAAAAGAGATGATTAAACCTCTGGCCTTCTGCAAATGATTAGTTAATTTTCTGCAACACTGGAAAATAATATGGAATTTTTTTAACAGTGCATATGATAGCCTTCAGACATTATTTTACTCAATAGATATGCAGTTTCATCCAAGGACTTATTTCCAACGGGCAATATTCATTGTTCAGCACCTGCTGGGCTCTCTCACACTTGGTAATATCAGTTTGTCCTGAGACAAAGGTAACATCACATAAAAGGAGATGACACATTGTACATGATGAATAGCCATGGCAAAGGGACAGTAATTTAGCCCAAAATTGTAGTTCACAAGTGTGTCACTAGTTCAGATTTGACCACAAATTAACTGCTTGCCAAACAGTTGTTTTGGTTTTTTTTTCACTTGCACAGATGTGAATTGAGCTGCTGAAGATCTGCAGCCTAACAAGAGAGTATTTGTGATGAATAATTCAGCTGTCCTACTAGCTGGTTCTCTGGCTAATGTATTGGTTGAAATAAATGGAAACTTTTTGCATCTGTGGAGAGGTGTTATGTGCAAGTTTAAAGAACTGAGGGGACATCATGACTGTGACTTATCTAGGCTCTGAGAGTATAATTATCATATCCTGAGAAAAGTTTAAGACCATATCTATTGAATTTATTAATTCTCATCTGAGTGTCATTCCTCTCATAAACTCCACATGGGCAAGAAAAGATCCAGGTGGCATTGTGCTGCTGGTGTCTCTCCACTCTGCTGCAAGCTCTTAAACAATTAACTTAATTTTTGTAATTAGTTTTGATGTGGGTTCTGGGGTCTGTAGAATATTAGGAACTGTTTCAAAAGGCATCCATAAAAGGGGTAACCAGTGTTATAGCTGAAACACATGACTTAATTAATTTTCTCTCAGAACACCTGGAATCAATATTATCAGCCAGAAACATGTTGTGTCCTGGTTTTTTTCCATTATGCCTAAATGGTGCTTTATGAACCCTGGGTGGTATAATGATGAATATTGTGATTGGAAAAAGGATTTTCTACATTGATGTGACACTACACAGTAATACAGACAACTCTTTTGTGTGGTGCTGGGATCTATTATTTATTCATTCATTTATGTCTTTTACTGAATCTATATGCACTGTAGTGATATTGCATTAAACTTTATCCCCTAGTGAACACTATTTTGACAACAATTTCTAATCAGTAGAAATAAGTTGAATTCTGTGTACTAGAAAGAGAAAGGGTATCACAGCAAGGCTGGACTCTTCAGTCACAGAGAAAAAGAACAGAACAATTAATGAATTTCTGGATTAATGTAGCAGCACATTGATGCTTTGCTCAAGATGGTGCAAAGCTGGGCACTAATCACTGCAGCCTTCACGTGAGCTGTGCTTGAGTCAGCACGTATCAACCCCCAGTTTATGGCTCTGACCCAAAATGGGGAGGTGTGCTATATGTAGGACAGATCAGTATCCAAAACCACCAAGCCCAAGAGAGGTATTCAAATGGTTGAACTATTAAACCAGTTGAATGAATGAAATATGTTAAAATGTTTGAAAAAAGACCAAATATTTTATTTAATTTCCCATGTCTTGCTACCACACAAATCAGTTTCCTAAAAAAAGTAGGGCAGACTGGAAAGTGAGCAATTTCTTTCCCAATTCCTTTATAATGCTGTAATTTCAAATCTGTAAATGTGAGAAATTACCAGGCTTTTAAAATGCAAAGGCTTTCTGGACACCATCTCAAGACAATAGTTCGTAGAAGAAAATCAAAACAAAAAACCTTATTTGAAATCAATTAACAGCAAGATCTGAAAACATTCAACATCATTTCAAAGCTAATTACTAAGTCTACAGTAGACTAATTAATACTACAGAAACACTGCAATGGACTTAGTGCACTTGTCTGTCTCACCCAGTAGCCAATCTCCATTAAATTCTTTGGATTCATTAGTTGTAGCAATGATAACTAATCCTGTGTAGAGAAACAGGATTTGGAGTGCTTTGGAAGGTATTTGATGAGTAAACACATTTTAAAAAAATTGTGGATGTTTACATTGAGCCCACCTACCTTTTAAAGAGCTGTAACAGCATTACTTTTTCAAAATGAAACCTATTTGTTTTCTAAAGATGCAGGCTGATCTTTTTAGTCCACAATGATGACCATATCAAGCCTGCTTTTAGATAACTTTTGAATGTGAAAACATATATACAAGCAAAAATCACACAAAGTCTTCAATCATATGTGGTTTTCTAATGCTTTAATGTGTCAAATCTGCTTACCTGCATACTGAACCTGAACCACACACCTGTTCTGGAGTTAGTGAACATTTTAAACATACATGGATTTACTTCTAGATAGAGTGAAGTTACACTGCCATGCCTGAATTACTTCTAAAGCTGCCCTAGTTGTGGTTTTCAGAGAAAGAGACCCACCCTGAGAGTAACCCCATCCATATTAACCCAGTACAGCCCCAGTGCTGCAGCCACCACAGGGCACAGAGGAGCTCTCCATGGTGCAAGCCCTCTGACGTCTCTCAGGGCTGCAATCTCACTTGGGTACTGGCTCCAATCACATGCCTGTCAGTTCTCAGAGCCCTGATAAGAAGACTGAAGGCTCCTGGTGCTCATATCAGCCTTGTTGTGTCTTGCTGGTAGCCTAAGTTTTCCTGTTGGCCTCCATGTCAACAGTGAGCTGTTATTTTCTAGGTACAAGGCTCAGGAATCTGTTCATTCAGCTTTTCTTCAGGTTTGGTGTGAGGTACAGAGCAGTAGTTCCTCTTTCTCCAGGGCCAGTCTGTGTCAGAAATCAGTATCACCCTGTGGGTATTTGGTGTGCCAGACCCTTATGGGAATTGATAAACAGTTCAGTACTCAAGCACTCACCTAAAGCACCTTCTGTTGCTGAAATCTTAAAAACACTCCCCAACTTGTCACTGCCCATGACATTCCAGTTATCATCACTGGGATCTGGGAGAGTCAGGTGTCCAGCTGTACTGAAATTATTAATGGAGTTTTACACAGTTCCTGTGATTATTGCAGCTGTAAAGGTGCTGTTCCACTTCAGGCATGTGAGCCTCCGCTTCAGTGAATATATGCATTATACACACCTCACAGGGATCTACCCTCTTCTCTTGTGGAAAGCGGAGCAACCATTTCAGCACTTCTACTCCCTCTGGTGATATATGCTAACATCTTGTGGGGATGGCCTGACAAGCACAGAGCCACTGTGTCCCCCAAGCTGTCTGTGAAGGGCACTGCCCATCAGAGCAGTGGAGAACTGAATGTGATGACCTTCACAGTCTGCTTTAGAGAGAAAGACTCCCTGAAGGACCCCACGCACCCTCCCTCCCACACCTCAGGCAGCATCTTTGAGGTAATTTGTGTCCAAGACATTTACCACTTACCAGAGACATGTGCTCAGTTGTGGCTTTCCAGCCCGAGATCAGGTTCTGTGCAATGGAAGCATTTTCACACAGTGCCCCATGAGCCAGCTGTGGTTCAGATATGCAGGTCGAGCTGCCTGTGACTTTTCAAGTCTCCCTCTTCACCTCTGCATCTGAACCTGGCTCTGACCATTCTGCCAACCATAACCACATACTGTTGTCAGCATAATTCAGAGTGTAAGTTTGCTTCTTACAAATATTTACAAAAGCCTTAAACATCCTCTGAGCCCCAAGTAGCTCTCCTATGGAGAAATGACACAATAGAGAAATCAGCTATTAAGTAAAGTATAATTACCTTCTCTTGCAGTTCCCAGAACAAAGATTTTCTGGGGAACCAGCCAAAGGACAGAAAAGGAGAGCGGGCAGCATGCCGTAATCTCTCAAGCCCAGAGCATGGGACAGTCCCTAGGCAGGTTCAGAGAGCACTGCAAAACATTTGAGCGTATCCTCTCCCTGTAGGAGGTGAAAAACCAAACCTGACTCCAGGTATTGTTCCATTTCCTTCAAAGCAATGCATCTGGTGACTGTATTCTGAAGGCTACATTCCCTGACAAGTATGCAAAGTGAAGTTTAGAGGAGACTTTTGTCAGAAACAGCTCATCCTGACCTTCCCATTTGGTTTCTGAATAGCCTAATGAAGAAAAATTCGGCAAAATGCCATAAGGTAATAGTGGAGGATAAAACTGTGACAAAATAAAATGAGTGACTCACAGACTGCAGTAGGAGTTTTGTATTTTTTTCCTGGGCTGTTATGTTCAGGCTCTGAATACTGCAGAACAGTCTAAAGGAGCAATGAAATAAAGTGGGTATTGAAGGTTTTGTGGCTCACTACTAAACAGCTCCTTCAAAAGTCTTCTTGCTGTTAAAAGCAGTGGTGGGGAATTGCTGCATAGATGATATACTGTAGAAATAAGTCAGGCCCTAAGAAACCAGGTCAAAACTCTAGATTCCAGAAACAAAAGAATAGATCACTAAGAGCAGCTAACATGCTCAAAGAAAAAAAAAAAACAAACCTTTATGTATTCTTGACCTACATTCAAGTAAAATGGTACTTTTCAACTGCTCTTAAATCTTTTTTCAGCTTTATTCTAGAAAGGGTATTGCAGTTTGTAAGAAGCTTGACTGTTGGAGCACATCTGCTGCTTTAGTTTTAAAAGGGTTTGATTGCAGAATGCTAGATACATGACAGAAATTTCTGTCTTAAATGGTAAAAATATTCTTAATCTAGAGGACATAAATATTTGCTTCAGTCCTGGTAAGCCTGATAAATGCAGAGAAATTATTTGCATTTAATATCAAGTATCTCTCTCAACACTTTAATTACATTTTTTCCCTTTTCTCTCCTGTTGTCTTTATTGGGACTTTGTTCCAGCTTTAATATCTTTAGTCCAGAAATAAAATGGCACATATTTACATGTAAATTCAAAAAATCCAACTAGCAGAAATTAATTTTCTGGTTTTTAGGCTGAATCTGAATGAGTTATTTTCTCTGATGTTGAGATTTCTGACTCATTCACTCTTTTTTTTTTTTTTTTGGATTTGCTTGATACGACTTTTCAGAGTCACTATGAATTTATCACCACTCCTGGATATTCCATATTTAATAATAATTCTTCCATCCCTTGCCGTACAGAAAATTACTTATTCAGAATCACAGAGCAAGGTAATTATTCAGCTGTGGGGGAAACATGAGGCTCCAAGGCTGCTAGCTCTCCTAGCTGTACTGTGAATCTTGTGATAACAAGTAGCTCTTTAAAAGCCTCTGTACTTCAAGTCCTGTAAATGTGTGACAGCACAGATCGATGAGAGTGAGCTCACCTAGGGAAACACAAGTGAAAGAGCCAGATGTCCAAATGTACTTTTGATTGCATTTATCAGTGCTGTTTGAAATCAGATTAATTATTTTGGGGAGGACCTGACATACATCATTCAGGCACCAGGTGTGTGACAATTCTGGCGGTGCTGATTTCAGTTTCTTCTGCTGTTGAGACCTTCAGTATCTGGGAGCCAATGGTTTTACCAGTTCTTCAACTCCTCATTAGGATGTGCATCCGTTACAGGAACTGTGGGGAAAATCAAGACAAATTCTCACTCTTTAATGTTTCCCGTTTGAACTTGGAAGCATTTTATTGCTTATTCATCATATGGGTGAGACTTTTTTAATGTTTGATGATGATTTATGAAGCTACAAAACCATTTAGCACAGCAAGCAAAAACTGATGTAATTGGCACATTTGAGGACAGTGAAAACTGCAAAATAAGAAGGCATCAGTCACTAAAGCAATAGATTGATTTTTCAGTATGTGTTCCAGTGCTTTTATCAATACCATGTGTTAGTGCTTTTGGACTATGTCATTGTCCATTCTGCTATTTCCTGGCTAAATGTCAATAGAAAGTACAATATCTGAACTTATTAGTGCTTTTAAACAGCTATAATAACCTGCTGCTATTGCCAGATACGATTTGATGATCAAAAGATAAAGCAAGCATGGAGAAATGGAAAAGGTCACGGACACAGATTATATATGAAACAAATTATTTACCCTTTTCTGAGCCCTTTTTCCTTCTTCTAGAGGTGTCTTTCTTTCACATACTGCCTCCTTTCCTTCCCTGAAGGGACAGAGAGATAGACTGACTACCCACATACAGATAATTTCCTCAGCTTGTACTCAAACCTGTAAAATGTTTTCTTGGGGTTTTCCAATCTGGTTCACCGAGGCATAATTAATATCTTCTGCTCTGAATATTTGAGTTATGTCCTCTATTGTCAGTCTGTGTCTAAGTGTAACCAAACTTAAACAGGAATTGAGAAGCCTAAAATAAAATTCTGCAACACATGAAATTACTAATTTGAACATCCATCTGTGTTAAAGTTCAGGATGGTGGGTTTTTCCTATGTCAAGACTAGAAATGTTATCAAGGAGAAAATCTTGATCCAAGGTCTTCTGTAGGCTATAAACATACTTTGTTTTGTTTAATTGTGTTGCCAGTGAAAACACATATGAGTGTCCTTCACCCACAGTTTCTTTGATGCCTGTGGACTGCTGAAAAATTATCCCAGGTGAGGAACATGTAGCTTGTTAGCCATAACTCTGCTCCATCTCAATGTGAAGGGAGCTGATCCAAAATTGTGATATTACATGATGGGATTTTTCATCAAGTGAAACCCAATACAAGACGTAGGGAACAGACTGTTAAAAGTCTTAAAATCAACCTGAAGGAAGTAGAAACCTGTCTTCACAACACAGAGCTTTTAAATTGGTCTTAACTGAAAATCAATCTTCCTATGAGACTTTCTTCTTCTTCTTCTTCTCTTTCTTCTTCTTCTCCTTTCAGCTTTCCAAAAGCACAAAGAGGCTTTTTTACATACCATGAAGTAGGCTTCCAAATAAGTAATAGTGTTAGATAAATTACATTTAAGTCTGTAAATTATAGGAGCATTTATTCCCTTTCCATGAAAACTAAATATAAACAAATAAAGCAAAACCTACAGATTTAATAAATTAAGATCTCGATAATAAATCTCACTTAAAATAGACCAGCAATACTCAAAACACTTTACTTACTGACTGAGCCAAAGCATTATTCTCAAGAGAATGTTTTCCCCTTTTTGTAGAATTAAATAAGTGGTGGAAACAATATTTAGGAAAAACTTTTGCATAGCAGAGCCAGAAGGTGATTTTTGCTTGGTAACTGTTTATTTGAGCCCAGCTGCTGCCATCACTTGGGAGCTGGGTTGCAGGAGGGTAGCAGCAGCTTCTCTTTCAACTGAGGCCAACCAACCTCGATGGGAGCATCTGTGGCACTCAACAAACCCTGAGAATGCTTTGGGGTGGCTTAAACTTTACCCTTATTATACAAGACCTCAAATAGGAGCTGTTGGGGCGTTCTTGAAGTAGCTTCCTTACAGATATTTAATCCACAAAAGTCAGGCAAGTTGCTTGCAAGGTTTTCTTTATTTTTATCTCTCAGACAAGTTTCAATATATAATTAAACTAAAATGCTGTGGTGCTTGGGTCACCTCACTGGTTTTTGTACACGGGATAGGTCCAGCAGGGAAGTTCTAGCTCCGGGCCAAGTTTTGCACGAGGTGTACTGGGACAAAATTGTGAACCTGTCAGAGAAGACAGATACTGTAACACGCTCTGTGGTTCAATATTAGGCAGAAAAGGATGAAAATACAGGGCAATAGAAAATCTGAAGGTAATTTCCAGGTGACTTTGGCAGGAAGAAATATAATCTAACCTGTGAGTGGAGGTGAAGAGTTGATGAAGGAACTGTAATACTTTACTGTAATGATTTACTCCGGGCTGACAAGGTAATATTGTTATTGTCTTTGTCTTTACTGAGGAAAGATATGAGTGAGTTTTGACTACAAGAAAGGGGTTTGGTTCCTGAACTGCACCTCTCCATGGTTTGTGTGGGGTACATGTCCTGTGACTGTGCTGTCATCACAAGGATTTGTTGTAGCCCACATCCCAGCTGTGAGTGGAAGTGAGCTACTGCCAGAGGAAGGTCTCAGTGGAAGCCCCCAGTTCCTGAAGGAAGACTCTAGCAGCCCATCTGGGGAAGGTGTGCACTGTCCCTGAACAGAGCTGCTTCATGAAGGCTGAACAGACTGAAGGAAAAGGAGCAGTTTCAGACACAGGTCCCAGGTGTGTTCCTGAAGAGTTATTCTTACTTCCTAGCCCTAGGCAGTGTAGTATGTGGGTTTGATTGGATTGCTGTTCTGAGTCACCTAATTCTCCTTTTTTAATGATTGCAGGCATCTAATTCTGTATTCTCAGCTAGCAGCTGGTTGTTAAATGTGAGATAACTCAGAGACACCTCTGTCCCATGTTGCATGTGGCCAATGAAAGGAGCAGTCGTTGAGTTCTAGTCCCTGTAGGGAAGGGCAATAGTTCAGCCATGCAATTCACTGCACAGCCATGTAAAGCTCACCCCTGCTGGGCTTATTGTGCACTAAAATCAGAAATTAACCTTAAACTTGCTTGGCCAAATTTGACCATTTAAACAGCATTATTGTTGGTTTTGTTGGTTTTGTATTTTGCATCAATGACATAATTCTAATTCTATGGTTAGAAAGGCTATTATAAAAATCTTATCCTGACTATGATCTGTATTTTTACTTTAAATTCTGTGAAACTGAAGGATAAAGATATAAAAAATATTGTGACTAGTCTATTTTTCTTAGGAATTCTCTGCAATTATGGCATTTCTCCTAGGGACTCCACGAAGAATTTTTTAAAATTGGCCCCAGTGAACTTTGGACCAGCACCATTGCATTTACTGTGGTAGTGAGATTGAATCTTTGCTTTATTTAGATTGACTGATACCAGAATGATATTTTCCATTGTTAGATTCTCAATGCAGGAAGAAATTAATCTTACAGCCTATTTGCATCCACTAGGAATAAAGCCCCATTTTTATGAGAAAATGAATATTTGGACTTTACACTTTGTGTCTTTTCTGACAGCTGTGCTTTTTATTCACTCTGACTGAAACAGCTTCAATGACAGCAGCCAGGATCCTCCCCTTCTGTTCAGCTTTTCCATAGAAGGCAAAATGAAATACGTCTCTAAAGATAGGGCAGTACTATTTTGAGTACTTGCTTTTTTCATGGGATTATGCCAATAAACAAAAGAAAAATACTCATTCCTACCTTTATCCTTTAAGAACCAAAGCACTCTTTCAAGAATATCAACTATTTCTTCCTACCTCTTTCTTCAAATTCACATTTTCCCTCTTTCCTTTTTATTTATCCTTCTTGGCTTCTTTTATCATGCAATAAAACAAATGTTAGCTCTGTGTTAGATTAGGTTGTTTCCAAAACAAAAGTGGCATTTATTTGTTCTACAAGGTTTTAAGGCTAATGGCCCAACTCACAGTTAAAAAAAAAAAAAACAGTGATTCATATCTTTCTTTGTAAGCAACATCACCCGAAGGGCATTATGCAACTCTGGCTTTCATGGGGTTTTTCTTTTTTTCCTCGGGCATAATGACTCCAGAGAGAGCAAACATAACAGTGATCAATTGGGCTGCTTTCTTTTCCATTCCAGTTTTACACAACAAAGGGATCCGTTGATTTTGTTTGTCATCTACTTATGCTGTAAGCAAGCATGGTTTGGAAAATATTGGCCTGTCCAGCAGGCACTTTTACTATTGGTGCCTCAGCATAAATGTGTTTTCCCCCTCTATGAGATTACAAGGCAAAGTCGACCATGGAATTACAACTCTGAAATAAGCAACAATACTGAGAGTCGCAACCTTTTCTAGTTAAAGCTAGTGAGAATTTTGTTGCTGGGAGCTGGCTATAATGGGATACAAATCAGGAGTTCACATGTTACTTGTTGACTTTGAGCCAAATCTAAAATGTGCACCAGTCCAGAACTGCAGTCTTGAAGAGGGTTTCCTTTTGTATTAGGCTGAAGTGATAGGATATTTTTTTTTCTAGGTGGATGCAGCTGGATCAGCTGCAACCATAACCAACCATAATGTGGCTAGATCGGTCTAATCAATCCAGTGTGTGGGATTCCATGTCCAACTCCTCCACCCTGTAGATGATATTGGGGTGAACTGAAGATTTGTGGGCCAAAAATGTGATAGCAGGGCAGAAGGGTGCCTGTAGCTCCTTCACCCACCAGTGCCATCTGCTCACATGCAGCTACAGAGCCCTTGCCCATGACAGCACTCCCATCCTGTCCTGAAAAATCCTAAAAGCCAAACCATGAGTAATTCTGGCTCTTTGTCCTCTCACCCAAAACATACATGGATTTTTTAATCCTTTTGCTTTGTTAAAATCCTCCACCTTAGTAGCACAGGCCTCATTACCACATATTGGTCACAATATCCTCTTTATAGCTCCAAGTATCTCTGGCGTAAGAAGCTTTTAATTGCCTTTATTCTCTGTGGTGAATATGTGAAAGCAGTGACACATACATAATTAGATTGCAACTGGAAAAGAAGTTTGGGATGAATGTGCTGCTCATTTTTCCCCTTACTCCTTAAAAGGGTCTTCTAGTTCACAGCAATCACAAGGTGCATATTATGTATCTAAAAGGGGACAATTGTGAGTATTTTGCCAATTATTAAAAAAACCTTCTAACATACAATCTACTGTTCATTAGCTGAAAAATGAAGGTTTCTGTTTCAAGAATGGTGCAGTTCATTTAAGATACTTCTGACCTAGATTTGTACTGTACTGAATTGCTTCAAGTGAGTAATGCACAATCTATTTATAGGATCATTATTAAATTAGCACTTGCATGATTTAATTCCCCTTCCAGCAGATTCACAAGGGAGACTCAGGCACTCTTGTCACCCAGTGGGTAGCAAGCTTGGGTTAATGTTCACAGGCGTGGTAGTCTGGGCTAGTTTTCTGAAAGGAGTAACTGATTTTGAGATGCAGATAGAGTTTGCTGCAAAACGGAAATTCATCTCACCAATTTTGGACTTCCACATTTGGCTCAGATAAAGTATACCTTCAAGTGCCCCCTTTCTACAATTAGTTTTTCATGCTGGCTTATTGAACACTGTAGGTTTTCAAAATCTGCAGTTATTTTATGTAAACCCCACCACAGGATCCAAATATAACCTAGGAAAATCATCACTAAGTTTTGTGGTAGTGTTGCAGCGTTGTGGCTCCAGTTTGATGAAGCTGGCAGTAGGTACATCTGCCAGGGCATGTTCCAGTGATCATTTCAGCATATGAAGTTTTCTTTCTTCTTTTAAATCAGGTAGTTCCTACAGCAGCACAGCAAAAACGTGGGTGATCATCCTTCTGAAACGTCTGTGAAGACTGCCTTGCTTGGAAATGTTGGGACCTGGGTGCTTCACCTCTCAAAAAAGTTAAGGCATTTAAAAGAAATACAGCTGAATGTTATTATCAGATGTAGTCTGGGTGTCTAGAAATTTGCCAATTTTGGCTTCCAAGGCAAAACCAAACAAAACCAAGGAGACAATTGACATGCATGGATTTGTCAAATCCTATGACAGCAGTCATAAGGGATGGAATTAGCATGGAATGTACTAGTCCTGCCTTGGTTTTGCTTCCTTTCTTCCTTCCACTCTACTTTACTTGTTAGCTCTATGGGGTGTTGTTTAAGGTGGGAGCTGTGTTTCATGTCTGTGCCTTGTGGCATTTGGTGTCATGGGGTTCCAGTCTTGATTAAAATCCTTCCACTGAATCATCACTTGTGAAACTAATGGCCATACATAAAATACAGGTTTTGAACAAGGTATTTGCTATTCTAGCTTTGCCTATCACTTCAAATCCACTTTTCTTTTTGTTTTGCTTCTCAGTGTCACCTTTGAGTACATTTTTCCTGCAGGTATGCAGCAATTTCAGTGCATAACACATTTTTCATACGAAGCAACACAAAAAGCAGATTCAGAATAAATTCCTTAAAATAAAGTACTGTAGAGGTCAATATTGGTTTGGAATCTTTTTCAAGGGTGTGTCTAAATCCTTAAGGGAATGAATTTGAATGTCCTTTAAGAGGACCCTAACTCTGTCAAGAAGAATAAGGTCAGCCTCAAGTGTCTTGTGCTCCAGCTGTAATTTGAGTGTGTTGACTTATACAGTGGAGTTAACAAAAAGATTGTAAGTTTTATTATTACTGCTATTATTTTTCATGACAGCGTTAGAGTTGCCCTTTAAAGTAGAAATGCTGCTAAACTGGGTAAGAGCAGACAGAAGGGTTGTTAGCATAACATACACACTTAGAGGCATCTTCTTTGCCAAAAGTGTCCCTAGACACTTTTAAAAAGATGTAAAAAAAAAAAAAAATTATACAATAAAAAAATTTTTCAATCATAAAATGCATTTAATCAACATGGAATAATTTGGAGAAATATATATATGCAAGGACTTGTTTCTTTGAGAACACGGAAATTTTGAATTGAAACAGGGAAACAAATGTCCAGATGGATACCAAAGAACCCTCAAATCTTCTACTTCAGCTTCTTCATCACTGGTGAATATGTATTCAGTGGTGTCAGATATTTCTTCCAGCACTTTCTTCTCTGAATGGCCATGCTTTATTTAACATGTCCAGGAATAACTGACTCAGGTGAGGACCTTCTTCCTTGACCTATGAGGTCTTCCAAGGCCTAAGATGGGATGTCTGCGACCTAATTTAAAGGCAGCTGTGTATCTAATGCAGCTTACATTCAGCAGAAGTCCAAGGGATAAAAATTGGGAAAATGAGATGCAATTTTTCACAGTAAAAGTGCAATAACTAATATAAAATCACATCCCAGTGCATTCTGAAAATTCAGTTACTGGAATTCTAGTGTGGTATGTCTTTATATTGCTGGGAATTCTACTCTTCTGCCCAGCAGTAGTATCAGAATTGAGTGCAGACACAAGACCAGAGTCACGTCCTTGCCCCTAAGTCCAGTAATGTTATTGAATGAAAAATACTTTAAAAAAACAGAGAAAGGCACCAAGCCAATACAACAAAGCAGTGTCCATGGGCAGCAAAGGCCAGGTGAGGCATTGGAATAAGTTGCTAGGAGAAATTATGGATGCCACACCTCTGGAGGTGTTCAAGGCCAGGTTGGATGAGGCTCTGAGCAACCTGGTCTGGTGAAAATTGTCTGTTCCCACAGCAGGAGGGTTAAAGTAGTTGATTTTTAGGCTCTCTTCTGACCCAGGCCATTTTGTGATTCTATGATTCTAGAAAATGGGGTCTCTGAAATCAAAACACTGTTTCTGTGAGAAAACTGGTAGGGTGATTGTTTGATCTATGTATATACAAAAGGACTAACAAAGTAAGCATGCTTGGTTACCAAAATATTATGCAGGATTATCTTCTGCAAAAGGCGTTCCTTATTTTTTGTTGCTTTGTAATGAGTTCATACCAAGATATAAATAATACAGATAAAAAACATCCACAGGTACATGTATGATTCAGGAGTATTTAAATGCAATGTGTTGTATTTATAAGAAGGAATGTTTTTGCAGAGTGTATGTTAAAAAAGGCATTTTTAAAAACACTTTTTCACAAGTAAAAAAATGAGAACATACATGATAACTGTAGGTGAATAATTACATCTGTAGAATTAACTTACAAAAGCCCAAAAAGCCACAGATAAGACACACTTCTGACTGCTGAATTTACTGACTTGTTGGTTTCTATTTCATACTTAATGCTATTGAAATGTTTCAGCCTGGGAACTGAATTTTCTTTTAATTTGAGCAGATCATATGTTCATTTGTTGACACTCCATCTCCATCAATCAATGCATTATGCCTGGCAGCTTCTCATCCTTAAAGATAACCTTGGATTATTTCGTGACTCAATTCTGAGATATTTTATTCGCATATGTAAAGGGATCATTACCAATGAGTGTGGGATGCTGTTTTGAAGAGTGTAGCAGAGTGTGTTGTCTGACAGGAGAAGAAAAGGGGATCATGTTGCTTCTGCTGTCCCCAGAAAGTCAAAGTTCGGGGTATGGACTTGCATCTCTTCCCACTGAGGCTGGAGAAAGGAGCAAGGACAGGGTTAACAAGCCCCTCCTTCTTTTAGTAAGAGGTTGCAGCTCAGCAGATCTGAGAGGAGTAGTGCATCCACATGTAGGGATGGTACAGTGCAAGCACAAAGTTAATCCACTTCTGAAAAGTTCAGCCTCAAGTGTGATAAATTCTGTTAGATGCTGAAGCAGGCACTGCTGTGAGATGACCTCTTTTAAACAGCTCTTAAACAGCTTAAAGGTTCACAGAAAAGGATCGAGCTCATATTTAATTACTGTGAATAAAACTATCCATTTCATCAGCTGTAAACAACAGTAATCAGATGTATCACAATGAAAAATTATGCACATCAAGCAGTTTTCCTTGTGTGGAATGGAATTTGACAAGAGGGAGTGCAGATGGATGCCTGAGTACTCTGCAGGGCACTGGGGTGGACCAGGAACAGACACAGAGATCACTGCACACCTTAGTAACAAGGTCAAGTAGACCTTGCATATTACATCAGTTTTTTCATATGCTAGCAAGATCAAATTACATACAAGGCAAAGGGAATTGCATGATAACTGAGCAGCTAAGGGTTACGAGTATTTGCAGCCCTTGCCAAAGTGTGTGAGACTTATATCTCTTCCTGTTTCCTGCTCAATCATGAGAGGCAAGATACAGTTGTGAGTTTGCAAGAGCAGGACAGTGTCCCTTGGAGTAGCCTTGCAGCTGTTGAGGAAGATTATGTGTTTCTGTTTTATGCAAATTACTGATCACAGTGTGTTTCCCTGTACATTTTTCAAGAAACAGGTTTGCTTTAATTTTCCCAAAGTCCATCTTTGCTGTCATGTTTGGTATACCATGTGTCACAGTTTCATGAGTATTGTGTCACAGTGTGATCCTGTCAATTGTCAGAAAGGATAAGTCACTATGGCAACTTATGTCCTAATGCAGATTGACAAGATGAAATATGCAAAAAAATAAACAAAATTTCTGCCAATGCCCACAGGTCCTAACAACTTCAGGTGTATCTCCCATCATTAATCACTAGCTAATTACAGTTTCCTGATACCAGAAACAGGGCACAGTATGGGTACTGTGTATCTGTGTGACATATTTCAGGCTGACATACAGACTTACAGAGACATTGCCTGTAAACCCTGATTAGACTATTCTGATTACTTCTCTGATTCTTGCAATTAGGCAAAAATACAAATTCACTGGAACAGCTTATTCTTTCTGAAACACATAAATCAATCTCAATTCTTTGAAACTGCATTGCTCTATAGAGTGGTCATAAATCTTGGAAATATAATTTATTTTTCTAAAGATCTATATTTTATGAAACACAGTTTAAATTTTCACCTGAGTCCACTATGGTTTCTATGAAAAGAGAATGGATAACAAATTGAATTAATGGACTCTCATTAAGCATAAAATTAACCAACAAGAACCATTCTGAATCAATTAATCATAATGTAAAAGGACTCTAATTTTCTGGCATTTTTAAAATCAAGAGTAAGTATTTGCATCATATTTCATCCTAAGAAATGTGATTAATTTTGTTTACAGCTGATGAAATACATCATTTTAGTCACAGTAATTAAATACTGGCTCACATTTTTTATTCTGGGAGTTTCTAGATTGAATACTAAAATTGTCTAAGGAAGATTGTCTCACAACAGTTACCCTTCTCCCTACACACTGTCCATGGCCCTGTGCAAAAAGGATCAGAAATCCATCTTACATGACATAGCAGGATACTACGAGACATATCTGTAGTTTAAAATAAAATTAGGCTCCAGGTGCTTTGCAGGGAAATAACATCATCCCTTCCATATATGAGGCTTCATGTGTGACACTTATGAATAAATTTTTTATTTAAAAATATTATTTTGTTAATATGTATGTTTTGGATTTGTCTCCAAGTTGTTTGATTTAATATTATCTAAACAATCCAGATTGTTGACAACTGAATCCATCAGCTAACATGACAGACAGGTAAATTTCCCATGGAACATTACTTACAACTTTGGAGGGGCTGCCTTGACACAAACAGAAGCATTTTACTCACATTGATTCATCCATCAAGGAATGTTAATTATTATAAAGGTAGAAGAAAGGTGGTTCCTATTTACTGTTCCATGGAAACAAACGTTTCCAAAGACCATTTTGAAGAGACCATTTTCTTCATATTGTTTCAGATTCCAATTAAATTAAAATTTTGAAATGACAAAGAGGGAGAGGCACATGAACATGAAAGGTAGAGATTAATTCCAAATTATATTTTTAAAAAAATAAACACATACAAACACTACCCACCCCCCCACCCCCCCAGCTGTTTTGACCAGCCTAACTTCTGGCATTCACTGCATTAAATAGAACATTGTGAACAACATAACCCATGTTTTCATGCCTGGCACACACATTGCTGGGGCAGCTTAAGGAAGCACCAAAGGCAGCTCTGAACCCACTGACCAAAGCACGATTCTAATTCACTCAGCATTTAAACCCTTGTCACTTTGGAGAATTTGGGTTATGAGGCAGGTTTAATGAAAACCATGCCTGGCTTGCCAAGTGAGTGATCTCCTTGTGCTGATACAGTGATCTCTTCTATTAAAGAGATCACTAGCCCTATTTGGAAGTACAGCATTGTTCTAGAGAAATTTAAAGGAACGACATACCAGCCACATTATTCAGTATTATTATACTTCAGGGAATGTGACAGAAACATTATTTACTTATCTAGGACAAGTTTCTCTTCTAGCATGTTTCATGCAATAATTTGATTTCCATATTTAAATCAAAATAATTTTCTGTCTCTTGCTAACTTCTGTTGACCACTTCTGTTATGGTGTAAACTGTTTACTTATACGCAAATTCTATAAATATTCCTTGCATTGCTACTGGGTATGCCCAACGTCAATATTTGGCACCTTTCAACAAGGGATCTCTTTCATCAGAGTGGTTTCACTGATTATATGTAATTTACAAAACATGGAAGTCATTCAGGCTGTATCAGGGTGCAACTTCTCTACATATGAGCACTTATTTCTCTGCCTCAAGAAGATAAAAACTAATGTCTTTTAAGCTTGAGATGATGCCCTTAGTTTTAGCTTTCGTATTTTTCAGATTCTGTGCTGATTAGGGGTGTAGCTCTGAACTTCATATTGTGTTAGTGGGTTCTCTTCACAGGGCAGCTACAAAGCAATCTTTTTCCAGCTTGAGACCAAGGACAACCATTACAAGCTTCAGTCCAAAAGGTATAAACCAAGGGGAACTGAAGAAGAGGCAAACAAGGAGGAAAGGACTTCATGACATGAAGATATTGGACAATTAACTCCAATATACAAATGGACAAGAACTTATAAAATGTGAGACCCTGTGATCAGTTGTCCATTTTTGTGCCCATTTTGGGTTCATCTTGGGTGAAGCCCTGGCCAAGTTCTTGTACTGCCCAAGGTGTATCCTTTTAAGGTCTTTTAATAAATACCTACTTTATTCTCTTAGCTCTATCTAGTCTCTGTTCCAGGTCATCCTCTCAAGGCATCAGTTCAAGTATGAAAGAAATGCAGAGGTGTACTGTAGGTTAAAATTAACTCAGGCACTTATAATGCTCTTCCATCAGCACAAAGTCCTTGATTTAGAAGACCTTGAGGTAACTGGCTAATTACTTGCTGAATCAGCATCAGAATGCTTACGCAGAAACTTTACTAATTTGCTGGAGCAACAGTTCAGGGGAAATGTTACTAGATTTGACAGATATGTGAAACTTTTGACAAAATTAATAGGGAAATTCCTGTAACAGTGGGAGGCACCATGTTTTCATGGTTGTGGCTCGCAAGTTATCAGAAGGCTTTTAAAAACATTCCCACACTTCTCCACCTTCAGTATCTCCAAAGCAGGACTGTTTGTGGGAGGATACCACAGGGAGTTTACCTGGGGGCAGGCAAGTGTGGCTTTAAAAGGTATAGAGGAATTAGCTGCAGTTCGTCACCTGCTTGCTACAGCTCTCAAGCTGTCTCCAGGCTATCAGGCTTTGTGGAAGGGGGAGCTAGGGGAATAAAAATCCTCCTCACCTTCATTGCAGTAGAATCCCAAGACCAGGGCTGTCCTGGGCAGTCTGAGACTTGCGGGTGGTTGGCCCCAGCTGATGTTCTCCACAGCCGGGTGGGTGCCAGAAAAGCCTTGCCTAAGGCACCCAGATTGCACTCTGAAGGGAGGAGCTTGGCATCTCCTGGGGCACCAGCCAGTGCTTTGCCCAGGCTGGCGGGTTTTGGTTCCCATGGAAGCTCTCCAGGAGCCAGCAGCAAGGGCAGGGGAGAGGAAAAGGTTCTCACCCCCTGCAACCTGGGCTTTCTCACTTGACCAAGATCTCTCTCTCCCTGCATGGGTAAGCCCATTGGGCTGATGGACCATTGCAGGTTACCCAAGAGCTGGCCTTCAAGGAAAGGTAAATTTAAAGGTAAGTTTCTAAATTAACACATGTATACAGTTTTATATCTCCATGTATAGCACTTCTCTGCGGGTAAGTGACAGTAAATCAGAAAGAGCTAGGAAGATGTCAGAAAGAAAGGCTTGGTACACACACCTCTCATAGCTCCCTTCATCAATTATGAGGTCACAGTGCTGCTCAACATCACCTCAGTCAGAAGAAGGAGCAAAGGAAGGCAGAGGAGACTACATCATTTGCAACTCTGACCCTGGTTTGGTCAATAGGAGTTTGGTTGCAGAGTCCAGAGAATATTTCTTCCCTAGGAAGGTTTGTCAGGTCATGTCCATTGCTCAGCTGCTAGCTCAGGATCCAGTGGGGTCTTATACTGATTAGCAGAAGATTTAATTTCACCCTGATTAAGGGAGAGATGAAGAAGGATGCTGAATAATCCTACAGGCACTTATCAACTCTTAGGCAGATATTCCTTTTAATCTACTGTGGTGAACAACCCATGCACTCAGTTTTGGCTCCATTGACTTTTTTTTCCTGAAGGGTTGTTTTCCATAAATCTCCCAGACTCTTGTTTTTAATAGTGGCATTGTTCCAAGTGCAGGCATAAAACAACCTTGTTGCTGTTATTCATTATACTATATTTATTTACTTTTACCATCCAACCAGCTTTGGGTTTTTTTGTAAATTTTGTATAAAAATATCCTGTAAACACATTCTTAGTAAGGACTAACTTGATTTTTAGGAATGCAAGTCATAAATGATAACATTAAAAAAATAGTTTTGCTAGTATAAAATACTGCATATTTTCATCCAATTAAAAATATGCAAATGTAATTAAAATATGTAGTATCTTCCTTACGTTGGGAATGACTCAGAAATGAAAGACCTGGGTGTCCTCGTGGACAACAAGCTGTCCGTGAGCCAGCAGCACCCTTAAGGCCAAGAAAGCCAATGGTAACAAGCGGTGCATTAGGAAGAACATTCCAGCAGGTCAAGATGGGTCATCCTGCCCCTCTACTCAGGCCTGGTAAGGCACATCTGGAGTGCAGTGTCCAGTCCTGGAGTCCTCAGGACAAGAGAAAGACATGGGGCTCCTGGGGACAGTCCAGCAGAGGGTCCAAAGGGACTGGAGCTTCTCTCTTACGAGGCAAGACTGAAGGAGCTGGGCCTGTTCAGCCTCGAGAAGAGACAACTGAGAGGGGACCCGGTCAATGTCTGTGTGTCTGAAGGGAGGGTGCCCAGGGGATGTTTCCAGGATCTGCTCAGTGTTGCCAAGCACTAGGACAAGAGGCAATGGGCAGAAACTGAGGCACAGGAAGTTCCACCTGAACGTGAGAAAGAACTTCTTTACTGTGCGGGGGACTGAGCACTGGAATAGGCTGCCCAGAGAGGCTGTGGACTCTCCCTCACTGGAGCGTTTAAGAACTGTCTGAACACAATCTTGTGCCATGTGCTCTAGGATGACACTGCTTCAGGGAGGTTGGATCGGATGACAACCTGTGGTCCCTTTCAACCTTATCCTTTCTTGGATTCTGTGATTTGCCATTTGTGAATAACTGTTCAAAAGGTCAATTCATATCAAATGTCAGTTGATTCCAACAAGCTGAACTTTAACAAAGGATAGCATCCATTTTTTTATACATTTCCTATTCCTTAGTAGAGCTACTTGCCACGACAAAATTCCTGAAATACATCTGAGCTAATTCACAAGAGATAGCTGCTTACAAGCGTTATAAGGGTATGTGCTAGTTCAAAGGAATATTTTATTAGAGATAGAGCTATTGCTTTAAAAAGTGAAAGAACCCACAGCATACAAGAAAGTTGTGGACAGTTGCAATTGATAGAAGCTACCAACCAAAAGTGGTCTTTCTCATACAGAAACATTAACGTTTACACACATGTGGAGATTTTAAAGATGTCTATCAAAGTTTTTCTTGAAGTGGGCTGAAGTAAAACAAGGTTTCATATGTTGCATATGAGTATAATCAGAACAGCAATATAGAGAATTTCTTTCCAAATAAAATACACCAAAAAAAAAAAAAAAAAAGAGAAAAAACACCGCAAGACTGTATATGAAATGCTGACAGAATTTCACTGAAGTGCCTTTCACTTTTAATGCTTATCATCCTGTTGATTCATAAATAGCAGTAGTTAGAGTCAAAGTTAGCACCCTTGTACCTGTAACAGAGGCAGGTATACTTACTGCATGTCTTAAAAATACGGTAGGAGTATTTCCAACCTAGTCCATGAGAGGTAATGAAAACTTCCAGGTCCTTTGGAAAAGCATTACTAATTTCTTCCATGTACAGTAATTACTATAATATTCCTTTTTGTTATCAGAAGAAACATAGTGCTAAGGAGCACATCCAAGTAATAAATACATGTCCAATTTATAACACCAGAAAGAGCAATATTCACTGGTTCCATGCAGGATATCTCAAACAAACATTTTCCTCTTCAACTTTTCCCCTTAACAATGGACCTTTCTCTTCATTGCCTTCTTACTGAACTCCCTCCTAGTTTTGTTACATGAGAATAACTTGGTCAAATTCAAGATGCCAGGTCCTCTGGAGAGTTACTCCTGGATGGGGAGTAAAACTCATCTCTTGTCTTGAAGTCAGGCAGAAAAATATATGAGTGTCTCTCAGACCTATTTGTTTTTAATCTAGTGTGACTTAATAGTGAATTCTATCATTGCAATTCTCTCAGTGTTTTATAGGTAGGGAAAGAATGTGAATAAGATTCTTCTGGGAAGCTTCTTCTCAGCTGGGGTGATCAGGTGTGGTAGCAGCACAGAACATTACTGCATCACTCACGTTGTGCATCCCATGGCCAGGACCAGCCCAATACGTGTGGGGGCTTGAGGGAGGCTGTCACTGAAAAGACCAGAGCCTCCCGTATCACAATTTCCCAAGTGCTCCCAAGTTCAGTAGGTCTCTTTATTAGGGTCCTCCTCCCTGTTTGCTCCCCCTAACCTGGCAAAGCACCCTTGCCAAGACAAGCCGCTGCTGGCTGGAGCACTGGCACCAGGATGGGTTGGAGCAGCTGCCATGGTTGTGCAAGGCTCTGGGACCAGCAGCAGGGACCAGGGTGACCACTGTTCAGCAGAGTCCAGCCTGGGAACAGCATTCCCAGCTGGAGGCTGCAGCCACAGCAGGCTCTGCTCCCTGCGCTATGGGCCGGTTTGGTCATTGTTTTCTTCCCCCTTTGTTCTGTTAATTTAATACAGAGGATGACATTTTGGCTGAAAATTGATCGTTTTTAACATTGGTTTCAATGTGGCAAGAATTTCATCCAAACCCCTCATGCCTCACTGAGGACAATAACACAAAGAACACTGTTTTGGAAAGAGAAAGGCATCAAGTTTGCCAGCAGATTTGTTTATTGTGTTTGGGTCTTCATGATGTAGTGTCCCACCCACTCCTTTTTAAAATGTAACTTTGGCTTTTGAAAGTCTTGTAACATAAAATATAATGATTAAAAGTTTGTGTGCAATTCCCAAAACTGATTTTTGTTCCCTAGGGAGTATTAATTCTGGTTTGTTTTTCGTCTTCATTGTGCAACAAAACACAGTTTTGTTTTTAAAAGGAGGATCAAACTGATACGGGAATATGCATACAAGTGTTGGCAGGCATTTCATGAGGAGAGCTGCAGCCCATGAACTTGGACTTAAAAAAAAAAATGTGCAGAGCTCACATGAACTTGAATTTGCCTTTTATTTGTGATACCCATAAACATTTATGATGTTTTGTTTTTAATCCCAGCAAGCCTATGTTGTTACTTTGGGTCTTTTAATAGTGTCTATTTACATTGTGAAATCACGACAACTGTGTTGTCTTCCCGTAAAGCCAAAGGCCAAGGGTCTGCTACAGCAAATACTAACACATAAGAAAATCTTCACTCATATGAATAATCAAATTGATTTTAACAGGAACGTGTTTTTAGGGTCAGGCTCCCAATATTTTGACATACTTCTTGAAATGTTCTGTGGATAGGAGTCATTGACTTTCATATGGTGATAAAATGCTCTTAACACACAAATAACTCCCCTCCAAAAGATAGATAGATATGTCTGGTTTATCAAGTTTTAACAGTTACAGTTTTACTTGCTAGCTTTCTTTTCCTGGATACAAGTAGTGTTGGAGGAGAGCTTAGAAGAGGTAAAATAGAATTAGTGTCAATGACTCCTATAAGTTAACGTATTTAACATTCCTCTCCCTTCCCAAGTGAACCTGTGTGTAACCACAAGTCTGGAGATCTCAGTGTATTTTTTTTGCCTTAATTTTCTGGTAAAGAATGATGGAACTAATTACCATTACAACAGTGATGTACTGAAATTAGTAATTTATGTTGTGTACAGATCATTGCTATGATGAAATAGACAAATGTGCTTAGGAGAGCACTCTTTTTAAACATAAGAACTATAAAAATTCATTCTTTATACAATAAATATTATTCTATTTTTAAGACTGTACCTAACTGTAGTGCCTCTGTAATTCATGTGCTTAAAAGAGGCACACAAAATTCCAAATATAACCTGTAGTTATCCAGGATAAGCAGCTTCCCTTATAAAGAGAATATCTTAGTTGTCTCTTGGGATGCTAGAGTGAACCTTGGAAAGTTTTTATGAATAAGCAAATAATTTTCCTGCTGTTTGCACAGATTCCAACTGTGTTAGAATGCAGTTCCTGCAAAAATTTGTCTCAGAAAATCGTGTCAGGAACAAATCGGTTTTCTGTTTTTATTGGAATATATTCAAAGTTTTCCATGTTGCATGCTCAACCTTGTTATCAAAATACATATACTATACCAGTGACTTCTACTGTTAAATGAGCGAGAAGCTTTACATATGTTTATTCTCCCCATAAATGTGGAAAAATTTTGGAAAAGCTTGAGTGTAGATGAAAATCTATGAACATCAATATCTTTTAAATTTTTAAACATAAATGAGCTGTTTCTTCATATCACCTTAAGAAATAATGCCACAAAACTAGCAAAGGATCTGCAGTCTAGGTACCATAACCTCCCTGATAGTAAAAGGAACAATTCTTCCATTAACATGGAGTTATGTGCGTGGTCTGTCCAATGATACACAATGTCATTTAAGACATTCCATCATTCTCTGCTTGAGCACTCTGCTCTAATCTCATGAGGTACCCAGGGAAGAAACGATAGCCAAGGCATTAAAATGTAATCAAGATATGCAAATTCATATCTGAATGTGATTTGCTTGGAAAGAGAAATTAATCTAGGCATGGTCAAATAAACAGTGTGTAATATGGATAATTAATCACCAAATTAGCAGCTATAGTCCCATGAGAAGATTATGCAAATTAAAAAGGCCCCCATCTACAGTCACAATTAGAGTACTTAATACCAAACTCTAAACAAAACAAAGCCCCTGGGAGCACCACAAAACAAGGAATTCACACTTAATGAGTCATCTTCCAAATTTCACAGAGAGGTTTTCTAAGTGCTTTATTTTCCCTGGTTTACAGAAACTGATTCATTTTCCCACTGACATATCAGGGGCATAGAATAACCTGCAGCCTTGGAGCACCACTAGTGTTGCTTTACACAAGACTAAAATTCCATTCATACAGTCCAAATCAGCAGCTAAAAGAGGTGGGGATTTGAGGGTAAATCCTCATCCTGGGGGCCCAGTCCATGTAAAACTGGGATGGGTACTGCAGAGGTATGTTAGGTGTCTTCTGAACATAGAGAAGTTTTCTCCAGCAGCTTCAGTTGCTGGTTTGCACTTGTGTTTCAATAACAGATCCGCCAAATCTCTTTTGGTTTTATCTCTCTCAACATAGTATTTTTTCCCATATTTGTAATGTGTTCTGAAAAGATTTGTTCTGACTCCTCTGAAAACCTAATCTACACATTTGCTTTCCATTGGTTAATCCAAGACAGTGACACCAAGGATGCTTCATACAGACTAGGCTGGGGTATGGGAGTGCCTGGCCCATGGCAGCACATGGTCTTACCTGAGGCTGTACATTGTACTAAAACCATGGCCTGTCACCATCATATTTTCTGGAAAAATCTCCTTGCCCAGGACTTCTCTCCTGGGAAGCTGAGAAACCTCAGAGAAAAATGAAAACAATAATTAACTGATTTGTTTCTTCTGTGTTTTGCTGCTTTGGAATGTGTTTGGACATTATTTACCAAGAGGTAATTGTTTCAATAGTTGCATGTGAATTGTTTTTACTTATTGGCCATTATGGGCCAGCTGTGTCGCAGGTCTGGAGGGAGAGTCACGATTTTTCATTAGTATCTTTCTAGCTTTCTGTCTGTGTCCTTTTTGTATTCTTTAGTATAGTTTAGTATAATTTAGTTTAGCATTCTTTAATACAATATAGATAATAAAATAATAAATTAGCCTTTTAAGAACATGGAGTCAGATTCATCATTTCCTTGCCTTCGTTGGGGTCTCAGAAAATACAAGAATACCTAGAATACATAAAACATTGTCCATCTAGGAAGCCTGAGGGAACAGAGCTATTCAGCACTTCAAGCATAGCTTCCTAAAGACACCTGAGTAGCTCAAATAAATTCATATTAACACTGACTCAACCCAAAGTGAAATATGTTGACTTTTCTGAATACAAGCTTTAGAAATTGCTAATGAAAAATTGTAATATACTCACTCTTGTCTTCATTTAGGGTGAAAGCAATTGCTCAAACAAGAAACTTGGCAAGGGTCCTGACTTCCATCTCCTGATGAACTCCATGTCACTAGCTCCAAGGGAACAGCCTGTTTTGGGAAGGAATTTCCCTGTGTGCTGAGCCAAGAAAAGCAGACCTTCTCACTTCAAGTCGCTGGGTTCCTCTCAACATAAGCATTTGTGGGTGGAAGATACCTTTGAAAACACAGCATTGGGATTATCTACCTTAAGGCAGCCATGTCCAAATCTGTCACTGAGAGTCAGCAGAAGCCAACTTTGTAAAAAAGTGGACTTTGCTTCTCTTCTGAAATGTCTTTCTCAGTCTTCTGATGCTCTGGAGAATGACTGGCTTCTAGATGATCTCTGTCTGTTCAGAATAAATTTTACTCCTTTTACTTAATTTAAAGTTTTAATTCCATCTGGTAAATTATGCTTTTGATAAGCATAATAACTTATTTAAAGAACTAAATAATGCTCATGTTTTAAGGCTCTTAAAGCTGCAGAGTAACAATTGCTTTTCATGTAGAATAGCCTATCCTTCTCCCAGGCAATCTGCTGACACGCTGCATACAATAGTTTCATGTTGTCTGATCAATGCAATGAAGTCTTGCAAACTACAGCATCAACTTTCTCACTAATGTAGATTTCATCTTTGAACCTGAGCAAATGTGAATCTGGAATGTCAAAGGGGACATTCAACCACACTAGAAGAACAGGACCACAGAAATTAACTGTAAATTTTTGTCTTCACTGATGTTTAGCCCCAAACAAAAGGTCATTTCTCAGCAGTCTATGTGACATGAATTGAGTCCACGCCAAAGTTTCCAACATTGCCTCGTGTGTTTTGAAAGTGCACCACCAAAGTATACCCAAGGTTTCCCCATGCTGTGTCAAGCAAAGTATTCTGGAAAATGAGGGGTGTGCTGCTTGTGTCTTGTATGCTGTGGAGAAATTGCAGAAAATGAGAATGCAGGGAAAATTAAGTGTTGGACTGCAGCTGGCAAATTTCTTGTGCTTTCACAAGCTTAAAGCTGTGATGTGTTTTTAGATGCTGAACAAGATGTAAGACAAACAGAGAAGAAATTAAGCCATCAGCTTCATCTCTGGAAGTTCACTGGGCTGAACTGTGCCTGGGGATTAAAGTACAGATGGCTGATGACTGTGGGCTTGAGGACTGTTAAAAAAGGTCTTGAAAGGACACAATCAACTGTGAATCACAACATAGGGGTATGGCAAGGTTTAGCAGCCCCATTTGTGAGCAGCTACACTGAAATGGCAAAAGCTATTTGCTCAGTAGGGTTATCACCCTTTGTGGGTAAGGTACAATGCAAATTCATTTCCCTTGAGATGGAAAATTCAGGCACTGCTGAAGCTGCAGGTTTGTGAGGCAATGGAAACCAGTCTCAACTAAATTGTAACACAATTCCTGGCCTGTACCACTCCCCCTGAGTTTCCTTATACCTGGATGATCTATTGCATACACAGTTGCATGCTGTCCAAGGCTGGCTTTTGAAACCAATAACTTCAGAGAGGGAGTGCCAAGGAATCCTGACAGAAGCACTCCCTCAGCCATCCATCTGACAGTCCTGGGACAGTTGATCAAACAATGCCCTTTCCTCAGTATTCTTGCAACTGTCACATGCTAGCAATTACACTCTTAACTATAAAGGTACAACCTAACTGTATGATGGGCCATATCTTGTCCTTTGTTTTGCCTGGTTTAAATTTGGTGGAACCCTTCTTGTAAGTGAGTCTACCCTGCCAATGAGAAGGGGAACCACTAATGTGTTGGTTATACAAAAGCCAGGAACTGATAAAGCTGAATTACTACCTTTTATATAACTCTTTTTTATAGTTCAGTGAAATATAACTCCAAAGGAAATAAGAAACCTGCAATAAAGACACAAGGGAACAAGCAAAGTACATTAACGGATAAAACAATAATATTGACAGCATTTTCTTAAATTATTACTAGGAAGATAATGCCATCCAGCACATCTGAGCAGTGTTTTGAGGGAAAATTACTCTCTCCAAGGAGACATTTTAATTAAGATAGAATTGTTAGACTGCAATGAAATTCTTGGAATTGGCAGTCTTTGTTATAGTATTGTTTTTCTACTAACAGTGTATGCAAGTTTTAAAAAGTCCACCAGTATTTGTTTATGTGAAGAATCCACTACCTTGTCAGAAGTGCAGAGGTAGGAATTAACTGTTTGGTTTATATTTTGTATGTCATGAACACCAGCAGGAATGGCAACACACCATGGGGAATACCTTTTCAAGCAATGTGATTACTGAGCCTTGTTACTAGTACACATCAACCATTTTCATTCTTCCAGTGCTCACATTTTACAGTAATGAAGCATCAATGCTTACAGGAAAAGATTGGACCTGATGTTGTATCTAGAAACTAATTTAATGGGAAATTGGATAGTGATAAAGTGATGATGATTTATTTTTAATAGCAGATGCCTCATTAGTTATGATTTATTTAGATGACCTTCCCAGTCCTGTGGTATTTTCTCCTCCAGCATTTATCTCCTCTTGCACCCCACCCCCTCCAAAATCTTGCACACTCCAAAAAGAAGAGAAGTGAATACTGCTGATCAGATGTTTGATCCTGTGGGTTATACTTCTGTTGGTTAGATCCATTAATTTCCACGGTCCTTCTCATGTTTGGAACAAGTGTAAAAGAGACCCTGGATCATTATTGCAAATCACGGTGTATCCCTCATAGGATGTTATTAACAAGTAACCTGAGGAAGAAAAAAAAAAAAGTTATTTTTTATTGGTTTTTTAACCTTAAATGCATTGAATAATCTCCCTGACCCTCACAGAAATTAATAATGCCATGCTTGACTCATTATTTAAAATGCATAGGTTTTAATATTATTGGATTTCTTCTTCTGAAGAAATCTGTTAATGACTGGGTGTTTAAACTGAGCATCTAAACAAGCAGCCCAGACTAACACATGGCCTCAAGCAAGAGGAAGAAAAAAAAGAACAACAACAAAAATGTAGCTTCTTTTCTTCAGCAGGGCTAGCAGGCTCACAGGTGTGCAGAGGCAGAAAGGCTCAGCTCCACCCAGGTGCTAGCTCTCTCCACAGAAATGAATCCCACACGTGAAAATTAGAGAAGTACCAGCTCCCACTGTCAAACCTCATGGGGTTCTTCACAATCCACTTTTCAAAATAACTCTAGCTTTCTTTGTGTCTTTCACTATTTTTCCCCATCTACTGCTGCACCCTACTAAGGGAATTAAAATGAACATGAGTCAGCAGTGCCCTGGCAGCCAGGAGGCACCAGACAGCCTGGGGTGTCCTGGGGGAATCAGGCACAGCATCACCAGCTGGGCAAGGGAGGGGATTTTCCCCTCTGCTCTGCACCGGGGCGGCCTCACCTCGAGTGCTGGGGGCAGTTCTGGGATATTAAACAATAGTTTAATGAGAATGTCCCAAGGAGGGCAACAAAGATGGTGAAGGACCTTGAGGAAAAGCCGTATGAGAAGCAGCTGAGGTCACTTGGTCTGTGCAGCCTGGAGAAGAGGAGGCTGAGGGGAGACCTCACTGCAGCTTCCTCACAAGGGGAACAGGAGGGACAGACACTGCTCTGTTCTCTGTGGTGATCAGTGATAGGACCTGAGGTAATGGCCTGAAATTGTGTGAGGGGAAGTTTAGGTTGGATATTAGGGAAAGGTTGTTCACCCAGAAAGTGGTTGGGCACTGGCACAGGTTCCTCAGGGAAGTGGTCACAGCCTCAAGTCTGACAGAGCTCAAGGAGCGCTTGGACAACGCTCTTGGGCAGAGGGTGTAACTCGGGGATGGTTCTGTGCAGGGCCAGGAGCTGGATTCTGATGATCCTTGTCAGTCCCTTCCACCTTGGCATATTCTGTGATTCTGTGATTAAAAAATTAAATAAACATGGTGATTTCTCAAGTCAATTCTTGCAAATTAAATTTATGCAGCTGAAGCAGGAAGCCAGGGCCTCTTTTGTCCACTCTTGCCCTTACACACAAGCTTGCAGACCTGTGCTCTCTGTCACACTCATAGTTTCAGTAGATATGATCTCTCTCTGCATAGCCTAGTGCTCTAAGCAAGAGAAAATTTTAAGATAACAGAGAACCAAACTCAGACTTTCCTATACCATGGTAAGTGTTTGAGTCATTGCAAGGATCAGTGCACTCCAGTGCTATTAGGCAAATGGCAAGTACATTTTAAATGGGGCCTGATGGCCTTAGGAGGAGGTCTCAGAGCAATCTTAGTCAGATTCCAGAACATTTGTCTGTAGATTTTGACTTAGGTAGGGTATAAATGTTGGCTACTCTCCAACCTTTTGACTGAGTGTCAGCACTTGCATGTCTTTCATTGAAATGTTTTCCTTTGAAAGTTTAGTTTTCAGTGTTTGGCTTTGTAGACAGCTTGTCAGATCTTGCCAAAACACCCTTTCCAAGAATCTGAAAAAAAAAAAAAAAACCCACCTGTATAAAAGTGATTGCTTGATGATATTTATGTCCTCAAAGCTCTACAGAGAAGGAATTTTTTAATTTAAGGTGTCTGAGAACACAGACTTACCTCTTTTAAGAGTATTTGTGTCTATAAATGTTTGCCAAAATCTGAGTTTCAGATCCTTTTTTTTTTTTTTTTTTTTTTTTTTTGTTGCTGTGGAACCATTGATGATAGCATCTCTTACTTTCCCTGGGGTACTGGTTCAACAGGTTTCACTGTTTATCAGCAGTCCTTTCTCCCCGATTGCCCCAGGTTGTCGACTTCATAGCTCAGGACTCACCTTTGTCACCGGAGAAACACCCATCAACAGCAAAATGGGAGTGCACCTCCCAAGCAGGAGCAGCATTTAAAGCAGAGCTGCATGGATTTTCTGCAGGCAGCAGTCTTTCCCATCCCTCACCTGCCCCAGATAGTCTACCCCAAGGTCTCTTGCTGCAAAAAAAGTGCCACAGCACTCATGGAACAGAAGGACTTTGCAGAAATAGTTCCTGTCTTTCATGGATAAGCTAGCTGAATTATTCTGGGGGCTGCAAAAGAGGTCCACTGGTTTCTCCGTATGGATCACTCTGTCCTTTATTTCTCAGCTACTGCTTAGTAAATCTTGGTGCACAAGAGTAGTTCCAGAGCTCCAATCCTTGCAGTTTTTCTGTTGCAATAGAAATATAGAAATGTTTAATATGATTTTGCTCTTTGATCAAGGCATAGAAAGTATAATGCATGTAGGAAAATTATATTCCAATGTGCATTTTCCCCAAGGACTTTATGTTAAAACAAAACAGGAACTATCCTCTGGTAATTTAATAAGAAATAGATGTAAATTTTCAGAATATTGAAAATAATAACACAATTCTTTATCACCATAGAAAATGGGAAAGCATAATATATTTATGAAACACAGGAAAATGAAATGTTTGATAGCACTGGTTCTAGCTTCAAAAAATCCATCAGTATAATATAAAACCAGCCATGCCAGGTTTGAAAGCCAAATTGGTTTGCTGAGCATGCTGAACATTAACTATTAACACAATTTTTTTTCTACCTAGAGCCACTTTTCTTGCAAATGGCAAAACCATTAGTTAGATGCCAAACTATATTTTCCACTTAATTTCAATGTTGAAGAATCTAGACATGGCAAAATTTGGGTTATGTGAGGAAACTAGTAAATACGAGGAAAACAAAAACTCAAGGGCTCTCATGTAATTTTTTCTTTCTGTGAACTCCATAAACTTTTCTAATTTGAATAATTATAAGCTTCACAGGGCTGACAGGGTTCACACAGGTAAATCACTGTGTTATCTGCTGCATCTGTGATCAGTTGAAGCCTTAAAGGCACAGAACTGAACATCAATTTTCTATCCATTCTCCCTTTCTGTAAATCATTGAGTTGTGCAGTTTTGTGCAAAGATAATATTGAAAATAATTGTGATCAAAAATAGCCAGAGATGCCACAATGAGTTAAAATTTCACATCCAGAAGATTCAGTAAGAGCTCTATTTGGCAATTTCCTTCTACTTGATCTTTATATTAAAAGCCAGGGCAATTTTTGAACATGTCTTTATTAATTCATCTGCCTCTCACAGCATGGCTGTGTGAATATAATTGTCTATCTTACAAAGTTATCAAGCAATCTTTTCAGCTGTGTATATTAGAAAGCTCAATTTATTATATCAAAATATGATATCTGTCCATCCTCTAAAGATCTTTGAAAAGAAATAGGACTTGGCAGCCAAAAGACAGACTTCAGGATGAGTTTCTGATGGTCAGGAGACAAAAACAACCTCAGACTTCCTGGAGCTCAAACTGTTTTTATGATTATTTTATTCTTTTGCCTAAAAGTGGTAATTAAAAAGCATTATCTCATTTTAGGTCTTTCTGAGATGAATACTACAAAAAATATATGGGTAGAAACCTGAGGAATTTGTGCTATACACAAGAAATGTCACATTGAGCAGAAGATTGCTTCTGCAAAGACCAGGGAAGAAATTATGATGTTTGAGTGCATGTTTTCTCAAAACAAGTTAAGAAGCTACTGGAACAGCTCTAAAACTTCGTGGAAACAGTGGGAGGACTCCCAGTGATTTCAGAAGGCTGTGGCTTTCACTTCTATATGTGCATATGCATGTTTCATTCCAACAAAGCAAATCCCCAGAGATCAGCAGTTGCCTCAGAAGGCCCTGCTGAATTTGTGCTGCTTAGCAGAGTGGCCCAGCAGCAATTTTGACACACTGAATCTTCAAAAAGGGGATCTCAGTTCCAGCTCCAGCCACACACTACACTGAGCAATGGGTGATGGCATGGGACTCTCTCCTTTGCTATTTCTACAGGAATTGAAATGGTTGTGACAGGACTTCCCAGACCCAAGATAGCCAGAAATGTTGAATTTCAAATATTAACAGATCTGCTGAGGCTCTGTAATGCTTGTCTAAATGTCTTTTGCCAATTCTTCTGTATTTTGTTAGATCATGCAGAAAAACCAATTGGGTCTAGGAGGCTCAGTAGGGAAAGGGAAAAATTTTACCTACAAATCCTTTTTCTGAAACTTTTCATGTGAAGTTATTTCTCAGAAGAAAGATTTGACACTGAGCAAGCTGTGGGAAGAAATCCACTTTTCTTTAGAGATTTCTGTAGCATCTGGAGAAAGCCAGAAGTACCTACAGGGAGGATCTGTTCCCTTAGTGGGGGTACCTAACACAAAGCAAGCAAAACAGATATATTTCAGACTGGACAGTTCATTCTCCTCAGGCGCTAGCATACATCAGCCAAAATTCTTCCAGTTTGGAAAAATATTTGAAGGTGGGGTAGTTGTTTTAATTTTAGATCTTATCCAAAGCCTTACAGGTGCTTTCCAGATTTGAATGGGTAATTGTAATGTAAGCCTTATATCCATTTTAATATATCTAGATCCAAACATAGGGCAGGATTTTATTTCTAGGTCCAGATGTTCATTTCTTTGTGTCTGAATCATGCGAGTTCTTCTCAGGTAGCAATAATTTTGTCAGGAAATATTATACCTCGGATCAACCAGTCAGGAGGTGGATTTTCTGTATGGTTTAATTAAAATGAGTCTGTCAAGGACACCAAATGTATTTTCAGCGTGCTAGGAAGGATTAACTGTTCTTTAGCAGAAAACACAAATGTACTAGGCAGGAATGACTATCAATTGTCTCTCTGCCCAACATCAGGTTTCTGTCAAGCCAACATTTTTTCAGTAGCTTCCTGCACGGCAATAGCCACTACTTTTCTCATTCAAATTCCTAAAGAAATCTTATTTTTACTTTTCTGGGAGGCTTGGCAAGGTGTGTCTTCTTTTATCTGTCTCATACTGTACTACAGACAATTCCTCCAACCTTGGCACACTCAGGTGCATCTTGCCCTGCTTTTTGGCAGCTATTTGTGAACGGGGGTGCAGGACAAAGTAAATGAGAGGTCGTCTCTTGCCACTGCATACTGTCTACTTCAGCACATACTGAACTAACCAGTATGAGGGATACCCTAAAGACAAATTTATTGAAATGCTTTTTACTGCTTTTTTTCTTGAGTGTGAAACAATGATAATTAAGAGGACAATGTTTGCTTTAGTATTTCTACTATTTCTCTTTATTATTTATATTATGATACTTGAATACCAGGAATGGGAAGTATAATTGACCACTTGATCCATTATTATTCCCTTCTTTATCATGTGCTGGAAGTACACAATACTTGTTTTGGCAGGCATTTTGTCTCACTGGGTAGTGACTCTCATATTCATGGTGGGATTGTGGCTTCCCACTCTTGTTAATGTATGAACAAGCATCAAATGTCCCTTCCTGGTGCATGTTTCTTTGGTAGTAAGATACAGCAATAGAGCATTTGCTGATTAGAGTCATACGAGGGACTGCTGGAGGTCATCTGGTCCAGTCCCTCACCTGGAGAAGGGCCTTGTCATTAGACTATATCTCTCAGGGTCTTGTCCTTTTAACGTAAAACTATTGGATCGCTGTAAGATTTTCCATTTTGCTTTATTTCCCCATCAGATTGAAGAGATTGTAAAAAAAGTCTCTTGAAACTTCTTTGAAGGTGCATTTAAGAACACAAATGGGATGGTCTTGCACTTGTTAGAGGACATAAATGTGTTTCTGTATTCCCTACCTCATACAGTTTGGTCAACAGCCTTCACTCACTATCCCCTTCACTGTCATCAACATCTGAGACAAGCATAGGTATAGACATGGAACAAGGAAAATCAGTTTATGATTATTACAGATGTCTTCAAAATCCTCTTCTGTTCTTGCAATCTTTCTGATTTGCCATATGGGCAGGTTTAAGTGGAAATGTAGTCATTGCAGATTTTCTTTCAGACAGGCTTACCAACAATTTATTCCATCTTTCTATGGATGGCATTTTCATTTAAGGATTTTTTCCAATGTTAACTTTCCTGCTGAAGTCCCCTCTGTTTACATCTACTGCTCCCATTCAAGTTTGGCAAGGATCTGATTCACTGTTTCTTATGATTAAAGATAACTGTTTCTTTTTTATCTTTCTGCTATGCTGGAGTCAGTAGGAATACATTAGGGGTGTGTCTTGCAACAATCACACACTACAAACATAGATCCCCAGAGTGACCTTTGCATCCTGATTATTTTTTTCTTTTTTAATTTTTAACTTTCTATAGAATCAGAGATCTCCAAAATCCAGATCAGTTTACGCAACTATTAAGAACAGAATGGACATAAAACTGATGTCGTTTAGTACTTTCCAATTTCAAAGAACTGACAAACTCTAAAATCTCTGCTTTTGGCACATCAAACATCAGGAATGCTGGGAAAGAGTTGTACCACTTGAGTGGTAGCAGATGGTGATGTTAAGTTTGCAGATCATACTGAGCTAGCAGTGAGCCTGGTGCCAGAAACATAGGGAAAGCAATACAGATCCAGCAGAGACAGTTCTGTTATCAGCTCGGCAGGTGAGTCATTGTATGACTGAGAGCAACCCAAAGGATGATTTCATTTATTCACATCCCAGTTCTTCTGAAACAAGCAGTAAAAAACCCTTAGGAATGAGCATAATTTATAGTAACACATTGAAACCAATTGCATTATTTGTATGTTAAATTTTTAACTATCAGCATATACATTTTCTTGATCAAAACTATGTTTCCATTTTTGGAAGTGGCAGCTAATTGTGATATGTTGAATGCTTTTAGAGCATGAATCTCTAGTTAGACTATGATCCAAACAGTTGAGTCCCAATTTCCATCTCTTCCTCATATGTGCAAGGACATTTGTCTTTAGCCTTTCATTACTTCAACTTTCCATCTATACATCCAGTCACTGACCTAGACTTATCAGCTTCCTTTAAAAAATTTCAAATAAAGCAGCCTAAGAGTTGTAACAGTTTTCAGGCACATGCAAGACATTCCATTACAATCAGCAGGACTTCCATTGGAACAGTTCAAGGGTAGGGGTTTATCCCAGGCAAAGATATTCTTGCCAGAGACTTTAATATGGCTAAGTTATAGATACTTCTATTGTCCTACAGTGATTTTATTAGTAACTAAACTAGTATATCAAGGGCTTGTCTTTTTGCTAAGACAAAATTCTGAATTGGGGTTCCAGAAATACTGTTCTCTGTGGCCTTTCTGTAAGCATCCATAGAGATTAAAGAATTCTCAAAATCCAGTTTTAAGAACATGCATCTTTTAGAATTACTTTTGCAATTCACAGAAATGCAGCCTCTAGAAGACATACTGCAATTCTGTAATTATGGAAACACCCATGGGACTCTTTACCTTGGTATTCTCAAGCATGAGCATGTGACAGGTGTATACAACAAAAAGATACAGATGAAATAAAAGCGACACTGAAGGATATAGATTGGCCTATGGCATCTTCTAGAACTATCATTTGCTCACATTTGGAGGCATTTCCAAAGACCAGGGATAAAGATAGGAGAGTTCCAAGGCAGAAAGACATTTTTGGTAGGATATTTTTTGGTAGGGTAATTTACTCAGTGAGAAGGGTTAGGAAAAGTTATTAGGAACTTGAACATGTTAGCAGCTCAGAGTACCCAGAAGAATATGAAGATGCTTCAAAAATCCTAAGGTTCAAACCAGAAACTAAGGAAAAATCAATTTTTTTTTCCTGTGTTACTCAGAACTGCTTTAGTTTTAAAGGTCACAGTCCACCAACACTCATCTGACCATTCTGCTCACTTAACTGGAAATTGTAAGCTAGTGAAGTAACTAGAGAGAAAGTGACGGGGAAAGGTATGCAGGCATTTGAGCCCTGCCTGCATGTTCAGAGCACAAGGGTTTGGTCTTTCAGCCCAGCATTTCAATGCTCATATTTGTGTATCTCCACATGGAAATCAGCCTCTGCATCAACATGAGTCAGGCACACACAGGCTTAACAGACACTGCTGCAATTCCATCACAGGTGTTCTGGTCTCGTGCTGTCCATGACACAAAGCAGTCTCCCTTCATTGCAGCTATAGGAAGGAAAACACAAACTATGTACAGGTGACCTCCTTGAATTTACTGATGAATTAAGTTTTCCTGAAATGTAACCATTATTGATGGCATACATACAGAAAGGTGTTTCTAAATAGCTTCTTTCTAGACAGTATCTTGACTTTTTGGGCAGTGAAAAACAGGAATATTGCAGAAATCCCAATTAAATACTCTGTACAACTGCTGAACAAGGTATTGAATCACAAAAATATCCCAGAAGGAAAAACCAAAAAACCTTACCAATTGATGCTTAGATTTGCTCTTGCATCAAAACTACTTCTTGACTCAGATTCTAGAAAATATTATAATAATTTCCATTTAAACTGCTTCAGACTTTTAAATGCATTCACTGCAGAAAGAGATTAGAGTGCAGAACACAGGTGAGAGGTTAAAGGGTATGATAATTTATTATAGAGATAATACCACAGTGGTTTGAAACTGAGAGATACTTTTGCATCAATTTCCTTTTATGCTGAAACCTCTGAATTCAATCAATTGCTGTATGTAATTTCTGTGCCCCTCCTTACTGGGTGCAAATTATAGTGTCTATTTCCAGGACTATTTTAATATTGTCCCAGGCAGTAAAGCAATATTGTGGAAAGCAACCCATTTAGCTAATGGAAGCATAGAGTCAGGATTCAATTCTCAAATCTTTAAAAACATAAGTACACAAGCAATCAGAGCTCTGCTCTTACAGTCATGATGTGACCTGTAAAAAAATTGGCACATTTTTTTGTAGCGAAGTTATCAGTGACCACAAACGTAAGCAATTTTGCTCTAATTTCTGAAAATATTCTGCAAATATTAACCATTTTAAGCCATATGAAAGGAAAAAAAATATATTGAATTAAAATATAATAGAAAAGTAAATGTCTTCATCTCATTAATGTAAGCTGAACCAACAGTGCAAACAAAATTGGAATTGATTGAACAGTTGGAATATCATGATATTGGTACTGCAAAGCATTTATTTAGCAGAACCACAGGCTTCAGTTTAAGGCAGTAAAATAATAGGAAGATTGTTACCAATGCCTCCATAAAAAGTCAGGCAATATGAACTTAATATTTTTTTTTTTTTCCTGGAGATTATATTTAAAAAAAGGTTCTTTTCTGCCAGCCTGGTACTTTATAAGGTACTTATACTCATTGTATTTAATTTTTTTTCTCCATTGCCTTTGAATTTCATCTATATGAACTCTTAAAAATAATAACTGGTTGTTGAAACGTTCTGGGAATCTTCTGAAGTTAATTTCATCAGGATATTCAATCTGAAAAATATAAATGTCTTAAAAATTACTTATTTCATAATTTTGGCCTGGATGAGGGTTCTTTTTGAGATTTGGAATAAAATGGAACATTCCATAAAATATTTGTATTTAAACCTGCATATGGTTCTCAGTTTGACTCTCTGGCAACCACAAATTTCTCTTCTACAAACTCCCCAATAATTATTAGTTTACTTGTTTGTATCAAAGTTAGCACTGTTGGTCATATGCTTCAGCATGGGATTCTGATTTAATTGCCAAGCCCTCTATTTTTCTTATTATATTACTTACATTGATGATCACAGGTAAACCTTATTATAATGGTTTACAGAAATGCTTCATTACAAAGACTGAGAGTGACATTAAATACCTCACCCTTCCCTGGATCATAAATTGTTTGTACTCTTTCCCCTTCCAGTGGTGGGCCTACATTTTCTGTTGTCGTCTCATTAAAACTACAATTAAGACAAATAAATGAAATTAAAATGAACACATTTTGCGCATATATTTAAAAGAAGTACTTGCCTTAGAAAATATACATACAATATTAACTTCAATATTTTCAAAAGTTTCCTGAAAATCCTGGGCTTAGAGTTGGAAGAACAAAAGTGTAAGTTAGATTAAATTAGCAATGAAAATATTAGAAAAGCTAATAAAAGAATGACTGTGCTGTCAGAGAATCTTCTTGGTACATGCTATTGCCAAGCCTAAAATTCACAATTTGGAATTAAATTCAATATTCCATCTCAAGTACAAATGAATTCCCTAGTAAAATATTAATCCCTGGTGAGTAGGGATTATTATTTTATATATTTTATAGTATTATTTTAACAACTGACATAATAGCCATATGTAGGTCAGGAACTGGAAATGCAGAGATTTTACATTACATTTGGTCTGTCCTAATAGCCCCTTCTCAGATATGAAGTTCATCTAAATTATTTTTACAAAATAATGAATTTTGCTTAAAATAGAAGGATGTATATGTAGGAGAAGGCTTCTAAAGATAGAACTAGTAATATTTCAGCACATTTATTTATCAGAAATGTTATTTGTGTCTTTTGGGGGGGTGTTAGTTGTTAAAAATATTCATTAATTAAAGAAGGCTCTTTTTCTGCAAACCATCTGGCTGCTCTTTTCCAGTCTGCCAATGAAGTCATGCTACAGAAATGGTGATATGACAGTTATTTCTTTGCCAACAGATGATACCCTCGAAATTAGATATTATGGCTTCACTGAGAAGTTCAGTTAGTAAGAAAGATATTTATTCTAATATTTTGGGTGTTTTCCCCACATTTTTCTGATTACTTCTTTAAAAGCAAGCAGAGTATTATTTTTTCCATATATACCCGCAAATGTTTTGCATTTTATGTACATAGAAGTCCCCCTAAGATTCTGACTACTTAAATGAAACTTTGAAAGGAAAGGAATCTGATCTGCAAAGAACTGGTGTGTCTGCATTGCATTCATGTGTAGTTACATGGGTTTTACAATATCTGTTACCCTGATCTGCTGTTAATGCAAACTGTTAAGCTTTATTCACAGGGATACTTTATAAAAAAGAAAATTAGGAGGTGATGCCAAAACCTTATCTAATTTATGTGTTAGAACTCGGGGTAGAACCATCGGCTTTAACCCTGTTTCAGCAGTGAAACAGTAACAGATTTGGGGTCTGCTCTGCTGCCTGTGCAAACCATGTCACAAAGCAAAGAAAAATTATAAAGCTGATAGCTTTAGAAGTCCAGGCAAGGCAGCCTGCATGTAGGATCTGCCATTCGAGAGTAGCTTTCAGTACTGAATATGTGTTTGGTGGAGAGGAGCATCCAGAAGCCAGTTCGCAAACCATGAGGAGAGATGCCTGTTGAGCAGCTGTCTTTGCTCCTTTCCATATACTTTGCAAAAATTAGGTCCCCTGAGACATTTCAAGATAATATTTTGTTTATTTTAAAGAGTTTACTGTGAAGTCTGTTATACACTCTGTTTCATCTGACAGCACTAAGACGAATTTTAATGATGCATCTAAGACTTGTTTTGTTGAACTTCATGACCATGGCACACATCAGATGAATGTGTGGATCTGCTTCCTCCTCTTGTTCACAGGTCATCTCTACTGATGGTAGGAAACAGGCAGCAAAGATCAGTTGCAAGAAAGAGTTCAGGGTTTGAAATATTGATGATGCTTAGCTCCTTAAATTATAAAGCAGGCACAGTTATATCTCAGTGCTTTTTATTTTTATTATTTTTGTGTTCGTCTTTTGATTGTCGAAGTTTTTTTCACCCAAGTGCTTTTTTGATTGACGTAAGAAGCATCATCTTTCCTGAGCAAGCTAACTGGTTTTTTACTGCTGACTAACTCACATAAAATTTAATTAAGCCTTTGACCTGATGTCCCAGTTGCTTCTTGGCACAGGAGGAGTCTAGGCCACTTTGTTTCCTAGGAAACCAAAAAGAAAGTCCCTGTTACCATTCCAAAGAATTTAAATTTCCTTGATTTTTCACTGCAAAATGTCTTGCTATGGCAGCCATATTATTTTCTGTTGGTTATGTCTTGAGAGGTTATAATTAGTGCTCAAAGACAGGCATTTGTACTTCTTATTTAACATCCAAAGAAATGCTGCATGATTTTCCTGGTTATATGGATACTTGGTATCTTTTCCTCTACAATATGCCTTTTCCCATTGAAACCTTTCTGAATGAGTCAAAGTTGAGTCACTAGACATCATTAAGAATTCATATTGAAATCATCCAAATGGCTCAAAACCTGGATAATTTATCTTCTGAGATCAAATTGTTCTGTGCTGTGTCTCTGCGAACCTCTGAGAAGGTTACTCTGATGTCTCCCATGCTTTAGGTGAAGGATAAAGCAATTCAGCAGATTAATAACAAAAGTAGATTGCAGGGGGTTTTTTGTGTGAGCTTGCTGGATCAAAACCACAGCTGCAGCAGGCAGCACTGCTGAATTCCTTATGTACCTTCAGATATTAGCTGAATTTAGCTTTCTAGTGTCAAAATAACTGAGGGAATTTTTCCTGAGTATTATCAATGGGATAATTTATACTTTTAATATTATGAGAATAAAAGTAAAGCAATTAGAATAGACTATTTTGGATTTCTTTTTCATCACAGTGAGCTGGTTAGAGACTCAAAAAAAAAAAGAAAAAAAAAAGAAAAAACAACTCAACATTTTCCCCAAGTCTGTGTTCACCCGGTCATGCCATGCAGCTTTAAAGAAATACTATTCCTCAAATGAATCTTCTTGTATAGCCGCATGTCCCTTATTTAGATTAATATCCATTATAAATCTGTGTGCACATAGTCAGAGGAAAAAGCTCTACTACATGGAGAAGTAAAGCAATTGCCAGTAAAATGAATTTTGAAACCATTGCCTTTTAATGGGTTTCAATTGTGACAACAATCAGAATACTTAACATCAGTAAATACTGTTCATATGGACTTTGATATCTTCAAAAAAATCACATTCCTTTGATTAAAGCAGGTAAGAGAAGGCTTTATGTCTGACCTTGTTGAAATAATTAGCCAAACCTTTGTTGGTTCAAATGGGCCAGGACCTCATGGAAAAAAAGAACAAGTCCTCTTGAAGGATTTGTCAAGATCCCTTGACTTTACAGTTATAGGGGTATACCTTTCTTATTCCAGTTCTATCAGAATAGCATTCAGTTGAAAGCTGGTGTTGTGAGAAGGGACTATCACTATCTGCTCTGTTTAACTCTGTGTATTATAGGACAACTCTTTCATTTAACAGGTTAGGAGATGACATGTATGATGTATTTTTACTTGTAAAAAGTCTTTAATCTCTTTTAGACAGGTGCATGACAAGGAAGAACTCTGCCTTTCTACACACACTAGAAAAAAGCAGTTGCTCAATAACCTTCAAGCCGTGGCTGGCCCACCCCTGAAAGCACTCAAGGCCAGGCTGGGTGGGGTTTTGAGTAACCTGGTCTGGGGGAGGTGCCCTGCCCATAACAGAGGGTTCGGAGCAAGGTGACCTGTGAGGATCCTTCTAACCAAACCATTCTCTGGTTGGTTAATTGATTGATTGATTGATTGATTGATCTCTTCCATGATTAATGACTTCAGGTGGCTCTACAATGGTTCTGAGTAGAGACTTTCCCTCAATGTTTTGAATTTGCAGTGGTACTTGAAAGAGAGTTGGTAGGAAGGGAATCCTTATGTAGCTATTTTTTTTTTTGAGAGCTGATTTATCTTTCATGTTACTGTACTCACGATCTTAGGCAATTGGCAGATGTTTTTGTACATCAGTGAAAAGACCATAATGAATGGGACAAGTTCTGGCATCGGAATTTATGGTTTGTGTTCTCAGATATTTTCTTTCCTCTGTGAAAGTGTCTCCCTGTTCCCTCCACGGCTGTAAACTGTGTTGGCTCCTAAAATAACTTTAAAATAACCAGTATTATTGTAGTTTTCATCTCCTGCTATAAATACCTCATTCTGGGAAATATATTCTTGTGATTTACCAATGCCGTGAAATCTAGGATCTTATGAAATCTCAGCTTACTTTTCCTTGTATGGTTTAAAATACTCTTGGCATGTTCTGCTTAAGGATAATGTAATTTGAGGGGAAAAAAGATTTCACAAGTGTATTCTTTAGCCAGTATCTATATTAGCTTTTCTTTGCTAATTACATGTAAAATCTGCAGATGCTGTGATTTTTAATCTTATAATATCCTTAGTAACTATGTATTTCTTCCCCTCCACCCTGAGCACACAACTGATGTTGTATATTCTAAAGCTACACAGTCCCCTCTTTTGTGTTTTTGGAGATAAGTGGGGATGGGATGTTTTTTCTTGGTGCTGAGCCTTGCAGCCCCAAACAATTACCCAAGGTTTGTCTGCTTCTGCTGCTGTCTAACCTCAAGTTGAAGCTAAAATGTGAAGCAGATTTAAAAGCTTCATCATTTTCTTCTATCCCCCAAACACACAAACATCTTCAGTGCAGTTATTAAAAAAAACCAACAGTCCTTCATCTGCTGTTAAAGAATAATTTTCTGCCCATGTCAACAATAAGAAAAGTGTAGAAAGAAGAGTGAAAGACTATTTCTCAAAATTGGCTTATAGATTTGTAAAACAGTTTCATGAAATTATTCTTAATATTTCACATTATGTACGATGAGTATTTATGAAAATAAATAGAAGCTTTCCAAGCTTCTCTTTCTTCAGAAATGCACATATTGAGTAAATATTGGTTTAATTTTCTAAAAGTTATTATTATAGAAGCATATTGAAAAAGACTCCTACAGCTGTTACCTTTTATGCAAAAAGCATAGCAATAGTTGGTGATATATTCTCTCACAAAATGCTTACATTTTTAGACACTTGTAATTTTTTCATTAAAGTGAATAAACCAGATATTCAGAGGGTTGAGGTTTCGGGTTTTATTTATATCTTTTTGTTTATTTTCTGCCTTCCAATTGCATTAACAGCTTCCAAGTTTTGGGATGCCAGGAAAGTAGATTTTGAATTTTGGTAAGAAATGAAACAATAGTAAACATAGATTGGAATCAGTATGATATTGTTCAATGTAAACAGTGACTAAAAATGCCTTCCAAATCACTGATGCTCTGTGGGTCTGTTTTCCTTAAATTAATTTCAGCTTTTTGAAGATAATTAATTTAAATTACGTTTCATATAGCTGGTGACTTCTTAATCTAATTCACATCACCATTTCCAGAGCAACCTGATGATGCACGTTGTCAATGAATTCACATTTCAGGGCCACTTTTCATATCCTATTTATTTCATTTTATTACTCCTACCCTTTTTACAACAAATTAATGCTTCAATGCTACTAAATCTAAAAAAAGGAGACTGTTAGTTTAATTTCAACCTCTGTGAGTAGCCTTGATTTTAAGCAGTACTTTGGAGCCAGTGACTGGGCACATTTCATCTTCCGTACAAATTGAAGCCAGTGAAATAAGACACCTAGCATTTGTAAAATCAGTTAAATGCAGTAAGTGCAGTATACAAAAGTATAATAATTATTGCCCTCTTATTTCCCTAGTTCTATATTTGTAAAAAGATTGTGGCAGATGGGAGGATGGAAAGCCAGAGCTCAGAAACAATAACTGTAAAGAAGAAAAGAAACAGCACAGACACTGTCTGCTCTCAGAGAGATGAAGAAAGTTAAGAATTCATACTCTCTTAGGCAATGCAGTTCCAGAGGTGAAGGGTTGCAAAACTCTCAGATCTGTTTTGAATCCTCCTCCACTCTCAGGAGGCTTATACAGGAACACAACCCCAGTGTTTCACATTTATTTAGTTAAGCGTCTCATCTTGTCATAGATGAACTTGAGATGAAATCCTGGCCTGAGTGAAGTCAGTGAAATATTTCCTGGCAGCTGCATGGAACAGAGTGACACTGTATATGCAGCACGCCCTCTCTGTTGCTTTCCTCCGTATATCTTCAGCACTATCAAAATGTAAATATTTTCCTCTCTTTAATGACTGTAACTTCCTGGTAGAAGTTGTATAACAGTGTTTGCGCAACACCATTCCATGACAAAATGTAACTCACAGTTTTTGAGACCAAGGTCTCAAAGGTACCTATCAGCAGATGTGAAGATATAGTGTTACTTTAGAAAGGCCTTATTTGAATGACAAGAAAAAACCTTTTATGGTGGTCTGTCTAACCTACTGAGCTACTGTGTTTAACTGCACAAATGCAGTTTAAGTTTGTGAAGGATTTGGTTCAGAACTGTCCTGAAAGCTAAGGCCTCCGTGTATGACTAGTGTGAAAGAAGGGGAAGAGGACATGCTAATGATAGTTGGAAGGGCATACTGGACTGTTGGAGGTGTGAGATACCACATTTCCCTAAATCCCACCTTCTGCTGGGATTGGGAATAGAAGAATATATATCTCTTGGAAATACATATCTAACTGAACTGTTACTCCGGCACAGCAACCTGCTTTATGCAGCTGCCACACTAATAACTGCAGCCTGCTCAAACCAAAAAGCCTTTTCCCTCAGATGAGAACCTTTTTGCACTGAATAAAACACTGCTGGTTAGAGGCTGAGGTTAAAAGCAGCAAGTCTGAATCACCTGACCTGTCTCCATCTTCCTGATATCTGGGTCAGGGTTTTCATCGCTGCCAAATAATTTGAGGGTTTTGGTTGGTTTTTTGGAGGTTTTTTTTCCCTTTTCATGGTTATATTTCACTTTAAACATGGGAGTAATGTTCAGATGAAAGTTCTTGTCCACTCCAGTGGTTCATTATGTATGTGCTCATCCTCATGTAACATCTAAAGTCTGACACATACATTTTAGTAGAAATTAGTCTATCATTCTTATATCAGTCAAAATGTTAGTAAAGAATTAAAGTTTTCAGTTCCCAGGGAGGATCACGGAATAATGTTAGGTTGCTCATGGCCTGTCAGTATCTGAGATGCTGAGGATTAGGGAAAATTCAAAATTCAGGTTTTTTCAGATAAGACAGTCTACTTTGTGGAACAGTAGCTTCTTTATTTACGTGAAAAAAAAAATAAAAGAATTGAATGTATTGCTTTAATCATAGACAGATGAAGGGCTAGTGTACAAAGCCCTCAAAAATTCATCAGAATGAGGGCAAAATGTGATATTTCCTATCCAGTCAGCTGAAGAGCAGCCAGAGAGAGATTAAAAACAAAGATGGCAACTGCTTCACTCCCGTATCATCTTCTGCCTTATTTTAGTTTGTCTTTCTGTTTTGGTTAGCTAGCCTGTAGGAACATAATCTCTTTAAATCTAGAAAAGGAAACCCTGCAATAATCTGCCTGATAAAAGTTCTTCCTGAAGTTACCCCTTTTTTTCCTTAATATAACACTGAAAAATGTGACATGTGACTGTTGTCCTGCCAAAAGGCAAATCTAGAGACAGAAACGGGTGTAAAGCAGAAATTTTCAACTAAGAAATAGCATGAAATCAAGAGACATTGAACTCTCTATTCCACCTACCTGAGCTGTGGCAAGATCATCTGTATCTAAGGTGAATATGAAACAATTTTTGATTATTTTGCTTTCAAAGACTGACCTACAGTCATTCATACACACTGACCTACATCTAGGAGGCCTGACAGAATTCTCTCATACTGTAAATTTGGATTTTCAAAAATCTTAACTTTTCAATATATTGTCCTTTTCTTAATTTTGTTTTGCTGAAATCAGCACTAAAGGTCATATTTACCACTGTGAAACAGAGCTAAGCAAACCCTTATTGCTCCTAGAAATCCCTTTTACAACCCTTAGCATCCTGGAAAAATAACGGATAGAAACCAATCACAGAACAATGCATTGGAAAGGAGGACTCTTTGAGGACTGGGGAACCACAACTGAGGCCTCCCTTTCCACCACCAAAAAAAAAAAAAAAAAAATTAAAAAAAAAAAATCTCTGTCAGGAAAATATCCAAGTACATATTCTGGCAGAAGGGTCTCTGAGTTCAGCTGAGATCTGATTCATTACAAACTGATTATAAGCTTCAGGATTTTATCTGTTGATCCTGATTAGCCCATTTAGGTAATACACAGAGCTGCCCCGCTCGGAAGTTGGATTGCCAAGAAGAAAGGCAAATATTCTTCTCTCTGATGCAGTCAATTTCACTTGCATGTTTCCATGTGTGCCTTTACTTTGTCTAGTATTACACTTAAATCCTGGACAAAACAATATTCTCCAAGAGAGCTAATATTTCATATGAAGTCTATTGCACCTGATACCTTTGCACTTTCTTACATTAGAATCTCTCTAACCTGGTTCCCTTGACAAAGGGTTTCCAACTTGCTTTTTTTCTGCTGAATCTTGTTAAGGGCAGCACTTGGCCTACTTGCCTGCCAATATCTTTTGCCCCTGGTCTGATAGCCCTAATAAAAAAAAAAATCTACTTGCATTTATGGCAAAAGAAGGAAAAATACACTGTCCTTTTGTTTGAGTGATATGTTCCTCATATATAGAATTTATGGCAGAAAGTGAAGACATCCTCTAATAGAGAATTGACAGCCATTGGGGTGTCTTCTTACAAAGAAGACAAAAAAAACTAGGTCATTAATAGGATTGAAAGAGAATTGACAGCCATTGGCAGTACAGGTGTCTTCTTACAAAGAAGACAAAAAAAACTAGGTCATTAATAGGATTGAACTACTCATACTTCTTTTTAACTTCCACTGAAGTTTTTCTGTCACCCCAGGTTTCCCTGGTAGGCATTTCACTTCTTTCTCTCTTTTTTTTTTTTTTTTTTTTTTTTTGCTTAGTTATTCTTCAAGCATAATTCTTTTCTTAGGAGGAATTAGTTCCTATGATCCCATTACAAATTCAAATCAGTTGTTTCATGCTATTTTGCGTTATTTTATGCTAAATTGCATATCTTAATTGTGATTGTGCAGTCAGCCATTTTAAATTGAATTGGGTGCTTTGCTCACTCCCTGGTTTACCAGGCTTCACAAACCCTGAGACTTGTGGCAGTCAGCCTGGATTAGCTATCTGTACAGTTGTGTATGCTTAGGCTGAGGTCTTAGAAGGGTATTTTCACACCACAATTCACTGATTGCCAAAATACATTGGCTTTTAGCCTAGTCCTGTCCTGCTCAGGCCATTGGCAACTCAGAAACTCATGAAATGGGAAATGGAAAACAAACAGATTGTTATTTTAATACAATGCCAAAAAAAAAAATAAAAAACAGCAGGATGGTGTTCTACAAATGGCAGAAGGAATCCAGAATAGAAGGCGTGTGTCTTCCAGCGAGAGCACTGGTTGGAGAAACCTTGGGGAAGGGGTGCAACCAACAGGACAATATGTTATGAAAGTTAGAAGGAACTGTGCCAGGGGCAGCTTAGTACTATATACTAAGAAGAGCTTAAAGTCAAATCAAATTACTGCCCGGGGTGCTTTGATGTAGTCTGTATGGGTTCATCTGTGTGGAACAAGAAATCTGCACAGATCGAAAGCCAGGGCCTCGGCAGGGAGAATGCAGAGCTGGATCTATATCATTGACAGCCCAATGGGGACAGCAGCACTGACTGCAGTGTGCACAGACAGATCAGGTCAAGGAGGCAGCAAGGGCAGAAAAGAAAACTTTATTGGATTACTTCAATTACCCTCATCCTAACTGCGCAAGTGTCACAGGGCAGCATGAAGTGGAGTTGAAATGTTTAGGTTCTCTCTGTGGTTGCTGAGTGAGTGCTCAAAAGGACGTGGTATCATTACTTGATGCCAAACTATATCCAGGGTCATGTTCAAAAATCTGCTTTTAAAAGTGCTGTTCTGTAACCATGGGCATGAGGTTAGCAGGTCACTATCCCAGTGGGCTTCTCTGCAGATCCCCCACAGCACACTTAGCTGCAAAGACACAACCGTGTCAAGATGAGGGAGTTTGTTTAAAAGGAACACCTAAAAAGACTATATCTTACTGGGCAGCACCAGAAAGCCATGGCCCTGCTCATGGAAAAAACAAGTACTTGAAAGGGAGATCTAGGGCTGCTTGCACAGAGGGAACAGCTAAGCACCTTTCACAGCTGTCTTAGAACAGTGATAGACTCAAGCAAAGCATGGATGGCACTGAGAGGATGGAGGCAGGTTGACTTCATGGTCACTGCCAATCAAGAAAAACTGATGGCCAGATGGAGCTAAAATAAACCAGGTTCAAAGCAAACAAATTGGTGTGGTTCTTCAGGCAACAGAGAGCCATTCAGTGAACTTCCTCACCAAAGGGTTTTGTGGGTGCAAAAATTTCAATACAGATCAATGGGAGACAAGTCTTGGAAAAGAGAGATTTTTTTTTTTGTTACCAAGAAGATAAATCATAGTAGGCCCAGGAAACCTTAGCTGAAAGTGTCTGGAGATGGGAAAACTTAAGAAGAAATATCATATAAGTTTGCTCTATTCTTAGTCTTCTGTAGAAAATTATCTGTTTTGGGTTACTGTTTTATTCCCCCAAGGTACTCTTAATGTGCCAGGGGAAACATAAGAGTTCAGGAAGGCTCAAGGAAGAACCATTAAATTGTAGGGAGAGCTTATCCTGTCCAATTTCTTCAGGGATGGTTATCAGAGATAGAATAGTGAGCTCGAAGAGTTCACAAGGTCTACCTTGCCTCAAACCAGCAAAGCAATTTATTTTCCAAGTCCAAAATGAAACTGGTGACAAAAAAGTTTAACCCTGCAAGTATGAGAGAACTGTACTGAGCCACGTGTCCCTGTGGCTGCTGCCTGAGACCTGGTCACAGCTGGCAGAGGCACTTTGGGGTGCCTGGGAGCACTGGTCAGCTCTTCACTCCTCAAACCCGTGTTCTTGACACCTGTGTGCTAAAAAGGGCAGAGAAATGGGCAAAGCAGTAAGTGATGAAAGTCATATACTTTTATAGGAAAAAAAAAATCCACCTGTCTTTTTGATGAGTCTCCAGTTTCCATGGGATAGAAAAGCAGGAGGAAAATGCCAACCAGCTGAATGTAAGTCACGGGGCACACTTTCAGAAAACAGAATTTCTACAGCTTTAGCAAAGTGCCAATCTCTGAATTCAGGGCAGTAACATCAAAGACATTGATAGTCCTTCAAGAATAGATTTTCAGCTAGAGTATGAAAAATATGAAAACTGCTTTATGCTGTGTTTCAAGCCAAATTAGATTTTTAAGCCAAAATTATGTGTAGATTACCTTAGATCTGCCTTGTATTGAAATACATATCAGCATACATTATCTGAGATACATTTCTGCCTTTGAATAGAACTTGATAATGTGAATAGTCACAGTCTTTCTCTTTTCTTGTATAATTTTTGACTAACCATATAAATATAGTCAGCATTAATTTACATGCAACCGAAGAATCCTAGCAGATTTTTTGAAAGGATGAAATCAACAGTGGTCTGTAGAAATTACTTTTTTGGCAACAGGCTGAGGACATCAGTGTCCATGCTGCACTGTTTTATATTCATCTTTAGAATTCTAAAGTTTATAATTTTCTAGTAAGCTTAACAAGAGAGGCCAAAAGTATATAGGAAAGCCTTATTTTCTTCTTTTAAATTGAAACCTGTTGTGCTTTTCTGCAATGGATTATTTTACTGTTTTCAAATAGCAGACCACACAATAATTTTCTTTATCAAAAAAAAACCCATCTCACATTGCATGGCCCAATGAAAAAAGCACTGAAAATGAGTATCTGCTTGTTTGTATGTGCTACTTAACAAGAAATCAGCCTGCCTAAACACTTGACCTGTTGAATCATATCAAGTGTAGAGTGGACAAATTGTATCTGATATTTATGTACTTCTTAGAGCTTGCTTCTTTATTGAGTCATCATTAAAAGTTATAGAAGAATTTAGCAATGAGGTGCAGCATGTTCTGTTGGTAATTATATCATGAGTATAATTATCAAACTCAGTGAATGCACACATGTACATTCCCCTTCATGAGAAGATTATCAGTGTTTGGCCATACTTCATAACATTATCTGTAGGACTCTTTTTTTTTTTTTTAATTTTTAGTCAATATTATTTTTAAGTAAAAAGTCCAATTACTGCAAATAGTGCATGTCAATAATTGAACCTCTCAAGGAAAATACTTCATAATTACTGTAGGCCCGAGCTGAAGAGAAGACAAAGAAACAAAGCTATAAATCTGTTTCATAGTACTTGAATCAGATGAAAGGATAACACCATGACCAAAAGCTCCTCCATAATCTTTGTATTCCTAGTGTACTTGGAAGCACTGGTAAAACTCACTATAAACTCAGTTATCTTCCTGCCAAAACTGTGTGCCAGCAAATATGAGATTCAGTTGGAAATGGTCAAAGTTATACCAATTTGGCTTACTTTGTTATAAAGTGCAATGAATTAACGAAAGAAAAGATGCCATCTTTTCCATCCATTTCAAAGAAAAAGCACATTTAGTTTTTTATATACTTTCATATATCTCACTAGGCTGAAATGAAATCCTGTGAAAATAAATTGAAGAAATTTTACTAACTTCAGAGAATTTGGATTAAGTTTGTGGTTTGACATCATCAATGTAAATGTCAAAAAAAATTCTGGCCATGAATAAAATGATGAAACAAAATGGCAATAGATTGAAAGGACAAATTTGTAAGGCCCAGATACTCTCCCAGTTACTCAACCTAATTAGAATCTTATTGTTGCACAGACACATTCATTTCTTCAAGACTACTCAAGCTGTTGACAGTACTCCACAGCAACAAAGGAAGCAAAATCTCCAAATTAAATTAGCCCAGGGAAAAGAACCTGCATTTTTACTTTTATCAAATTAAGTTTCCATAAACATTGATATGAACAGTATATTGTTTTCAGGGATGCTGGCAGAAAAACAGAATGGGAGGAATAATCTTTTAGATGGACTGCCCTGTGACAATTTTACATAGGCAAATTTTGCACTACATGAATGAATGTGTAAACATAAACCCATCAATTTTTATTTACTAGCAGTTATTTCAAGGATGGAAGAGTGCATTCAAAGCTCATTTACTAGACTTTTACCAAATTTCATTCAACACAAAAATTTAAATACATATTTGTTTGTTGCGGTGCATTTTGAGGTGGGGCACCCCTGGGATGTCCCCGGAGGGCCCCCTAGGCTGTGAGCTGGCTGGCAGCAGCAGGCAGGCAAGGAGACTCCACACAGCTTCTGAGGGTGCTGAGCAGATGAAGGTTTATTTGGGGTCCCAACCCCGGGTACAGCATGGCTACTGAGGAAAAGGGGAGAAGGGGGAAGGAGGGGGAGCCTAGGGGAGGGAAGGGGCAAGAGGGGGGAAGAGGCTGAGAGAGAGGAAGGGCTAAGAGCCAGACTGATCCCCTAGCACAGCTTAAGAGGGGAATTGAAGTGGGCGCGGAATCAGACTTGGGCCAATGGGATTACAGGTACAGGATGGTTCAGGGCAGGACCACAGGCTTAGAATATACCATACATTTCGGAGGGGTGAGACACAGCATACCATTTAAATAAAATGGAATACAACACATTTGTTAGTTTGTCCTTTAGGGATATACATTTTTAGTGAATTGAATTTCAAAATGTAGTGGTTTTTTTAAAATCTAAATTTAACATTTTATTTCAATTTCATCTAAGTATATTTACCAATAAAAAAAAATCCCAAAACTAAGGAAATATATTCTGGCTGAAGCAAGTTGTGAAACCCAATCCACCTCAATCTGACTAAAATAACAACAAAAAGAAAAATGCAGCCAAGGATTTTACTGCTACTTATTTCACACAACCGACTCGAAAGCACTTTATGCTAGAACCCCCAAGGACTAGATAGGATTTAAGAGACTTAGTGCTGCTTTCCAAATTTGGCTCACCAGCACCAGCCCCTGCCACTGAGGCTTGCCTACAAATGTTTGCTTCTGCAGGGATGTGCACAGAGTCTGGAAGGGATTTTGGGGAGCCATAAGCTGGCTCTGTCACAGCTTGTCCCTTAGCTCGGGCCAACGCTGTGCTGTGAAGAGGCACCACAGGACAGGGAGCATTGCCAAGGCACAGCCCTGCCCTCAGCAGGGTTTGGTAGCACAGGCACAGGGAGCACAGCCGCAGTCACGCTGCTTCTGGCCGTGCCAGCCTGGAGACGTCACACTGAATGGGGTAGGGTAGACTAGGTGACATTCCTGGGGTGGTCATGTAGGATCTGTAGCAGAGCACACAGAAACTCTTCCTTGGGACTAGAGAAAAATTAATGTGTACGTGAGCAAGGCATAGCAAAAGAGCTCTCTGTATCCCATGTTAGTAGGTGCAAGTGTTGATGGATTTTTTGTACAATAGCTGATTTGAAGCAGGATGTCCCAGCCTATTACCAGCCCATCAACCTATAGATCTCCCCTTTCCAAAATACTTCTATATTCTGTATGTTGTAAGTTTTCCATTCTTATTCCAGCCAGTATTCCATTCACTCAATCTCCTTCAAGCAGTTCCCACAAATAAATGCCGGTGACTGCTGAAGAAAAGTCTAATAATATCTCTTAAATGGAGCTGGGTGTTTCTGCAGAGTGTGCTGCAGAAACCTGCATCACAGTGAAAAAAATGCATGTGTGCTTACTCTGCTTCCTTTAAGGAATGACTAACCTTGCCTGTGGCCATTTGCTCTCGCTTCTTGCAGATGCAGCAGCTCTGAGCATGGAGTATATGCTGGGATGTCTTCCATCCCAAGCACACTTCTGGCCACCTCAGGCTCATTGTGCTTCTTAGATTTTCTCTTAATTTCTTCTGCACATTCTTGCTACTACATGTTTCTGTAAGTTTATGGTTTAGGTAATAAAGATCATCATAGAAGTTTCTTATCTCCAGAGCTTTCTTTCTTTGGTTCTGTGGTGTAGCCTCCCAATTGCTGTTGTTTCTTCTAATTTAAAATGAGTCTCTAAAGAATCTTTTTTTCCAAGACTCAGATCTCAAGTTACAAACCAAGATCTGAAATTACAGATTTCTATAATAGGTTACAGATGTTTCAGAAATACTTTTTTTCCCCCCCACAGACAGCTGATACTATGCAAAAGACAATTTTAAACGGGTGTTTGATTTTCATGAACTCCTTTTCATAGGCAGAAAATTTTCCTGGCCAAAACCAAACCAAACCAAACCAAAACAAAACAAAACAAAACAAAACAAAACAAAACAAAAAAAAAAAAAAAACACACACAAAAAACCTTCAATTTTTCATTCCTTTATTTTCTCTCTCCATCTTCATTTCTTCCCAGTTTTTACTCCTCCTGCTTCTGCATCTGCTTGTATTTACTGATCTTTCTTAACAGCCAGCTGATTGTATATCTTGCTCTCAGGCAGGATTTAGGAGATATTTAAGCTAGAACCAATACTCAACACAACTCTACTGGAGGAATTGAGCAGGAAAATAATAAAAACTCTTGTCCCATTTACCGTCCCAGAACCAATGATCTTTCCCAACATCTGCTGGTCTGAATCACTCTTCTTACCTTGCATGAGACCTATGCTGGCAAATTTATTTTCTGAATATTTCTACAAGAGTTTTCTGCAGACCTGGTGCTTTCCTAGCCATGGCAGTGCTGAGCAGCCCTAAGGACTGCTGTGACCACGTGCACCTTCACCCAAAGGATGCAGTCCAGTAACCAGTTTCAGAGCACATCCAGTGGAACAAATCCTATGCTAAGCCCACAGTATTTCTTGGATAATACTAAGAAAAAAAGATTAAAATAAAAGAAAAGCTACCCTAACTTTCTTGTATTTACCAAATTAGGATTCCTTTTCTGTGTCACGTAACATCTGTCTCTTTTTGTGGAACAGTGACAATTATATGGATTTTTTTTGATTCATCCTGGCTAGACCATGGTGATTTGAAGCAAAAGAGATGTTTACGTATTTTTTTCACTCAGAGACTAGACTGATGCTATGTCTGAGAGAAAAGTTTAAACTACTTTTGGTTTGCTATTTTTGGTATTGTTTTACCATCTCACCACTTTAGTGGTTTATTATTCTTAAGATTTTTGTCCCCCACAACAACATAGTATTTCATCTCGGATGGCCTGTTTTACCAGAATCTTTCTGTGTAAAAGATACTTGCAAAAAGCATAGTTTATGTAGTCATCTTACCATATCTTTCATAATTTAAAAAGCTAAAAGTTTTGATTTCAGTTTATATAGAGATGCCTCGTTTTTTTTTTTTTTTAATGATGTAAATAAATGAAATGGAAAAAGTAGCAATTTGCTTATTCAAGTGTCAAAAATACCTATAAACAAAAGGTTAAAACACTATATAATTTTGTGACTTTCACAATAATTCAAAACAGTAGGAAAAAAATGCCTAAATACTTGCTGAGACATTTAATATATGGTTTATAAGATATTCATGTGTTTATGCTTTGTTTATGTATATGTATGTATATGCTGAAACATCCTGTGGATGTGCATATGTAAATGTGTGTATGTAAACTCTCATGCTGGGTAAGCATATTTTGGGGTATTTTGAAATTGTTTCAAAAACATGAACTGCAGTTCCTATATGTAAACCCACCACATGAGATTCATGTTTTATCTGATTTTAGCAGATTCTGAGCTGCATGGTTTTTTTTGTAGATGGAACCTTCTAGTATTTTCTTGTCTTCAAAACACAGGGTCCTATTCTTACACACACTTGAATTCAGTCCAACTTTGGGAAAAAAAAAAAAAGATTGACATAAAAGTATTTTCTGCTTAATTTTAAATAAGATTTTTGCATCCATTTTTAGACTACACACTGATGTCTGCATAATTCAAGGGGATTTTAAATTTGTGGGTTTGGTTTTTTAATAGTAATACAAATACCCAGAAAAACATATATAACCATAAATATATAGGAAAGAATATGTTTCTCCATTACAAGCAGTTGGACTTTCTCCATAACGAATAGTTTGGAAATATTACTCGGCTGCATTTGAAATGTATTGATTAAATTATGTATTGTCAACACAGTCTGAGGAATATATGCAAGTTACCAAATGCTTGTTTAGTTACTAGAAAACCTCATTAGCAGAGGAATAAAATAACTCACAAGAGAATCTCATTATTTGTCTGTCTCCTTCTGCCATGCCAATAACATTTAGATTTCCAAATGACATATTCTGATGTGAGGCGCCCAGCAGGTGTGTGTGTGATGGGACTACTTCTGATGGATATTGATTACTCTCTCTGTCATGTGAAAAGCTTCCCATTCCCACAGCTTTATGCAATATATCAGTGGTAATGGATTCATAATCATTATCAAGCTTGATAGAGGCTTGACTACCATGACAGATGTCTTCTCAATTTTCCTGTTGCATATGTTCTTTTCCCTCTGGAACGACGCTTACATAAAATTTCAGTATTAATGTATCCCTTTCATGTTGTTTTGCATCAGTCATTGACTGCAATGATCAATCTTTTAATTCACATGAATAGGTAATTACAACCAAATGCCAAACACATCAGCAGAAATTCAGCAACTGTCGAGCAAACCGTAGTGACCAGAATTATTTGTCTGTGCTAAAGATAGCGCAGGGATGTTACTGCATGTTTATGCACCTGAGTAGTGTTTCCACTGGCAACAATAGTACTTATGTGGTATGCTTTGTCTGAGCAAAGGACAATAAGTAAATCAATTCTTTTTCCTGCTTATCATAAGATTAATGCAAACAAGTGTGCAGTAGTGCTGATCAGCTGCTGTCCTGCATTTACCATGGTAAATATAAAACAACAACCATGGTATGTATAAAACAACAGAAGAGCTTGATGGTCCTCAAAGTCTTTCAGGGAAAAAGAAAAGAAAGCATATGTTTTCTTTGGACAAAAAAGAAAAAAAAGTTTTTCCTCCCTGAAACATTTAATTTCAGATATCCTTCATATTGGTCATTTGATGATGGATTTCCAAAAGACTGCTGTGATGAAAAAACAGATGCATTCTACTTAAAGAAACTTCTTTAAATTGCTGCTCTTGATATTTTCTCCCTTTCTTTACTTTGATTCTGGCCTTTGTGGTGTCGATAGATTCTAAAGAGCTTCCTCAGGAGTTCAGGTCACCCATCTCAGCTTACAGTGCCCATTCATGCAGACACCAATTTAGCAACCTGTGCTCTGCATATATCACATAGACTTTGGCCCAAATTATTCACCACTTGTTCAGCTGTAATCTAAGACTCTATTTTCTGTAGCAAATAGTCACCTCTGCTGAGAGCCTACTGTGACCTGTGTAGAGTCTTGGCTTTTCTGCTATTCCTGCTCTCTTGGAGCACCCTACAGAAAACCTCTCCAGCTTGGGACAAAAGGGGTCTTTTTGTTAACATCAGCATATTTTTGACTAACAGAAAAGTAATGTCAGAGGGAGGCCAGTGGGCTCAGTTTTTGTGATAAAGACTGTTATGTCATTTCAACAACTTAGGAATTACTTTCAAATAGTGATCTTTTCAGAGTGAACTCATGTGTTTCTGCCAATTTCATACAATAATGAGATCACAAGATAGTGATAGGTTCCCAAGAGGGATCTGCTGCTCTCCTCCATTAGAATCAGCTATACATAGTCTGACATACAGTGATCTAGCAAATTAAAAATTTCTACTGGTGGCACACCCAGAGCCTTCTTGGTCATCACTTCCATTATTGCATAAACTTTCCATATAAGGTTTTCTAACATCTAATTGCAATTTGAACACATCATTTCCTAATTTTTACCAGTCCTGTACACAGATAAATTATTATCCTTAACTTCTTGTAAAAAAATATTCACATGCTTAATCTGGCCCTTGCCCCTGTTCCCTGACTTGCTCCATTCTTCTCTAAGCTCAAAAAAGAAATTTTTATCTGTGAAGTAATAAAAGCAATTAATGTAATTAAATTTGATTTCTAAGGTTTTCTATAGAATACTCATTTCTTCTTATGCCCTTAAATATTTCCTTACATAACTGATCCCCAGATATGCACATGCAGATTGGTTTGCACCTTCCTTACATTAGTTTTTTCAGGACTGAGTTCCTGCTTTCTCTGGAGCATGCATTTAAAACAACCAACTTCAAATATTTGTTTGACTGATTGTTCCAGGATCTTGCCTGGGAAACAAAATCAAGCTGATTAGTCTTTAATTCTCTGACTCCTTTTAAAAGTTATATGGTATATTTGTCCTTACTAATCTTTCAGCACCTCATCATTCACCAACATTTTTTAAGGACAATAGCTTTGTGGTTTCTTCACACAGTGCTTCAAATATCTTATATGAAATTGATCTGATCCAACTAATTTGAAAAATCCTAAATCAACAGTGGACTTGATCTTCTTTTACCTTATTTTTCCTTTCATTTCCCAGCATCTATCAACTTCAAGCATCACTTTACTGAATTTTTGCAAGGGAAATTTAGACAATAGTGTATAAAATCTATGTTCCTTCTCTCTAGATCATATGTACAAACCAGAATACATGCCAGGAGAAGTCCCAAACCAGTCAGGGAGTTGTCTAGTGAATATAAAAAGCTCCAGGGCTAGGCAGTCCTGGTAGAGAGGCACATGTGGTTCACAGGCTGAGAATTACTTGGATCCTAAGTGCTTGGACTCAAGTTCAGGCAAGATTTAAAGCAGATTTAATCCCTATCCTGACTTTCTTCAGAAAGACAAATTTCATTTAAAAAAAATGAAAAAAAGAAGAAATTGAAAATTTTACCAGTGATCTAAACATAAGCATCTCCTTTTTTGAAATTGTAGCAATTTCAGGGTCTGATTAGATAAAGCTAAAGTGAAAAATTATGGCAATTCTGCATGTTGAATGAATTCAGTATTTTTACTGGTGATAAGAGTTAATAGCATTAATTAAAATATGCTGATATTTCCATATAAGTTCAAAACTGGACAGTCTTAAACACTCAGGGAGACTGAGCTTCGAAGTGATCATGGCCCTGAAGATTTTCAGGTAAGCAGGTGAGGCTTGCTGTCAACAAATGCTAAGTCTCATAGGCAATGCAGGGAATTAAACAATGTACAAAAGGAGAAGGTATAAAAATTAAAATGAAGCAATGAAATAAATTTTTTTTCTAGTTTGCAGCTCTCCTAAGATTGTTCTTTCAGGCCTTGTGGAGCTGTGACAAGAGAGGGCTCAGTACTTTTTATTTTCGTTTGATTTGGAGGAGATTAGACTGTCAAAGTGTTGGGGGACAGTAAATTTCCTCTTGGACCTGGACTTAGCTTCAAACAGGGAAAAGGAGATTTGGACATGGGTTTCAGTTTACAGAGGCCAAACCAATGCTCAGAGAAGCTGCTAGAGAACAGAAGAAGGAGCAGGAGCCAAGGTGCAACACCCGTGTGAGGCAGAGGTCTGCAGAGGAATGTCTGGCCCTGGAAGCTGGACCTTATCCTGGTGCTCTCTGGGTGGTCACAGCCTTCCTGGAGCCACATGAAACACATGACAGGTCTGCTGTCGCTTTAACCTGCTCACCCCTCTTCTTGAGTTACCTTCAGCAAAGTTTGAGCATGAAACTAGGAAATACATGTGGGAACTTTTCAGATCTAAGCTATGAAAAGGCTTGATTTACCAAGTGTAATAAAAACAATATTCCTATCAGCTCAAGTCAAGATCAAAATCTCTCTGGAGTTGCTACTGTTAAAAGCACAATGGGTCAAATTCAATGTAGAAGCAGCCTTAAAAGCTGGCCTGATGTGAAAACCTTTTACACAGTGAGCTGGGATTTGTAAAATGCAATTGGGCCAAAACTAGCAGGTCAGGAAGCAGCAAGACAAGAGACTCAGGCTGAGCATCCTGAAGGCGCATGACAGAGATGATGGATGGCCCAGACTGAACTCCTGGACTACCAGAGATGGATCTGTCATTTAAGGGTGTGGCAAACTATTTTCAGGTTAATTCATATTTTTAACAAACTGCACAGGGTCTGCAAGGAGACTTTGCTGTCTGTAACAACAACCCATCCCAAAAGGGGCTGTGCCTCGGTACATTCCTCCCATGCCTCCTCAAAAAGACAGAGTGGTTCTTTACAAGAGGAGGGTTGGTGGCATCCCCTCCAGTGACAAGCTGACATTCAAGCACAGATGACTGTGTTCTCCACCCCGGGAACCGCTGATTTCTGGAAGGAATGTTTGCATATGCACCGCCTATCTGAATCTGTGCATATGTATACAAACACAAGGTACAGGTTGTGACAGCATTTTCACTTGTTTAATTAAATGGCAAGTCATATACTTAATTAAAAATATACTAAAAAAATAAGATAATTTCAATTACTTATTCTTCTCATTCATAAAAGGATCTTGTAATTTATTAATACAATCAGACTTTAGTTCCTGCTTGACTGTAAGAGGGTGTGTGCTATTAATTCTAGATTTTATTTTATCTCTCTATGTTTCAAAATCAGTAATTCATGCTTCATTAAGCAACCACTGACATATTCAAAAGAAGTCTGGTGAGATAGACCAGCCTTTAATGTTTGAATTAAGAAACTATTTTGTTTTGCTATTTAATCTAAAATGCGACTGAAAAAAATTATTGAGCATAATTGTCAAGTCATCACAGGCCTTCCAGTTTTGCCTGCTGTCAGTCATAAAAAATGATCAGTAAACTTTTCTACAATATATCTAAATTAAACTGTAATAGAATACTTGTTTAAGATGAGGGAATATCTAGAATGATATAATGGTTAAGATACTTCCATACATGTTGGAAATATGCTAGTGCAGACTTCCCTGAAGTCCCATCTCTGTAAATTGAAAGTGTACCTCTGGGCACAGGTTGCTTCTTTGTTTCTGATTAGCAGGCTCAACAGTTGTCTGTAGCTAACAAACCAATACCAAATCACCCCTTGAAAAGCAAAAAAAGAACTAAAATGCTATGCCATAATTCCATTAAACAGTTTCAACAAGCTCATGACTGATGTTTTTTTACCATTTTAAGACATAGTCTAAGACACAGTAGATTTGTTAGCACAAGCCATTTAGGCATTATTAAATAAATTTTAACAAAAGGTTTTTTGTGGTTATTATGTCTGTTTTACAGTGCTCTTAAACTGAGGTTCTATCTTTAGATAGACATTTGGTGTACTGCATCTAGTGCCTAGGGGTGTAGTTCCATACTGCAATCTCTGCTGGCAAAGCTGGTTTGAGAGGTTCCCATCCTGAGGGTTAGGTTCCCACCAGCTCCCTCTCAGTCTTGTTGATTAAGTTATTTGTGAAGCCATGTTGCAAAATAGTGTGAGGGATCAAACACAGCCCTGCAGAGAACTGTTCATGCCCAGCTGAAGGAACGAGTGAGTTAGGGAAGGTAAGGGATTAAGAGAATGTGGGACCTTCTTTAACCAGGAGTGACCCTAGTGAGGGTGGCAGCGGACACAGAATAAGTGAGAATCACATATTGAAGAGGGTGAGGGGAGGAAATTAATGTATGATTTCAGGGTGAGGAATGAAAAATTAACCAGACTTGTTTTGGAGAGTTCAGTTCCCTGATGTGATCCTCAGCAAAGCAAGGGTGGTAATGGCTTGGCTGAGCAAACAGTACAGCGAGATGTGCAGGGAGGAATCCCATGAGCAAACAGAACTGCTGATTGTTTGGGATGTGCAGACCGCAGGGAAGGCTCCTGTGGGAAGCAGTCAGTGAGGACGTTTGCCTGAGGCAAACCAGCAGGAACAGCAGCATCACTCCAAAGCCCAGTGCAGGACACCGGGCAGAGAAAGCCCAGGGCTGATCCTCCACCGGCATCTTCTGTGCTCTGTGAGTCACCAAGGGCAGGAGCAGGGAATTGTCTCCTGCTCTCACTCATCCAAATCCCGCCTGTGTCGTGTTTTAGTGTGGGGGAGAGGGCTGGGTCTAGCTGCTACCAGTCTTTTGAGAGATTGCCTCGCTGACACAAGCTGTAAACATGGTTTTCTAACACAATAGGTGGGTGTTCGTATTCTAATGGAGCTTAATCACAGTTTACATGACAGTTTATTGCATGGAACTATTATGTCAGAGCCATAATTTAAAACTGCCATATGCTTAGATTATTAAATTAACATTTCATTAAGGCAAGGGATAAGGTGTGAGAGGGTTTTTTTCTTATTTATTTAACATTTAAAAATTTAATTAGGTAAAAAAATCTGAAACACTAATAAAAAAGCAAACACAAAAACACCCCCAAGCAAGCCTAGAAACATCCATTACAAACTACCCTTAAATTTTACACCTTTATTCCTCAAACACCACACCATGGCAAAAGTAAAAGGAATCAAACTCTTTGCCCACATCTATCCATACCTCTACCCCTTGGAAGAAAACAAATTACCAAAAATTTCATGTGATATTCCGAATGATTTCACTGAAAACTTTCAGCAGAGAGGTGATATACTCTTACCCATAGGATGAGCAGTGCACATGATAGCACACTGACCACTTCTTGTCTCACACACCAGAATCTTGCAGGCAGCTGGAAATATCAGCCTTGTACTGATTTTCAGAATATGCTAATGATCTTGGGAAGCCCTGAAACAAGACGATCCTTATGTCCCACAACTCAACAAGCCAGTTCTGCTCAGGAAACTACTTAAGCACACACTTGCCTTTATACATATTTAATTTATACATATATAAAATATACATATTTAACAAATGCATATATATTATAAATCTACATAGCACACACAGATATACAGATACGTAGATACATAGATATAAAAGGATTTTTGACTTCCAAGTCATGGGGTTTTATATTCTAGTTTCATTGAATCAAGACCTCAGAGATGATGGAGAAGAAGCTAAACCAGAAAGACTTGAATGTTGAATTTCCCAGGGTCTAATTTTGGCATGAATTTATATGGATTATCCCCCTAATGCACCAAATTTCACTATGACTGCTCACAGACTGGAGTTCTTGGGCTTCTTTCAAAAACCCTCTGACTTGCATTGCAGTTTAGTGTTGTCTTATATTAATACATTCAACAACATCTTTAAGCTATTTAAATCCAGATTAGTTTTTTCCTGATCCTTAATTATATCCTTTCAAAACAAATTTCCATCTGTTCTTTAAAGTTTCCTTCATCTTATCTTGGGAAAGAGACATAACAAAATGCAGTCTATTTCCTTGATAATGAAATAAATTAAAATACAACTCCACTTTGTAAAATCTATCCTTTTCCCAAGGCTTATTTCTTCCATTCTTGACAAATAGAAAGGCAAGGCATTTGTGATATTTATGAGAATCCCATTTTCACAAAAGATGAACAAGGTCTTTTCTCACAGTCCTAGATTTAGACACATAGCCCTTTTTTTGACTGGAACTGAATTCAAAATAAAACACTATCTAAATATGGGCAGCATAGTCTGATAACAGTTTTCTTAGTTATTACCATGCATGTTTCTATCTTGCCCTTTGAAAATATGTCTCTAAAAAATAGGTTTAACTTGGAAAAAAAATAGAAATCTGGAAGATAATAATTTTTTCACTATGGACACCAAACTACTTATTTTATTTTATGACTCCTTAACCCCTCCTACAAAGTGGTAAAGTTCTGACATGCTACATATTTATTTATGTACATTAAAGCAGTGAGATTTAGGTCTTCCAGTGACAAGAGTGAGATAATATTGCCTGCTACCTTTCATGAAAAATACCTCAAAAGATACATTTGTTCTTCAGCATTTTCCATTTTTTTAAAATGAAATTGAAAACACAGAATCACAAAACCACATAAAGGGTGTGGGTTGGAAGGGACTTTAAGAGGTCATGTAGGTCCACCTCCACCTGCAATAAGCCGGGACATCTCCAGCTAGGTCAGGTTGCTCAGAGTCTCATCCAAACTGACAATGAATGTTTCCAGGGATGGGGCATCTACCACCTCTCTCTCCAGTGTTCAACTCCCTCACTGTAAAATATTTTACTCCTTTTATCTACTCTGAATTTACCCTCTTTCAGTTTAAAGCCATTCCCCCTTGAGCTGTCACTACATGTCCTCATGTCCTTGTAAAACATCCCTCTCCAGTTCCCTTACATGTCCCTGGTATGTACTAGAAGGTGTTACACATTCTCTCTGGCACCTTTTTTTTTTTTTCCCAGGCTGAACAGTCCCAGCTGTCTCAGCCTGTGTTCATAGAAGATTTGTCTCATCCTCTGATCACCTTTGTGGCCCTCCTCAGGACATGCTGCAGTAGATCTTGCTTGCAGTCAGGACCCCAGAGCTTGATGCAGCACTCCAGGCGGGGGTGGCAGCACAGTGGAGCAGAGAGGCAGAATCACCTCCCTCAACCTGCTGCCCACTCTGTTTTTATTACAAAATAATTTCCTATATGATGTGGTTCTAAAAAAACCTGTAGGAGCTGAAGAGGGAGTAACCAATGTGGAAGTGCTTAAGGGTAAAGTGCAAATCTACATGCAGAAATGCTTGGGGGCAAACTTACATGCTGCATCATAATTCAGTCTCACATTAGATTGTATGAGCTTTAAGTGAACTTTATACTGACTTCATGTGTTGGCTTTCAGTATTGGAATGACCATAGTGGGGAAAATATGCAGGATCTCTGCACTTGTCTGCTTTAGACTGACACAGTATGGATTAACAGAGGGCATAGCACTATGGTACTGAGCAACACCAGTTTCCTCACTTATTTCAGTGAGGTCTTAATTCAGCTGCCCACTGATAATAATCAAGGATTAACATTTCCAGCTGTTGTAACCTAGAGGGCATGGCATCGATCTGCACAGTGGGTGAAGGCTCATTTTGCTGCCAAGTAGGAAAGGTTTTGGAAAGGTGCCCATCTATTGTTCCCCTTACAGGAGACAAGCATGGAAAGTGTAGGGCCTGGGGACAGAGAGGTTCAGGGTCTGCAGTGTACTGTCACTGATGTCTTATTTAATATGCCTGTAAGAATTCATATTTCCATGCTAAGAGCGAAAATAGTAGTTCTCATATTTCCCAAACTTTTAATACAAAATTTGAAAGGCAAAGAAATTCCAGAAAAAGAACTATCGAATCTTAAAGAACCTGAAAATAATGATAATTAGTATTTTCCAACTATCTACCGTGCTTGTCAGGCACATTATTCTATCTGAAGTACAGATTAAAGCATTTAAATAATAGCTTTTCCAATTCCAAAGATACATGTAGACCGTGTTAAATATTTGGCAGAAGCCCAGACAAATCTCATGTGGATATACCATGACCAATCATGAAATTGCATTTCCTGCCAGAAAAGTCAATCCATGCTGCAAGTCATTTATTTACTGGTGAATAGATTTTTCTTTTGTTCCATCCTGAGATATAGGAAATTACTGTAAACAAAACCTCCATACCTCTGTTTGGCCAGTGCTCAAATCAAGGATAGATCTGAAAGCACAGCAGATGCAATTCCACTAAATCTCACCCTGTTACAAGGCTTTAAATCAGCAGGTATAGTGGCTGGCTCACAAGTTAGGGAGGTAGAGGTCAATAAATTTACAGCTCAGGGTGAAATAGAAAGTATTTTGTAATAGTCTTTGAAAAATTACAGAATGTGATGCATCAGTAAAAGCAGAAAATACACATGGATAGATCTTCACCAGATGTAAACAAGCATTTTCCAGAGGAGATGTACTGCATTCCCAAGGTTTCTGTCTTTCATTTTATTCTTAGGTAGAGCTGTCAAGTGAATCCTTCCTCAAACATTCTCAAGAACTTGAAAAACTCAGCTCACTAGTTTTGTGATGGCCATCTTCATGAAAATTGCTTTTTCTTCAAAATTTAGAAAATCTTGATGATGAGTACAGCACAGAATATGGCTGTAGTGCCATACAGTGCCAGTATGCTGTTATTGTTTAATAAAGAAGGGTGTATGGATACTTAATGTAAAACATCTTGTGAATGCAAGGAATAGTGAGGTGATAAAGGTTGCTAATGGCAAAGTTATTCAGAATAATCAGATCTACAGTGAGCTGTGAAGAGCTGCAGAAAGCTTTCACATTACTGGAGAGACAGGGTGATAAAATTGCAAATGAAATTCAATGTTGATAAAAGCCAAGTGCTGAGGAAAAAATAACTCTAACTCTACATTTTCTAGTGGTACTCTACCTCTACTTCACTGATACCAGCTGTCATTTTTTAGATGATTATCTAATTGATACATATTTAACTAAATTCTGAGCAATTGGTCTGTGCTTGTCTTTAGCTTTTAAAGCTGAGGTTTCTCTTTCTGATCTAAATATCCAAGGAGTCCAAGAGCTTGAGGTTTTTTTCAAACTACACCAGTTGTCTAATGCAAGATATTAGTTCTCCTTACAGATCGCATTTATGCATATGCATAATGAACTCTTCTCATTGTATCCCTTGAAGACATCCTTGTTTTGTCTAGACCCAATCAAGAGACACTAATGAAATTCGTATATTAATGGTATGTACATGTTTGCATAAAATATGGCTGTGAATATGCATATTTTTGTAAAATAACAGGTCTGATGTACTGGAAATATTCACACACAATTTATGAAGTGGGTTCCCAGCTGAAAAGAACATTTTACTCTCCATGAGTTAAGAATGTAGGTGTTCTGCTGTGAGGAGGAGATATTCTAGAGAGGCAGGGCAGGTTAACAGTGCAACAAAAGATAGAACAAACTGTCTCTTGAATAAAGCACCACTAGTGGGTGCTTCCACAGGACACAAACTCACAATATATTGTGTCAGAATGTCTCAAGAATAAGAATACACAGTCCATGCCAGCTGCACAAACCACTTGAAAGGGTGGTAATAAAGGAAGTACCTATGCAAAAAAGTCTACTGTGTGCCAAAAATGCTCTCCAGCCTCCAGTGATAATAGTGGGAAATATAATCAAGCCAAAATAGAAGAGAGGGAGAAGGTTATGACAGCTCTAAATTCTATTTTATTACATTTATGAATGTGATGTTAATGTCATTGTGAATAGTTCTCTGAAAGTGCCTTTTCAGTGCTCAGCAGCACTCAGAAGGGCAAATAAAATATGATGAACTATTGAGAATGGAGCAAAGAACAGGACAGAAAGCATTGTCAAGCCACTGTATAAATATCTGAGGTTCCCACAACTTGCAAATCTTGAAAACTACCCACAGTTCTGCCTATGTCATCTTTGATGGCACTATTTAAGTGCATGGAAGGTTGTCCAGCATGATGAGGTCTATGGAAGGGCAACCATTTGAGAAAGGAGAACTTACTGCAGAAATGTTTGAGGGAGGTAAGGGTGCGCTGTAGACAAACCCATGGAGGACAGATTAAACATGGAAGTCTGGATGCAGTCCCCAACATGAGAGATCCCTAAACCACGAATTGCTGGAAGCAATCACCTTGGTTCACTTCTCTCTCAAGCAGATGCTGCAGACGAGCTCTGGAAATGAGCTCCAAGGCCCACACTGTACTTTGACACACAACTACACATCATGCCAAACATGCTGAGTTTTTCCCATGCCAGTACACTCAGATGCAGAGGAGCTGCCCCTGCCAGTTGCAGGAATTGCCCACCAGCTGGCCAGCCTAACAGGAAAAGAGCAAAACTGGATGCAACCCTGATGTGGCTAGCTGAATGCCAAGGCAGGCTTCAGTCTTGCTTGAAGGCAAGGTTTGCTCTCATTTAAATTTGAAAAATTTGAACTTAAAGTCCTGGAGAGTATTTCTGGATCTATTCCCGGGGTGCTCCAAGATGGAGGATGGATGGATCTTGTTGGTCCAAGATCATGTGCTTTTAGTGCAGCACTCTGGTTAGGCAAGTCATCCCTGTGGGTGGGTTTAGGACACATTTTGTTCTTCCTGGCTTTCCAACTGCAAAAGACTTTCTTATGTGCCTTGGACAAAGTTTGGTGCCTTGGTGGGAGATCTTATCACATTACTGAAGATTATGAATGAAAACAAGTCCTATCCAGCTGCAGTAACCACTGCCCTAGGAGCAGCCCAAGAATGAAGGGCACTTCTATTATTGCTAGGAAACCAGCCTTGTTAGCTAACCAGAAGAAATGCCACTTAGCAGTCTATTTGAAGTGTTGCATGTTCCTGGGCATAAACTATGTTTCTTCTTCGCCTTACCTCCAAAAAAGTCCTAGTACTATCTACAGTTGCTATTAAAGTATGCTCTTTGTTATTCCCTAAAGACTGTGGGGACTGGAAGAATGATTTATATCTGCACTTCCTCCTGCTGTGTGGTTTAAAACAGCCCTATTATGCATCACTACAGATAGGTCCTGGTGAAGAGGAAAAATAGATTATCACCTGACCAAAAAAAAAGAAAAAAAAGAAAGAAGTTAAGTACACTTTGTCTCAGAAATACTGGGCAATAGAGATGAGCCACATGTAAGAGTAATAATTTTCACAAATGTCACCCCTTTCTCATTTGCACTGTCCTGCTGGAAGTGTTTGAAATGAAACACAATAAAAAAAATTAAAAAAAAAAAAAAGCCACAAACCAAAAACATCACAGCAAAAAAAAGCCTCTAAATGTTGGAGGTTTATCAGTTGGACACCACAAAGAGTTAATTCATAAAATTCTGGCACTCAGAAAACAGTCAAACTGTAGTCTAAAACAGTCAAACTATGGTCTGTAAAAATACTTTACATTTTACACATTGTTTCTTACATCTTTCCCAAGATATTTGTGTTTTTCTCTTTGCTCTCTTGAAGGGAAAGGAAGGTGAGCCACTCCAGTTTTACGATACAGGTGTGCTAGAAGCACAGATACAGGACTAACTTGCACTCACTCACGTTGCTGCTTCAGTCTGGCCTAAACAAGGTTCAGACTGTGAATCCAAGCAAAGACTTAGTTTTGCTTTGTCTGCACCAGAACATTGAGACTATAACATATTTTACTTTCCTAAGTTTACTGCTCTTTTTATTTTCTCTTCTAAGATTGCATTGCAAATGCCCAGTCCTTTAAATTAGAAAACAGAACAGTTTAAAGAGTATAAAATGCTCAGTCTGTGCTAAGGTATTTAGAAAGGTCACATTTGCCTGTGCTTAGTCTCTCACACCCACATTCACATATCTTCAAGGACTCAAGAGGAAAATAAAATATTTATAATTGTATTACCAGAGAGCAGGAACCATCTCATGTCTTCCAGACAGAGGTAAGCTCCATGGCAGGACTGTGACTGAATGGGAAAGAGCTGCCCTTTGTTATGTCTGCAGAGACTTGCCTTCAAGCAAGACTGAAGCCTGCCTTGGCATTCAACCAGCCACGTCAGTGTTGCAACCAGTTTTGCTCTTTCCCTGTTAGGCTGGCCAGCTGGTGGGCAATTCCTGCCCCTGGCAGGGGCGGCTCTGGGTGAGGGGGATGTCAGTCACCAGAGCAGCCTGGCACATGTCCTGCTGGTCCGCCACCAACAGCGCAGCTCCAGAGGTGAGCAAGTGGCCTCTGTGCCAGCCTGCCCTGGGCCCCCTGCCAGAGATCCAGGAGGGTGGACACATTGCAGCTCTGGACTGGGAGCTGGGCGCTGCCCATGTGGAGAAAATGGTGCGTGCTTCACACCAGCTGCTCCAGCCCAGTCCTCTGGGAATGCAACAGCTCAAGAGTGCATGGTTTACCAACGTTTTCGTTTTGACGCAGGCCTTATGAAAAGGTCTCGCAGAGCTCCATGTGAACCGAGCCATCCTGTCTTCTGCCCATGACTCTTCCAAAGTCAGATTCCCTTCAGATTTTGAAAGAGCTTCTTCTTTTGCATCTCCACCTTCATAGCTGTAGCCAGAAGAACACAATCATCTCCTTCTGCAGATTAAAAAAGAATTGCTGACTTTTATAAACGTGTACTGCAACTGCCACTCCCCAAATATGCTTCAAGACACATTGTGAGTTTTGAAAACTTCTATTCAAATGTCTGTAAAGGAGGAGTGTTTAGAAAGGAAAACTCTCCAAAAAAAATTGCTTTGGGGAAGGCTAAATAAAATACCCATGGACGTTCATGAGAACAGCTATTGTGAAGTTCAACAGGCTCTGAGTCATGGGGCACAGGCCACTGGTACATGAATGAATAAATGAGGAGGTGATGAAATCTATCAACTACATCTTTCTAGAGCAGGCTGAGGTTTGCTTTCAGATGTGTCAGCCAGCTGGAATACCAGCGAAGAGCCCTTAGGTTCTGCTCACACCCTGCGCTTTTGGAGACACCACCCTCAGTTGTTATTAAATATACAGTCCCATGGAAAAAGGTTTTAACTGCAAGAACCTGATTAAGAGCCAGATTGTGACATTTAGCTTCAGGCTTAAAATTGTGACTGTGGCCTTCTCTGAACTGCTCCAGACAGACCATGCCTGAGGTGGCAAAGTCCCTTCCCCACAGTTTCAAACCCTGTAGTGTCAATGAACTGGTAACTTCCTGCCATCTGGCTGTGCTTTTTCCTATCCAGAATTCCAAATAAAAGAGAATTAAATGCATTTTTTCCTTTTTCTTGGTTTTTTGGTTTTTTTTTTTTTTTGTCATTAATGCCTAAAGCAGAGATGTAAGAAATAAGCGTGTTATTGGTCAATTTTTCCTGACACAGAGGTCTTTCCCCAGGTGTGTGCTGGGGAAAGACCTCTGTGACGATTCTACTGCTGTGTTAAATGGGACAGTAAACAGGAGGAAGGGGTTTGCCATGATCTACTTCCTTCATCTTGAGCTGAAACCATAGGAGATGACAGGAGAAATCTTTAAAGCTGTCATTAGGAGACTAATGATAGATATTAAATCTGATGATTGTCCAGTCACACAAACCACTCCTGGAGACTGTACCTGCAAATGACTAAGCCTTGGAGAGAGAGCAGGGGGAAGATGAGCAATTTGGGGACAGACTATCATCTTTTAATTAGACTAATTAGAAAATTTCTAAAAAGGAGAAAGAAGTTGACAGACTGCTCTTTTTACAGAACAGGTGGGAAGATCTGGGAAAAAAAAAATACCAGATTGGATCAAGAAATTAAAAACAACACAGATTTTCAGAAAATAACATTTGTGCTAGAGAGAGAATGTTTATTTCCTTTCAGAATTAATCACATGGAATAAAAGACTGTTGGAAAACTAGAGGCAGAGAAAAGACTAAGGCTTTAGCATTTTTCTTTGAAGTCATGTACAGGATCCTTGATGAAGTCTGTAGTCTGCTTCAGCTGTAAGGTTGTAACCCTCTAACTGGAAAATTCATCACAAAAGAGCTTTGGGAAAAGAGTGCTCTGAAGTTGAGAATTTTGTGAGGAGTGTTAGATCAGTTTCTGAGAGCCACAAGCAGTGTATTAAAAGGCCTAAAAGAACCCTGTAAAGAAACAAAAGCAACTCAGACAGCTCAGAACAAAAGAAAAGCCAGAGAAATTGAGAGAGCAACAGCTTACTCAACTTGAATAATGGTTTGAAGGTACATGGGTCCCATGTGGTGGGGACCTCAACTCAGCATTTTCCAGCTGGAGATTTCTATCTTTTGGTTCCAAATGAAATATTTGTTATTCTGTTCTTGTGCCTGACTTACTGTTGATGTAGATATACATATACTGCTTAATGTCCTCAGTTAGCATAGCAAAGCACATGAATATTTCCATTCAGAGCAATATATTTTTGGCTTTATTTGACAGGGTTTGTGAACTCAATCCAGCAGCACTTGCTGAGGACCATGACAGTCTTTCCCTGGTCTTGAATGGACAGTGGTTTGGGTCTGCTAAAGATAAGTATTTATGCTGACCTGGCTGTTATGAGAAATAAGCACCATTCTTTTATGAGAAGGAAGTACAATTGCACCATACAAAGAAACCATGCCCCTCAGGCTTGCAGCATGCTTCCCAATGAACGAAGCCTTAAAATTACCACCTCTACCTGTGAGAGCTTGCTAATATTGCATGGGTAAGACTCAGAACTTAATATCTCTATTTCAAAAAAGCAATAACAACAACAAACAAACCCCTGTAAGAAGCCTGTGGCTTAGAAATGATGCTGTGTTTCTGATGTTATTATCTTATATGCAAATATTTTTATCTCCTTTGCCATGATTTTTTTCTTAGTCTGCTCTGCTGGTAACATAAACATGTAGCTGATCTAACACAAATAGCTCAGCTATCCCTATAGACATGTGTCTCATCACAGCTTCTTAAGTAAAAGGATCAAAAGGGGATGAAAACCAAAGGATTTGCTCCTTCAGAGGAGGATTGCTGCGCCTGGAAAGACTGAATGGAGGACTGAGAAATATTCCTAGTGCTCAACCATGACACCCTTCTGCCCAGTTGTTTTAGGCTCACAATATTTTCCCTCGCTGTCTGAAAGAGTAGCAATTATAAACGCCTTTCAAAAGAGCTGCTCTTGTGAATAAAGTATCATTTCCTCAAACAGGTAAGGATTATTATTGTATCTTTATTAGAAGCATATGGATGTTATGATTCTGGTATTCCCTTTATGGGTTCAAGAGTATTGTACAGCTGTGACCTTTGCTCATTCTGTCCCTGGCTTGTCCCACATTCATCCAAGAAAGGGGATTAACACAACTGTGCAGCATTTGCCATTTAGTTCCTGCAGGACTAGTTCAGTAAACAACATGAATTTATCAGGGGAGAGAATCAACAACTGTTACGTTTTTCTGTAGCAACTATAAAAACTGGTTTTGGCATCTCTGGGTTGTAGTGAGGAAACACTAAGAGGACTCTAATGACCCTGGATTTAAAGTTTCATTTGAATAGTATAGAGGATGAGGTCTAGATTCAAATAATTACAAAAGCAGGCTGAAGTATACCTGCTGCTAGGGGAGGACTTTCTCTACTCTAGGGCAGGAATTTTTTGAAAAATTAATGTGAAGCAATTTGCCATAGGCAAAATTTAATAATACGTTAACCATTAAATTACTAGAAACCATAGCTGTCACTTTTTCACCTAACAGTGCTTGACTTTGTAACCTTTAATTTTTCAGAATTTCTTTCTCTTTCTCTACAACTGATCTGGAAAGGCCATTTGTTCTGGAAAATGGAATTTCAAAAGCATTAGAAATTATCAAGTTCTTTTCCGAGGAACATTTTTCATACTGTGGGATTTGAATCAAATGCAACTTGTTTTTCAGTGATCTTCTCATACTGCTGTTTAAAATATAAAAATGTCACAAAATACATTGCATCTTCCTCCTTCCTTCCTAGATAAGTGTCCTGTCATAGACTATTTTTTTCCTCTCTTAGGTAGGTTTTATTCTCTTTACAAAGTTTCTAGTACAAACTCAATTTTCTACTTCTGTATTGGTCTTTCAAAATATTGGCTGAACCACAGAGTCAACAGCCAATCATATCCTGTCTTGTGAAATACCTTCATAGATAGTGTGAGTTTATAAAAAAATCTGTGAAAATTATGAAAAGTAAGAGTCTTCCATTCCTGAGGTTCTTTTCTTTCCATTGCTGGCAATGTATTTAGGAAATATAAATGTCATAAGCAATTATTTAAGAGAGTTTGTTTGCTTTAGGAGAGAAGGTAGGATTGTTCTTTCTCCTTCTCTAACAAATTAGTTTAGCAAGTTGGTAGCCTAAAAAGATTCTTTACAATTATACTGTAATTTTACACTTTTTATATTATTCATTACTTTAATTAAAATATTTAAATGTTCCTAAGTAGTCTTTTCCACAGCTGATATGCCTTTGGCTCGTGTAGTTCTTGCTTTGGTAGTGATGCTTCATGAAACTTACTTTTCACTTCCTGCTTGAGAATTAGCATGGAGCAAACAAGGAATATTTTGCAGTCTCTCCTTGGTGTGCTCAGCTCAGGCAATCCCTGTGAACTGTGCCTCCCCCACCACAGTCCTGAGGGAATGTCAGGCACCTAAAGGTCCTCTGCATTTGCGACATGCCAAACTCCTTTCTCAGAATGTTTATCTAAAACAGGGACAAGCTTCCAGGGGTTTCCCCTTGTTCAACACATGAGGTGATGAGCTGAGAGGTGAGGGACCTATTTCTTAACCTGTGTTAGGAAGGGCAATAGAAATACCACAGCTCAGTGTCTCACTCATTTACTCGCAAGTTTTGATACTACTTTTGTCTAAATTGTATTCTTTTGCTTGATCTTGCTCTCCTTACAATGTAGCCTGTTATGCAGATCTATTTGCCAGTAAAAACCTCAGGAAATCAAGTGTGCAAAAAGGACATGCCAGAAAAAGTGGGAAAGGCAAAGGTGGAGACAGGCAAAACAGAGGATTAAGACTTGTAACTGTAATTTTTAATTCCACTGCCATCACTTTGTCAGCAGCCGGGCAGCACCATTCCCCTTCCCATGGAGCCTGGATTTTACTGGCCTCCAAGTCCACCAGGACAAAAAATTTTGAAGACAACAAAGCAGAATAAAACAGATCCTGTGACTTGTCGAGGTGAAGTCTGCAGCACTGTGACCCATCCCTGGTGCTGGTGAGTGAAGCAGGAGACAAGGGCTGGCAGCAGTGCCCCAGCAGTGGGCTGGCAGGCGATGAGCGGCACTGCTGCCAAGGGCATGCTGGGCTGCAGCACAGTGCCAAGGGGCATCCCTGTGCCCTGATTCCTCCGCCTCCCAGCCAGAATGGGTACTGACACCCCCTTCAAATGGACAAAAACACAGCAAGCTTCCTCCTGCCACCTCCTTGCTCGCTCACTGCAGCACTCAGCATGCCTCACTCCTGACTGAGCCCGGACACAACTTCAGGCTGATCAGATTAAATTTATAACAAGGCACAAGATAGTAAATGACCCCTGCTTCTAGAGTTTTGCAAGGAAATTTCACATTCATCTTCAGCAAGGAAATTCAGTTTTGGAAGGAAATGTGGGGAGTAAAGGAAGGAGGGGTCTTTTCCTACACCCCACCCTAAAAGGCAAGGTGTTATATCTTTTTAACAAAAACAGGCATTATTAGCTATTGTAAAACCCCCTTTAAAGGCCCTGGTGATTTGCCCCAGTGCAAAGGCTGTACTGAAGACTGCAATAAGAAAACTTTGAAGTTTAAGCATTTTCACACTTGGGACTTAAACTTCTATTTAGGTTTTTATTTGCTACATCCCCAAAGAGCCTACAATGTCATGCCTGAAGAAACAAGGCTTGAGAGGTGATTATAGTTTTATGTGGAACAGGAGCTGTTATGAATCGGAAGACAGATGCTAAAAACTGAGGCAGATAAAGGTACCTACTTTGCACTTGCAAGATAGCACAACGCCTTCTGCTGTGTTGCAATCTTTTAATCTCTGTCAGCACATCTTGTACTACAAAATAAGTGTGGATCATGCATATGGATATATGGGAAATATTTATTTTAAGTAGACTACAAACTGCCATACATACGTGTAAAATATAATTTTAAAGTGCACTGTAAAAGAACTACTTAAGGATTACAGAAGCTTAGCAGTATTGAACCATCATATCCTAAAAATATCTTGTTATCTTGCTGTAGATAACTTTCTGAATTAATCGCGCAGACACCAAAACATAACCTAAATACAATAATGCCACTTTTTCTTTTTGTCATGGATTGACTCTGGCACAGTGCCAGTGCCCCCATGAAAGTTTCTTTTCTCTTCTCTGAACCAGTTCCTATACATTTATTCAGATATAGAATTTATCCATCTGTAGATCACAAACACATTCATCTTCAGCATCAGATTTCAAATTCATGACAACACCTATCCAAGAGTAAGTTAAGCAAGGAGAAAATCTGGACAGGGCACGTGCTCAGAGCAGGTGAGCTCAGGGGCAGAGTGGGGGATGAAAGCTGTAGGGCAGTCTGTTCATTTGTTGCACATGTCCTTACTCCAAGACCCTGGGAGCCCAGCCCAGGGTCAGGATGCCGTGCTCGGGTTTTCCATGAGCACTGCAGAGAACCAGCCCTAGTGCTACTGAAGCACATGGTCACGGCTTGCACAGGTCAGTGCTCAGCACCAGGCCTCAGAAGAGAAAACCTGAGCTGTTACAGGTGCTGAGGCATGGGACAGAAGGAGCTTCATTTGTCTACAAGAACCCTGTGTAACTTTCTTGAGCGCAAAATTAGCTTAGAAGTGATACTTTTTTCTGCAGGGACTGCTGGCCCTGCCAGACCTTTGCTACAAAATCGTTTGTGGAAGCCTAAAATAGCACCAACTGTAAAGCTGATGAGATGTATGTTAGGACATGCACGTTTCACACATCAACAGTTTCCATTTATGAGTGACTGCGTGTTTTGCACTGCTTCACTTCTTAGATGTCAGGGGCAAGGGGGCTGCAGGAAGCACAGTGCTTCTCAGGGGTCAAAGAAACATGTCTATAAGATGTCACCTGTTCCCACTCACCCATATCAGAAGATAAATGGGGATTAATTGGAGTCTAAATCTGGGAAATGCCAGAATAAATTTTTCTGGGAATCCTTTATTTGGAGTGCGATCCTTCTTGCCTAACTTGCAATGTCTTTGTCACCATCTACACACCCTTTTTGATCTCTGGAAAGGAACACGCTTTTCCAAGGTACAGTGAATTTTGTCCTCACAGACTCATTTCAAATGGGTCAGATAAATTGCCTTTTAGAAGTGCCTGATTCCAATGACTGTTAGAGGAGTCTCGACAATTAGCTCAGAGACAGAAGTCTGTGCTGTAAATTTCTAAATGAGGAGCAAGTAACCTCATGCTTGTATTCACAGGGCAGTGGCCACACTGGACAGACCTTCCTTTCTGTCACCTTTTCCTCTCAGACAAATTAATGAGTGACTGTGCTGGATTATAAACAAAGGTTTGAGTGAGATTCCCATATCTCACTTTTGATTCCACAACCTTAAATTCTTCTGAATTCTCACTTTAGTCATGTGTAGCCTTTGCTGAATGTGGCCCCTGCAATCTCTATAAACTGTCATACCTTACAAATAAGACCAGTGGTGGTCTACACTGGTGCATCATGGCCTTTTTCTCACTAAGATATCCATACAGTAAACTACATCCCTTTGGAACCAAATGTGGCAAAAAATATTACTAATATGGATGGGCTTCTCTGAGCTGAGTTTGTAGCACTTAATTATGGCTTTGATCAAAATAGTTACAAGGAAGAGTTGTCCTGCAAGACCAAAAATTTTAATGCAAATACTGGAGGGAGTTGTATCATTTTCAGTGCAGACCACATTTGAGTTTTCCAGGATGTTTCTGTGTGTGATCTTTCAGCATGCCCATGCACTGCTTTTGGGCCTCTCACTATGCCCGAAATGCACAGATAAACACACAGATGTGTGCAGGTTTGTAAGCATGGCCAGATCTGATGCCTGCCTTATCTCTTTAGCTAAGGAGAGCTGTGAGGAACAGTTGGACTGGCAGCATTACCCTGAATAAACTAAATGGTAACATTTGCTTCTCTCCTACAACAATGCTGCTGTCGTTCTGGTGGCTGGGATTTTTGACTGTGACATTGCTCCTGGGGCACAGGAGTACTCAGCTGAAAGTTAGGCTGTAGCCCTGGGTGTGTTGCTTGGTGGGAATGCTGTGGGGAGCATCCAGGCCACTCATGAGCCTCTATAGCCACTCCTGTTGTGCCAGCACAGCTGTCCACACAGATGTGCCATGAACTTGGGATCAGGAAGAAAAAAAGGCTTCCCCAGTGGTCAGGAGAACACTGCCCTGGCACAATGGAGGTAAGATAAGCGGGCATCCAGAGGGAGGAGGAACAGCTGGAAATGGAAGAGAGGATTTCTTAAGAAGCCATGTCTGGCCATAGTCTGACCAGGCAGAAGCGATTTAGGGCTCACTACTTTTTCAGTAATGGAAAAGGCAGTCTTAAAACCTGACCCAGTGCTACAGAAACCTGATTACATTTAGCACCCGTAGTGCATTTTGGATCTCGTTCTCAAAATGGGTGAACCTTTTTCTTTTCAGTAACTTGAGATACTGTCTTTCTGACGTCAAATAGACAACAATGTAGTGTGTGAAAGAAAGGTATTCATGTCACAGCTGTTCTCTTCTCTATAGTTATTCCTTTTTCTCTTAGGTTGTCATCAGATACTTTTGGTGTGAAATTAAAGAGAGGCTTGTAAACAGCTGCTGATACATGCAATATGCTTTTGGATTTATTTCAGACTGTGCCTCAACTATATTAATTTTACCTCCCTTTTTCTCCTTCCCACCAAAAAAAAAAAAAAAAAAAAAAAAACAAAACAAAACAAGGCAGACCACGTTTTGCAGGAAAAGAAAAAAATAAAGCCTGAAACTATCAAGTGTTTGCTCAGGATCTGATCCAACACAATACTAAAACCCTTTTAAAGTCAACTGCATCCCAAACAGCATGTTCCTCTTGGTAATCTAGACCCTGAAATGGAAATTCTAGCAGAGCTGTGACTATTACTAATGCACTTAATACATTAGGAGCTCGATTTTGAGTGCCTTCAGCACTTAGTCCCCCTGCTAAAGTGGATCAGAGCTGTGGTGGTGTAGTGTAGCAGGGGCAGTCCCATAGTCTTTGTGACCTTTTGTGAGCATTTGAAACAGATTGCATTTAATGATTTTAAAATGTCAAGGCCCATTTCAGGCAAAAAGAAAGAAATCAAATAGAGTTTCTGGACAGTGTAATCTTTTGAAACAAGTCCACGGACATCCTCAGACATAAGACACTGGGCTGAAATATAATGGAAGCTGAATACATTATACTTCTGAATCAGGTCTCAAAAACAGTAATTTCAAAATCCAGGCCTGCAGAATAATAATGTTACAGTACATGCCTGCCATAATTTGCTTTTCAGCTCATTCTGAATTACCTCAGCACAACCAAGTAATTCATCAGTGCATAAAGCGTGCAGAGACTGGATTTGTGAATTATGCATGAAGGATTATTTTGCTGTGATGTTCTTCTGTGCAGTGTACACTAGAAAGCTGCACTCATGGCCCGTGGTGACGGGGTGTTGGTTTGTGGAATATATGGGGTCTTGTGCTATTTTTGAAAGCATAGGCAACTGTGTTATGACGGTAGTAAGAAAACTGCATCAACACTATAAATAAATGATGGCTTTAAAATATGAATCACACCATAAATAAATGATCTCTCCTTCCTCACATTCTGCCTCTCTGGAAAGCGAGTTAACTGAATGAGTTATTCGCTATCCATATACAATGTGACCAAACAAGGTTGTTTACCTTGCAGACAGATTCACCAAAGAGTACAAACTTGACAGATAACCAGTAATAAAATAAGGGTTGGTGACATAATTTGTCTGTCTGGTTCTGGCATGTCTCAGGTTTGAAGGAAATCTTATGATTTCAAATAAAGATGCAGAATTGCATCTTTTGAAGAAGGCATCTGAGTTAATTATCATGACTAAAAACAATAATGAGAAGTAATTCCTGATGCATTATATAATAATCACAATAATAATAGCATGTCGACATGAAGCTAAAGCTGCAGGCATATATTGCGTGATGAGGCTGTCTATTAACATTTCACAAACACTAGCAATGAAAGCAATAAAAAAATACAGGAAATGTAGTATTAATGCTCTATTTTTAACAAGTTAGCCCGACCATTGCAATTGTAGAGCTCATTTAAAATATCTTGAAAAGTTCACTAATATTTATATTTTAAGAATGCTTTAGGAAGTTTTATCTTTCTAAAATTTTAAAACTATATGAAAGTCAGTTGATTTAGGAGATTTTTGGCTTTTGTTGCTTCATCTTACATTTTTCCTTTTCTGAATTCCACCTTGGAAAGCAAGATGATTCACACAGAGAAGGAAAACACTATAGATTTTTCTATATTTGATCAATAACTGCATTTAGAAAGGCAAGAAGGTAATTTCAGATTAAGAGCATCATTTTTCATTAAAGTGTCAGCACACTTTATATAATTCTGACCTTTTGGTTATATCTTGTAAGAAAAAATTCTGTTTGCTTCTCTTGTCACATTTCAGCTCACTCAGCCTAAGAATTAGTAATGCCAATTTTGAGGGTAAAACATCTGCGTGAATTTTAAGGAGTGGAAAACTTTTCAATTTTAGCAGTAAACAGGTTGAGGCTTTAAGCATTCATCTGCTATTTTCATTCACCTATTCTATTTAAAAGCAAGTGATCTATTCTAAATTGGAAAAAAAAAATTGATATCTATTTCTTTAATCTGCTGTGTAGTTTAGTCTCAACATTTTAATCCCAGATATTTACTGGGAAAAAAACACAAACTCAAAATGATATGGTGCTGGGATCACTGCCAAAGGTAAATTTAATTTGTGAGGGAATACATGAGAAGTATCAGAAAAAAACATGAACAGAAACCAGCTGCACAACCCAGGATGCCACCCCCAACCTTCAAGGTGCAAGAAAAAGTATCCATGGGATGTGTACCAGTCCATGATGACAATGGCCAGAAATAGCCCATTGCTCATGTGCTACCCTCAGGAACACAAGCACCCCTGTGCTTGAAACAGCCATTTCCCAAGAGCTCTGCTGGGGCCACTCACTGCAGGAATCATTGCTGATGGCCATAGTGCACAAGAAAGTCACTCCAGACCAAGACACACATTTCAGCACTGTGGCGGTAAGGCAGATGGTCCTACACTGCTGTCACTTTCAACGTGCAGGAAGAGGATTGCAGTGAGAAAAGGGGACACAGAGCTCATCTCCTGCAAACATCCACATCAGCAATTGCTGGCTGTGGTGATGACTTCCTGAAAGGAGCCCAGAGATAGTGTAGGTTGCACTGTTTTCACCATCATCCCCAAAATAGCTGCCACATTGTTTAACAAATGCCAGACTCTTGCCTGATTTCAGTTGCTTGAGGCAAATTAAGTCCAATCACTTACAACAGCCTTTTCTGGGTTACAGGCTCTGGGGTAGGATTTGTTTCAGCCCTGTTTAGCTATGTGGAGGCTGTGAGGGTGGTGTGAGCTAAGTCCTGGCTTCCACCCTGTGTTCAGTGAGCAGACATGGACAGAGGAAGACACTGAACCCTCACACGTATGTTAAGCATCTGTGATCAGCCAGAGGCATCTTCTCAACTTAGACCTAATGTCTAATGTTTGCATTCCTATAGATAAGCTGGCTAAATTCCCACCCTTGAAAACCAGGCTGGATTTTGAAAACAAACAATCAAACAAAAGCCAGTATTAGAGGAAAACTTTCCGGCTGATTGATAGCCCTTGCAAATATTTGTGTATATATCTGTGAATATCTGTGATGTGAAAGTTAATAAGTACTTTTAAAAATAGGTGTGACGGAAATATTTTTTGAGTCCCATGTTGCTCAGCTAGGCTCTGAAAGGGTGATGGTGTCTCTACAGTCTAGCAAGGACTGACATTAGCCTGTGACTACCCCCGTGCAGAGAAGTCAAAGTCTCCTCTTTCCCCCTGCAGCCAAGGATAGAGCTGCAGCTATGATGCTATGATGCAGCTATGATAGAGCATGCAGCTATGGATTAAGCTATTTTTTGGCTTCATACACAGAGGAGGCTCCTGCTTGTGATGCTGAAAAGGAGCTGTGTCGTATGTTGGCAAGATGAAATTCTGCTCTAATTCCCCCGTGCTCTAGTTAGGCCCATGAAAGCAGCCTGTGGCTGCTCTTCCTAAAAAATTATGTGAGCAGCTGTACATTGTGTTCCTGTCTCATCTCCATCTTCATAATATTTCTAGCAGTTGCCACTGGAGTGCAGAAGTCCCCAGCACGCACGACCCTCCGCCCCCTCCATCATTTAAATTCAGAGGTGGCAATGGTCTTGGAAAAATCAATATATTTTAGTAAGCATTTCCTGACGTTTATTAAGTATGAAACAGAACTGAGACATCCACTTATTTTTTATATCTGCTGTCAATATTGCTTTCTTTTCTTTTTTTTTTCTTTTCATTAAACCAAAGCAGATGTGAGTTGGTCGTTGGCAGACTTCTGAGCACAGTGCCTGGTGCCTCTTTTGTGGCTTGCATAGGAAGGCTGCAACAAACACTTCCCATTGTGTCACCCATCCGTTGCTGCCATTGTTACCAGTGAAATAGCAATGCTCTGATAAAGGGGTTACCTCTTACATTTCATTATTCACAAAATAAAACAGTGTTCTGAGAAACCAGTTCCACTGAGCCACAACAATTAATCCAGCTGAAGGTCTGGCCCCCCTGTGCTTGAGGTGGACTTGGACTAGAAAAAAGGGCTGTCTGGCTAATACAAGCGTGCTCTGTAGCCTTTGTCAAAACAGTTTTTATTCTCTTAGCATGCAAACCTCAGGCATTATTGCAGGGTTTCATGGAACAGATGTTCTTGAATTTGCATAATGACAGACTGCCTTTTCTTTATGAAAGGTCAGTAAAAACCAATGCTACTGTTCAGCCAGTGCTGCTTTCGTTGAGCAATTTTAGGACAAAACTGCTTTGTCTTTACTTACTGTTTTCATGACCACTGCTTTACATATCTTAGTCAGACAAAATTAAGGCCAAATCATTGGCTTATGTGACACCACATGGCTGTCTATCTTCCCCTTAATTCCTAAACATCAGCCACTCTTGCACAATTGTTCAAATGACAGGATCAAATCCTTAGCTGCAGTAAGAGAAACTTCAGTGTCACTGATGAAGCTCTGTTGGTTGTTGCTGTCTAAGAGAAGCAGCTTTACAAAAGAACATCACAAAACTGTGTGTTTGGCCTCAGTTTTAATTCTCTTCCTTATTTATTGTGAGGGTATTTTTTTTCCCACCAATAAAATTAAATTGGCATCATGTTTCTAAGTAGAATAGCTATTTCTCATAAAATTGATTGCTATTGGGCAACAAGCGCCCCCATGTATAAGCAAGTTGTCCTTTTATTGTGATTTCTATGTGCACATCAAGTAGCTGATGGGATGATTTTAAATCTTCTACATCTAATGTCTCAGTGACAGACAAATTCCAGCATGGAGATTCCCCAAAGAGAAGTGCATGTTTGCCTTCAAGGCAAAAACCAAACTTTTTATGCTAGTCAGCATGCAGCTGGAGCATCACTGAGAAAGCTCATAGGTGCAAAAGTCCTCATAGAACGGCAAAACAAAAATAATGCAGTACTGTCAAGTCATTCTGGGAATGCTTGAGACAAGGGAGGGTAACCCTTTGACTAAATAGACCACGTAACAAGTGCAATTTCAGGCTGTGAAATACCTTAAGTGACCAAATAATGGAAGGTGAAGCACAAAGATATATATTTTTCTCTAGAGATGAGAAAGAGATACACAGCTTTCCGCTGTATGTCTCTTTTCCCCAGATCTGCACACTTGCTTTTGTTGTTACACTCCCCCAGCCAGATGATAATGTCAGATATTCCCTCTTGCCTGTATTTCCAGTTGTTCTGATACAACTAAGAGAACGGGTGGCTGCCTTCCACAGGTGCAACAGTGCACGAACACAGAAGAACATGCTATCAGAAGTGGGCAGACAATGCCCAGCCTCTGATGGTAGGAAAGAGAAGGACAGTGTAGATTTGGTCCTTGAGCTGCTGGACAGTAACCTAGAGAGAACTCTAAGTGGAAGAATACAAAATTACTGACAAAAGGATGAATACAAACATGCTGTCCCACCCTCCTTCCCTTGACAATCCAGTTTGGCTGAGATGAGGGGAATAGCAGCCCTGTAAGCTGGAGTGGACTCTGTCCCTCAGGGTACACAAACAAAAAACAGCATCTTTTCTTTCCTTTAAGACCTGATCCCACTGGGCCATTCAGAGCCTGGACATGTCTCTGCTTCTTTCATGCCAGCCATCTTACTTCTGTTGATCCCAGCTGGGAAAGCCAGGGACATTTTTGGGGAAGGCAACTGCGTCACCTTGTAGGTAGAAGGAGAGAGGACGCACAGTTCCCTTCCAAATGTAACTCTGGAGAGGAGAAACTTTAAATAACTTGGCTGGTTTATTCCTTGGCTAGTGGTAAAAGCTGTGGCATGGTTATGCATCAGTCAGAGGGCCTGAAAACCGTGTTATTTGCTCAAAAGCCATACTTCTTAATTTAACATTCATTTTGATAGATCTTCATTTCTCAGACATGAGAGTTCACAACATCAAGGCTCAGCATGAAGCTCTTTTCCCTGAATTATGCTTTTCTTTCCCTTCCACAGCCATTCTTTTCTCCTTTTCATCTACCTCTGTCTTAACAAATCTCCAAGCACACTTCAAATGCAATTTCAGCTGTAGAGGATGAATGGCACTGAAGCCTAAAGCTCTTACTGGTTTAGGTTTAAATTCCCTAAATTCCCCCTTTTCTTGGCTTGGTGAAAGATCAGGCTGCAGCGGCAGCTAGTCAACCCCTAGGGAATAACAATAATAATACAAATTACTTAGACCTGGGCTATGACAAACATGGGTGAAGATATATCTATTTACAAAAAAAAAAAAATCCAGAGTTCCTTGGTTCATAAAATATGTATCTTGCTTAAAAATATATAAATGCACATTAAGCCAACCAACTTTGTACTCACTTTGCAGAATTTTAATAAGACTTGCTATATAAAACTGTTCTACAGTTTTGCTGTCATTTAAGGATAATTTGCAGGTTTCATAAATGTTTCACTGTTTATTCCTTAAGGCAAGTACAGGTTGCACTTGTTCTTCAAGTACAAGTTGAATTTGTTTGTGCTACTAATAAAATAGGTTCCAATAATAGATCATAGGTTTGCATGATAACATAGGAGGAGGAAAACCTCAGGATTTTCTGGTTTTTGATCTAAAGGGCTGATATAGCAGTTGAGATTAGAGTCAAAGTTTAGAAAAAAAAGTTTAGATTAAATTAGCATTGTATATTGTATGATGCATTAGTTTCCCTCCAGTATATTTCCTCTGTTTTTTCTAATAAAATGCTCTTGCAAAGTGCAAGACAGGAAGCTTGTGACTACCAGACATCATCACGGATAAAATATTTCATTATGCCATATTTGCAAGTAGTATCTTCCAGAAGGTCAGCCAATACTGTTGGAGAAATACAAGTTTCAAGATATGACATGTCTGTTTTTATTTCTTTGAAACAGTATCAGCTGACATAACAGTACATATTGCTTGTGTTCATAAACTTTGTCTTGCATACACTCTGAAATCCAGTCATTACCACATTGTCCATCTCTGCCTTCTTTTGATACCTGAAATTTGAGTCTGCTGGCTTCTAGGCTGGAGATGCTCACTTATGAATGCCAGAAAAAAAATCTGAACAATTTTAAAACTTAATTTTTTTTTTTCCACAGCACTGGCAGAAGAAAATGGAACTGAAAACAATCATTAGTAGTAGTAGTAGTAGTAGTAGTAGAAGTAGTAGTAGTCGTTGTAGTAGTAGTAGTAGTATTTACATACAAAAATTAAAATAGGTGATCTCACAAGTTCAATCTCTGTAGAGAAAATAGGAATTTAATTTTCTAGGCTACAGTTTTGAAGTTTACCAGCTGACTGTAGGCGTATACTTCAGCTATTGAATCTGTGCCTGTTTCCAACAGTGCTGATGTCCCTTTGAAATCTAGCTCCCATAAACCCTCTTAAAGATGAATTTCAGAAATTTCTTTTTGTACACATGAGTGAAATTTTATCATAACACACATTAAGATGACCGAGGGTGATGAAGAATTCTAAGTCCTTTCCACAGCTCCTACAAGTGAGGTTTACCATTTTAAATCTAACAAAAGAAATCTCTGTTCATCATCTCTCAGAAGCTGATTAGCTGCCCTGGGGTGGGAATTGGATATGAATGTAGCTTAGGAGCAGAGGAAGCTCTATGGCAGGCTGGCCTTTTTAATCACACCTGAAGCAGGTATTCAGTCAGCAAATAAAGTTGCCACATCTTAATGCTACAGTCAGAGAGGTACAAAAATCATTTTGAATGACACAGGGAGAGGCCAAGTGGGAGAGATTGCACTGGAAGCGCCATACCAGTTCATTAAGATGAGATGTTTTCCTGAAATAGTCAAACAGAGCAATACTGGGGGGGAAGGGGAGGCACCTGTGACTGAGATGAAATAGTGAAATGGCATCAGCATACAGCAAGAGAATTCGAGCAATATCCAGAAAGCACTTCATGAAGAAACTCATGAACATGATCCTAGGACTGGAATGGTTCCCTTCAGAGTGTTTAAATAAAAAATCAGAGGAGTGTGCAACTTCCATTTCCAAGCTGTGTTTTTTCAGGCACTTGAAAAAAGATATAAAAAATATTTAGTGTTTTAGGCACATTCCCAAAGACTTGTAACATTAAAAGTTAAAACACAATTTTTAGTATGTATACAAACTTATAGTGATTCATATAGCAAGAAATATTATCAATATAATTTGCTATTTTTATAAAAAACATTAATTAATTTTAAAGTTTGTTTGATAGTTGAAACATTATAAAAATGGAAATGGCTAACCTAAGTATTTCAGATTCAGAAATAATTGTGCCTTATAACTTCTTTGTTTATTTGAGCAAAGAAAACAACGTTCTAAAATAAATAAAAAATGTCAGACAAACTTCCCATGTGAAAATTAAGCTTAATGGAGCTTGAATATACACAGCAATAACCATAAGAGCAAAAACTATAAGAGTCTTGGTACCCATTGTGGGAAGATTCATTCAATAAACTGAAAAGCTTTCTGCTGATTTTTGTACCCAGTTTACAAGTTTACAAACCTAAAACTATCACTGCAAAAAAATTATGGGGCATGTGTATCTTCAAAAAGAAAGTCTTCCTGACATTTCTCTGGTCATTTAAACATAAAGATGGTTACCATAAACATAAACAGTGGAGGTTTTTCTTTGAAGAAGACTAGATTGTGAAAAATAGTCAAGAAGTAAAAAAAGTGCATATTTTTCACCTAGCTCCTCACGTATTTCTAATACATGTCTATAAACCCTCTTTTCAAAGCTTCTATTTGTCCTGAAGGATGCTTAAATACATAATAAATATTGTGTATACTAATAAATATAATAACCTCTGACCAATAAATAAATTGGTCAGAGAGCTCTTCCAACCTAAAGACTTTTTTTCGTCCAGTCCATGCTCAGTGGCAAAACAGCACCTGAAGAATACAGAATCAGACCTGACAATGCTGAGAATGGCCGTCATGTCACGTTTTGTCCATATTCTCCTTCCCTGTAACTGTTACAACTTCTGTCCTTGGGCAGTGGAATTTTTGGTTTGCTTACCACCTGAAAGTTAATATGTGTTGACTTGTTCTAGTTTGGATACATACTTGTTAATTGAAATGGCTTTGAAGAAAAATATCTGCTGTCTCAGTTTATTAAAACCAAATTTTAAAAGAAAAGAAAGCAAACCAAACCAAAACCAAAACCAAAACAAAAATCAAACAAAAAAAAAAACACTGAACAAAATAAAGCAGTCAAAAATCAATATGAAAATTAATAAGAGCTCATCTAAATCTTGCTGGCAAATAACTCAAAACAGAGAAGTGCAAAATATGAACACTAGAGCTGAGCAAGCTAAAGAGTGCAGATCTTCCACCTAACCCTGGGGCAGAATTTTGCATGTAGAAGCAGATACTGTGTCCCTTGCTTACATAGCTTTTAATTATTAATCACATTACCTATCTGGGTTCATCTTGAGCCTGCAGTTAGTATGGAAGGGAAGCGTGCATCTTTCTCCCCCAGCCTTTTGCAAACCTGAAAGCTCTAGAGAGGAAACTGTTTCCACTAATAGCAAGCACTCCCTGTGGCAGCACAACAAATGATTTGTGTGTGTGTAAGAAAGGAGAGGGTGTCTGATGCACAGGATTGGTTTTCACTGTTGTCAGGCATTGTCTCAGTTAGCTGTGCTCTCCTGACCCACAGTGCATAATGGATTTTCCAGTTCCTGATGTGTATGTATAGCTAAGTCTGGAACTTCTTGCTCTTATTGTTGTGTCAGCTCAATGGCAGAATGCAGGTAAAAGTCACCTATTTTTAACAGCTTCTAGATGGGACGCTGTGCAGGTCTGAGCACACAGCCCCCATCCTGGGACTAATCTGGTCATGCACTAAGAGCCTGCAATCAGTAATCAGCAGAAGGAAGTCTAATGTTACGCTGACTGGGAGAGTTATGGTGAAATCACTGAATTTCTGTGATAAGAATGTGCATCTTTAATGGATAACATGATACCACATAATTCTCTTTCTTGCTATCTGAATATGAAGAAAGAATGAATGCATAGTTACAGTGGCATAGATAATCCCTTTTGGGGGGTGCTGTGTTCCTTTGCACATGTGACTTGCTCCCTTGTGAGCAGAGTGTGCTGCTCTGGCAGCTCCAGCCCTAAGTCTAGCTCAGGCAGTGACATTCCGACTTTTCCCGAGTTTTCTGTTAGGTTCCTCATTTCCCCCCCTACCGGTGGAATAGGCTTTTGGGCAAATGTTTTTGTTTCATTTTGAGTCATTTTATTATCCTTTAAACATGGAATGACAGGTTTCCTTCTGTCATACTTCACAAAATGTGAGATGATGTTCCATACGTATAATTGTTTACATCTTTTAAAACAAGTAAATTAATAGCAAGATAACTATAGAAAAAGTGGTACAAATACATCAGATAAATGCTTTTAAATGCAGTGTTATTGATCAATTGGAGTTTGATTAAATAGAAAACTGAAATACCTTTTCATGCCTTAGTCTTAACCATTATCATTTATCAAAACAAAACCAAAAAGCCTTGTAAACAACAAATAGGGTAAGTGATTATTTCATAGCTGCATCAAGATGTTTACAACATAATTTAAATACCAGTAAGATAAGAACTATCAAGAATTTTTTTCTTTCATAAAACATGAAAAAACCTTGCAGTCATTCTGTTAAGCAAAAAAGGTAAAACCTTCTGCTAGGTCCTGCTGAATTATTGCTACTCTGCAAAAACAATGCAAGCAAGCAACAAGCTGTTCCTGTGCAATGTGCTCCACTCAATATATGCCAGAGCTGCACGTCTGTCTGTACAGACGGATGTGCAACTGGATTTGCAGATCATGGTGAACTGGGTGCTTTTTCCGGAGTAACAACAACAAAACAGATCATTATTCTTTTAATCACAGAACCAGAAGGTCTGTTACTGTGGTCTTCAGGAAGACTAAGTTTTTGTTCTTTCCTAACAAGTTCTTTGAAATAAAATGACTGAAAAAAAAAAAGGCCAAAAGTTAAAAGATCAGATTCTGAGCAGGAACAGGGAAGAAAATCCATCCAAATAAACCCCAAAGAAAATTAACCAAAACCCAAAAAAGCAGAAGAAAAAAGAGTACAGTGGATAATATACACAAATATGCACAAGTGCAAGTAGCCCATACATTCCAGTATGGAACGAGCAGCCATAGGTATGGTTTTAATTACAGTAAATCCCCTGAGAGCCCTCTGGCTCTGGAGGGTGAGTGGCCATCAGCACCTCCACATTCAGACTCACAGTTGTACAGAAAGGAGCATCACAACTCCTAAAACACACAAAAAATATTTCTATTGACTGGTCATGTAAGTGCCACCAAGAGCTTAAGTCTAAGATCAAAAATCAAAGTTCTCAAAGCCTTCATTAAGTTGCTGCCAGAGTTCACAACTTTTAAATACCTACATCTGTGCCACTAATGCACTTTGAAAGTTCTACACTTCTGTTACTAAGGGTTCTGCTCACATTTATGCAAGGCTTGACCAGGCTCAGATGTTTAATTATCGGAATTGGTAGACTTACTCTTTTTTCTTCTTAATCCTCAGATAATGGCTCAGCCAATTCACATCCCTAAATCAGAGTCCTGAGAGGATGTAGGCATCTTTCAAAAAATGCAAAGTAAATACAAGATTTTTTTTCCTGTCCTCAGAATTTCTGGCTCACAGTCTGTCTTGTGGACATTGTGGATTCCTCTCTGAGACACTTTGGATTTCTATGGGTAAACTGGTTTCTGCTCAGGAGCTGAGTGGCTTGGGGTCTTGAGGGCAATTTTAGAGAACAACAGAGCAGAATAAATGCCTAATGCCCAACAGAAACAGGACTTAACACACATACTGCAGAACTTGTGCCAAATGAAGAAATAAAAGAATAAAGAAGAGACCTATGTAAAATCGAAAGTCAATATCAGGGTTCAGGTGTGAATCCAGAGGGCTTGGGGGTTCAGGTCTCATTCAGGCAAAGAAGCTTTATGTCTTCATGGCCAGTATTAAAACAAAACTTTTGGCTGAGGAAATGGATTACTACAGGAAAAAAGTGTCTGAGAAGTACCTGCTCCATGGAATTACAATATGACTTTGGCTTAACCCTTCAAAACTACTCTGTTCTAGCATCACTTCTGAAGATCATGAAGATCCATGGTGTTCTTGGTACGTTTTATCTTCACAGAAATCTGGCTATCAAACAAAAAATGAGTACTTTTGATATTGGAAACAATCTTTATGCTCTGAGCTAGTTCCTGCTGGCATTATTCTACTGACTTACTGGAGCTTTATTAATTTAATCAAAATGGAAATTTTTTCTTTTAGTTTAGAATACATATCTCCTGATAATACCTATATATGCAGAATTTCTTAAAGGGTCGAGTCAGTTTACCTAAAATTAGTTGGTTATTTGTTGTACATACTTCACATTAGAATTTAAAAGTACATGAAAAATTTTACATGAAAATATCACTCTACTATTTAATTCAAAAAATAGATTTAATTTATTAAAGCAACATACACAAATATGAAGGTCAAAGATTAGCAGAAGACAGAGGCAATTAATGAAAAAAAAAAGGAATCTATCCCTCTATATGTGAATTCACAGAATATATTTGAAGATCATAGCTTTCACACCTTGTGAAGTTTCTTTGTCACTTTACAAAAATGTGGTGCAATATACAAAGAATAGATAGGTCATAATAGCACTTACAGACCAGCTTTGACAGTCAGTACAGTCTCAGAGAGAGAAGTACACAAATATAACTTTTGTAAATAGAATCTTTTTCTTCTGACCTGCCTGAGGGATAATCTTGTTGTGAGTTTTCTTCATTTGGAGTTATTGTGATATAGACAAATCATAATTTGCTTTGACGTAGCGAAGTTGAAAATAAAAAGTTTTCAATATTACCAAATGGAACACAAATATTTTAGGAAGTATTAGTTACCTCTTCTGAAGGATAATATGTTGGGGAAATACCCTCACTTTCAACTGGTTGCTGTTGTCTTGCAAACTCTGTTTATCTAGGACTCAAAATTCAGACTGAATGTAAATAAGATATTTCTTATTTGGATGCTGGCAAGTGAAAGAATACATCATAATGCATTTATCTGAAATTATTTAAATCTGAATTAGAATGTGCTCAAGACACTTTAGGAAATAATTAAATAATATTTAAATAATATTTATAAATTTATATTTCAATAACATTTAGAACATTTTGAAAAGGAAGACCTTTTACCTAATGAGCTTCCATAATATGCTATAAGTGATCAAATACAGCTGCCCTTTAAAATGAGGTTAAATACTATGGGACAGAAAAGAGAAAAGGCAATAACCTACCTGGCAGAATGATATGAGGAAGAACAAAGGTAGAACTGCTAAATTAGATTCTTTACCTTTATAACATCCCCTCCAAAACTAAACTTCTCCTTCCATTTTCTGTCATGTGCATTTCAGAAATCAGCATTCACAGACCATAGAAAAATGTGAATTTTAGCATATGAATCATGAATATTTAATTCTCATTTTTCATGTGTTTTTCAAGAACTCTTGACAATTATTTAACAAGTTGGATTTTTCCCTAAGTGAAAACAAAGTCTGCAGCAGCTGACTTTGGATATTTGATAAGGCAACTGCTGACAGAAATGTTTGGGTATTCTGCTGTGCAGAAAACTTTAGATGTGCCATTTTTCAGTTGTGATTCTGGATTCACTAAAAAGGCAATTTGCAACATATATGTACCAAGACCTATAGAGTCACATAATTTACCCATGTGTGTTGGTACCAAAGCTGAGTAAGACATAACCCAAAACTTATGTTCATGTTCAACTCCCACAATGGATATTTTTTGTGCATTGAGACGTGGAAGGTGGGCCCAGACATGGATTGGTTAAGGATGGGTGAAAAGCCTGCAGCTCCTTGACACAACTCACTGTCTCACTGCTCCACAGGGTCCAGCACAGCTGAGTTAGCACAAAATCACGTGTAGGGCAGAGCACTTGACAGAGAAGATGCTGCCCATGCCGAAGGCCCTGCAGCAGGGCCTTCTGCTTTGAACTGAACAGTATTTAGTCACCCAGAACCTCACTTTGGCAATTTACCCACTCTCTAAAATATATTTCTACTGGTAATTTTATTAAGGATTATATTCTGTGTCAACTTCTAGGGATGTATAGCAAATGTGAACTGAAAATCCATCCTTTTGGGTTTGAAAGCTCTGGTGAGATATTAAGAGAAGTTAAGGAACATAGGAGTTGAATAGACAGCCTCAGTTTTGATGCAGTGTTATAAAATATATCTTGAATTACAGGATATATTTGTGGTTTATCTTTTCTGCAGCTTAAGAATGGCACTAAAGGGCTATAAAATTATATTAAACCTGATTTAGATGAAGCACTTTTATATCAAACTCAGTTTTAGGTTAGCATGAGTAGAAATAAACCTATCTCTCAGTTCTTTCTGAAGCCTTGTGGCATGAGAAGGGAGCAGGGAGTGTCAAGAGAGCTGGCCTAAACACCAAGGTGGGCTCTCAGCTGCAGAGGAGGCAGGTCAGCAGAGACCCTCTCCTGCTCCTACAAAGGCGTGCTGCTTATGAAGCTCACAAGTTCATCAGATCTCCTTCTGGGGCCCTTGAGGTGTTGTACCACAAAGCAGTGAGGGCAAATCAATATTGCCTCACGCCATATAATATATAAATAAGGGAAGTAGCAACAATTGCAGACATATGGCTTGGTCTTCTGCCTAATGTAGGCTGAGAACTCCCTTGAAAATTTAAGATCTCTAGGAGATTTTCACCAAAAAACTGTAAAACTATGTCAGCCTCCATTTGGCCCAATAACTGCTATTTATTTCTACTAAAGTTGTGTCTGGAAATTGCAGCTCTGATAAGATGCCAGGCAATGCACGGAAGGGCTTGAGTCATCTCACCTAGCTTTATCTATCCATAGCTTAACATCTGGTTTAAAGTGCTGTCAAGAGGTAGTGAGAATAATGTTCAGAGAGCAATTAATGTTATTGCAGTCTTAGACAAGGAGGATGATTCACCCCCTGAAGTGTCAGCCTCTCTTTCTCTTTATTAAATGTACAGAGAGACTGGAAAAATAACTGAAATGAGACTCTGACTTTTCTAAGGTTACCCTATGATGAAATGAGTCTCATCTGATTGCCTATAAAAATTTACAGTCTAAATGGAGTAGACCACAGACTGGAAGGACAGTAATTATACAGAGATAAGAATCACTGATTTCTGAATCACTGATTTCCCTAGAATAGGACAATTGCTTTCCTTGTAGAATGTTAGGGAAATGTAATAATGCTGCTGAATGTGTCATCAAACTACTTGTTCAGGATTGATAAACAGAAGATGGAAAAAGGAATGCTGAGAAGTATTCATAGAAACATCAAAAATCCAAAATAGCTTTATTCACCCATGAAGGTATCTTAGCATCAGAATGAGTGATCCAGTAAAGATATGTGCTGAAAATATAACTTCATTTATAAAAACAAAAAACTTGTAAACAAAGGTACAGAAATGTTATCAAATTAATTGATAATATTGTATAAATCAATTATGTTTCCTCATCTGGAATACCATGTCCAACAAAAGAAGCTGTAGCAGAAATAGATGGACTTGTGTGGTATATGAATGAATAATGATACTGAAAACATAGATTTCTGGTGCATGAGAAGAGAATGTGCAATAAAAAAATACACAAACAAACCCATAAACACACAACTTGTTCCTGAAAATACAAATCACTTTCTGGCTTACATAAAACAGGAATTTCCTCCAGCTGTACTTATATTGCTGTAGCTTTTGCTTTCTCAAAATTGTTCAGTCATGTAATTCATGTAATTCAAGACTTCTTGTAAGGAAAGGAATGTAAATAAAATACATAAGCAACAAAAAAGTCAAACAAATGTGATTGAATATTAAGGTGGCCAGTTTTTATCAGCAACATAACTTCAGCAAGAAGTTTAAGAACTGTCTGCATAGTTCACAGTTTACAGGAAGTGTTGTCCAACTCTTTTTGGTTTTAGAGGTCTGGCCCTGAGTGAAAGCTTATTTAGTCATTTCTGGAACAATTCTGAGTGCATGTGAGAGGTCTCTGGTATCAGGAAAACTCATTAAGGAGTATGAAATCAGATCATTTCAGTGCTGTTCTCATGGTGTGTCAGATTTGAGCATACAAAACAGTGCAATGTGTTTGAGCTTATGCTGGTTTGCTAATATTGGCTAAATAAGTATCTGGGTATGGAATTATCAGCTTTCACTGCCTTCAAACTACAGCCCAGGGGTAGTTTGGAGGATGTTGGCAGCAGGGAGGGATCCATTACAGTCTTACACATCCCTTCCCTCAGAACCTGTGACTCACAGCTCTTGTTTTTATTTTCTCCTTCACAGCAGCCAATTTAGAGATAGGCGACCTCTGATCCAAATGAGAGCAACTATTCCTAGCTGTTGATAGCATTTAGCTACAGTCTGGTGCTGTTTCCCTCAGGCCAGAAGTCTCTCAGCTCTGTAGTGAGCACTGGTGCTTCTCCTCTGAACTCTCTGGCTCTTGTGCACCTGCCCTGGAGCTCCCAGCAGCATCCCAGGCTCCCTCTTCCAGCCGCTGATGGAGATGACCGTGACACAGCCATGGGACAGCAGCCAGCCTGCAGAGCACAAGGCAGAACAGCTGGTGGGAGAATCCAGAAGCACCCTCAGGCTGCAGGAGGCTGGTGCTGGACTCCTCTCTCCCAGTGCAGGCCTTGCCTTCCCACCCCTGGGACACAGCCTGGCACCAAGGCTGGCACACCTAGCAGCAGCTGGCCAGGACAGGCTGGGCTATGGAGCACAGTGATTGCAGCTGGCACAGCCCAAGGCTGGGAGCAGGGCTGCTGGATGTGGGTGTTTCTTACCTTCCTGTACATGCAGACACATCCCCATGTCTGTGTGCTTATGGACACAGAGCTGTGCACATGAGCAAAAATGGGGTTTACACACGATAGTTCTGCTTTCAGCCTCCTCTCCCAAATCACCAAAACCAGTGAGTTAGCAGAACTAAGAAACCCCAACTAGTTTTAGTTGTTCTCTTGCACTGGGTGATTGGGAATTTGCACAGAATAGTTTTATATTGCACTTTGTAGCTTATATCACGTGGTTTATTACCCTTTTCCCCATCACATGGCCTTTCCCTCACCTGTCCTGGTACCACCTGGTGGTCTCTCCCCTGGGTTATCCCTCCCCTCGCCACTCCTCACTGGTATTCCATTGGCTGTGGACCTCTCCCTCTGTCCCCATCCCAGGGGTATAAATGTTCCCTCCCACCAGGGAACACTCTCTCTTTTCTCCCATGGGTTTGTCCACCTGGTGTGTCTCTTGGAATAAAGGACAACGTTTCCCACGTGGAGGAGAGCGCTTCCCAATCTTTTACCTTCGTCTATGAATTATCATGTGGGCAAGGGTCCATAGCTAGCCGGAGTGGACCCCAACAGCCCACCAGAAAACATGATATTTCAAGTGCTGCCCAAGGTGGGGTTTGAACGACGACCCTGAGATTGAGTCTCATGCTCTACCGACAGAGCTCGCTGGAGCGGACCCCAACAGTCCACCAGAAAACCCGATATTCCACCCAACAACACACAGGGTTTAGTGGAGGTTTTCTATAAGGGGTGGAGATTCAGTATTTCATGTAGGAATTTTTAGAGTGAAATAAAACCTTTTATTTTATTTGAAAAATAGGGATAAAGCTCCAGTGCTTTCGATCCAACAAAATTTCACCTGAAAAAGGCAGGGCTGCTCCCCTTTATTACAGCACCTGGAACACTGTGATACAGTTTGTGAACTTGGAGGAAAATCTGGAAGGAAAACCACTCTCTCTGGACTACATTTTGTTATATTATTAATTTTTTGTTGTTTTGTATCTCTGTTCTACCTAAGGAAAACTCCTCTGCATCCTTGGCAGTTTCCTAATTTGTTTAATTCTCCTGCCACACTGGAACACATGGATCCCTCCCTTTCTCTTCCCATCCAAATTAAATTAAATTAAATTTTTTAGTACTTTTACGTAATAAATTTCTGAGGACTGAGTGTCTGGCTTATCTTCAAAGCCATTAATGGATCTAGATCTAGATCTAAATCTTCCCACCATAATGGGGGAGTATTGTTTAAATACGAACTTTTAAAACCAAAAAAAAGTCAATATTTTTTCTAATATTTTAATGGATTTAAAAGAAAAGAAGTTTATTTTGACTGAAGTACACATCTTTTAAAATGTGATTTTTCTCTACTTTTCTCTTTTTAAAAGCAAAGCAGGAAGGAAGAGAAGGAGGTCATAAGAATAAACAGCAACTATAAAGTTGTATACATTTCAAAACATATTTCAAAAAAGCTCCCTTTGTAAAATTGATGAAAAATAAAAGGAATGACTGCCTTCCTTATTTGTGCAAATGAATCATTGAACTTTCTGAAAATCTTTACTGAATTTTAAATGGATACTGGGAATCCTTTCTTATTTCTTCTTGGGTTTAGTATGCTGTGGCAGGAAGAGGGCATCAATTGACCATTAGTTAACTGTTTCCACCACAGCACAAAACTAGGGGAAACTTGTTTAGAGTTTCTTTTGAAAGAAATTGGGAAAGTATCTTGATAGCCCTGGAGTATTCCATCCAGCCTTTATCAATAACAGAACATCTGCATTTTCCACTCAAAATTATCTTGTTCCATTTTTTTCCCAGTGTTCTCTGGCAGCAACCTATGTTTTTCATCAGACCTGACTTATCCACATGCCAAGCTGTCCAGCATGCCTTTAAAAACTGACTTTTTGGACTGCAAGATGATAAACACCTATATTAATTCAATTTACATCTGGTAATGTCCTTTTACTTTTAGAAAGAACATGTTTCTCCTCATGTTGTTGTCTCATAATTCAGTAACTGTCTGCCTTTGGCCAGTCACAAGAGCTTTTGGCTGGTTGGGGTTTTTTTAGCTAGGTTTGGAAATGGATGTGAGTAAGAAAGGACTTCTGTCTCTTCATCTGCTGGTCCCACTCTTTTCATAAAATAAAGGCCCTCTGGATTTTATTTTGCACTGAAGAATGTACAGCATGTACAGAATTTTTTTTCCATGTGAGAGACAGCATTCAGTTACAACTGCTTGGATTGTAAGCCCGAAAATGTTTGTGGCAAAATACCTGGCTCCAAGTTCTGCTTTCTAAAAACAAATGTGAGCTAAGCCTGATCTTGTGGCTGAAGAGGGAAGGAGGGTGGTGGATGGCATGTTGGAGAGCCTGAGAGTTTTGAATAACCTACTCTGAGACATTAATGTACTGCCCTGAACATCACATGGCCCATCTTAATGACATGTCAAATCCCATGACCTGTAGCAGTTCTGGTGAGAACAGATCAAAACCTTAAATAATACATATAACAGCTTTAAGCTGGGGGAAGAAAAAAAAAACAAACCAAAAAAAAAGCAGCTATAAAGGAACTTGAGGAAAGCATAAATTTAGCCTGTGGTGTACTCTGTACTCAATGTGTGCTGGCAGAGAGGGTGGGGTTTGTTATTGTGAACTTCTCTGCTTTGCAATAACAACTCTCCCAGCAACTGCTGCCTGTGCAATCATCACTATCATCATCATAATCAGCATCCTCCTTCAGAAAGAACACCTGGTCTCTGTGGAGATACTGTGGATATAATATCGATATGAGACACTTTTACACCTGAATTGTTATATGCATATACTTAAGAAAACTTGATTTTAAGGTTGATGCTGGCTTATATGGAAGGCAATGCCTCTTCTGGAGCATGGCAAGGCTGAAGTGAGGAAGGAGGGATTCATGGTCCTGTTATGCCCCTTCATTCATGGTAGGCTATGAGGTACAAAGACCCCAGTGCCATAATGGCTTCGCTGAGCCAGCCTCTGCATTTCCTAACTTTCTAGGGGAAAAGAGAACTTGTTCATCTGCCAGTACGAAAGAATACCTCATTATTCCCCTTTGGGGACAGGGCAAAACTCCACAATCCTAACACTGAATCTAAAAGCAAACCACAAGATTGCCTCATATTCTGTGAAGGGACCCAAGTCCCTCACTTCTGTGAAGTACGCTGGAAGACCCAAGCAGGAGGCCCAGGTTCAGTATGAAAGACTGATGTAAAGCAAAGCCTGGCCCAGGCATTGGCACCCAAACCTGCCTCTAAAATAACACACTGCTTGCAAGTGGGAGGAGGAAGGGATGGTTTGACACATTTCCATTCTTTCTTGAGATGTTTTAGGTCTATTAAGTTAATGAGAATTAAAAAGAAAAAAGAAAGAGAGATAAACAAAAAATGCAGTTCAAAATGAAACATTTCAGAGGTGAAGTAAAAATTTCTAAGCTACATGTATGCTGTACATATTTCAACAGTCCTGAGGAGAAACTCTCAAAGCAGCAGCATAGAAGAACTAAACATGGCAGGCTGAACTCTCCTACACTCATTCCTACTCCTACTCCTCTGTGTGTCTGGAAGACAGCCACAATATTTTTTTCTGCTAGTTGCAGCCATTTAAAATCCAATTGTTTGGGTTGCACTGAACATTTGTGTTTCTCCCTATAATCAAGAGCAAAAAAAGGCACCTCTTTAGGGGGATTGTGAGACAGGTGTCTGAACAAGACAGGACCAGTTGCTGTCTGGACATCATCCATAATGGAAATCTTGGCAACTGGCAAGCTGAGTTATTGAAATGCTCAGGAGGCTTCTGTCACAAAGATACACACAGGATGCAGGACTCACAAAAGAGTTCAGGAAGTTCAGCTGGTTTTGATTATAAGATTTCTTTTGCTATTCTCATGTGTATATAAGACAACAGATTTAAAGCCTCTTTGTTTTTCTTCAGCCACCACCTAATGGTACATTGCTGACATTCATGCTTCACACGCTGTTTGCAAAACTTGTTTTTCAAACTGCATCACTTGTTAAGATTGGGTTCACCTTCCCTCCGTCCCAGACAGAATGGAAACAATTCTCCCTGTACAGCACATTTCCATTTCTCCCAGATGATTCTATTTATTAATAATACCATTATTTAATGTTATCAGTCATTGAATATCTGTTTTATCTCTCACACATATAATCACAATTATTACCAGACTACATATTTTAAAAGTACGTTTGATCTGTCCCTTGTGATGTGTTTCACAAAACCACTGCCAAAAAATACTGAGGCAGTTTGCGGGAAGCTACAAAAAGTTCAGCCTGCACAGTCTGCTTCATTAGGTCTAAGATTATATTTTGATTCTAAACTCAAACAGTGCTCACTGAAATGCCATCAATCAAGATAACAAATGAAATTATATGCCATATGTTCTCCAAGTGGAATTTTAATGAGATATTAAAATGTGCTTTAAAGCTCAGGTTATACACAAATATCTTAATGTTATATATGTCAGTCTCATACAAAATATTTGACAAAGTCAAACATCTACATGAGAGTTTATGGGTTGCATTAATGGGAAATGTCTTTAAGGCGAAATAGACTCATTCCCCTGAATAGACTTATTCTTCTGTAGAAGTCAACTCTTTTAACACTAAACTTGCCTCTTTTAATGGTAAACATTAACCTGCCAATGTCTAAGCTAGTACAGATTCCTGGTTTTTTTGGAGGAGTTATGTGCATTATGTTGTACTTTTTAGGTTCATCAACCTGTCACTTCTGTTTTATCCAGTATTGATAGCTTCTACTTCAGGCCGTAAGATTTTAGAGGTGATTTTCTTTATTTCTTAGATAAAATTGGCCTTTAATCATATAGAAGCATCTTCGTTTTCTTCTTCTCTTTGTGCCTAGCCATAATACTAGCCATTCATTTTCTATTTCAAAACTGGGATTAATTCAGGGAATTCAAAATCTATAAAATGTTGAGCTGCCATAACCTCAAAGGCCTCCCTTTCCTGTCTTTGTTAAGGCTCATGGCCAGGCCAGGTCTTCTGGTTATGTTGAAGCTCCCAGGTGGTGGTCATGCAGCAAGCAGAGCTGGCACAGCATCCTATGTCCTGCTTCCAGCCACAATGAGGATCCCAGAGTTCCTTCAATTACCCAGAAGAAGACAACTGCTGTCATCTTTCTGCCACTTGTTGTAAGCTCAATAGACAGCTGTGGGAACTGTACAGAATCCTTTTGCATCCTAGAACTTATCTCAGCAGATTTGCTGATGACACCAAGCTGAGTGGTGTGATTGCTACACCTGAAGGACGGGATGCCATCCAGAGGGACCTGGACAGGCTTGAGAAATGGGTCCATGAAATCTCATGAGGTTTAATAACACTGAGTGCAAGGTGCTGCACCTGGGGCAGCCCCTGGTATCAATCCAGGCTGAGGGATGGACAGATGGAGAGCAGCCCTGCTGAGAAGGACTTGGGGGTGCAGCTGGATGAGAGGCTGGACATGACCCAGCCATGGCACTCCCAGCCCAGAAAGCCAAACGTGTCCTGGGCTGCATCCAAAGCAGCGTGGACAGCACAGGAGGGAGGGGATTCTGCCCCTCTGCTCTGCTCCTGTGAGACCCCACCTGCAGGGATGCATCCAGCTCGGGGGTCCCAGCACAGGAAGGACATGGAGCTGTTGGGGCTCTTCCATGAAGAAAGACTAAGAGAACTGAGATTGTTCAGCCTGGAGCAGAGAAAGCTCAGGGCGACCCAACTGCAGCCTTCCAGTACCTGAAGGGAGCCTACAAGAAAGATGGAAAGGGACTTTTTATTAAAGAGTATGTAGTGACAGGCCAAGGGGAATGGCTTCCAACTGAAAGAGAACAGGTTTAAATTAGGAAGAAATTCTCTGCTGCAAGAGTGATGAACCACTGGAACAGGTTGTCCAGAGAAGCTGTGGATGTCCCATTCCTGGGAGTGAATGTTTGAGATCAGGATGGATGGGATTTTGAGCAACCTTGTCTAATGGAAAGTGTTGCTGCCCATGGCAGGGGTGATGGATCTTCAAGGTTTTTCCAACCCAAGCCATTCTGTGATCCTGTGATTCTATCATTCTGTGACTCTGTGATCTTACAAAGAGCCCATGGAAGTCATATGAATCACTGTATTTCAAGCTCTACAACTCTTGCACAAATTTTCTTACATGTTCTTAAAGGACCTCAAATAATGCTATAAGTAAAGCTAGGTAGGAACTTGGTTCTTTATGTAAAAATAGAAAAAATTTTATACTTTTTAGAATCTGAAAATTCAGCAGTCAGTTCAGTGAAGCTTTATTGGGAGAACAAACTCTTAGATTCAAGCTGAAACTTCAAGTGGGGAATGAAGGGCAGAGACAGACTGAAATAGTGTTTACTGAAATAAAAGATAACTTGGTGTTAGGGCATCCCAGTTTACATCTGGGGCCTGAATCACGGAAAATGGGCCTTTCTTCTTGATTTGGGGATTATTTTCTTGATTTGATTTATTTTAAGGTGGGTAAGGGGAATTTTTTTCTTTTCTTCACTCAAAACCTGCATTTAGTCAAGATTTTTTGCTAAAGCGGGATAGAAAAAAAACAAAAAGAAAAAAGAAAAGAAAGTAAAGAACCCCCTTGTACTGGAAAGTTTAATGGGATGTGAAAATTATTTCCTGCTTAGCCTGAATAGTAAAACCTGGCAAAATCTCCCCAGCTGTTTTTGAGTGTCTCCCTGGTGCTGGGAGTTAAACACATCAGAGGGAAATGAACGCAGCATGAGTAACATGATGAATATTCATGTCCTGGATGTAGGTCTTGGAGTCAGCAGAAGTAAGTTTATGCCAGATGTGATGGTTCAGCCCAGACGAAGGAGACTTTCAAAGAATCCTGTGGAAAATCTGTTGTGCTCCTACTGACTGAAAGAATTCATACCTCTTCCAGCCGATGACTAATAAAATGATTTTTGCTTTAAATTTACAAAGAGCACAACTAGGTTTAATATGTGTGTGCAAGCTTGTAGATGTGAATGAAAACAAGCAGAGAGCCAAAATATCTTTTTTTTCATTATTTGAGTGACTCTGAGGTACTTTACACATTTATGATGCTTTTTTTCTGGTACTAACACAGCTAGTGCTATTGGCAACCTCTAAACTCAAAACAAGCTTTTTACTTGCTTTCTTCACTACATCCTTGTTATTTACTGTTAACCTATGAGTGCTTTCAAGCCAACAAGACAGAATTTTACCGAGTGTGGAAACAGCCCAGTTGGCTGACCTCAAGCAGCTTCCTCATCTCAACATGTGCACAAAGACAGTCCTGAGCAGGGCTGGCAGCTCTTGAAACTGCAGAGCCTCCTCAGCTTTGCCTGGTGGAGCTCTGCCTTTCCCCTCTGCTAATCATTTCCTGCTCCCTCCACCCCCTTCCAAGTGTGTGGGCCCAGAAAGTACTGGCAGTCCCTCAGTTCATTGTATATCTGGGCTACATACTATTTACATTACAGTAGTTGCAAATGGCTCCAGTTTGGACCAGGGCTTGTTTCTTTCCTTTTTGTTTGTTTTTTTCCTTAAACATTGGACAAATAAGAACAAAAAGTTTTCAGTGTAAAGAGATAGCAACTGTGAGCTATGAGAGTGGCTGTGACAAAAAGATCCTGCAAAAAAGCAGGGAAGATAAAAATGAGAGAGAGAGAACAAGAGACAAAGTACAAGTTTGGCTTTGATCTCACACCTGTTCCTAATTTTTTTTTAAACATATTTCTTTATTTTTAGCATACTAAGCCATTATTTCTTATGAACTGATAGCAACAATAATGCTAGAACAATTTGATGTCCGACACCATGAACTGTAAACAGAATTAAGAACCATGCTTCACCTGAGAGTGCTGCCCATCACATTATTCTTCCTGCTCTTTCACAACTGAAAGAAAAACATTTGAGGAACTTATTCTGTGACCTGTCAATCTCATGTGTTAACTATCCCACGCACTTTATCCACACGAAGATAATGAAAGGAGCCAGAAGAGATCCTGTTAGAGGTTTTACCTTTATGGTCTGCCCTCATAATCCTTTCAGTCATAGATAAAAGATCAGAAAAATAAAAATGTGCTCCAAAATTTAGTGTATGGTGAAAAATTGGTATCTCAGTAATGACCTTGGTTTTCCTCAATATGATATTCTACCTCATAGTGGTAACAGTGCAGTTCAACTTGGAAAAGCATGGAATGTATCATTGTACATAGGCTTTGCTATAGATTTACTGGAATTGCTTTAGAATAAACTGAATAAGACTTCTAAGAACCCACTGGTCACTTATGATAACAGGATCAGGAGAGGAACAAAGAAAGTGTAGTGCTTCAATTAGCTGAAAACTCTGTATGTGCATAGACGCTGCAAGAAACAAAAGAATTTATACTCTTGCAACATGATAAAAAATGCAATTTTCCCCTGGTATGATAAAGACTTACTGGGGTATATTAATATGCTAAAAATTACTAGAAGGAATATTGATTGATCATTAAAGACAAGTGGGGGAAATTAGGAAGGGTGATTTTAAATCACCTTATGAAAAACATTAAGCAATGGAAAGGGCAACAAATGTGAGGACTGCAGTGAAGGAGAAGGCAGATCATCATGAATATCTATCCAGAGGAAGAAGCTTTATGGAAGAAGCCCACCAAAAAGACAGAGTCTGTTTGGAGATTTTAGTCATCCACCTTGTCATTGGGAAAATAAACCAACATGATATGGAAAGATGATATTCTGGATGTGCTGGAAGCAGCGAGAATGAAGAATTCAAGAAAAGGAAGGATGGAATAGATGAGAATAAAACTTTGTAGGAAAATTAGGTGAAAATCGTGAAATTTTTCAGCTCATGATCTTTAGAAAATAAGTAGAGTAGCAAAAATGCCAATGAAATTCAAAACACTGACTTCATACATTCAGAGACCAGAAAATAAAACCCCAAAAGAGACAAGAAACAAAAAAAAAAAAAAAAAAAAAAAAAAAACAACACCAAACAACACCTAAGAAGAGTCAGCACTTTCCTGAGTAGTAAGGACTTGGGCATGAGCTGTCTCAGTGCGCAGAGAGAATGACAAGCCTAGATGGAAACCTGCTGATTGAAATTATTTTTTCAATAATCTCAGACATATGAGTGTCACAGTAAGAAAGTGGAAACTAACCAGAGTAACAAGGACGAGTAGGAAAGAAGAGCACAAGCATGTGGGGAAAAGAGAAGGAAGTAAAGGATGAACAGAGAGATGCGAGTTATTCAGTAACAAGCTCAGGAGTAAAGAAAAAAAGGTGACAGATGACTAAAGAAAACAAATGTTTAATCCCCTCATTGATAAGAAGGTCAATAGCAATCATGCAGATATGATCTTTAACCTCAGTAACACAGGAATGAGATTTCAGGTTAGAACTGGGAAAGAGTGAAGAAGAGTATTTGCACAAGTTGTATTGCTTTAAATCAACAAACTCAGATGAAATTTGCCCTAAGGGACTTAGACAACTGGCTGAAACTGTCCCCAGGGACATTATTTGCTATCTTATGCAATATGAGGAGAGCAGGTATGGGTCCAGAAGACTGTAAAAAGCAAACTTTGAACCAGTTTTAGCTGGAAAATGAAAATAAATATGATGCTAGTAACCACAATCAAACATTGCAACTCTTTCCCCAATATACTGCCATGTTTGCTATCGCTTACAATCTAATTTAACTTGGATTCCTTTTTCACAAGGGCTGCTTTAACTCAAACAGAAATTACAGGGAAATCTGTAAAATCAAGTATGTAGAATGGAGAATTCTTTATCTGGGAAGCTATCAAATATTTGGGGTGTTGCTAAAGTGGAGAAAACAAAATCAGGGTAGTAAGTAAATGCAATGAGTTAATCATCCTGTCTCCATAGAAACCACAGTGTTGAAGTAGTACTCAGCAAGTTCAAGGTACATTTTAAGATATTTATTATTGTTTGATGCAAAGAAAGAGGTAGTGAAGGGTGATTCATCAGAGATGGCAATGGAGTGACTGGAATATGTGGGCTGAAAAATAATACCTAGCATTACCTCATCCTTTTACAGCCCCTTTTGATCTTGCAGTTGGTGACTCCACTCTTCTCCAGACAAAACACAGTAGCATTTTCTGTATCAGCAGACCTGAAGAAGATGGTAGATAAATGATAATTAATTATTAGATTTTTGTAGATCAAGGTTTCTTCAAGCCTTTGGTACTTCTGAAATTCCATTATAAAAATTTAAAAAGTCCTTAGAATAATCTCTGTTCCAGTTTCCTTAAAAATTCTTCTTTTTTTCAATTTTCTAAATTAGTTGTATTTTAAAATTGAGTTACTATAAGATTTACTATTATAAACACTCATGTTTTGAAGTCCTATCTTTTCAGAATTAGGTGATTATTTACTTGTAGTCAACAGAAAATTAAAACCCAGATATCTTGTGAAATTACTTCTATACCACAAAAAAAAAAAAAAAAAAAAAAAAAAAAAAAAAAAAAAAAAAAAAAAAAAAAAGTGATTTGGCATTTCAGATGTAAGACAAGTAAAGCTTAAGCTGCAGAAATATAGCTTGTTTGCTAGTTAGTGAAATGTATTTAAGTTCAAGGTACTGCTCCATATTCATAGGAAATAAGTAAAAGAAAAAGCACAGAGTTGCAAAACACAAATTAAAATCAAATTTTTAACCAGAAGATCAGCTGATCATCCTTTCCCCAACCATGGGTAATTTGCTTTCACCTTAAAAAATTATATGCATAAATTCCATATTCTCACAAAATTACTGATGCCCTTTTGTCAGAATGAGATCATCTATTGACAATGGCATTGTTGAAGACTCTGAAAGAGTCTGAAATTACAAGGATTTTCAAGAGATACAGGTATTTGTGACACTCGAGAGTGCTGCACCCTGGGGTGGCTTTAGGCAGAGTGAAAAGCCTGAGGCTGTTCATAACACTGAGAGGGGGAAAGAGTGGTTTTAATTCTTCATCTTACCTGACAAGATGAGATGACCAGCATCTCAAAAGAGCTGACCTGTTTTTTATCACTGATCACCTGTTGCTGAGCCTCAGTTCCACAACTCCACTTAGAATATTAGGAACCTTGCTGGTTTCCAGCATAATTTATAATTTATATTCTGAATGCCTTCATCTGTCATTTGGAGGATTATCCAATGGGTGGAGGTAGGAAAGTGTGAACAAAGATGACACCTCTGAGTAGTGGGGCAATCAGATTTGCACGCAGCAGCAGCACAGTCCTGTGGGGATGCTCTGCTTAAGAGATGATGAGGGAGATAAAATATATTTTAGATACATGACTAACTAGGCTCTTTTAGAAGACCAGCTCCAGAATCTGGCAGTCCTGAAGGCCAGCCTGCAAGGCTTTAACTCCTCACAAATGCCACTATACCCTTTCCCTAAAGAAGGTTGTTTGACACTTCATTCTTTTCCTTAGATAAACTGATGCAAAAGTTGTGGGCTTGTTGGTCACTCACTCATTTGGACACACCATTACACACGGAGTTTCCAATGGGCTGACAGGCAGCTTGGTTTGCATGGGCACCAGGATTAAGTTTCCCAGCACAGGAAGTATCACCCCAAGACACTGAATCAGCCCTTGGAGGTGCCTTTCTCCCTGCACAGATCTCTGATGTCAATACAAGATAGCCAGAGGTCTAATTTAGCCTGCCACAATCAACTTGGTGGGGCCAGGCACTTACATCATAAACATCACAGTAATGAAATGAGACAGCTAAAGTGGCGAAGGAAAATCTGGCCTAAAACCTATTGAGCAGCAGCTCTGCATTCACATACTCTCAATAACCTGTCACTTAATGAGTTGCCTAATTTTCTGGGAAGAGAGACATCCCAGTACCTTCCCACGAGATTACATGTTTTATTTTTATAGAATTACACAGTCCCTTGAACCTCTCTATCCCAACAGCTAGGAAATTCTCCTTGGAGGGAAAATATTCACTTTCAAATGCGGTCCTTCAGCCCCTCTCTAAAACATATTCAGTATGTTTTACCTAAAATGTAGTGTCAGTCCTCCACCTTTCCATAGATGTATGTGGGTGACATGTCACTGTTCAGAATGTGTGATGAAGCCCTGCCTTCCTGCAGATGGCTGAACACCTGCCTGCCTCTGGGAGGTGGTGAATGAATTTCTTATTTTGTTTGGCTTGCACATGTGGATATTTCTTTACCTACTAAACTGTCTTGATCTCAGCACATGAGTTTTCTCACTTGCTTTTCTGATTTTCTACCCTATGCCAATGAGGGAAGAGTGAGTGAGAGGCTGCATGGTGTTCATTGCCAATTGGGGTTAAGCAAAACCAACCAGACTGTACATAAAAACAGTTACTAGGTAGTGTCATTCGCCTGGCATACCCACCACAATTATGTACAGCTGTTGATGGACTGAAAATGTTATTGACAAATAATCACAATCCAGATTATAGATAGAGGCAATAATCTACTTTGTAAGTAAAAAGAAAAAAGTGGAAATCAGCCTTGCTTACATATAACCAAGTAAGGACTCAGATTAACCAATGTGCAATATAATTTTAGCTCATAACATTCACAAGAAGCCAACCACACTATCTTATGTGACCATTTCTTAATTTTAAATATAGAGACAGATAAAGAGTCCAACTTCTTCTTTTTTTAACCAATTAAATGAGTAAAGTTCTTCAGCGTAGTGTACATACAACCTTTCTGCTAAATGTCTTACACCTATTACAAACTTGGTTCTAAATTGTTGCTTTATTCATTTTCCTGAAATGTCTTTGGAGTTCATTTATAGGTCTTTTTAAATATATGACTATCCATAAAGTCAGTGCAAACATGGTAGGAAAGTGGAACCAAAGTTGTCACTTCATGAATTGACATTCATCAGCCATTCATTGACCTTTACATGAATTTGGGTTTGGTTTGGTTTGGGTTTTTTTGTTTTGTTTTCTAACAAATATGCTTTGGGTTCATTTTGTTTGTCTCATAGCTACTGAGCCTTGAGGATACGTGAGTCATATTTTGATGATGTCTTTAGTGCATCTGGGCAAAAATAATATTATAAAAGAGAAAGGCAAGAACACAAAATGAACAAGAGTGGTTGGAAGAATGAAGAAGTAAGAATGCAGATACTGATAGATGTTTGCAAATGATCAGTGGTCCCAGCTGTTCTCAAAGTCCCATTCAAGCAAAAGATCTTGGTAACAGAAGGCAACCTGGGACCATAGTACAGACAGGAGCAGAAAACATAAAAATCGTAATTGCTCTCTGTTCCTTAAGTAGAGGAGTGGCAGTAAACAAGGCTGAATTTCAGAAGAGATTTAGGGTGGGAAGAAAAGGTGTGGCAGATCTTTCTTGCTTAGCACCATGGCCAAGCCAGGAAGTGGCACCTGACATGCATCTCTCTCACCAGGAGGCAGGAAGCTCCTACCTGCCAGGATGAGAGTCCATGAGAGGTCCTTGAGACAAGACAAGATTAGTGAACTGTTTTGTGCTTTCCCACCAGTCGCAGACAGAGAACTCTTTATCCGCTAAGTCCCTGAATGCTCTCTTATGCGTCTCCTTCTTATTTCAGCATCAGCTTCCAAGGTTGGAGTTCATCTACTCCCTTCTTTTCTTTCCTTTCACTGGCCTCCAGATCCCCTGATGATGGTCTCTTTGCACACCAGTGCAGTTTTAAAATTGCAAGAAATTAAATTTCAATTTCTCACACACTGGCAGGTGCATCCTTTGTACTGTGCTGGTGCAAGAATAGCAGCTGCCCCACCAGAACAATAAAACTTCTTTCCAGCTCTCTGTGACTGGATGTCAGTGAACAGCCATGCATAAATATAATATATGGAGATCCCAGGGGTGGCATTTGTCATCTCTTATCAGCTCTGCTGCACACACCAGAATTTGATAGGACACTTAGAAGGATGATAAAAGCTACTATCAATCTGTCTAAGTAGAACTATTATGAGCACTAGTAACAATATCAATAGAATTATGGAAAATCAGTATCTATATTATTTTAAAGCTCATTTAATTATTCATTTCTAAAATCTTTCCTTCTTCTTCTTAAGGACAACTAAGATAGCATATCTGAATCTTTATATTAACCTGGCATATTAATGTCCTTTTTTATGCCTGAAAACATCCCAAAATATCTTCTAATTAATTTTTAAAGGAAAATTAAAATGAAATTAAATAGTCCTCCAAAGTAACCTCTTGAGCCCTCTTAAACATCCACACCACAGTGCACATTCACATCCATATCTGGCCCATCTCTTTCCAAGTGTTTGCAAAGCAGTAGTATACATAATAATGCTATAATTATTTTGGGACTTATTACCATTGTAATAGTCTGGTGATCTGCCTAGTTCCATATCCTTTCTCAGGCAGTGCTCTATGGCAGATGTTCCAGAGGAAAACATTAAATTCCCTACAGTGTACTTAACACTTGTGTAATATTACTGCTTCAGGGAAAATTTAAAAATTTTCCAGTTGATAATCAGCTCACATATATTGAAGTATGAGGACAGATAATTGTTATCCTACCCAGTGCGACTGCAAATGATATTTTAATTCCTGAACCTTCTTTTCTGTGCCCTACTGATTACTTCTTTTCAGTAATACCCTGTGATTTTTAGCTCCCAGGGCTAACGTGTTGCTTTTCTTTTTGTTCCTGTGGATTTAAATGGGCATGTTTCAGTTTCATCCATTTTTCTTTTCCATATGTTTCTGGGTTTTGCACAAGTAGTCAAGATGAAGATTCTAGCTGTCCTCTACTGTGTCCATAATATAAATAATTTATTATGCCTCCATGGCATCCATTTTTACCTCTTTACTCCTCAAAATAAAAAGCTTGTGTAATTAAATAATTCTATTCAGAAATCCCGCTGTTGGATCTTTCCTTTCAAAACCACCAATAACTCAGATAGGTCTGATCTATATTTTTGCAACTGAAATGAAAGAACTGTATGAGGACACAGTAATAACAGTAACTAAGGACAACAGTTTGCTCTTTGTAGCTATACCTGACCATGACCTTACACAAATTTCTCTTGAATTAGCAACGTTGACTGGCAGTTTTGCATGTCAGAAGGCTGCATGATGTTTCATTTCCAGCTGAGCTTAAAACCACAGCATAATCCCATTCAGAAAAGCAGTAGTAGCTGCATGAGCTGGTCATTACAATATTTTCAGAACTGGAAGTACAGATATAAGCACTACTGCAAAGTACACAGGGAAATATGCAGTCAGTGGAGGACATCCATGTCACTTGGAAACCACTGGCAACTGGAGGATCAGCTTCTCTTCTTCCCTGTGGTGTTTGTGGAATTATCAGCAGAGACTTTCCTTGCACATCTCTGTGAGACTGTGTGACTGCAGTATCTTAAACACTGAAGGATTCAGAAGCACTTCCAGTGAGTCTTTCTATACCATAAATATGTAATTGCTGGTCTCAGATTTCCACATGTTGAAATCCATTAACTGGAAGAGATATTGCTTGAACAGACACTTCTGTGAAAAGAGGTGTGCTTAGTGGACAAGGTCTGGTGATATTTGTCTAGTAAAAAGAAAGATTTTTAAAGCTTGGTTATCCAAATTAGCTCCTTTTGTTTAGAAGGGAAAAGGAAAAAAAAAAAAAAAAACCCAAGATATAGTTCTGGTTCATTTTATTATACAAGTTTGATAGGAAGCCAGAAAGCACTTATTCTACCTTTCAAAAGGAGAGGAAAAAAATAAGGTCAGCTCTGCAGATCTTGATGTATGGGTGAGGAAATATGCATGAAGCTTTAAAGGTGGGAGGCATAGTGAAGCCCCATAGGGAATAGAAGTCAGTGGGGTGCATGGATGCTTCTTTTCAGAATGACACCAAGGGGGTTAATGTCTGGCCTGGTGATAAAAACCTGGCATCTGTTACAGAAAACACAATGAGCATTGTTGTCATTGAGAGAATGGCTCTGTTTTTCCTGGCATGAGTTTCTGTTTGGAAGCTGGTTTAAAATAGAAAAGAAAAAAAAAATCTCACTCCCCAAACTCAAAAATAAAGGACTATGCCAGAATTGTGTTCTCCACTGTATTTCTAGGAAGTGTTATTGGTTCATTGTTCTAACACTATTTACATACCTAAAGTGCACATGCTGCTGAAAGGCACAGAAGCTGTACAGGCTTTGACATGGGCACCAACTACTGTGTTGATTATGGGTATGCTCAGAAATACAGGCTAAGTCTTCCCAAAGGCTGGCTTCAGGCACAGGGCACTAGTGCTGCTGGGCTTTCTCCTTTGCCAGTGGAGAGACTGACCTCCCCTGTGCAAGATTCAGAGCACCCAAGAGTCTTTTCAGACTGTCCCTAGATAAGGTTCTCTTTTTTCCATTGGAGATTAGTCCATAAATAAAGTTCATCTTTGTAAATTTCCCTTTCAAAGCATTCCAAGTATTCACATGTGAAATGGGATCACACGCTACCTCTTCACTGACTTCCTATTTTTATGTGATTTTTTTCCTCCAAAGATGAAGAGACTTTCTTTGCATATTCTTGTCCATATACACTAACAAGACATAAAATATCTTGTTAGTGTATGTGTTAATATCATCTGCTATGAAACAGCATCTTGGCTTACACCCAACTAAGCCCTGTTCTCACTGGTTTTGTTACCAAATGCAGGGGAAATAGACAGCAGGCTTTTAGTTTTTCCTGCTAACTGCTCCATCCCTGTTCTGTTGCTTTATGCTATTTGTTGTCTATCAGCTAAATAAACACAAGCAGGAGGAAATGGTAAAACCAAACAGTTCTTAACTCCTGGTTAAGAACCCACCGATTTCCATGCTATGAAACTTCAGGCCTAATGAAGAAAATAATCTCTGCAGGTGATGAGCAGAAAAGACAGCATATGTTATTCCCAGGCTGCATCACTTGCTTCAGAACATTGCAGAGGATCCTGCTGGTTATGACCACAGCTTGAAATTAAAACATTGCTTTCCTTTTCATTTCAGACAATGCTGCTAGTCTGACCCAACTACAGAAAGCCTAAACTGTTCTAAAGATGCATCAAACTGCACCCTGTAGATTTGGTCAATCACCGAGAACATAGCAGCAGCCAGTGCAGCCCATGTTCCTTTTACTTCCTGGGGGCTGACAAAGGATCAGAGGTGATAACTGAGATTATGGTAAGATTCAGAGCACCAGAGAGTCTCTGCTACCACTCCTGGGTGCCATAGCAAGGAAAGCGTTGATGCAGGAAAGAACTACTACAGAGAATCATAAAAGAATGGAATTGTTAAGGTTGGAAAAGACCTCTAAGGTCATCAAGTCCAGCTGTTTACCCATCGCCATCATGTTATCATTAAACCATTTCCCAGATGCCACACCCAAATGTTTTTTGAACACTTTATTGTGCACAATCTCTCCAGCTGTAGTCAAGATATGCCCACGCCTCTGGTAAATCTGTGTCTGATTTCAGTCAGTTCCTCAGCTCAGCCTGTTTACTTTTCAGAGAGCTGAGATCCATTCCATGGTTTGTCCTCAAAAGCTTTATCTAGCTTCTATATTGCCTCATATAACAAGCAATATAGTGATGGGTAGTCAAGAAAAGTTCACTGAATCTCTTTGCAACTGGAAAATGCACTTTTAATTTTCTGTAGAGTTAAAGCTGAAATTTCAAACAAACAAATTGTGGAAGAAAAAAAACCCCAAAAAATGCATTGACTAAACCAATTTAAAAACAAAACAAGAAAAAAAAAAAAAAAAAAAAAAAAAACACGAAGAAAAACCCCACAGAGTTGCCCTAAATGTTATTTTAGATTTTCTACAATGATTTATATTTTAGGTACCAAATTTCATTGAGCTGTAATGCACTAGACGGCACAAATAAGTAACATAGTGGCAAAAAGCCTAGTTTAAATTTGTTCTGTTCTTCCAAAATAATTTTTAAAGCCAGGTAGTTCAGAATTATGATTAAATATATGGGAAATTTCAAATGCCACCTACTTCATCCATTTTTAAATGTACAGAATGCATAAAAAACTCTGGTAACCTCGAGCCACTATTGTTTCACTTGCACAGTGCCATAGGAGGCAAACTTCAACCCTTTATCTGAGCTGTACATAGATATCTAAATGTGGTTTGAACAGTTTGGATTTATCTGCAGATTCTCCTCTCCGGGCACCCTAACTTGCTTCTGGAAACCTGGAATCTGTCCCCTCCCACTCCATGCATCCCACAGCCTCTGCATGAAAAGCCCATCTTCCTTTCAGTAGAAGCAGAGAATTGCCAGAAAATCTTAAACTGCAGGATTCATTGTTTTCACAGTAGTGCAGAGGGGATCACAAAGCCTTTGTGGTAAGCTGTGGAGTATTGGAAGAAAGATGTTGGCATCAGAAATGCAATGGACTGAGTGATGCTGTCAGCTAAGGGAAGGCACTCTGCCAGCCATGAAGCAGCATCAGCACAAAGGTTTGTCTACCCAACATAAGTCATGAAAAGCTGGTATCCTCCTCTCACTCTGTGCCACCTCAGACACACTTTTTTTTTTTTCACAGGGAGTACTTTGAACAAGACCATTTTGGAAAAGGTATCCCCACATGAACTTTTGTGGATATATTTCAAGCCATTCCCTGCCACCTGATCATGTCTATTAATGTGGAGCTGTGGTTTGCTGCTGGCAGCAGGTCTCCAAAGCTAATACAATGTGGTGGAGTTTTCCAGGTAGGTAATCCAACTGGTGATCCACAGTCAAAGAAATTACTGCATCCTCTGTGTAAATGGCAAGAAACTGCCAGTGAGCTTAGTGTGAGTAAGGAGCTAAGCAATGTTGATTGGTTCAACGTGTCAGAGGACTGTAACTTGCCCAAAGACATATGCTAGTCAAACACCTTTTTTGTTTTTGTGTTTTTGATCCTTGCAAGAGTCTGATTTTGTTTTTGTAAGCCCTCTGTCAGCATAAGAAAAAGTTATTGTTACCTACGGGGCACCCATGTGCACCCACCCTTCACGTGGGTGTTTATGGTCATCAGAGAAAAGACATTAAACTGCCTCCTTCTCTGGCAGCTCCTAGGGCTGCGTTGGGTCTGCCAGACCAAAAACATTCTTCTTGGCTGTGGGAATGTGCATTATCAAATAGCCATCAAATACTCTCTTGGGCTGTAACTAACCTCTCATATGAAGCCAAAAACCAGCTTGAAGCCATATTGACATCCCTAAAATGGCTTCTACACACTGGGAAGCTCCTTGTCTGAACACAGCCTCACAAATGTGATGGCGTTAAATTTTGCCTCTGGTGAGATAACCTGGAGGGAATTGTTTAGAAGTATTCCTGTGGCTTTTTTTTTTTGATGCTGTTGTCCTTTATTTCTCTTTTTTTTTTTTTCCACATACTTTTTTTACTCTTGAGGACGGATTTGTGTGACTCTGTAAATTATTGTAGCACCATTTCCTCAGTCTTACCTGATCACTTCTTTGTGCAATGTTCCATCCTTTCTTCCTGTGACTCTTCCCTTTGTGACAAAACCACTGTTAATTGCACAGCTTAGCTTCAAATCCAGGATCAAAGGTTTGGTGCTCAGATTTTTTGCTCTTCAGGCATTTTCTTTTCTTTCTCTAATTATGAGAAATTTGCAAAACCACTAACTACCGGATTGAATTGATTTTTTTGTTCTGTAAGTTGGGGGAAAAAGGCTAATTGGTGATATTTTTAATTGACTTTATCTCATGTTTTGGGAGGTCGATATATTTCATTGTATCATTAAAAACACAGTGATGGTTTTCAAGTGTGTTTGCAGACACCTACGAGTGGAATCCACACTGCTGAGAAAGAAAAGGCTGCCATTGTGTCACTTTTACTGTTCACGAGAGTGATAAAACTGAACCACCCTAGGCACATGGTCTGTTTATACACATTTGCTAGGTTAAATGAAAAGACGTGTTGTGTTCCTTGCCTATCAAAAATCTGTACGTGCATTCAGAGTGGACAGCTGGCATTTTGAAAAGCTGTTCTGGGCTTTTAAGAAAAAAATTATACTTGACTAGCATGAGAGACCTCCATTTCAAACCTTGACAAAGACAGTGCTTGTGAGCAGGGCAGCAAGGACTGAGAGGTCCATGTGCACTTCCCAGCCGAGTTCAGCCCTATTTTCTCATATTTTATTAGATTAGGGCGGAGGGAGCTGAGGGATGTTTTCCTACTCCTGGAATAAGCAGAGTTACACTGAGAGTCAACCTATGAAGAGAAACTTGTGTACATGAAAGTAGATATTACTAATAATGAGCTTAAAACTGTCAGCCAAGGTAAAGAACGTAATGACACGAGGGTGGCAAAGATGAAGCTAGATAAAAGAATACCTCTTCACAGCTATATATTCAAGTAATTTTTCTTATGTACAACCACTACAGAGCTTTCCTTGCCCTTAGCAGTAGCCAACCAAAAAAGTGCAAAAATGGCAGATGATTAAGGCATCCTGAAAAACAAGCAGCTTACCATGTGCTTGCTGTCTGCATCAGCTAATTAAAACAAAAGCTGAAAGGATCAGCAGCAGATACATTACATGGCTTGCTTTTATGTAAGTTGGATTTATTTGTGTTCATGCTTACAGATAAACAGTCCTTGATACAAGAAACAGCCTGTATTTTATCTGTTCATGTGATGTATTGTTTCTTGAAAGCTTCTCATAAGAAAAAAAAAAGAAAAAAAAAAGCCTAAAAAAAAAAATCTATAGCTATATAGCTACATTTTATCATCAAAGACAATGGGAGTGAAGAATTATGGTTTACTCACCCACACACTGAAGAAAATTATATGTCATTCCTGCACCCTGATTGGCTGAAGATTGCAAAGAATAGATATATTTTCTTTTTCCTTTCTTTTGTTTGTTGTTTTTAGGAAAATTAGAAATTTAGAAAAAAAGAAAACACACTCTTTCCTTGGTTTTCCCACTTGTCCATCCAAAACCTCTAATGAGATTTTACCTAAGCTGCTTGGAAACACTCCCAGACCATGGGAATGATTTTTTTGTATTATTTCTGTTACTAAGATATTTTTTTAAATAAAAAAAATAAAGAAACATCTTCTGGTTTTGTTTTTTGAGGCAGAGAGGAATAAAGGCATTGAACAAACACATGACATAAAACTAATAAAATATCAAGTGAATTTCCTCTATAAGCTTATTATTTTTTTCTACTTCACTCACACAGAGCTAAGAAGCATTTAAAGTGATGCAAATTATTTAAAAGGGTTATTACACAAACCACAGTTTCATCTGCCACTCTTCTACCAGACAATCATTTTTTCCCCCTCAACCACCACTTTCAAGTTCTACAGCTTAGTGTAACCATGTTAATTTTTTTCTTTCTGGAAGGCATGAAGATAAACCATGCATGAATCAATACATGAATGAATCAGCCTTTGGTCTAGCTTACTGATGTACTCATCATTCATGTCCTTGCTTAATTTACAGAAATTGAAACTGTAGCTGGCCTTTGCATTCAGCTGAATGTGGCTGAATGTACCCTATTGGGAACAGCCCAATAGGGTTCCATGTTCCAAAAATCTAATTTGTAGGGATTGCTCAAGCAGGATGAAAACACCTAAAGCTTTGTGCTAAGGAGTTGCAGTTAAGAACAAAGGTATCCCAGTACTTTAAGACAAAGCTTGGTAGAATTGCCAGTCTCTTGGCTTCACTACATGGTCTGACTTAATTCCAAGGGAGTTTTGGTTCCAGGTTCCTGTAAGGCACTGAGAGATCTCCCACATCCAGCTGTTCCCCAGTTCCTGGGGTTGTCCTTCAGATAGCCAGGATTCAGTTTCTGGGACCACCACTGCCTAAGTAGCTGACTTTGGATCTTAAGCTCAATTTTCCTCGGTCAACAACCTTAAAAAGAACAAGATTTGAGGCCACAAAAGCAGTCACAGTAACGATTCTGAGTATTTTTTGAAAACTCCCTTTTTATCATGTTATGTTCCCCTTATGTTCCCTTTTCTTTTCTGCATCCTCTCTTTATATATATCACAGGGACAAGGACTAATTGGAACACAGTGCCAGATTCCCCCAGAATGCTCCTCAGGGAGTGGTATTCTTCCTCCACTTGCTCCCCTTCCTCACAAAGACACCTTACACTTCTCCCAGGCACCAGTGGAAACAAGGGCCCCTGCAGAATACCTGCCTCCACAGCCTGTCTCACTGGATTTCACTGGCCTTTGGCAGGGCAACTCTGTTTCTATTGTCTCCTGGTTGCATTCTCCCAGGTATATATGTTTTATATTCTGAATTTTAAAAGTTTCCAGGGAAGAATTTGTGTCTCTCTCGAGTGTTTGTTTGAAGTGCTCAGATTTAGCAGTTACAATTACAAAATAGTAGAAGCCTGTATGTGAGGAAAGACTTTTCTGGATTGGAAGGATATTTCCACTTTGATGGAAATATTTTGTTACTGTCAAAGGGGATTTCACAGCTATCCACATTACATCTCACCCATGCAGCTGACATCAGAGCAACCTTTGCTGCTTGAGTAACAGGAGACTTGGGGAGATACATTATTCAGTTTTGTACAGAGAAGAAACAGAAAATGTATTTTCAGAAGCAGTCTAGAGTTCACCATTTAATAACATCTGTATTTAAAACGAAACGCTGGAGCGTGGCCTTAATGAGTTATTGTTATTTCTTAAAGGCACAGCCTCAACTTTTGGTTCTGTGAAGTCAGAAATCTCAAAACAGCCATGTCCCATTAACACAGCACATCAAACATCATGGGCTGATTTTAGTTCAGCTGAAGGCTGGGGGTTTGCATCACTGACAACAACCATGCATATGGTCACATACAGTCAGGAAATGAATAACTCTGCTTGAACCAAAGTGAGCAAGGGTACAATAAAAACATATCCTGCAAAGGGATCTGCGAAGGGAAATGGGAGGAAAGCTGAGCTCACAGGAGAATAACAAAGCCTGTCTCACTCTAGACCCCACTTCTCTGCAAAACACAGCACAGGAAAGGGCCTGAAGCTCAAAATATTACCAGGGAAATATTTCCAGGCCAGAAACTCAGCTTGCATGACAGTCTGTACCCAGGGTGCCAAGAGGGCACCAAAAGGTCCTCCTTGTTCTGAGAAGCCTGACTTGTGAGCAGAGCCCAGTCCTGGAGTGCAGGATGCTGATGAATACGTTTGGCTTGTCACTGATGAATGAGTTTTGCTTGTCAGCCACCCAAATGGCAATGGTAACAAAGAGGTCAAGATTGCTTGCTCTGTATCTGCTTGTGAAGTAAGAAACTGCATATTTTATTTGGCTAAGTCAAGCACAGTTTTAATATTTGTTTCTCTAACCACAGATGGATTTTGGAAGCAGTTAAACAACAACCGTGCACAGACAGTCTGGGAGACAGTATAAGTGCATGCACTCTCTTGGTATTTCTGATACCTCCAAAGAAACACAAACACAGGAAAAAAAAGGTGTGAGTCCTTTATAACACACTATAATGCAGTGAGAAGAAGCATAAATTCTGGTTTGACTTGGCTTGGTTTTGTTTGATTTCGTGTGCATCGTGTGGTACTTTTTCCTCAGTGACTTCAATCTGTCACCTCAGGCAGAAGGAAACTCTATTGACCTGCCTGGAAAGTGTGTTGCCAGAAAGGAAGTGGTACCAATCAGTCACTAAGGGGTCAAAAAGAAAATATACCTACTCTTGCTTAAAAATTAAGCAGCTCTGCATCATGACACTTAGTTGACTTTGGCTGTTTCAGTGACAGAATATCTGTGATAACATGAGCATGCCCCACTGTTTTCAGGGAGATGTTTGTGCAGTACAGACACATGCCTGGTTGATATCTTTGGCCACCAACATTCTTGCATTGTCTGGTTAGTGTTTTATGGATTGTTTGCATAATCAGCATATCCATTCACACAGTAATTAAAATCAGAAGTATTTAATTGTGTGGATATCTGTGCTGAGTTGTGACACCTGACCTAGGCAGTGCACATGAACATTTTTTATTCATAAATTCTGTGATCTGGAAGTAGAATTCTTTTGAAGTAATTAGCCATCACAGATGAGAACTAAATCAGATGATAATTAAATGAAATAAAAAATAAAATTAATTGTTTCTTCTCTCAGACTCAGACATGAAATGGAAAGAAACTTCAGCATGTTTGGCAGAATGCTCCACTTCCTCTTCTGAATATTTGTGTGAAATGAAAGGTACATTTTGTATTAATGTAGCTATATGACATCTGAAAATACCTTCACCAGAAGTAAATGAGAGCAAAGCTAAACTTGCATCTTCAGAGGAACGTAGATGGATGCTGAAGGCATGCAGACAAAAGAGATACTTGAGCCACTTGGGCTAATGGTGCTATTTGCAGCACTAATTCAAAGTACTGTGAAGTCAATAACCACATACTTGGCCTTGATGCATATCAAACCTTTGGTTCCTGTGACAAAAATAAGAATTTGCTTGCACTGATCTGAGAATTTCAGTTTGCACTTGAATTTCAGTAAAGCAAATCATGTAATCTACACTTTCTTTAGGTTACCATAATTTTTTTGTTGACAGCTGAAGAGGGTTTGTTCCTCAGATGTAGATGAGATGTGAACTTGTATATTTTTGTTAAAGAAGTCAGATGTCAGAGTAGAATTAAATGCTTGAAGACTGCTGACAGTAAAAGACAAATGGAGGCAAGACACACAGCACACTGCAGCAAAACCAGGTTGGGCATATAAAGCCTTTTATTGCACCTGTTCAAGAAGAAATCCTAGAAATTACTTTCAAGAAGCTGAACCTCACAGCTAAATTAATGGCTTACACTATTCCAGCTTTCTTTGGGACCCCAGACAACTATGTTAAACTAACATCTGCTTTTCATATTTGGAGTTGCCCTTTTTTGTGTGCCACTGCACTTGTTGGGTGATCCTACCTGCTGATCCTAACTGCCTTCCCAAGGGATGCATATCCCTGGCTGCCAGCCACCATCAGGACACAGTGTTTCTCAGCTTGGAGCTTTGCTTGCAGAATCTGGAAAGAAGGGAACAACCAGTCTGAGCCATGAAACATCTTTGTGCTGCCACTCAGGGCCACACTGCAACAGGGACCCTCTGCCAGCCGTGGGTCTCCTGACTCCCCACAGCCCCTCTCTTCCCCAGGAGTTCATGGGGCCCCCTAGGTACCCCTGAGCTGCAGACAGGTAGGATTTCTGGGCCAGCCAGGGCTCCAGCCTCCCACAGCCCAAATGGCAGTGGCAGCTCCCCAAGGTGGCTGTGACCAAAGTCACTGCAGGAAGGAGCAGCCTCCCAGAGCATCTCCCTTCTCTGGGCAGCAGTGCCTACAGCACTTCCCACCCTCTGGAAAGTACAGCAGCCAATGGTTGTCTGATCTAGCCTCTCTGACCTTGCAATGATGAGAATATGGAGCAGTCACATGGCCGTGCCAGTAGCAAAGAGGCTTAAATACTGCTCCCAACTGTTTCCCAGAGGGCGTTTACTTCCTCCCAACTGACAGGCATGACTGACTGTACAAACACTCCTTGCCCCTGTGAGGAAAAAATAAAAGAAAGGAAACCTTCAGCAGCAATTTAAGTTTGTGTGGCTTTACTCTCAGACACACCGAGAGTGATTCTATGGCAGGTAGCAACCTCTTAGCTGGGAGATGGTAACAAAGAGCTGCGAGTTCAAAGACCAGCTGGAGTCACCTCTACAGTTATGATAATAAATAGGGTACAAATGATAACAGAGTGTGAAACAGAATTGTCATTAGACTTAACAACAGATGGGCAATTGCTCACAAATCCCCTCAATACTGAAAAGTGCAAATCAACTATTTTAGCCCCATGTTAAGTAAACAGACTTGGGTTCTTCCAGGCAGGGAGCCTCAGGTATGCATTCAAAGAGAAGAGCAGCAGAACAGGGACCCACCCTAAGCAAAGCTCCTACAGGGTGGCAGCAGCATTTGTCTGGTGCCCATTCCCTCAGCACGTCCTTTGCCTACATAAATTATGAACACTGACTGGAGAATCACAGGCAGAAAAATGAGATGGTGGGCTAGCCATGAAAAAGGGATCACAAAACCTGAAAGTGGGAAAAAATTAAAAGACCAGAAAAGGGAAGACCAGTGGGATGTGGAAAAGAGAATTGTCCTCTGGTGATTGTCAGAGGATGCACATCTCACTCCTGCCAACCCATTCCCCACAGGAGCTGGGAGTGCTGCAGGAAGGAGCAGGGTGGCTCTGAGCACCCATCCTGCCCCTGAGCCAGGAGTGGAGAGAGGGCTGTGCTGGACCATGATGGGTGACTGACTGCATGGCATGAAGTGTTGCTGCCAGGGTGAAACAGAAAGACAAAGCCTTCTTTGCTGTCTATGCATCAAAGCTCTTCTCATTTTCACTTCAGCAGAGCAGGATGTAACACCTGTTTTTCTGCCCAAATTTTAACCAGGGCAGCATTTTCTTCCCCTTCAGTGTGCACAGTGTTTTGCTTTGTGGTGGCATTTCGTGCTGCTGAATGTCCTTAAATGCTACACTGTTGTTCGCCCTGATAGAATTCTTGGTTGAGGAAAATAATTTTAGCAAAACCAATGACTTTTTCAATAATATTTTGATAGAAAATGCTTATCTACCCTTATATTTATAATACCAATATCTCAGCTTCAATTCTGCAGCAAGACTTCCAGTAACTCTCCAATGAAACTTCGCTACATACAAATCAAATCAAGAGAAGCTTTTATTGATGTGAAATACAACAGAGAGAGCGTTTCCCAGGCCATATATCCTAATCAAATGGATTTTCCTTTCAAATTTCCAGCATGATTTAGATTTTTCACGTGTTACTCTGCTGCAAAAATTGTTGTCATGCATGACCAAACTGCATTATGCCTTCGAAATGGTTGCCGTGCTGAAAGGAATATGTCAGAGGTAATTCTGTTGCAGATCGTTCTCCCTTGTGGAAAGAATTGGGTTTTGGCCAGCAGGACCAATCATCCATCTCTGCAATAAAATGCAAAGCAGCACATTAATGTATTTGGGGGATTTTGAACAACCAGTTCTACTTTATGTTGGAACTGGTTGTTGGTAGCCTGATGTTCTTAGACCTGTTATTCCACATTTATTAACCATCAATTTATAGGCCAGACCTTTAGCTGGCTTACATGTGGACTGCTCTGCTGAGGTTGCTCCCCTGTATTACACAAGTTGCAATCTGACCTTAATATACTCCTCATTTCCCAATGCTTTCATACTTATAAATAAGGTATTTGAAACAGACAAGAACACTCTTTAATGCTTTGCTTAGAAAGAGGAACATTGTCCTTATTTTGACATGAGTGCATGAGAGGGGCAGGGATTGATGACAGATAGACACCAGTAGGAAATACAGCATTTGATTCTCTTGCATCTGTGCACAACTGATCCAAGGATTTTAGATTTTTAAATTTAAAGTACTACTTAACACTGACAAAAGCTCCCTGACAAAAAGGGATTGATTCAGAGCTGCAGAAACAAGACATATCAAATCCTTTTGGTGTCCACCCTTGAAAGAAAACACCTATTATGGGATGTCAAGATTGACAAATGAACAAAATATCTAATTGAGGAAGATGTTTTTGAACCAGCAGGTCCTAGTCCTTGTCTGAGGTCACAGACAGCTGTATCACCCAGCACTCCCAATGCAGGAATGAGCCACACAGACACCTCACATGAGTCAGTCCTGGATGACTGTGCTTGTGACTTCAGGTTAAATTTTCACAGACACACCAGTTAGGACCTGTGGGGCCAATCACTGGTCCCCCTTAGCTGGGTATGGATTGCAGAGCAGGACTTGATGGGCCTGATGGACCAGCCTCGGTGCTGATGAAACACCTCTGCTGATGCTGGTTGTGCGCAGAGGCAACGGAGGAGCTGCCTGCCAGAGGGTTCTGATTTGAGTCAGGAAGGCATTCAGTAGGAATCCTGAGCAACAAGCAAGGGCTGACTGTGCTCCAAGCAAAAGAAAAGGAAGAAAAATTAAAGCAGCTGTAATTGTTTTGGTTTTAAAATACGTGCCATTAAATGCAAATTTAGTTATGCCTTTTTTCTTTCCCCCAGAGAAATCAGTTTTTAAATAAACCACAGCCCTCTCCCCCATCACAGTGCTGTTGGATCATTTCTCACAGACTGTTCTGGTGAGCTGGTCCACTTCCAGCCTCTATGCATGCCACTTTACCTCACATTTTTGGATGCAGTGCTAGATCAGATGTCAGGAAAGGAGCATAACAGGATTTCTGGGCTTTGCAGCAGGTTTGGTAATGTTTCAGCCATGCCAGTGTGTGCTGAAATGTCCTGTACCTTCTTTGAAAGAAATCTCATTATAAATTCAATTAGCATGAAAAATGAACCATGGCATAACATTTTACAATCGTCTACAAAGACCCTTTGGTTACAAACCAAACACTGGGCTTCTTTGCAGGAGAATGTAAGTGGTATGAGCAAACACAGATACCTCCATGGCTCCTGTTGCCACTCCAGCTTTGGAGAGGGCAAGAATGCAAATTCCTTCATGCTCCCATTTGCTGGGTGATAACAGCACCAATGACAGCATTGTTGGCAAGGCAGGGCCATTTGTCAGACTCTTGCCTGACCTCATTCAGAGCTCAGCCAGAGAGAGCCTGATGTCACCAGGCACTGTCACCTGCCCCAGGGGCTGCCAGCTCAGGACCTCTGCAGACCCTCCAATGCTCCCCAGAGGGGCAGAGTCCTTTCCATTTGCCAGGCACATCAATTTGGGTTGAATTTGGGTCACCCAAGCCTCGGTTGTCTCCAGCATTGTTTCATCCCGCTTCAATCCCATCTAGTCTTCACTTTAGTGGGGTGTGAATCCCACCCTCCTTGGTTAGCTGAAAGAAACTGAAGTCCCTGTGCTGCTGCTGATATGGCCTTACCTCTGGCAGCACAAAGGGGTGCACATCAAGTGTGGTCTTCAGGGATCTGTGTAAAGTAAATTAAATTAAAGGAGAAAATGCAGGTGGACCTACAAGTGTCATCAGGATATGTGGCAGTACCTGATCCTTCTCATCATAAAACCCTTTTTTTCAGCAGGCTAGAAATTTTTCCTGCTCTGGGAAAGGCAACAGGAAGTTTCTGATGCTGTTTGTCTCTCCACAACTGAACCTTTTATTTATTTGATAGAGTTTCAGCAAAGTGGTTTAGCCATTTCCAAGAATGAAACTGGGGGCAGGGGAAAGAGAGAGAAATGTTGCCAAGGCAACAGTAATCCCATTATTTTTTAACTTCTGAGTGCCTGACTAAGCAACCTTTATCTTCTTTTTATGCCATTTAGTAATAATGCCATGATAGTAATAATGGTAGAGACAATTGTTCTCATCTCTTTTAAGAAAAGAGCATGCCAGGGTAGTAAAGGGACAACAGGACATGCATTTGCAAACAAAAAAAATGGCACCTTCATATTGCTGGCTGCTGCATCTGCTGCTGCTATTTTGAAAGCAGCCTTTCAGGACCTCAGTCCTCTGTTAGCAGCATCTCTTTAAATTGCCCTCCACCAGATAAGATCAAGACCCTCCTTTCCCTGGCCTGAAGTGCAGCTGACAGCCTCCACGTGTTTGGGGCATATGTTAGTGTTCAATAATCATTTCCCTCCAGATTTTATGGCTCATTGTCATTTCTCACACAACAAAATGCTTTAAATGTGGAGAAAGCCTGTGCTTTATGCTTTGAGGAGTGTCCCTGGAGAGAGGATTTTAATTTCTGCATGATGGGGGAGACTTTTAAATCATATTGCATCAGTTACTATTTGTCAGATAAGATGTGTTCTTACTATGAACTGAGCCTACAGCACATTTGTAAGGTGTGCTAAGTGAAAGGAAAACAACAGCAACAAAAAAGAAAATAAAACCCCTAAAACAACTGGCCTTTCAGGAGTCCTGCTGTATTTTCATGTTTGCCTTTCACTCTCCTAAAGCAAGTGAAGTTAGTAAAAAAATTTCAAGGGTTTGGGGTTTTGTTTTTTTGGTTTTTTTGTTTTGTTTTTTTTTAATTGGAAAAACAGGAGTCTGTCAACACTGGAAGTACACACAAGAATGTAGATCAGATATTGCTTTAGGAAAAATAAGTACAGTGGAAAGTGACAGTAACAATTGAATAGATCATTTTGTGTGTCTAGTTAGAAAATGTTTTATTTCCAATTTGTTTTTATCATTCGTCTATTACTTTTCTTTGAGTTATTTCTGGTACTTTAATACCATTGCTCTGTATTTTTACATTTTCATGCTGCAAAAGATGGAGGCAACAATTCCTAGCAAACAGACTACTGAACTACAACAAATGAAAGTTAATTCTGTGCAGAGTTTTGTCTCTGAACCTCTGGCCTCTATGTCAAGCCATTTTATTTCTGCTTCTCCATTCCCCAGGCCATGAAAAGGGAATGATGTGTGATCTCACTGATTAAGTAAATTGTAATCTGTTACAAAGGCATTGTGGAAAAACTGGGGTAAACTATTTATATGTTATATATATAGTATTTTTTAGATAACTTATGTATTTTATATATAAGTGGTTACCAGCGCATAAGGAATCAGTTAGGCATGTGAAGATACCAGACAAGTTATAGGAGAAGTCATTATTTTTGATTTTGTTCTTATTCAGACTGAATGGTCTCCAAAAGCAGGACTCTTTCCACTGCAAAGTCTTCCCTGGCTTCTGTGCCTGTTTTGCAGCACCCAGCAGGGCCTGTGTGTTTGATTTGCCCTGGGTGTTTTTACCCTGCAGTGCTACCTCCCACATCAGCAGAGCTTGTCACCTTTCTGCTACAGGGAGCTGAGCTCCCATTTCTTTTTCAAACATGTTCTGACAACCTGTGCAACTTTGTACCTTGCTAATAGATGCGTGGGTACTGAATCTAATCCAGCAATGTACACCAATTAAGTAACTGCACTTTGAGAACAGATGTGACATTTTTAAAAAATCGCAGCAAAACCAATTCCAGCAAAACATCAGTCAAAACATTAACAGTGCTATGAGAAATTTCTGAGAATATCAGGGATCATTTTACTACTGCAACAGCAACAAAAATAAAGCCATGGCAGGAAGAGGAAAACAAACTTGTTAAATAACAGCCAAATCAGCAAGTGTGAAAATCTGTTGAGAAGTTACTGGCTGCAAAGGAGTACGTGTGCATACACCACACCAGCACAGAGACACAGGATGTTATCAGCACAGTGCAAACCTTCACTCAGCTGTCATTAAACCACAGGCTCTGCTTGTCTGGGGTTGTTAAACTAATTTTGAGATGCATTTCATGGAATCAGCTGTTCTGCTGTATAACTTACACCACCTGCTTTCCACCTGACAGGACAAACTGAGCCACTTCTTGTCATGTGGCAGCACTGAAGAAACAAAGCCACATGTGCTTTCTCCTCCTCCCAGCCTCTCAAAACCAGGGTGTTTCACTAGTGCACTGAGAACTTAGACCCCACACCTGAAAATGCTTAAATGTGCCTTGAATTTTACTGTTTAATTTCATAGTTTGACCTAGTGCAGGGTTTAACCTGCCTGTAATTCTAAAAATGTCAGGATTCCCACCATGAGGAAACCATGCTCTTGTGCTTTTGAAGGAATAGGAGTAGGGTTTTATGCCACAGATGTACATGTGACTTCTCTTACTAACCACGCATTGACCAAGCCCTCTCTTCCAAACAATAATAACAATTAAGTACACTGCATTCCCAAGTGGTGCAGGCAAGAGTCAACAGAGTTCACATACTTATAAAATGGTCAGCATCCAGTTTGCTCAATTCTAGAAAAACAAACATGGATGCTCTATATATGTCATTTTAATTATTACCATAACACTGGCATGGTGGAGAAATCTACAGCTGTGAAACAGCAGCTGGCAGCTGCAATCTTCCTACTGTCAGAAGTGTACCACCTGATTGGTTTTTAGCTCTTCCAGATAGTTTTTTAGCTCTTCCAGAGAAAGGAAGAAATATAAAATTTCTTTGCAAAGAGTGATTTAAGTTTTGTGATAAATACATATACTGTGACATCTCTTTAATTAATGAGAAACTGAGGGTGAAACGCAAGGAAATACGAGGTCTTTCTAAATGAGACAGTAACCAAAACCAGAAATGGGTTACAGATGTCCTCTCTCACAGCCTTCCTTAGGACACTAGGACACAGTTTAAACAACAAGAAACAGCAAGTGTGGCAGCATCAAGTAACCCCTAAATGGGTTTGATGAGTGATGCTCCCCAGGAATCCTGTGCAGCTTTTGGTCTGGAAAGCATTTGCAGCGTGCTGAAATGCCCCAGAGTTGCTCTCTTCTCAGCTCTGTGATGTATCTGACCTTTCCATATCAATTCTTGAGCAACATGGATAGCATGAGAGCTTTAACCAGGCAAGATAAATGCCAACATACGTGATTGCAGTCACGTCATCTCTCTTGGATGCTTTTGCTCAGGGATTGCTCCAGCCTCATTTGCTGTATAGTGAATGAGTGACATTTTTGCAGACTTAACCTTTGCTTTATGTTACTTCTCATTTCTCTGAGTCACAAGAAGTTTATTCTCTGTTTTTGGGCTCTCTTGCAGTGAGCACAATTTCCTTTCTCTGCCACAAAGCATGCACACACAGCATAGAGACACAAGAAACACTCTTAGGGTTTCCCCTTGGGTGATTTCAAGAGATCAAGCTGCTAAAAAGAGCAGTGTCTCTGTCTTGTTTACATTCCTGCTGAGCAGGTACAGGCAGGGCACAGATCCATATGTGTCTACCAGGGAACCACTGTGCACACACAAAAACTCCTCTAGAAATTGAAGCTCTGCCAAGGGGAAACTCAAGGGTCTTTTCAGTGTCTAAGGTGGGGATTAACACTTGCAATTGTGTGCAGCTTTTAATTTCCATGGGGCAATATTTCTCATGGCATACAGGCATAATTCTATGGTTTATTTTGCTTCTAGCTACCTCTCATAAAACGTGATGTAGAATATTATCTTGATTTGCTCTTGCTGCTTTTCAGGTCACAAGGACACTTTCAAACCATTATTCAAAAAGGACTGTTTTCCACACTTCTGTACATCTGACAACAAAACAGATTTTTTTCAGAGACTGAGTATAAGGACTTTTGCAAAATCAGGAGTCTTAAGGCATTGCTCACAGTAGACATTATATTTGGACAGAACTGTGAAATCCCAAAGTAGGCATTTTTGAAAATATTAGCAAAATTTTTAATCTTTCTAGGGAGGTTTTTCAGTGTCAAATACTTAAAAAGTGACTTTTTTCCCATCAAAGGATTACTGGTAGCACATGCAGTAAGTTTCAAAAGAACTCTGGTCTTCTCTGTTCTTGTTCATCGAGATCTCCCTACATATAAATTTTCACAAACTCAATTGTGGAGTGATTTGGAATCCATTATAGGAAAGTGTTCCTCAAAATTGAGATGTCAGAAATATTTTGTTAGGTATAAATCCTCATTTCTTCCCTCCACCAAAAGTATTCAAACCAAAATATTGCTTATATCTCGAAGGCTGTGCATTTTCCCCCAGATCAGCCTTCTGTGGGTCAGAAAAAATCACGGTCTAAACCCTCTAAGTTCCATATGGAGACACAAAGGTTTGAGTGAGATGGGTCCTGTCTTCTTTCAGAAAGGCCAGAGACTGGCTTGCTGCTGGTGTTCATGAGCAGGAGTTTGCACTGCACCCCCACAAACAGCACCAGGGCCCAAAGGTGTAGTAAATTAGCAGGGATTTTTGAGCCAGGACTATGACTTCCACTTGAAGCCCATGTCTGTATGGCTCCTCATCCCTTCCCTGGCCATGCACACTTGATTGGTCCACACATGCAGCGTGCTGTTTGCTGCAGATGATAAAAGGAGGATGCACTTTGGATGGCATTGCTGATGGCCAAAAATTTCCATGTTGCCAGGTGCAGAGGGACAAACCATCTCTGACTTGTGGGCAGCGTGTGCCAAGAGAATGGGCTTCAGTGCTGGGGAAGGGAAGAGACAGGGAGAGCCAGATCCAGCAAGGAGGAAAAGTAAACAAACAGAGTGAGCAGAAAACAGGGCATCTTGGCAAACTGCAAACATCTTATCTAACAGGTTCAACACCACCAGTTTGGCACATTGCCACAGACATTTCTTCCAGTGGCTCACGGTGTCATATGGCCCAAAATGCCTGCCTTCTCCTACCACGTTGCCACATGCTTGCATTGCCATGGTACTTAAAAAAGCCCCAGCTGCATCTGTGCAATTCTGGTGAACCCCTGCTTAGTGCCAACATGTTAATTCTCTTGGAAATGTTTGCGATATTTGAATCTAATTGGTCTTGGCAACAAGGGACAGACACATTATTGCTATTCTGTCAGCAGCTTGCGTTGCAGCGACTGGTTCAAACTTCTAGGGCTTAACTGGGAAAGAGGCTGAGGGACAAACATACTGGAGCTGAAACAGTTTGCAGTGATGCAAGTAGTGTTTGCACAAAGGCTGCACCTAATGCTGAACTCTGACCTTTGCTGTCCAACTGCTTGAAATTTTACAGAGTCGTTACTGAGAACATTATCTTTCAAGCAGTAATTTGAGTAACCAGAGGGTCATGATTTCTACTGTTACATACTCACATCTAAGTTGAGAGGCTGTAGCAATCTCCACTGAAGTGGAAAGCTACATGCAAGTGGGGAAGTGATGCCTGGATGAGCTGAAGTAACTTCCTAAACATATGCGTAAAATCTGTGACCTCATCTAGGAAATGAGCTCAGAAATTGCAAGCTGTGGTCCAGTCCTTGTACCCACACAGGCAGTGGTCATGAATCATTTTGCCAAATGACAAACTTAAAGAGAAAATAACACTTCTGAGAAACAATGAAAACCAAGCTCAAAAAGGCAAACAAACCTCAGTGCTGTAAAAACCTTCCATGGATGATGTGGAATGAGCACCTGTACATAGCCAGGATTAATTTTTTTTTTCCTAAGCCAGAGTACTCCAGTGAATTCTGACTATGAACAAAGCCTCACAATACTGTGTGTGTATGGGCAGCAACAAAACCTCCTTGGCATCTTCAGCTGTGCCAGAGACAGCTGTGCCTGCTCCCTTTGCAAAGCAAGGGAGGAAGACTGGGAGGATGTCTATCAGAAGCAGGTACAGCCATCCCGTGTCCTCCTGGCAGCAGTGACAGTAGCAAGTTGACTCTCCACAGCTCTTCCCACCTGTCTCCATTCCACATTCATTCTGCCTCTAATTTTACTTTCTGTCAGGAAGCAAATGTTTTGGCATTATTATTGTTATATTTTGGGCATCATTTCCAAGAAGCCTTGAGCTGGCTTTGCAAAGGTTCAGTGAAATTCCAAGGAAAAGCATAAGTCTGAGATTTCTGTTAGCTTTGGCTTTGGGATAAATCTCACCTGAGGCACCCAGGTGGCCAGTTTCTGCATTCATCAGATCTACTGCAGTTTAAGATAGCAAGACCAAAGATATGTCTCAAGGTAGGTGTTGTCCAAGCAGAAAACAAGTTCATGCACAAACAGAGACCATATCACATTTCCAACTACCTCCATGTGACACGAAAAGCATTCTGTGCCTGGAAAGCAAAGGGCTGCAGCAGATGCCCCACTCCAACCCAGAGATCCTTCCTCTGAGACCGCTGTCTTGCATTGCTCACAGATTTATTTCCTCAGTGTGCCAGCTCTTGGCAGACCTACCTAGTAAATATGCAAAATGTAGCATAACACTGTGACAGCTGCTCTGCATGGACATACCTTAGAGTCCTGCTCCTATTCTCCTCTTCAGCAGCAGCAGGGAAGCCTGAAGAACAGTTCCAGTCATGTTAGTAGGCACAAGATCTGCTGAGAGCCTCCAGAAGACAGAGTAACTGTGTCTATTAATCTGCCAACATTTCATATATTACAAAAAAACCCAAGTGATTTAATGGTTTATTTAGCAGCAATTAAAACAATGAAGAAAACCAGACTAAACAAAAAAAAACCCAGCCAAACAAAGAACACTCTGGTGGTATGTAGACCACTTAATTTTCATTTGTAGGTCAGCTGCTGTCTTCCCCCGGAGGAGTGAATACTTTGAGAAATTTCATATATGAAGGTCCAACCTTTATGAATACTACTTTTATTTTTGGGACAGTTTTGGGTCAGAAGTGTGAAATGTTTTCTTTTGAACTTAATTCCTCAAATATTGCTTTATCACATAGTCATAGACCATAGACTACAACTTCTGCATCAGTGAACCATAGACTCTGTAAGGATATTTGGAGCTGGGAGTAAGGGCATGCAGATTCATAGCTCTGAGTTTCTGCTGCAAGAGAAAAGGTTGAATAGCCATTGCCATCAGGCTGGAAATACAAAGTTGCAGAATCAAGGGCCTTTGGCAAAAGTTTGAAACAACACAGCAAATGTTGAGAATACAGGTCATCTGCACTAGTATCTCACTGTCCTGCCTTCAGCTGGTTTCTGTCTGCAAACCCACATGCATCCCATCTGAAATGAGCTTGGTGTTCCCCACACACATGTGAACACACAGAGTAGCCAACAAGACAACCATAAAATTTACCAGGCAAAATGCACAACAACTGGCAGTAGATATCTGGCTGCTGCTTGAAAGATAAATGGCAAACCACCAATATCCTTCATGCCTAGCTTCACACATCTTTGTTTATTATTTATTATTTATGGGGCAGAGCAGAGAAAATTCTACAGTGATCATCCTCCATTTAATAAGTGGTACAGTATGCATGAGAGAAAAAAATGGAAATTGCTGTGTGCACCTCCTGCATGAAAAAGAGCCTGTGAGCAAAGAATTCACACTCTAGAAGCTCTCATGCTGCCTACAGGAATCACACAACAGGATAGTGCAAGTGAATTTCTTTGCCCAAACAAAGAACTATAGTTTCTTCATATTTTCAATGTGAAATTCAAGGATAAAGGTCTGGAAATGCTGTCAGGAGACATATCTGAGCAATGAAGATTTTAACAGGTACTTGTGTGCTGGGCTTCTTCACTCTTCAAGCTCCACTCTTCATCTCGTATCAAGGGTAGGCAACAACCTTCCAGCAGGCTGCCTTGAGACTCAGGGAGATGAGACTGGATGGCTTTTACAAGATATGGCAACTGAAAACTAAGGACTTGAGCAGTACTGTTAACCTACTAAAACTGGGACAGATACATGAAATGTTAGAAGAGAACAGGAAGGAAAATACCCCACAAGGACTTGTCTACTCATAGACGTTGCACTTTTCTCTGCATTTTATGGACATGTACGGTATTGTGACACTTCTTTCCTTACATTTGGATGGTTTGTGTATCACTCCTTATTGTTTCAAAACAATGGTGAGAAAATGGGGGAAAATATGCTGCTAGTAAAAATTTCTAAGCATTTCCAGGAATGTTCGCCTTTCCTGGAGGGAAAAGTTCCAGCTACTATTTCAGTAACCCATCCTGTTACTGTCAGCTTGTTTGCTCTCATCTTACAAAAAGCATTGTACAACAAGCACTAAAATCCTCTCCAGCACAGGGAGCAGCTGCACAGCACAAAATTGCAACTAGTGCCCACTGAGTCAGACCACTGGCCCATGCTGCATGGTATTCTTTTTAAACAGTGAGAAAACAGATGCAATTTGGGAAGTGCATGTGAGTGAGGACACATTCTTCATTTCTTTAGCCTTGCTGGGGTGTTAGAGGGCACCTCCTTTCCTAGTATTCACAGATGTGTCTTAACCCTTTCTCATCTGCTGGCAACATTTGCAGTGAGTTCCAGAAATATGATACCCAATGAAAAAAGAAATCTTCCCTTTTACTAACTTTAACTTGATCTTCTGCTAATTTGATCAAGTAGCATAGGCCCATAGTTCCTCATTCAATGTATCCACTATCTTCATTTTATCACAAAACCTTCTGTTTTCCAAACTAAACAATCCCAGATATTTATCTCTTTCCTAAAGGCAGCTGTTCTAACCTCTTGAACATTGTGGCTGCCCTTTTTCACCTCCACTAAATCCTCCTTGAGATGAGAGAGCGGGATTTCAGACAACACTCAAGATGAAGACACACAAGATTTCAAATAGAAATAAAGCATCTCCTGTTCTCAACATCCTTCCATATGATTCCCAAGGTGTTTTGGGCTTATTTGTCTGTGCTGCGCACTGAGTTGATTTTGGCAGCAGCAGCTCCAAGATCTTTTCCTGAGTTGTAACGACCATTTTCTAGGTCAGCATCATGAAAGCATGAGTTAGATTATTAAATTACTAGTGCAAATACAGAACTCAAGCATATTTTGATATCTTGCCTAAAATTAAAATGCAAACCAGTCCTTTTTCTAGTCCTTGGAATACAGATTTATTTCATTCTTTGACAACTTTTACAGACTAAAATCTGGTAACAGTTTTCAGGGAAAAAGTTTACAAAGTGTTTTAGAAAACTTGATTTTGTAGCATGTTCTTGGTTTTCTGAAGCACAGCAAACTACTATAAAAAAGATTTGCTCTTCTCAAGACCAAAACTTAGAGCAAATATCCTTCTAAGCTTGGTGAACACTTAGTCTTATATTTTTGTGTCTATTTGCATAAAGATTATAAATTGATTACAAAATTAAACTTATTAATTTGTTGAGAATTGATTGCATTAGGCATTGCACCTCTTGTAAGTCCTGAGCTGTCACCCCACACAATATATAAATAAGTTATATATAACTACTTCCAAAGATATTCCATCCAAATATTGGATGTTATAGCTAAGTTTGGCAGATAATTTTAAAGGATAAGGACAAAACAAAAGCAAGTCATAGGATGAAATTTCCTTATGTGCTGAAGATTGCTTTCAGTGTAAAATAGGTACCACTTTTAAAATCTGACCTTGGAGAAAATTGCACCTATTGTAAACTGGAGTTATATATTTATTTTGCAGATATTTTTAGCAGTTCCCTACTTCATATGTGTATCATCACCTGCCTCAGATGACTGCCTTTGCTCTACGTGGACTTGACTGTTTTGCTAAATCTGTTCCTTGTTTCCTATCAGGATGTTTTGGAAGTGGACTAGACAGCAGTCCCAACGATTGCTAGGAAAACAACATTTGCCAGACAGAGGAACTGATGCTTATGGATTTGTGCCAAAAACAATTGACCTGGTTATCCTGACTGGGTAAATACCAGTATATCACTTGTAAGGGTCTGAGAGAAGTGTATTCATGCCTGGTTCTAAAAATTCTGTTCATTGATACTTTTCCTAAAGGGAATGAAAAATAAACACATAGAATATTCACTGAAAAAAAACCCCCAAAAATACCAAAATCAAAAACACTGGATGCTTGTTCTACAGTGTGTAGACTGCTGCAATACTCTTGGTCCTTGCCTCTTTATATGACTTCAGTCTACTAAAACCTGTATGAGCTAAAGTCACCTTTTTGAAAGTGCTATACAGGCTGGAGAGAAGATTACCCACTTTAAATCAGCACAGTTCTGTTTCATAGCCCCAAAAAGAAACACCTAATCATTTTAGGTTTGTTATTTCCTTTCCTACCTCCTTGTCAGGTAACAGCTTGCCTGCTACCTTCCCTACTGAGACCCTGAGCAAGCCCAAGATATGTAAATGAATTCTTGCAGGGAAATCTTTTTCCCTCTCCTGTGCTGGGACCTTGGACCTCTGTTGTTTCCATGCTCAGTGCTCTACATCTGGCAGAGAACTCTTGCCAGCTCTCATGCTAGAGGACTGTGTCATTCTTTTCACATGAAGACAGCAATGAGAAAAAAAAAAAAGCCATGGGGAGATGGTGTGTCCGAGTTTGGTTTATAAGTCTGCCTGGGCGAGCAGGTCTGTGCTTTCAAGCCCATTCTTGTGGCTCAGATAAGGCCACTCATTACCTGCCTACCGTGTAAACTGTACAAGGTTTGGCTTGTGCTGTGTAAAGATAAACTCTGCCAGAATATCCTGAAAAGCCATTTGAAAAATCCCATATTTGGGAGCAATGCAGAGAATTCCATTGCCAGGGTAATGCCTGCTGAAGGAATATCCTTCACCTCAAGTAAAAAGTTGTACAAGTCTCTCTGTTGGGTGAGTCTGCTTCTGGAAGGGCTGGATGTGAGGGTGACAAGGAGATAGAATTATAAAATAAGAAAATAATATAATTTCTTATGTTGGAAAAGACCTTAAAACTATCAAGGATGATTGTTAAACACACACTGCCAAGGGCACCAATAAACCATGCCCCTAAGCACCACATCTACCACATCTTCTAAGTACCTCCAGAGATGGTGACTTCTCCACTTCCCTGGGCAGCCAGTCCCAGTGCTTCACAACCCTTTTGGTGAAGAGATTTTTCCTAATCTCCAATCCAAACCTCCTCTGGTACAATTTGAGCCCATTTCCTCTTGCTCTGTTGCTTGTCCCTCACAAGAAGAGACTGACAACCACCTAGCTACGACCTCTTTTTGTGTAATTGTAGAGAGTGATAAGGTCTCTCCTGATTCTCCCCTTCTCCAGGACAACACCCCCAGCTCCCTCACCCACTCCTCACAGGATTTGTGCTCTACATCTTCATCAGATCATTCTGATTCCCCATACCTCTCAACATGGATGGAGGAGTTCAGCAGGGGTCTCCAATGGTTTCATCCAACCCAGCAGAGTCTGTGGGGATACCTTTGTGGTGAGAGGAAAGTGCAGCTCTTTTGTTAGGATGTGATGCTGCTGGGAATCCAGAAGGTCATGTTCTGTAGCAGGAAACAAATTTCAAAAGCAGACTGATCCTTGTTTGATGTGTTCAGACACGTCAGCTTAAAGCTAATCAAGCAAAGTAATTTTTCCTAGTCCTCTGAGTTTTGAGCTAATGTGTTTTGCTGGATAAAGGATTTGCTATTAGCCCTACTGTAAACAGCCACGAAATCTGAGATGTCTTTTGTCTCCTTGTGACTCATGCAGAGACCTGTAGCATTTTAAGCCCAGCAATCAGTACAGAAAGTTGACTTGACCAAGATAAAAATCATGTTCTATTTATCAAAAATTAACTAGCTGTCAAAGAGCTGAGTAAAGTCAAAGAGTTAAAGAAAAGCTGTGCTAAAAGAAAGGCAAAGAACAAAATATAATTGTCATTCTCTCTTGTGTAAGAAGAGAAAATATGGCTTCTTCCCGATTTCTGGATCATCACCTGATGAGAAGCAGCCAGCCTCACTGCTGCTTTCATAACCACATCAATCCCATCGATTCTGCTGGGAGCAGCTCTGAGCACGAATGGCCTGAAACAATGCTATGTGCACTTTCTTCCCACTCAGAACCTGGAACAAAGAGTTGCCTCAGTGCTAGCAGGAGAACTTGCATGAGTGAAGGGAAAACTACTTTGCTGGATATTCACATACTTCAAATGAGCTTTTTTCCCCACATCTACATGTATAGAAATGTAAAGCTCCTCCCTCTTTCCCAGGAAATTAGCATCTGTGTTCATCAGTTTCCACTTTCTCAGTTTTCAGGAAGAACCATAATCCAAGTAGAGTCATAGCCCATCAACTTTTAGTTTCCAGAGCAGAGGAGACTTTCAGATCCTCACAGCATTCCTTCTAACACATCGTCACTGCCCATGAGCACAGACCTGGCATCGCTCTCTGTAGCTGCACACTCGGCAGGAGCGGAGGAAGGAGGAGGGCTGAGCAGACTGCACCAATAAAAAACCCCTGAAATATGCATCCCTCCTAGACTATGACGGGAAGGTCATTTGTCTCTTCCGAGTTCAGGGATATCTTTGTCCTGAATTTAAAATTTAGAAAACATTATATCAGATCAGTTTAAGAAAACAGTTAAAATCTTAAATGTCATCTGTATTTTAAATATCATGAAAGTATATCTGCTATTCCTCTCTCTGCCCAGCCCCAAGCTAACATCTGAGAGTGATTTCTATGGATTGCGTCATGCCAGGTTACCTGGTTGTTACTGCTCCACCTGATGTTTTACTGTCAGACCGTTGACTGTCAGCTTGTGTTTCTACCCTGCACAACAATGAAAGCAGACAGTTTGTGGGAATAAACCGCTGAGAAGGGCACTGTTAGGAAAATAGCTGTTTAAACATTAAGTATCTCAACAGTTCCTGACTGGAAGCTGATTTTTAAAATTTTATGGATGTGGGGAGACACAAGCAAAATGTTGGAGCTATCCATTTATTATTTTGCAGTCCACAAGAAGAAATGTTGGCCAGAAAATATCTTCTGATAGAAAAAGACTTTGAGTCAAAGACCAGGTCTAAAAAGTGCTGACCCACTCCTGAGTTAGGGTCAAGCCCTGCTTCATCCAAGGAAATTTTGGAAGGGGCTGCAAAAGCAACTGCCATGTGTGCTGGTCCAGGGCACAGAGAAATAAATATTTCTCCTCAGGGTCAGGTAAGGAGTACTTCCAAGAGGCAATGGTGAATGTTCATTCTGCAGCCAAAAAGAAAAAAACAGCCTCTCCCCTTCTTGGCAACAGCATTTTCAGGAAAACTGTGGACTTTTACGTGAAGGTGCGAGGCAGGTGATTTTGTGTAGCTAAACATTAACTATCTTCTTTTTGGCAAAGCATCCCGCCTCTCCTTCTTTTCCCTTCTATCATCAGCACCTGCCTTGTAAGGATTTGAGAGCAATCAGCAGCCCCTCAGCAAGCCCAGCTGTTGCCAAGGAGAGGCAGAGCGTTCATGCAAGGAGAGGCAGAGCACAACTGCCCACTCCCAGACACGCTGCACAGCCCTGCAGATGGGCAGACTCAGCACACAGGGGATGATGCCCCAGAGGCACCACAGCCAAGCCACACACGGTGGAGATGACTTTTTTTTTTTTTTCCTAAGTAACCTGAAATCATGGATTAATTCAGTGCCATCTTTAAAACTGAGCTAAAATAATTCTTTCAGAAAGATACCTGTCTGGCAGTGTTGGTATTACACCAGTCCAAAAGAAGAGAAAATTACGGGTCACAGAGAGAATGAATTAAAGGGGAAAGGAATGAGAACAGGGATATCTTAGATCAGCCTTGTTCCCTCCCTCCTCAACCTCCTGCTGCTTCTGAGTGTCCATAGTCCCAGCTCCAGCTCAGATGTTGCCCTGCAACCTTCTTTCTGTAGATGGCAGTTTCCTGCTGCAGGAAGTTACAGTTCCCCTTTGACTTCAAAATAAATCACCTCTTGTCCTTCACCTGCGTTTTCAACAAAACAGATGAGTTACAGTCTTGTGGTAAAGATGGCATTTCTATCCACAAAATGGTAGATAGAAATGCTGGCCTTTCACTGGGCTGTTTTACCTCTCATGCCGTGTAAATAGCTAAAAGAAGAAAGCTCAGAAACTCACCAAAAGCAGAGCAGAGTTTTCCTCTTCATCATCTGTTGTGCTCTGCAGTGAGATGGCAGCTGCTGCCCCACTGCCACAGAGAACAAACCCTCTTGGTATGAAATGCCATAAGGGACTGAAGCAGCTTACTCCACCCCAAGTGTACAATCCCACTTTTTTGTGTGTGTTTGCTTGGTTTTATTTTCTCACAATCCACAAGTTTAAGATCAAGCTTCACATTCAGATAATCCCTCAGATCCTTTTCATGAAATTTGCTGTTAGATGATAAAATTTATACAATTTTTTCTCATCCAGTTTTATTAGTCACTCCATGCCTCCAGTTTTATCCAAATGTCTTGCAGGATTTCAGAAAATCTAGATTTTTTTCAGTGTCTAGTGAACTGGCCTGGCTTTCAGTTTGATGAGGGGAGATGCAGATACTGCAAGCTGAGATTCCCTCACTGCTGTGCCCAGGGCAAATTTGCAGCCCTGGGAATGGCACCCAAGGGCAGGTCCTAAGCTCATGCTTGTTGACAGCGGGAGAAGGCAATTTTTAGAAGTTCAATAGAATAAGTCAGTCTGAAGCATTAGATTTCCTCTACAAAACTGAAAGCAAGAGCAATCATAAGAACTAGAAAAAGAACCAGTACCATGTTTTGTCCATTTTAGCCTTATTATATACAAAAACTAATATCTTAAGATCAATCAAATGCCCCAAAAATGATTAAGGAAAATTATGTCAGATAGCAGAGCTCTTAGCCTGATGTTGTCTCAAAATCATTCAGCAAGTCCAAAAGAGGAAATCCTTTTCAAAAGCACCCAGGTTTACTGCTCAGCCATGTCTTCTGTCAGAAAGAAATTGGCATGAGCAGATAAGTCATGTCATTGGTGTCCCTTTGGATACAGCTGTTTTGTCCTGGCGGGAAGTGGTTCTCAGCTGCTTCCCTTCAGTAGACTGACATCAATCTACACCAGGAGTCTCCAACCACATTCTGGGAGTGTCAGTGTAAGGGAAAGTGACATCTGGGGTGGGGAGAGAGGAAAGGGAAAGTATTGCACAGCACCACAATATTGTGGCTATTCAGTTGAAACATGTGACAGCTTTGGCAGTTTCATTTAGCTGTCTAAAGGGAGGGGGAAAAGGAAGACAAAGAAGTAACAATACAAATGCTATTGATACCTGTATCGTGGACATTGTGCAAGAAAATTATTTGATGTAAAACACCGTAAAACACGATGTTCTGAAGAGTACAAAGCAATGGCAGTCACAACTAGAGGGCTCTTAGGGCAGCAAAGATGCCCAGCAGACAAGAACAGGGGAACTGCTCCACAGCCATGCATATAAAGAGCTGTTAGCAAAACTGCAGGGATGTTTCCTTGGAAAAAGAAATGACAAATATTGCCCAAACTGAAAGCATCATCCCATACCATGACAGTATTTTTTATTCTCACTAGTATGAAAATGAAGGGGTTTGAAAATGGGACATCCAAGGACATGGAGATGCTTATCACCCCTGTGACAGAGGGAGGGCTAGAGAGAGGTGGAGGTGGTGGGCAAAAAAAAAGCACAACACATTTGGATATCTGCTCTGCCCCCAGACAGTTCTCAGTGTGTTGTGAGGAGCTGATGTCTTTATACTGCATGCATTTGGCAGGATGCAAGCATAAATGTTTGGCTTCCAAAAAGAGATACACACTAATTTTGATATAGACATCTAGGTTAGACAGTAAGAGGTATTTATTGGTTTTATGGGGGCACTAAGGAGAGTGCTAAAGCCACTGGTCCCATTTTTAGATTGTAAAATTTCAATTTGGCTAATCCATCTTTAGGAGATCTTATATCTGTCCTATTACATCAGTGTATATACCTGCAACATGTTAACACACCCTCGGGGCATCTCACACGAGGTTTTCAGATCTGACATGGGGTATTTCAGCCCATGCTGATGCCTTATGAAGGCTGACCTAGAAGAGAGACTAGACAGAGCTAAAGAATAAAGTAGGTATTTATTAGAAGGCCCCAATGGATACACCTTGGGCAGCACAAGAGCCCAGCCAGGGCTACACCCAAGATGAACTCAAAATGTTCACAAAAAATGGATGACCGGTCACAAGGTCTCACACTTTTGTAAGTTCTGGTCCATTAGCATATTGGAGTTAATTGTCCAATTACAGCTTTAGCTTATGAAGTCCCATCCTTCTTGTTTTTCTCTCTTCAGTCCACCGTTGTTTGTGCTCTTGGGCCTGAAATTTGGATCATTTGTCCCTGGTCCTCAGCTAGAGAAGGAATTGTTTCGTCTACTTACTCTGTGAAGAGAGCTTACTATCGCCTAATATGAAGCTCAGAAGTACACACTAAAGCAGTACAGAATCTGAAAAATATAAAAGCTAAAATGTGAAGCATCAATGCATTTCTTTGAAGTGCCCTCCTCTGCAGCTGTCCACAGCTTTGAAAATCTCAAATTAAACATTGTCTCGGGCTTGGCACAAGCAGGTGGTGGTTTCAGCAAGTAAACTTACATGGATTCACGATACTAGGAGGAACCTACACCAAGCTTATCAGTGTTTCTGTGCGCCCTAAATGCTATGGGCTCCCAGGTGCTGTGCTGCCAGCCCTCCCTTTGCTGCACCTCTCACCAGGCACTTTTCCTGCAGCAGGAGCTGCCAAGCCCTGTGGTGGAGCACATGAGGAAGGCAGGCAAGAAGAAAATCCACTGGGCATGGAGACCTCAGCCAGGACAGTATGGTGCAGGAAATTACGTTATTTCCCAAACATGTGACATAATCATATCAGCATGTATCCCATTGCAATGATCTCTTCTGGTTCTTACAACCCTTCACGTTGCCAGCACCGAACGCCCGTTACGGTTACTGCGACAAACACCTGCGGACGGACTTGTGATGGAACAGTGGTAGTCACCCACCAGAAATGGGAAGGAGACTTACTCCCTTTTAAACTGTAGTTATTGCTTCACCACTGTCTACCCTATGCTTCCTTGTCAGTTGAATAGGAATTTAAAAGCAGAACTGAATTTTTTATACATAAACATTTGTGGTAAGCAAGGAGCCACAACAGTGTTGCAACCAAAACACAGTTGCTCAACGGCACCTGCTAGTGCAATTACTTTGACTGTTACAAATTGTGTTCTTTGCTGCTGTCTACAGGGAAAACCAGCAGCAGCCTGTTACCCTGCAGCTCCAGCTGACAATAAAATTTGTTACCTTGATCTTGAATCTTATTGCAGCTGAAAATAGCAGAATTTCAGTGATTAAACTTGTTTTTCACTTATTATGAAGTGCATGCTATACTCTGCAACCAGATAACCTTGAGAGACAAGAATAAACCAAGTTGCTAATTTACAGATAAATATTTTCATGGGACATGAGTATATGCATAAGGGAAAGTGTGCCTGAGGGCGTATTTTTCCTTTATTTCTCTCTATGGCTGAATTAGTTCTAGAGAGAAGGCAGAGTCTTAACAACAGTCATCTGTTTCTTTGAATGTTCTCACAAACCCTTCCACAGTCCTAAGTAGGAGGAAACTTCAAAGAAGTGGCTAAAGACAAAAGAACAACCGTAAAATTTGAATCTGATCAGAAGTTCTGACGAGTATCACCTAAAATAGCTGTCATTGCAGAATGCACAGTGCAGATGCTACCTACATATTCAGGGTTAAGGGTTATTTTAAAGAGGTTTGTGAAAAATAACTGAAGCAAGAAAGAGCATTCCATGGAGGTTCTAATTCACTGGAATGGGGCATGTAGTTCTGATGGAAAAGCTGTACAGGACCATAAATTTACAAAATAGATTGTTTTCTGCTGGCCAGTGTGGAAGATCAAAAATACCCATCTTCTTAGCACATCTGCAGGGAGCTTGATCCATAGGGACCATGTGAAATTGAGACATTTCTTCACAGTGGACTTCACAGCGGAGCAGATTTCTATATATATATGTACAAGAAGCAACACAAGGCAATAATCTGGTAGGCATGGGCTGTCCATCTTCTGTGTAGAAATGTAGCACAAGTATGATAATTTGGCTCTGAAGGTGTCTCCATAGTTTTGACACCATTACAGCAATGCATAGTGCCTTACAGTCTATACAGCCATGCTAAAATCAACTTTGTTGGAATAAAAACACAGAAAAAAGTTAGGAAGCACTCAAATGGAAGGATAAAAAATTTCCACTATGAATGAAATGAAAAAGAATGAAAGAGATGCTAAAGTTATCATGGACAGTTTTCATTGTCAAGTTATGACTTCAGAGTGATGGACCAAATACTGATAGTCAATATTCAAAATAAGCATGGTTTAAGTGTTCTTCTCATAGGACATGCTCAGTGGCCCACAAGAAAAGGTCTTATTATATGAATTATGATGGAGTGAGGTCTGCAGAGAAAGGAACCATCCTACCATGTAACAGAAATGTGGGGCTGGTACAATTTAGGTTGCATCCCACAAAACCAAGGAAAATAGCATGAAAGCAGTAACACTGCTGTAACAGATCTAAAGGAGACTCAAAAGAAATGGCATCTGAGAAGACTGAAAGTGGGCACATAAATCTATGTTTAACATCTATTCACAGCAGTAAATAGCAGACTGGGAAAGGTCTCTAAGCTTGTTAATTTTTCTATTTTTGTCTATTCTTTTTACCTTTAGTATTGGAGAAGAATCACAAAAAAAAAGAGCAAAATGCAGAAAAAATGACACCTGAGGGGAAAAGATTGCTCTTTGCAACTTGCAAAGCTAACATTGTATAACAACAGGAGGGAAAAATGTCAAAAAACCTAAAAACATTGTGTACAATGCTAGCAAAAGGGCATTACTCACAGCCTGACATAAACAAGTAACAATTCCCATCTGGCAACAAAATTCTTTGCGAAGGGAAATAGACTGAAACTCCTGCCGTTGATAACTGAGGCCTGTTACGGGAAGTGCCTGCAGGATCTACTCGTGAGAACAAGAATTGTGATTGCAGCAGAAGAAAGGGAAATGACATGCTCACGTCCAAAATAGCTTGGAATCTGAGAGTGTTTGAGGCACTTCAAAATAGCACACACTCAGAAATGAAAAGTGAGTAAAAGTGGACAGTGGGTACTGAGCAGTTGAGCCAGCTGAGCTCTGAGATTGCTCCTCACCCCTGACGTTTTCAGGATGAAGCATCCACGTTACCATCAAACGTAACACCCCTTTCAGAGCAGGGAACTGCAGAACCAGGCTGTGGTGGTTCAAACTGAAAAAAAGTAGGTGAAACAATTTAGCAAAATGAAGTCAGAAACTAAAAATCATAAGGGTGTTTTTGATAATTCCAGAAAAGAAACTGTCATTCATACAGAGCTTAAGCCGCGGCCTACTGAGGCCAAAAACAGCCTTGCTGTGAGATTCAGTGGGCTTGGCTCGTGTCCATCGGCTAAACGCTTTCTCTGGCGAGTCTACAGAGTGATTCAGCCCCAAAGTGCTCAGCACAGCCAATTTCAAAAGTCCTATTCATATTCTAAAAAAGGCAACTGGACGTCATTCCACAGTCCCAGTTGCACAATTGTCTCCAAACAGGTGGCAGAAACAACATCCCTCACTGGGCAGAAAAGCAGAGAACGTCTGGAGTCTGTGCTAGAGCAGGATTTTACACCTAACACTCATACTATAGAACCAATCTGATATTTTCCACTGAGATTACTCTCTTTAAAGCACTGGTCAGGCTTTTCTCCTTTTTTTTTTCCCCCTGATTTCACTGCAGAACAAACATATTCATCTCCTCTTACAGGAAATCACATTAGCATATGGAACTGATACAGCAAACAGTAGCAGGCATGGTAATATACTTGAGGGGCTTTCCATTACAGCAGGAAGAAAGATTCACAGAAATTAAATTAGCATTTTTAGATAAAGGTATTAGTAATAGTATTTTGGATAAAGAAGATTGGAATACCTCTCACAGAGTAGGAATTTCTGTGGAAAAAAAAGCAGATATTTTAACAGCTTACCCAGGAAGGATGAAAATCAATACATTTAAAAATACATTATTTGGCCCGTCTTTTGCAAACACAGCTTCTTAAAAAAGATGCTGTCTCCCCACAAGTTCCAGACAACTGAAGGGAAGAAATTCATATTTTTTCCAATCTGACAGGGGAAGAGATCAAAAAATCAACAGGAAAATATTTAAATAGTGACTATTGACATTATTATGATGATATTTTTAAAATTGAAAGGCTTGTTGGACAAGGTGTTTCTTTCAATATTTTCCTGCATGAAATTTTTACTGTTTCTTTAAAAATAACATTTTTATGCTTTAAAACAATCCAGCTGACAGGGAAAAGGTGTTGAAGATCCCACAAATTTAACTCTAAGTTTTTGAATTTAGCTTAAAATTTGAGTAGCTTCCCTTGTGCTGGACTCACTTCTCACCTCCCCTCTAGCTTTTCAGATTTGGGCCAGTGAAGAAAATGATCTGTTGTTCAGGCATGTTGTTTGAACAATGGCATAGGGAGAGCCTGCAGTGTGGTGGCACTGCAAGAGGACAGGCAATATCTTGGCAAAGGAAGAGCTCTACTTGTGAGAACAGCACTGCTGAATTCCCCGCTGCCTTGTGCTTGCTGCAAACAGTCCATGCAGGGTCAATGCCTGGAGCACACCTTCTCCCTCTCGGGGCAATGTTCTTTTGCCATTTGCAGCTGCTGGAAGTACTACAGGACAAAACATCATCAGGCCCCCTGGGTCCACAGCACAGGAAAATGTTCAATTTTCTGTTCTAGAAGCTCCTTGATGAGATAAAGCAAGGAATAAAATGGACTTTCCAAAGAAATAAAAGGCCAAGATTCCCTCATCAGTGAAGAAAATGTGGCCATGCTTTATAGCATCAAAAAGTTCTGAGAGACTTCAGTAGGAACAGGATTTTAAGAGCATATGCACCAGTCTCCCTGCAGACAACTTATTTCCTTTTATCTTGAACTTAATGTGGCAAGTTTTTTTTTTTTGCTTGCCTTTTTTTTTGGTCTTTTTTTTTAATGTTTTGGGCAAAGACATGAGAAGGAAGTTTCTGTTCTGTGGTAATAACTGCATGTAGGAGCTTGTTGAGGAAGAAGAAATAAAGTGCATTCCTACTGGAATATTGCAGCATTTCTCAGCTGCAATTTCACTGTTCACATACTTCAAGCAGAAAAACATAAAGGATCATATAAGCATTCCCATTGACACTCTTTGTCATTTCTTCCCAAGAAAAGCATCTTAAAGGACTTGCCTCCTGTTTGATGAAAAAAATCCAAAATTCATTATGTGATAAACATTCATAGTTCATAGAGTTTACTACAACCCTTTCCAAAGGAAGAGAAAAAAAACTTAACAAAAACCCCAAACCAAAATAAACTGAAAACTAAACCAAAACCAAACAAATCCCCTCACCAAAAAAACAAAGCAAAACAAACATGCAGGGAACATGTCACTCAGCAATGCTCCAAATACTCCCAACTTGAACTCTGCTACAATTAAAACAATTGGTTAGAGCTGAGAATTGCTTCCATTTTCCATTCCTCTTCCCTCCTTTTTTGGGAGGAGAACAGGCAAACAGAAAAATTTCCCCTGGTGAACTGTAACCTGTGTTTGATATTGAGGCCAAATTATACAACTGAATCAACATACTTTGATCTCTAGCTACCACTTTTCTATCTTTTCATCACACACAACCCATTCAGCTTTCCTCTCTGACTTTCTCCCCCTCCCCTTGGAACACACCCATTTGCAAGCTGCTGTGTAGCACTGACCTTGTCTTCAAGATCCCCCCACCTGACAAAAGCTACTTTAACCTTGCCAAGGAAGAAGGACAAGGGCAGGTTGTGCAGGTTTGCTTTCCCAGGAGAATCTAGATGTACAAGACATTTATAACTGAGAAGTTTAAACATGTTGTAAGAATATAAATATGCTGTATATATAAAATGTAGTATATATGCTCACGTAATATGTCCTAACAGGAACGCTTGCAAAATGTCTGGCAAACAACCAAATGGTATTAAAAGGCTGTCTTTCCTCACTCCACATTGTAATGTTTCAGTTCCTTGTTGTTAAATGAAATCAATACACCAAATAAAAAATATTGAAAGGGAAAGGTGTACTGCAGAGCCTCCCTAAGCAGGAGCTATAGCTGTAGAAAATTAATATCTGAGCAATAGAATGCTTTGGGTTTTCAATCAAAGCAGATTATTCATTTTTGCTCCAAAAGGAGTGTGTTTTCTATGTTTTTCTCACAAGTGAAAATTTTTTTTCCTCTTGAAAATTCAGTTACTGGAAAAGAACAATTCACTAGGAAGCACTTTAGACAAGTCAAATAGAATCTTGTGTATCCATCACAATCTTGAAACTCAGGAACAACAGAGAAATCTCAGGAAGATGCCATTCAGGAACACCTCCAAGCAAGTTTAAACACAGTGGTTTGGAAATCTTCCCTGATTTCTCCTGCAGTTTACTTTGGCTGATATGGAAAAAAAAAAAACAAAACAGAACAAAACAAAAAAAAAAAATAAAAACCACATCTTTTTCATGCAGAGATTGACCTACATGCTTAATTTTACCATTTGTAAAGTCAGAAGATAAATATGTGCACAAATCTTTGAAGAGGTGAGGCCTAACAACCTCTTGATAGAAAAAGAGAGGAATATACATGATGGTGGATTACATCTTTTTCTCTCTAGATACTCTAAAAGCTAAGTGGAGTCTGCAGCACCTTACAGATTAATTATCAACTACACACTGAGCTTTTCATTCTTTTCTCAGTTACTCCTTCTAGCTGACAGCTGGTAGTTTTACTTTGTTCTTGCTTTGAGAGTGTCTACATTCTATTGGTAATAAGTCCTTTGAAAGAACTGTGCTTGGAGTTCCTTGCGGAACAGTGTCTTCCAATCAATCCCATTTCATCTGTCAGACAGTCCAGAGATTTTAAGCAGATCACTTTGAGTGAATTAGAGTAACAGAAATACCCTTGAAGACTTATTTTGGAGAAAGCAGGTCTGCTCTGGAGCACTTATAGCTCAAAGGCAATTACAACATAAATTTCCAGAAGAAACTCCAACTTGGTGGCACAAAGGTACACTACCACACAGGTGTGAAAGGGCATTCAGGATAATTTAAAAAGCGAAATGAAAAAAAATAATCAAAAAAAAAAAAAAAAAAAAAACCAAAAACAAAAACATTCTGTGTTATTGGTTTGGGTTTAGATTGGATTTTTAAACTGGACACTATAAGTTATGCTTTTCAGATTTTTTTTCCCCTTTGGAAATGAACCACCTAAATGTGTTGTTTGTGAAGAAGACTATGAAATTCTTTGTGGACTCCAGCAGCTAAATACTGTAATATGGTGACTCATAGATCTCCTGGTGTAAGTAGGCTAAATTTCCATAGAGGCTGCACTTTGAAGTCAGTCCTACAGTGGATGTTGTCTCACTCCTGAGAGAAAGAAAATACATATCAAATGCCATGCACCTCTGACAGACTCAGGCTGGGAGACAAAACTCAAAATGCATGTAGAGAATAGGGCTTGATCCATTGAAACAAGTCTGTGCACATCTTAGTAAACTAGCTTTATTTAAGGTATTCACATTAAAACAACACAAAGTCCTAAAGTAGAATTAGCATCAAAAGCACATGAAGGACCAAAACCAGCTATGCTTATAATCCAGTTATTAATATAACAGCTTCAGTGGTTCAAAGAAACCTGCAACAGAATGAAGTGGAGCTTGGAATGAGCTCAGGCTGCAGTTCAGACCTCAAGAGACCATCACTTCGTAACCCTAAAAAGAGAGGTGGACCCACCCTGTGCATCACTTCAGCAACCCAAATGTCAAAAGAATCACTTAAAACATTATAAAAGGTAAAGATGGTTGAGAGGACTAATAAAAGTGCAAATGGAAACGGCAAAAAATTCACAAAACATGAGCAATGGAAATGAATCCAGAAAGCCATTCAGTCAGAAGGTCAGAAAGCATGACTCAGGAGAATTATGAATGCTAACATGCCATTGGAAAATGTGAGGCAAATACTTTTATATATAACTGGACAGAAATGAAGCTAAAAGAGCCCATATAGAACTGGGGGAACAACCTATGCTCTCACTGCAAGGAAAAAAAGGAGTAAGGTTAATCCTACTGCAGGTAGCTGAAACGTGAAGAAGCAACAGAAATTCTGACTTGGATTAGTTTATCAGGGATCACTCAGGAGATGAACAAAATCACCACACACGCATACTCTCTGTTATGAAACATGCCATAATTAGAAAAACAAAATTCAATAACTAGGGTCCCACCAGGGGGTACTCAACCATTCAAAATGGTATACAAAGAAAGAGAAATGGTTAACAAGAAAACCAGTTTATTTGTCTTCTTTATCAGCCTCAGCACACATTATGTGGACACAGACTTGGGCAAATTCAGTATTGGCTAGCATATTATACCATTATACCATTCTTTGCCAAGAAACACATTTTAAAATAGCCCACTAACTATGCATCAGTTAATTTGGGATCTCATATTTTAGGCACTTAAGCTTTTATGTCAGCAGTGTTCTGCACTTAAACCTTTCCCCACTGAAGTTTCTGTTTTGAACATCCCATCCTATTCCCCCCCAAAAAAAAAAAAAATGCTTGCAGAGACCCTTGGCTTTAGCTGTCTCTGTGGCCATTCAGCTTCTTGTGTGGCCAAGGTCTTGAAGCCTCAGGTATGAGAAATTGAAATGCAGTAACGTAAACTTTGTAAAAATAACTGAAATTTGCTATGAATAATTGGTCTTTGGGGAACCTAGTTTAATCTGTGACATATTACACCCCTTCTCCCTCCTTCTCACTGACCCCTGAGCTCTAAAGAGAAGCAAAACATATATTTGAAATGTATTAATAGGAAGAAAGGCCTACATCAGAGATCATTATATGTAAATTGTAGGAAAGCTAGCTCTCCATTAAGGTTAAGGCATTGACAAAGCTATTAAATGTAAACAGGCAGAATGCGCAATAACCGAGAAATAGTAAAACTTTGTAAATCACCCAAATCAGGACAGAAACCACTTTATTAACAGACATAAAAAGGTCCAAACTACATTTTGTGGTAGATAAAATGTAAAGAATCAGAGACCTAAGAACCACAATGCCTTGGAAAGCAGTATGCTCAGGAAGCACTGGATGCATGTATTCAATGCTCCTGGCATTGCAGGGATGAGGCCTAAATATGATCTTAAATTCAGGCTCTAACTCTCGCAAAAGTAATGTTAGACAAATTGTCAGAAAGGTCGAGCTAGTTTCATATGTTCTAATACTTTAACTTATTTTATCCTTATAGCAGATATATCTACACACACACACACACACACAAAAGGCCTCTGTGAGGTGACAGTCAAAGAATAAAAATATTTTTTTCCTGAACTGTGGAGGCAAAAGTTCTATTGTAATTCACTTGAGGTTTTGGGAGAGCAGTTCATTGGTGGTTTATATTTTGCCTGACTCACTGAGAAGAACTAATAAAAGTAAAAGCTGTGCAGCTGCTCCTTCTAATCTGAAAATAAATCACAAAGGCAGGCACAAACAAAAGGCAGGTGAGTTCTCAACTGAACAATTAGAAGGAGGAAAAATGAGAGGGGGAAAATAGGTAAAGAAATCCACCAACTTCTTCAACAAAATTTAATCAGAAAAGTGGTTTAGAAAGGGGCACAAATCTACTGAAAACAAAGTTTCAAATAACAAACATCAATAAAAGTACAAAATAAATAATAGCCTCAAGGCCAAAGTCTAGAGATTAGCAGAGCAATCAAAATGAGCCAGAAACAAACAATCATAAGTCTGTGAAGCAGTCTGTCAAGCAAACAGCGCTCAAAACCAGATTTAGAAAGCAAGCTCTGTGGAGGGAACGGTCAAAGGCTGACTGATAGAGCCAATATTTCCACCCCAGCTGGGATTTCTTGGTGAGTGACAACCTAATGAAACAAAAAGACTTTTCCTAAAAAGCAAGTACACTTTGTGAGGATAAGGGATCATAAGGAACAGATCAAAAGTTTGCTGCCATAATCTTAGCATTAAACAGAGTTATTCCCTCTTGGCACCGGAAAATTTTGGTGACATTGACTTAGGTTTACTGTTAGGAAATATGTTGGAGCTGTACTGCAGGATACAGTATACATTAGCCCAAGTGACAATAATTAACACACCTTTGATGTACAGTAAATCAAAATACACACCAGGCAGCCTTGCCCTGACTGTGGATCTGGGTACTTATCTGAGACAAAGTATGCAAAAGATCCCCTTCTTAATCTTCTGCAACCTCCTAAACCAACGAGATTTGCAGGCAACTACAACTCTCAGACAAGTGTAGACTTATACATTGAGGATTAAAGTATCACAATGTGATCATTTGGTCATGCAAGACCCTTGCCTGCAAGATCATAACACCAACAATAGTAATATTTTAGAACATTTCCAGCTCTTGAATCTAGACTGTTGCCAAGTTTGATTTTATAATTGTGCATGAATGTTCCAATATTTAACTATAAAAAAATAACAATTTTCTGCCACATATTAAAAAAAAAAACCAAAAACCCTGATCTCTTTTTTTGCCTAAATATTTATTCTGGTAATTTTGACTTTTACCACTGACTCTTTTTACAGTGAGATCCTGTTGCAAATCTCCTGTTGCACCCCCCCCCTGCTGAGACAGGCTGTTGACACATTTGGCAGGGGCAAGCCCAAACTTGCAAACCCCGTGCATATTCTGGACTTTCTGGTGACAAACCTCGGCACTGAGGTTAGCAGAACTAATGACATGCATGAAGATGAGTGCACATCTAATCAAGTATTTGCAGGGTCAGACCCCATTATAATATTATTAACACAGGATCATTTAACGGAGAGACCAGAAACTTTTCTTTGTGTTGGAGGAATAAATCCCCTACTGTTTTAAAGCTCCTGAACAAATAGGGTTTTCATATTTGTCTGCGTCTGCTGTCTATTTTGGATCTTTGTCATTTACCCTGGCCCACATGTTGGCCTGGAGCAGCTGAGAGAAAAGTCTGCATGTGTTTTTTTTTTTTTTATTGCCCATGGAACCGAGCCACGAGATAGTCCTGCCTGAAAGGAAGCTAACCCTGATTGCATGACTGATGGGATTGTAGCGTAAAAAAAAAAGTCCATTTTAAAGTTTACCCAAGAGCGGTGTCTCTTCAAGTAGTGCGACCCTGTGGCTTCATTTAACATTTCTAGGACAGAGTTAGCAAGGTTAATGTGTTAAGACAGTAAAAACTTTCCCTTTGCCTTGGGCACATCACTTCTATTCAGCAAGGCAAATAACACCCCACCTACAGCAGCCTGCCCAGAGCCCAGAAGCCCAAATGCTGCACAGCAACAAGCTTCTGTTTCTTCCAGTCTCCTTGTCTCCTTGAGACTGACATTGCCTGGGCGCTGAATAGCCTGGTGGGAAGAGTTCAATGCAGGGTTTGCACTTTCCCAGCCATTAGCCAGCTGCCACCGCATTTCATTATCTTAGGGGGTGCTTTTGTACATCAAAGGCACTTCCAAACAGTGAGATGAAGTGGAAGTAACCGAGCTTGGTGCACGTTGTACGTTGCAGTATTATTTATTGTCGTTATTTTTTGCGCCCGTCTCATGCCATCTGGCCCGCTAACTGTAAAGGCTGGTGATGGAAAAAAGACTCAACACACCCCTCTCAATTTCTTGGAGTGAATCCTGCTGAACAACTAGGCCTCGGAGCAACTGCCTGTTGTTATCAGGACTCTTCATTGTTTTGCACAAGGAGCCCTCTAAAAAGCAGGGGGAAAATAAAAAGGTAGCAGACAGGATCTCATGTGAAAACAAAGTAAGCAGAGCATGAAAAGCGTCACTGAGATGGCTTTTACTTTGCTTTCTTTCTGATGTAGCCAAGAAATAAAGAGTTGAAAAAGATTTTCTTTCAGTCTTCTAAAGAAGTTTCCTGTGAATAAACCGAGGTAGTGAGTTTTGCATAAGAGTGCCTAAAATCACTGTTCAGCTGTTTTAACTTACTTCAGCTTTTGTCTTATTATGACTTTCTTTTCATGACAAAGGCCCATATGGCCTGTGATTTATTGTACTTCTCCAGCATTTGAAACCTGCTTTCCTTTACTGGAAATCTCTAATTGATATATGCACAAAATCTTTAGAATTACATTAAAAGGTAAAGAAAAAGTGAGAAAAAATCTCTCTGTGTCACAGACTGCTTGTGAGGGGCTTAGACAAGAGTTGTCAGTGGACGTATAAGTTGCACTCTTACATAGTGGCTTGGTTTTACAGACCACAGAATAAACTACAGCAGATTTCTACTTTGTGCCTGCCTGCCACCCAAATGTTCTGCTGCCAGAAAAAGAATCTCAACAAGAAATGCTCAGATTTTCATAGTGACATTTTATGACATAGATATTTTGTCTAATAATTTCTTTTACTTTCCTTTAACCATTAATTTGAGACTTTAGAAATACAGTAGTTTGATTACAAATGAGTGAGGGCAATTGTGCAATGTCAAGGTACTACGGCTTAAAAAATGTCCACTTGCAGAACATTAGTTCTCTTCTCTATAAAATCACAACATTGTTTTCCATTTTTATTTGCTTACCATGAAAATAAGTATTTGCTATAGTGAATTCTCATGTGAAAGGCTCTGATTCTGTATACCAAGTCACACAGATAAAGCTTTTGCTCAGTTTCTAAAGGTGAGTGTGCATAAAGAAGAGTTTGCAGCAGCAGGGTCAGAAATTTGCATGTCCTTCAGTAGGCTTGATTAACTTAATTTGATATTGGCATGAATAGGAGCTGAGTACCAGACGTTTAATTTCATCCTCAAATCTCTTTCTAGTTTGCACTCTGCAGATGACCTGTAGCTGTGAAATATCTCCCTATAAGCTAGCAACTAGATTGCCATCCAAACTGACTTGGAAACAGTAGTCAGAGAAAGCAAGCTACTGGCAACCAACATCAAAAACAAAAAATCCCTGACCTTGACTGTTCTTAACACAAAAGCCCTTTTCCTGCTGTTTTTCAATGAATGAACAAACGAGAGCCAGCAAATTATATAGCAGACACTTTCCTCTGAAAAGATAAAGTAAATCTGTTTTATTTCTATATACAATCTGCTTCATGAGCACAAAGACAGGAAGCAATATTGGGAAAATCTTAAAAATACGATTTGAGCTGGATAAAGTCTCTTCCTTCTCCTTTAGATCACTTAGAACAAATAGTGAACCAAGAATTTCCTGAACTTTCGCAATTTGCTTGGAAAATGTTGAGAAAATGCTCCCTTCCCTGCAACTGCCTTATGAAGAAAGAGTTTTTTCCTAGTGGTATGTTTTGAATTTCACTAAAAATAAAACTGCATCTTATATGCTCTGCTCCAGCTCTACTCCTGCCATCCTGGCTTTCATTGTAATGGGATTGAACAGGTGCTGTGACACAGCTTTATTTCCAAGCTGCACACAGATAATCATCCCCATTTTAGAGCGTGGCAGGAATGCCTCCTTGGGTAACCAACCCTGCCCCACACAAATGGAGAGAACACATAAATAAATAAGTCACAAATAAATAATTCCTTTGCTCAGTTTTAGAAATATGAGCAAGCCAGATGTATCCAGTCAGGTTTGTGTAGTATCCCAAATGAGCTACCCACAGGAGGTCTAAGGCTCACGGGACAGACGTTTTTATGCGGATGAACTAGGAACCGCTCAAAAGCAATATGGACAGTGCAAGTAGGTTTCCCATCTGTTTCAGGCAAGAGGATGGCAACTCTTTTGTCATTTCAATGAACATTTATTCCCCATTCAGGACCAAATGTGTAAAATAAGGCCCTCTGAGAGGCTGGATGGGCAGCATTTTACCCCAGTGGCCCCACAAGCTGTCGTTTGGGCTATGGCACCTGGACAAGACGCCGCTCAGGGAGGCAGCATGCGGTGTCTTCTGCAGGGAGATGGGCAGCCAGCACAACCCCACTCTGCCAGGGCTTGGGGGAGGGAAACAGTGAAGTAGCATGAAGCTGCAGGGCACAGGGCACTGAGCCGTTCAGGGAGTAGAGGGAAAGGCTCCAGGAGAGGCTTGATCTCTGGAGAGGTGAGTAGTTGCTCTTGGCATTACGTTTGTCTGGGGGGAGAGGCTAATTTCACCCTCTGATAAACTGGATTAAGGATAAAATCACTTAATTAGCCTTCAGGCTCAGTTCCTCACCTGATGAAAGCACAACCATCTTTCAGTGTTCCACTGGAGCAGAGCAGCAGCTGAGGATGTGGCCCCCAGCGCTTTCCACCTCCTGCAGGGAGGGTCTCCCCTGGCAGAGAAGCTTCAGACCCTCACTGCGGGCAGGGGCACTCTGAGGGCAGGCTGCAGCTTGCCCAGAAACAGCTCCCCTGGAGAGGGGTCATCTCCAGCCTCCATCTCCCCTTTGCCATTCTGCCCGGGTGACACATGGATGTTTTTCTTTGCCAGCTGGCTTGGAGCAACCCAAACTGCCATACAGCAAGGCTCTGAGCAGCAGAAAGGAGAAAAGCAACCGGGTCTGGAACTTCCTTGCTGCTATTGGGAAAACAGGAAAAATTAGAAAGAGAAAATGCAAATGGCTCTGCATTCACAGGTTACCTACAGACCTTCCCTTCCAGGAGAAAAGGGAATGTGAAAGCATGCTGCAGCTCTTAGAATTCCCTGTAAAAGCATGCAGCAGTAATGGATGAGAACTGGTCAACCAGGTCCTAAATCTGATGGCCAGAGGAAAATGGGAGTTTAAATGATGTATCCCATTCACCAAAACAATGATAGTAGTAGGGTCCCATGAGAAAACATTTCCTCTGCTTAGAGTCTCTTTAAATATTATGACAGCAGAGTCCAAAGACAATAATAGTTCTCACTTTGTTTCAGATATGGTAAAGTAAAAGCATCTTTCTTCAGATTTATATTTCATTAAAGGTCACTGTGAATTATGACTCTGTTCTGAACTGCTCAGCTGTTACCATGCAGGGTCACTGTCTGGACAAGCCTCCCAACACACCAACAGCTAATGAGCAATGACAATAAGTTATGAGGCACAATTCAAGGAAACAAAAAACAAAAATGGAAGGATATGAATTCTACAGAGCACACAAAGAAAAAATGGGTGGGATGCTCATTTCCTCAAATTGTGTACCAACTTCATAAGCTAGCTACAAATTTTCCCCCATTAAAGGATGAGGGTATCATCTTACATCCCACCTTTGTGTTCTTTGTCCAGCACTCCACTGTGGATCCAGATCTCTCCTTCTTCTGTTTGGAGAACTGTAACATTTTTACATGTTTTTGAAACATGGAGTATAGCTGCTGACATGATTCACATGCTGGCCTTGCAGCACAGAAAATCAACAGATGATTTCAAAATATCTGAAAAAAGAAAAGAATCTCAGTGCAGACGAACACTAACTTATGCTCAAATGATAGCGCTTGAACTATATTTAGCAAGACAACAAATAAAGGATGGATTACAACATCATGAAAACAAAACAGATTTTTCATACAAAATATTGCAGCAACTTTTAGACAGGATTAATCTGCATTTTTGAATGAGATATTTTTAACATATATTTTTAAAAGCTCTGGGTTTAGTTTCTTGTTATTTCATTGTCTCTTGTTTCCTCTCAAAAAGCAACACTTCTGTTTTCTTTTATTTTCTTTTTTTTTTTTTTTTTTGCAACTTAATAAATACATTTTAGTCCAGTTGTTTAGTTTCTTTGTTATCATTGCTGTTTTCTGCTTTCAATATGATACACACAGTAGCTAAAAATGCTGTTGTACTGTTACACTGTATGCAGTACACAGTGTACCAAGTGCATGTTTATTCTTAATCCTTAGCAGTTCTCAGTCATGAACTAACAAAACAGAGCTCTTTTTTTTTTCTTAGTTTGTGTTTTTTTTGGGGTTTTTTTGCTTGTTTATTTGGGTTTTTAAGGGAAAAATATGGAAAACTGTATCCATTTTAAGAAAGCATTTTCTCCTCTGGTATTTAGAAGTTGGAAACATTGGCAAGATGCAGGATTTCCATAAAACAATGAGAAGCGACTCCATATAAAAATACTGATTTACAAATCCAATGTATACATCTTTTACTTCACAAATATGGAATTGCAAGGAAAAATAAATGTGTTATATCTGTAAGGTGTCTTTTCCTAAGGAAATATTTACATGTTTAGGAGACAGTAAATTTATATTACCGTAAAGCAGATTGGTTAAATATCTTGTGACCATTCCAGCAAAGAACATATTTGGGTTTTTTACATCAAATACACACTCTTTATATAAGGAAGAGTTACACAGTCTATAACAAGCATGGGTTTATGTTAAGAGACAAAATAGCAAAATATGTAGTTTAGTATTTTTCAAGACAAAGCAAAATAAATTAATGTTTTTACCACTGTTAGAATTTCACAGATTAGATGCAAATCCAGAGTTAATCGAATCTGAAAAGAAACAAAACTGAAAGAGGATGCTCTTCAGCAAAGAAAACTTGCTTTGACAGTGTTAAACAGATAGCTGGGATCTGCTGGGAATACATACCTTGCTTTCATCTGATTGACCTCATATCATTGCTATGGTGCATAACTACACCTGACAGGTCATTGATTGTCAGAATGTAAAGCAGATCCTTGGGGAAATAACTTGGCAGAGAGCAGCTTCCAGTGTTTTCACATTCCCACAGCAAAAATTGAAGTCCCTATTCCAGTATTCACCACATATAGAGAAGAAAGAAAAACAATGCCCTTACAAAAGGTTTGATAAATGACAAAGATGGTTAGCAACAGCCTCACATGTCAATTAACACATTTCAAGCTTAGATCACAAATATGACAGAATAATGTTGATTTCAAATTTCAGAATGAAAAAAGCAATACTTTTTTTCTCTCTTCAGCCCAGCTTTCACTCCACAACTCCAGTAACTTCAACACTTTTCGTGTTCAGTCCTGCTTGATAATTTTGCCGAAAATATGCAGCGCATACACACGTGCACAATAAAAAGCCCCCACAGATTAGAATGCTGTTTATTCTGCTGCCACAAAAGCAATTTTACTCTACTTTGTGTGACCAAATGTACCATAATGTTTTCATCGCCACGTTAAAGAGAGTATGCCTAATGGCTTATACAGTCCTACTACACAAGAACCCTATTCAAACATTTGCTTAAGTCATGCATGGCTTTAGTCACATGCATAATAGCCTACAGACAAAAGACGCAAGAGACAAGGAGGGCTTTATGTATCAAACTGAAAGTAGTATTTCCCTGTGCTGATACTATGTAAACATCAGAGATCTGCAGGATGTCATATTAATATGATTTTTTTTATCAGAGAAAAAGAAAGATCAATGCCTATAACTACAGCACCTGTGCCTGGAAAGGATGTACACATAGTCAAAAATGATAACGAGAAATTTAGATATCGACAAAAAACCCCCAAAACCAACAACAAACCAAACCAGTGGTTTTTACGTGTGTACATGTTTACAACAAACTAAACTATATTACTTAATATAGATTAATCAAAAAGCCTTTTTGTCAGGATATAAAATATCTGTTCTTTGAGGGTTTTATTAGCTAGATGGACATGCTCACAAATTCAGGAAGAGATATAAATAGGTAAATACCTTTATATATTGAGAGTGTTCAGCAATAGCATACTTCAATGCCCAATGCCTGCATAAAGCCCTGCACATTAGCATGGGGCTACTGCTGTGCAGCCAACACCACCCATAGGGTGTCACCCCTAGAGACAAGGGTAGGCAGAGAGAAACTCTTGGGAAAAATCTTCAATTAATGTAAACTGATGGGACAACCCCTCCTCCACAGCAGCCACAGCTGCACTTCGCAACTACAAAACTGTGAGTGAAATCAGAGCAATCCCATCACAGGTCCGACATACAGACACACAGACACACAGACATTCATTTTTCTATGAATCTGGTCAGTCAGCAGAGTTGTCTCAAATCAGATGCCTACTCTGTAACACAGGACTGGCTTCAGGATAAACTATGCCAGTGTCCACGCAAAAACCAAAGGACCTGCAAAGGATGCAGTACTATGGATCAAGTTCTTGTTTCCAGCAAGACAGCTAAACACAACTCTTCTACATGGTTCAATTATTTAAGAATGGAAATAAAATGAAATATTTAAAAAAGTTCAATCTCTGAATCTCTTTAATAGACAATCTTGCCTTGTAATGTGCATTTCATATAAATAGAATACATCTGTAGCATTTCCATCTGTACATTCCGAAGTATGTTATGAATGAGATCAGTATCAATATTCCCATTTTCAAATGCAAATCAGGATATAAGGAAACGAGAAGTTAACTAGCCCCAGGCAGTCACCTGAAAATGAACCAAATGTTTTCTAGACCAAAAACTTCTGAGTCCACGTACCAAATCTACAAGAATGTGCTGTCTTCCTTAATACCATACTGGGGTACCAGCTGACAAAGACTTCACTATGACCAAGAGTTGCATAATTCTATAAATAACTGTGAAATGGAAGTTCATTTCACAATGGGAAAAAAAAATGTTAATTTATAGTTATCAAAAGTTTGATGGAAATGGTTTTACTAAAATATTGAGGAGGAAAAAATAGGGTCAGAATAAAATTTTTAGTTGAAAGTAAATAAAAATTTTAGCCAAAATTAATAAGAGAGCTGTCTGAAATAGTTTTGTAGTTCCAATCCCCAGGTGCAGTGCATTTCCCAATTAATATTTCATACTCAGACAGCCCGAAAAGACAGAGTGGTTATGTGAGGTTAATGGAAGAACTGTTTTGGCATATTTCTATCTGGTGTGCTTGTGGCCCACAGTGTCAAGAAGACTGAATTTCTGAGGTAATGTTTGTCAAATATTCTTCCAAGTGAGTTAATTCCAGGTGATCTTATTCACTGCATGGTAATAAGAGGTGAACAAAATCCTTCCTCCAAAAAGAAAAACCGAAATAAGCAACAAGAGAAGCCACGAGGCCTCACTGGGCAGAGTGCAGCGACAAGGCTCACTGGGGAGGAAGCAGAGCTGCTGGTGTGGCAGTCAGATCCAGGCACTGCCCTGTGCAGGGTGATTTGCAGGATAGCAATCAGGCTGCTGCACACAGATACAGATCCACCCACAGCGGTGGGAACACAGCAGTTCCTACTCAACACATATTTTGCTTCTCGTATCTTGTACATATGGCTACAAAATCTGAGCCTTGTTAAGGGTCTATCTCCATTTAGCACTACGTGTAGTGTGCTCTACTGTCAACATATCTTTTCTGACCTTGTACACTAACATTTCTAAAATTAGAGAAAAAAACACATGAAATGGCAGTACCTACAGATTAACTATACCCTCAGTAATTTAAAATACTAGAAAAGATTGAGCAATATTTGCCTGTGATTTCAAATAATTACTGCTCCCATCCTGAGACCTATCTTGTCAATATTATCTGCAAGACACTCCCAACAGCCAGCGCTGGGTCACAGCTCAGGCACTGTGGCTGGGTTGAGACAGGTTTGAGCTCACACCAGAGCTACAAACAAACCCTGGCACTACCCAGTGCCTGTCCTGCCCATACGTCTTTTTTTTTTCCCCAGTTCTAATTGGGAACAGTTGATCAGTGGTGCCCAGGCCAGGCATCAGGAGTAGACATGAACCAAAGGAAAGAAGCTTTGACAGAATTCCAGATTTCTGCTCTTTTGCCCTGAGTCAGTTTGAGGAAGGGTTATACCATGAATCCTAACTGGCTCATCAGGACTAACCCTTGGACGAGCCTCATGTCACCATCTGCAGGATATAAGCTATATATAGTGTTTGAGCAAGGCAAATGGAAGTGTGTTAAGGCTCGAAATTAAGGTTTTGACCTTGGCTTAAGATTTGTGACAACATATGCAGATACAGCAGGCAGCTCCTTTATTTACCACATACAAGCTGTGCAGGTATATTAACCTTAAGTTTGCTCTTTTAGTACTGATAGAAACAAATTACTTATGAATAAGTTAAATTTCCCATTCGCTTTTAACATTAAGCCCTATGGAGTGAAAATAAAATCTCTTAAGGCCAGCAAATAAACTATTATAAGCTTTACTAAACTGATTTTCAGGTTATAAGAAGTATGAGGTACGAGAAATAGCTTCTTATTTTCTTAAGGGACTTTGAAAAAGTAATGAGAACGCAGGTAAAATACAACTGAAGTTTAGTTGTTGGGATTATTTTTCCCTACTTTGTTTGCCAAAGAAAATATAAACCACTTAGAAATATCTTCCAGAGTTAAAAATAAAAGTCTTTTGCAAATTTGGATTAAATTGAGTGAATGAATTTGACAGGTGGAAATGAGGGGAAACATTGAAAACTTCACTTTCTATATTTGTTCACCAAAGCATGTAGGTTTCTGATTGCAGGATGTTTTCATTGAAAATGCTGCTGAAGCTTTGTACAAGCAGCAAGAATTTTAATAGATTTTGCTTTTGAGCAATTTGATAAATTTTCTTCCATTGTGTGGTTTGCTCTCTAAATATGTAATTCCCATAACTTTGATTATTTGGATTATTTATGAGGATATAACATGTATGTAACCCTGAGTAGCCAGCAAATCCATCTTTACTGTGAGGCCACTGCAGGAGCAGAATGTACAAGCTAGTTGCTGTCTCTGGCATCCTCACCTCTTTCAGAGGTTCCTCACCACTGCCCAAAAGCTGTACAAAGCACTAAACTGTGCATAGAAGGAGCATTCTAATGAGCCTGGGCTCTCTGGTGATGCAAATCTGGTGCAATACTTGTGCTGCTGCTCCCCAGGGCTGCTCCCGAGGCACATTTCTGTGGAAAGAGCCAGAAAAAGGCACAGGATTGTGGCTTCCAAGAGGACAAAGCTGCTTCTTTCACCACCAACAGGTCAGTGCACAAGGTTTCATGGCTCCAAAGTCCCTTCAGTCAAGCATGTCAAATTCTTTCAGTATTACAGTTCTAACGCAATTTTTATTTGTAAATTATTACTTTCAGTGTTACAGCAGCAGGACATAGACAAAGATATTTTGTATCAAGGAGCACATACAGGACAGGATGTCCAAGACCTTTAGCTTCACCCCCTTTTCCCTCACTGTCTTGAAGGAACTATTTAATATAGTTTCTTTCACAAAAAATTGACGGAAATCTCTATGGGTCTTTTATTTAAGAAATAATAATAAAAAGCAATATCCCTGGCAAAGAAAAATAAGGTAATTCTGAGCCACCAAAAGGCTTAAACCTAATGTCAATGTTAAGCCAAAATGCAGCTGTAAGCTTCCAAAATTAACTGCTTCCCAATCACAACAACAACAAAAAAAAAAAACAGGGAAAACCATCCTATGTTTATTAATGTAGTACCTGCATGTCTGATCACAGGGACCACTTCCATCTGACTGACTCACAAAAATGCAGAGGTTACAAGAAATTAGGTTTGTTTAACTAATTGATTGACAGAGTATACAGCAAAAGACAAAAGTTCCTTGTTCATTTAGGCTTCTTGTCTGAAGTTGTGTTTATTTAAGCAAAAAGAAATTAAAGATGAGTTCTGTAACTGCTTAAATAAGAAACACATCCCACAGTCAGACAGCTGGATAACCTGTATTCTCCTGTCCCCTACAGCACATCACACTATCATATTCTGGTCAATGTACCCAGAATTCTGCTGCTTTTCAAGCACATTTACTGAGCTCTTATGCTCCTTACTTGGGGAACTCTCTCTTCCTAGAAGATAGAGTACAATCTGTGTTTTAGTTTCTAGTCACTAATGTACTTATGAAAACAAAAGACAAGATCAACCAAACTTCTGTCTTTCAATACTGTGGTCCATCCTGAAATATCACAGAGACAGCTCAAAGCCATGAGGAATCTGATGCAGATTCCTAATTTGCTATAGGAAATGGCAAAACTTCTTCACTGCACTTCTGAGATGTCTTTTGGGACTCTAATATGTGTTTAAACATGCATTGAAACATCTGGGATTTTAGTCATTCAGTCACTTTTCTGATATAAACTCTGGGAATGTTTTTTGTTTCCCTTTTCTATTTATCCTATCCTCTACCCACTAAACCGTGAGCTCAAAATGATAACATAACCTGAGTTAAAAACAGGCATCAAAGCAATGAAAATATTACTTTTGAAAGGTCACAATTTCAACAGCATAAAAAGATCAGTAAAAACACCTTTGTCTTTCAAGATTCTTTGAGAACCTCTCCCCTTACTCCAGGCATCACCAGTTCAGGTGAACATACAAGGCTTAATTTTCAGGGCTTCTGCATACTCCTTTATATTTCCCAGAGCAAAAGTTTTCTTACCTTTCTTCACCTTCATAGTGACAGAAGACTTGAGTACACTCAGAAAAGTGGACTAAGACCAAGTATCTGAAAAGGCATTGTTTATTGGTACATACAGATTGTTTAATCATGCAAGTTTTAAAGAATCAGAGCTTTAACCAATTTAGTGAGCCTTGAAAACAAAAGAAGTGTCTCTAAAATGTATGTATAATTGATACTATTGGAAGGAGGGTCCTTCCTCTCTAAGAAAAAGCTGATCCCTAAATACTCATATGAAATATTTATGAGGGGTTTTTCTTTTTTGTTGTCAGCACAGCTGCATAAGGCAGAGCTTGGGAAGAAAGCACAAAAAAACCTGCATACCTTTAATGAACCTTATTACCACATGCAAAGAATGACTAACTACACAGTGTGGTATGCCCACTTACTGTTCAAGGAATGCAGGAAAAATGAGAAAATGGCCAAAATATAAAAGCTCAGATATTTGTAAACTCAGTCTAAGGACAAAAAAGAAAAGGATAATTTAATATGTCACTAATTTTTCCATTGTTTCAACATCTCAATATCCAGAACTCCACATTTCATACATTTTGAAATAATAGATTTACTATCTTTTGTTAAACTTAGATATATTTTCTAGAAAGTCACATGGCCTTGATATGCAGCCATCAGGAAATGGGGGCCTTGATTCCTTTGGTGGGCTGCTCAACCAATTAAACTCATTGTGAAAAATGTCTCTTCTACTTCCCAAAGATGCCTCAATTCAGGCATTTCCCAGACTTTTCTTTATCTCCTTTCCATAACGCTGTAGGATTCTTCCTCACCCAGTACTTGATGCCAGGAAGGTTCTTTCAGGCTGTTAAGTGGCTTCTCAGACTTGTCCTTTTGATATGCTAACCAGGATAGAGAGCTCTTTCAGCCCCTTGTCACTCCGGTGGCACTGCCCAGCCCTCTCCCCAGTTCCCGAAGTCCTTACACCAACATTGACACCAAGGTGAGAATCAGTTTCCCAGCATCTGTCATGTCCCATTTCAAAGTAAAATCACACCTTTGCTTTGCCCAATTGTTATACACCCAAGGGTCTCTCACTCTGCCCTAACATTGTGTTGTTAGCTGCCACCCTTGCTCATCTGCCAAGCCGCAAATTCAACCCAGCCACTGCACAGTTTCCCATTGCATAGCCAGAGAACCTGTTTTTCTGACACCTAAGTGACTTTGAATGTTTCAATAAAGTCATATATAACATAAACAGACTGCTTATAAGCAATACAGACCATTCAGTATCAGCACTTTATTGCCCTTGTTTGTGTTCCTCCAAATGGTGGCACACAGGCATTTTAAGAGCAGAGATTTTATGTGAACTTTCAAAACACTATTGAAAATCCTTAACAGCACTTTTACAGTGTTGGTCCCTGCAGGACCTGACTGGAAGCATTTCCATTCAGTGATGAGTCTCCATTGACAGTCTTTCTGAGAACAGGCAGTTCTGCTCCATTTATTGCGTCCTATGATACATTACACAGTTCTTAACAAAGATATTAAGGCTGGAAAAAATATCCAAAGAAATGAAAACTCTGTATGTTAGAGCACCAAGGGACAAATCCTCTTCTCTCTGAAATCAAGTAGAGCCTGAAATATTTTTTGCTGAGAGTAAGAGCAGACACAATCTAAAAAAATTAAACCACAACACATTCTTACATGCTACATTCACAGAGGAAATTAATTTGCAGCAATCAACATCTTTCCCTCTAATCCAAGGTAAAAATAATCAGTGTAATCTATGTAAAATATTTGCAATCTGAATATTTATCAAATATATAAGTATATATCAAAATATTGGCTGAATCTATCTAATTTGAACAAAAATCTACATAAAATGAATGACATTAGTCAGCTGAGAAAGCTTTTAGTGGATTTAACTAAAACAACCATTAGTATTCACTGGTATAGACAAAAAGCCAAGACTGAATAACAACTTACTTTGAAAAATCAAACTAAGCAAAAGAAAGTGAGCTGCAATTATTAATTACTAAGCCTATTACTTTGCAGGTGGGATAAATTCATTCCATGACCACATCAACACATCACCATGCAAAACCTGTGATATTCAGCTGACAGGGGATGTATAAATATCATTGTGCAATAAAACACACAGCACTAGATAAAAATAAAGAGACAGCCTCATACCTTTTAAAGGAAACACAAGTGAAAATCTAATGAGAAACAAAGAAAGTGAAAGGGCTCATGTGCTCCTATGAGGATGAGCCCACTGGCCCTTGTCAGCATCACCCAGCTTGGAGCTTTAGCTGAACAGGCAAACAGGACTGGGAGGCAGCTTTATTTACAACACATTCAGTGAGAGATAAGGTGGAGCTCAGTGCACCACCTAAAACAAGGAATGTCTAAGAGGCTATCTACTGCTCTCTGCTCCTCTTGTGACCTTGGCTACTCTTCCATGTGATGTTCAAGCATCCTCCAAGCCATAAGAAAGCCCTATTTTACATGCCAATTCAACATGAACCTCACCCTAGTTTCATGGAGCAAAAAAAAAAAAAAAAAACCCAAACACTTTGGAGTGTGCTAGCAGTCTCCTAAAGTAGGAGAAGAGGGCAGCCACTGTTGTTTCCAAAATTTATTTCATATTTCATAATGATGATGTTAGAGTTGCCCTAGCTGCCCTTCTGGACTTTAGAGCCTCAAAGCTTGGCAGCAGCACACCCCTCTTGTGCAAAACTGGGTGTGTGAGAAGACAAAGATAGCAATAATCTGGCCCTATGTAAGAAAAATCAATTTTAATCTTATTCTGACTTTTTATGGTTAACTGCTGATATCTCCATCAGTGGGTTAGAACAAAAAAAAGGTGAATAAGTCTGTGATCTCTAGGTATTACACACAAGCAGTACTATTTAAGTCCCTTAAGATCCCCCAAGAAACCAGCAGCAGCACTGGGAACGGCAGACACAATTTTTGTGAGACTGCAGAGTACTACAGGCAGCATCTATCACCCACTGGGGTTTGACTCTAGAAAACAATTATGTTGAACTGTCAAGAGAGCCCCTTCATCAGGCACTTTCCAGAATGCAATGAGCATACATCTCACGCACTTTGGTAGCCACTATGACACACTGCTTTTCTATTCCTCTGGGCTTGCAATGCCCATGTCCACTCTTTATACACAGGAGCCTGCTACTCCTGTCACAACCCCACACAACTGAACTGAGGGTTCAGTTTATCTGACTAGGATGGCTACAGCTCCAACAGCCACCACCCATGAGCAGGAGACCAGCTAAATTCCCTGTACACAACACAGGACTGATGCCTGGCAGCTGGAAAAAAAAAAAAAAAAAAAAAAAAAAAAAAAGCTTGACCATTGTATTTTACACGTAAAGTCAGTGTACCTTATATTAAAAAAAACAAAAAAAAAAAAAAAAAAAACCAAAAAAAAACAAAAAACCAAACCAACCAGGAGTGTGTTTAATTCCTATTAGAATTCTCTTTTCTCAAGGAAGCTACATATAAAATGTCCAGTGAGCTTAACTTGTTTAGCAATTAACTTTAACATCAATCCAAAGTGAATCCAATAATTTCCAGTTTACTTTGAAGCAAATCAGCAGAATTTTGCCCCTTGTGTTTGGTAACTGAGTTTTTAAAACCAAAAGAAGCATAAGATAAGGACTAAAATAAATACTTATTTCTTTCTTACATCAAGAAAACAATACATATATGTTTGAGCATAGTACACTATTCCCTGGCTAAAAATGTGCATGCCCACAGTCACAGAGCACAGGAAGATGCCATGGGGTGAGCCAAGCCCTGCAATTTCTCAGAAATAAATTTCCACCGTTCCAACTACTCGGGAACATGTCCTCGAAATTAAGGAAATACACTGCTAATTATTTCCTCCAAGGTACTGCAGTTCCAGTGCATTTCAAAATGAACATGTGAGGAGAATCAGCTGTTCTCCACCTGGGGCACTAGGAGTTAGTAAAATAGGTACAGGTACCTTAATCAATATTCTGCAAGTTAAGAAGCTAAGGTACATTACACATTACATGTGGGACCATTCAGAAGGAGAGGGTCAGACTTCCCTAGTGAGACAGAGTCAGTGATATCTGAGCAAGCTCTCGTCCACTTCATAAGAAGTGCTCACTCTGGAGTGCACCCCTTCTAGCCTGGGACACTGAAATCCATTGGAAGGTTTTCCTGTGAAGGGTCTGTGTCTTCTCTTCATTGACCATCAGGAGAGTCTAAGGAACAGGCATGGAAATTACCAGAGATTAATATTGTGAGAGAGGAGACAACAGGCCAGGGAGGGAGAGGCATTCTCAGCTGGATGCTGAGGACTAATAAGAGAGGTGAAAAGCCTCACTGAAATTTTCTTCCCCTGTGGATCACTTTCTCCAACTCCTGATAAAAACCAACCAAGTTACATCAATTCAAATTACACCTATGTCACAGACAGTTCATAAAATGGTTGGGCCATGGTTCATGGTTCAACCATATTGCAATGACATTTAACATGACCTAACTTTGTAGACTTTCATTTGACTTTCCACCCTCCAGTTTCTGTCATTCCCTCCTCCCACTGCCATTTCTCCAAAAGGAAGAACATCAGATAAAAAAACCTATGTATAAGAATTCTCACCACATTTCCAGAGAAAGACACAGGAGGCTTTCTTGCTCTTGGTTGTGCCCACCACTTTTTTTCATAAATATTTTGCAACAATAATTGCTTAACTGTATCATAGTATTAACAGAAACTTCTCACACATTTTGTGCTAATCCAGTACCTTCTCTCATAGTAATAATTTAGGTTGCTGTATACTTGCATGGGTGTAGCTCTACACACGCAGCTTGCAAGTGACTGAACTGTTAACTATTTTAAGTAACATGACCATTCTTGAAAACAGAAGGTGGTGTGCAGACGCACCACAGGAACAGCCACTCAACCACAATTACCTCCCTCCAAATAACTTCCACTTTAAAGGCTTCTTTCTCTAGGAATCATTAGCCAAAAAGATCTTTTTGTAGTTTATATTAGACCCCACCACGACCAGAATAACTGCCTTGTACCCTACTGCAGCTGCCCTGGCTGTTGACTGTGTCTGCAACACGGGCAGGATGCACTCTGCCCACGGCTCCGTCTGGAAAGCAGCCTGCAGAGAAAACAATCACTTGAGAACCTAATTCCAGCAAGCCAGCACTGCCATTTATCTTGGACTACAGTAACAGTGGAGGCAGTCAAACACATCCCAAACTCAAGGACCATGAGGAAGAAGGACAGGTTTATCCACTGAGTAGTGAATGTGCAAAGCCAGCTCCCCAAAGCAGGGCTGCTGTGCTTCCTAGTGAGCAGGTAACACGAATGCTGCCAAGTGGCACCCCATGTTCCCGTAGGTGTCCCAAAAACTGCTCTACAGTGCTTGTAAGGTTTCTAGCAAGCACACTTATTAGTTCACAGGCAAAATTTGCCAGGCTTATTAGTGCAGGAGCCTGGGGCGATGAGAGTTAGAACAAATGGAACCTTTCAAAGGCACGCAAGAAAGAGGTAATCTAAAATTGAAAGCTTGTAAGTTTTTCTCCTTTATAAATTCCCTCATTTGTCCTCAAGGACAATATATAAACATGTACATTGCAGCCCATGTGAGCAGACAATCTCTCAAGAACTATAAACAGTGTAGCTATGAATCATTACTAGGCTGGAATTGCTTTCAGTTCTTTCCCACTGACTCACCATATGGATCATTTGTCTGGTCTTTCACCTTCCCCACTTCTCTCCCTCCCCCACAGATCACAGATCACACATGACCCCTTCCCGAAATTCCAGCACGGGAGGTTTGCTCAGCTCTGGCAGGCAGGTGACAAGAGTGGCTCCCAGCACAGGTGCTGAGCTCACGGCACTTCCAGCACCCCCAGCTCTCTGCCGGAGGTTCTCAGCTCCCAGCACCGCGCTCCCGCCGCGGCTCAGGCATTCCAGTTGGACGTGACACAAGTCTAGCGACCCTCACAACTTCAGCTCATTTTGAGCAACAGTCAGAAAAGTCATTTCTGCCACCCCACCTACCAGAATGGTAATTCACACAAAGCGGAGGAAGAAACGGGTTTGGATAGTTACACATCTTAACCCACTGCAGCTAGGTCGGACTGAGCAATACATCAATCAAAGATTTCATCTTTCATTTAGAAGAGAAAGGTAAAGCCAGTTCCTAGCCTTCATGGTCGTAGAAAAAAAAATGTGTTGAAGTTATGACTTCTAAATCTTCAAAGGCAGACCGTAAATAAAAGCGCTGACATTTATTGCTTTTAAGCAAATCACATTCTGGAGTGTGACTCATGAATGTTGGAACTGGCAAGCACCAAGGCAATCATGTTGAGAATGAGATCATGATGCAGTAGGTGTGCAGCACTTTCTTTTCAGCCTATTCACTATCTCTATTCTACAGTAATAAAGAAGAAAGTTTCTTTTCAGTCAGTAATAAAGACCTTAATGTGCCTTCCAGGGCCCATGGAAATAATAAAAAGTACATTTCTGCTTCACTAAGAAAGCTTTTGATACATACTTGATCTCATAAAATAGTGAAGGGGGTATGACGTATTCACATGAGTAAGTCAAAAGGCTCCACGGTACTCATACCAGTAAAATTAGGAATGTGCAGAGGCTGAAGTCTTATATTTTAAAACACTGGAGCACCAATCTTCTTTTTATTGTTTGTAAACTGCTGGCAAAGGGATGTTCCTGTAGAGAGGAGGGTGTAACAAAAGGGGCAAGAAAAAGAAATTACATATCTGTACTGCAGAATTAGTCATGGGGTTACATCAGTTTAATAATTCAGGAGACATTTTGTACACATATCAGGTTGGCTTGAAATTAACTTCAACTTCAGTAAACTCTATGAATAGTGATTTCAAATTTGAATGACATGCACGTATTTTTCTACTGAATAATTGCAGAAACTATCGCTTTCAGTATTCAGAGCCAGGGTTCTGCTGCTCACGATGCAGGGCTTGTCAATTCTGCAAGCAACAAGCTTTGAAGATAGTCACTGGAACATTTGGATAAACAATCAAGCAGATATATTTGTTCAGCTGTCCCTTCTAAAAAGTACTTACATATCTGCAACATGTTTTTCCACAATTATATTACAAAAGCCTCACCTATGTTAAATGTATCCAGACAACAAAGAAAGTGTGATAAATACCATCAAAATTTACAGTCTGGTACTTTCATCATATAGACACAGGTCCTTTACAAACATTGAACTAAATTTATCATTTTCCTTAATGCCATCATGATTCAGGCTGATACTGCCACTTCTACTGCCTTCTTTTTTTCCCTACTGCTCCACAAACAGAATGACCTCATGCTGCCTGCAAGCAAAGGAATTAGACAATAGGCTGCAAATGACAAAGGATGCGGGAAGATAGGAGTTAAAAACTAAATTATTATAACAAAGGCTACATCTAGAGGTGGTACTGCAAAGTTGGTTAACATCACTAATATAACTTTATAGCATTAGATGCATCACACAAGCACCTTGATTTTATTTTGTAGTGAGGATAGAGTTTTTCACACTTGTAAACAAATACCTAACTTACACACTATAGAATGTGAATCTTACCATACAGAAGCAACTGCTCTGTTGTACCCATCTAGGGAAGTGTGCTAGGCTCAACCAAAACGGACCTTTGGTTGATTCTTCAGCCACCTGCTTACCAGAAAGCAGAGGAATCTCCCTGCTATGCTACAAACTATTGGCATGAATATACAAAGTAAAAAAGACCTTTTCTTTATTTCCTGTCAGCCCAGTGTCACATTGATTAAAATGTTGCAAGCATTCCTTCATATAGCTACAATTTGCTCTAGAACACAAACAATCCTGAAAATCTACTCAGCTGAATAGCAAATGGAATCAAGCTGCAAGTTCACGCACCAAAAAATTAAAGAGAAAAATAAGAATACATGTTCCTGTTAATACCAACATCTTAAGGCATAAAAAGTGAATAAGGAGGATAATTGCCCCCCACCTATGCAAAATTACAATCTTCAGAACACCTGCAGTGACTTGAATTAAATCACAGCCAGCAGGGACTTCAGGATGATCCACTGAAAAATAGTCTAATAATTAAATGTGCGCGCACATATACATTTATACAAGAAATTTATATATGCACCCATATATACATACAAATAAAACTTTGTTTAAACTTCAGTGCAGAGAAGAAATATTGTCTTTCAATATTCTTTTTAGCATACAAGAAACTCAGTAACTTGTGCCCAGCAAAACTATAAACCCACCAATTATTACATGGTCTTACATAACAAAAAGCAAAAATTGAACTTTATAGAACATAGGAAAGCAAGGGCACACTGTTGGAAACTCTTAACTGAAGCCAATGTCATCAGATGACTCACTGGTACTAGAAATCTGTCTTTAAACTGAGCTGTGAGTTAGAAGATGTAGCCAAGCCTTAGCTCCATGTTAGAGCTCCTTCGGTAAGTGTTGCTGCCTGGAACCCAACTGTGAATGCTGGGCAGCATCCCCAGCCCTGACACTGTCCTTGGGCATTGCAGACACTGCTGCTCTTTGCATACTTTCAAGGCTGCTCCAAGAAGACTGAAGTTCTCCTCCCTTGCATCCTTGCCAAGCTCGCAGGTTCATGTTTATCATTTTATTCAGTTATATAATCAGCACATAGAACAATTACATTGGATTTTACAGTGCCCCAGAGAATCTGAAAGCTTGAGGTTTCCTGCTATCAAAAAGGTAAAAGCTACACCTCTCAAGAAAATATTAGAAGACTGTTGCAAGTCATGATGAGACACTGAGCAGCTGACCACAGGAATCACTTCGCTCTGCAAAAATATAATCGACATTCCCTCAGCCTGGGATTTTTCTCATCCTGTTTCCCTTCCTCATATGTTGTCACTAGTCACTTTCAGTAAAGAAAACCTGGAAACCTGAATATGCAGCATTTTACTTGTTTTCCTTAGTTGTGAGTCAATTTTCCCTGCCAGCTTTGCAGTCACGGAATTGCAATACTACAAGGGCAAACATCTGCTGTCAGGCATGCAGCACTACTGCTTGTGTGGATTTCTTCTCAGCAGCTGGGAGGAAATGCTCCTTCTTGTTTAGACAAAAATATCAAATGGTTAGGAAATAAGGAGTTAGGAAAAGATGTATACAAGGTTCACGCTTGAGAAACCCTAGAGCACAGCCTTAGCCACTAAGAAAATTCCACTAGACATGAAGTTAACAATAATTTAGATCTGTTCATTTATGGTAAGTCAGCCATTTTACTGTTGACCTACTTTGTATCAGCAATAATTTGTCACAGTGCATTCTCCAACTGCTACTGAAAGAAAGGTTGAAACCATACATTAAGAGCAGAGTGTCAAAGCAAGTGATGTTAATTATACCCCACAATTCCTATGTTGATGAAATTGTCACTGCTAACTATTAATACAGCATTTATTGTCTAAGCCCAGCTTGCTCTACCAACCTCTGAAAGCCACTGAATTAACATCCTGCTTCTCAGTGTTCACATTGGAATGTAAATCTGAAACGTGTAAAAATAACCTCTGCTATTACACCAGGAATGTGTAAATATACATTCCTTTTTTGGGAGAACTATTTATCTCCAGTCTATACATGTTTCACTCTTTAAACTAAAAACAGCTTTAATGTTCTTCAGTCAAGTGGCAGGTTTTGCCAATATAAACTATTTTCTCTTAAAATTATGGCATTAAGTAGAGGAATCTTTATAAAATGTACAGTACTACTTGATTTATAGAAATTCAGAAATAGCTTTACATAGACACACAAAAAAGAAAAGCAGCAATGTTCTCTGTTGTATTCATTGCTAACCTGCACAATAACAAGAGATCATATTCTCCCAGCATAAACAAGGTTAATTAGAAGGACACCTTATGCGTATTGAGTGTTCATGTTCCATGACATCTGCTTAATTTGGTGACAGAAATGTTTACAATAATCAGCACAAACCAACCACTGCAGAAGCACTAACTGGACTCTTTATGGTTTGTACATCAGTAAACTGTTTTGTAAGGTTCTACTGCTGCAGTACAGTTCCCCCTGCTTCTAAATAATCTCTCAAGCTCTTCCTTCGCCCATTTAAGTTGAAGGCAGTCAAAAACATATAGGCTTAACAATATTCAGCCTTCAAAATTGTCATCTTTAAGCTATGGCATGAGACATACAACTTGGTATAATCCAAGAACACTCATTTTGTGATAAATACGGAAGACTTTCTTATCCTATGAATAAAGAATGAAGACTTTCATATCCTATGATCCAATATGAGACACAACAAAAGTATAAGCCAGTGATAGTATTTTCACATCAGAAAAGTGCCTCATGTTATTTCCAAATTCTTGTGTAGATTGATAGAACAAACCAATAATATCTTGTGGCATAGTGGCCTATCATATATAGATTTACTTGAAAATTTTTGCAGAGTCAGCAGAAAAGTGGAAAACTAAAATCAGCATTATTAGCAATCAAATGAGAATCCTCACATTTCTATTCAAACCAATAAATGACACTAAGATCTACAGGGAGAAAAAAAAATATGGTCCAAATGGCTGCTTAAGCCAGATGTACATCTCCAGAATAAGCAGGAGAAAAACACAACTGCAAAGAGAACAAAACAACAGAGCTTCTTGCAGGCTACACATAATACAACTCTCTATAGGAGGAGCATCATTACCAAACATAAATACAAAAGTATCATTGAGTGGCAGGATCTGATACCACACAGTAGCACAGTGGGGGAACACGCTGTCAGGAAAAAATAAAAATTTTGCTCACCTGGCATAAAATAGAAAGCGACTGTACACTTTATAAAAAGACATTTACTGAATGGCCAACAAGTCTGAGCAGACTGATCCGTCACTGAGAAGAGCTGTAACATCAGAGCCTCGTACAGCTGAGACTGCCCTCGGAACAACTACAGGACTATTCAGGCTCCCCAAGGAAAGTCAGCTTATTTAACTAACGTGCGCTGATCAAGCAGGTCTTGAATGTGTTCTCATGGCTAACATTTGCATTAAAATAACAGCCTTGCCTGTTTTGTAATGGCACCTTAAATGAAATTCAAAAGTGACAAGCATTTAGCTTAGTGCGCTGTTTGTTCCACCTGCAACAAAACACAGGATTGGCAACAGCCTGCTCTTATAGACATACTCCACTTCTCTCAGGAGTCCTTATGCCCTGCTGCCACAGTATGCTAAGTACTTTCAAATTCAGACAAGGGCACATTGTGTGCACATTGGGGTATATTTAAATTCCAGCTGGAATAAATCCCAGCAACTCTGAGGACATAGGTTGTACCAATTACTAGTTACAGCTGCAGTTAAAAATTATGCCATGAATGAAAGCACCTTACCGTAAAAGGACTAAAATGTTAACAATCTAAAGGAGTAGGCTCACTCTTGGTTTAGTGTCACATGCCAGTCTCACAGATGGAACACTTGCTGCCTCAAAAAGCTATGCTTAATTTACCAAAAAGAAAGTACTGACAGCTGATGCTTTCATAATGTGCACAGCTCACGTCAAAGACCAACTATACAGCTACCCCTTCTGATGCTGCTCTTGCTGTGCAGCAGAAAAGACTGCAGGCAGCACCACAATATACCAGGCATGGTTCAGTCAGCAGTGAGCTTCATGGAAGTTTAATACAGTTTTAAAGCCAAGCTCAATGTTTTCTTTCTATTTAAATACACTTCTGCTGTCTGTGAACATGTAACACAATGGAAATTGTGGTTTGAGTGCTCCTTCCACTAGAACAAATTTCTTGCTTACAGATTTAACAATTCAGTGTCATCTTAAAATTAAGAGAATTTTTAAGGTATGAAAACATGAGCCTAAACCTTGACCCTATACCTGAGCTACACCTGCACTTGACTATAACACAGGCTCACTCTGAAGCTTTGGCAATGCATCTTTTGTCAGATGCTAACAGAGCAAGATCTTTAAAGTTCACTGCTTCAGGAGCACTTATACTTCCCACCAGCCCATGCCAGAAAGCCACAGTGCCAGAGAAGCCCTAGCAATACTTTGAAGTGCTGAATATTGTCATACATATGCAGATCATTGTAAAAATCATATTTGTAAAGTTGAATTTTTGAAAAAAAAACAAAGGGAAAGAAATTAAAAAAAAAAAAATGGACAGTTCAGTCTTATGTTTTGCTTATATATAACCAGCTATATTACAGATCAGCTATATTACAAAGGCATGAACTGGAGATACAAAACGTCACTACTGCCTAATTGTAAAGGCTCATTCATAGTTGAGCAGAAGCTGCAACAACTCCTGGCAAGTCAGACGCTCAGTTCTCCCATAGCTTGCAAGCTTGGCTAGCAAGTAATGATGGCTGTCTTTTCATTCAGAGCATCAACAGCAGTTCTTGTGACTGAAGTGACCAAGGTGGGTAGGCCTTTTATTAAGCACTCACAGAACAAAGTACACAGGAGATAAGGAACAGAAAAGTCTTGAGTTTTACTCCAGCACTCTGACAAGTGTAAATAGAGTGGTAAGGAATTTCTCTCAAGTGTATCTGCTGTGCTGTATACAAATGACATTAGTGTGGTGCTGAAGTGAATCACATCTCTACATCATCCATTAACTATGAATACACATATAAGTATGGGCTTCTCACTTCGCCTTAGCCAACCTTTAAAGTTTGGGAAAAAAGATCAACGTACCTTTCGTTGAATCCAATGTTAATGATTTCTAAAGTGAAAGTCTTGCATCTGAAGAAAGCAAAAGGCAGCAAGCTGCTCTTAAGGCTATGGGACACTTGTCCCAACTCTTATTGTGCAGGGAATCCAACAGGTAAGAACTGTGAACTCGTGAGCAAGTAGGTCACGATGGACATTTAGGTTTGCTATATCCTTCATCAGGAAGCCAAGTAAACTTTAATCCTCTGGATTTATTCAAGTCATCTTTGGTGGATGTTATTTCTGTACCTTTTCCTCATATCCTGGAATTACTGGCCCTGGAGTTTTTTCCACATTGACTGATTTTACAAGGTTTAAAGTGACATACACATCGTGTTCCCCTAAACTTCCCAAGCATTTATATGTGAGGTCTTCATTAATCCAGGTCTGTACCAAGTGTTCCCTAGCATCAGGGTGCCACTGATGTTTCTTAAGCCTTTATAGTACCTATTTTATTTCTACTGCGAGACAAAAATAATTTAACTGATCCTATGTAATCACGACAAGAGATTAATTAAAATGCCAAGATAGGAAACAATTTATTATAGAGAGAAGAAAAATTTCTCATCCAAAATATAGAAATCTGTACAACTTTGCCACAATCAATATACATGAACTGTACAAATTTACACCAGTTCATAATTTACCAAATAAAAGATGACTAACAAAGTTCACAAAATAGATGGTGGTTTGTGGAAAAGACTTTTACCCAATTAAGAACAAGGAAATTACAAACCAGACCTCCACTTTCTAAAAATAAGAAGTTTACTCAGTCTTAGAAAACTACAAGCTAGCAAATGTACAGATAGCTGGCTGGTGCTAACACCACAGTTCAGACAGTGTCTTTATATGGTCTTTTTAAAGCCTGTTGCCATGGCAGATTCTGATCACTTGCTACTTTTGAGGCCAATGTAAAGATCTGACCATTTCCCCAGGTTATTCTTACTATTTTATCTTATGTACATTTATACATATTTGTAAGTGCTAGGTAAAAGTCTGAAAATTAAAATTTCCAGTACGATGGTGTTCTTAAGTCTTGTTACTGAGCTGCCAAAAATGCTAACAATTAATAAATGTAATAGTGCAAATTTACTCTGCAAGACCTACTGCAGAGAATCACTTTATAAATACAGATCGGGGTTGAAAATTGGTGTAGAAATTAAGTCAGGTGTCTTGGAGAAACTGACACTTCCTAGATCTTCTTACTCCCTAGCAAGCTGCAATCGTTTTGACTCACAGGCTATTAAATCACTGAAAGGTACTGTCCAAACTATGGCACTGTCACTTTAAGTATACCACTCTAACGTGCGCCAGATCCTCACAGCTGTGACACGGTTTAAATTCCATAATCCATCCCCAGAGGTGCCCACCCAAAGTAAAAACCAAATTTATCCATCCATTTTAAGGTGATCCATCCACAGACTATATCTTAACCTGATACAGTCATCATATTGTAGCTTTTGGAAGGGCTAGTTCTGCCCAAGAGAAGTTCCTCCTTACAGCTTATTCTGCTGTCTACCATTTGCATGTTGGTGTTACTTTGGCTACCTCCTGCTGGTGCAGCTTCATACAGCACACAGATGGAGCCATCCTCTCCAATGCGATAGGACACTTCGTACGGGTCAACCCAGAGAGTGAGTTCGCTCGGAAGAAGCTGAAACAGTTCCTGACTGCTCAATCCAATCCGCTGTGCTGCCTGTCCAATGAGAGGATCCATTTTATGGTTGATCCGGATACATCGGTAACCTGATCCCTTGCATGGCTTTTCTGGGAACCAGTGGTGTTTATAATGTTCTATAAAATAAAAAACAAACGTTATCCTCTTTAATTCCGTGCTGAAAGATAACACGCAGCGATTATTGGTCTCTTGCAAATTTCATACATCAAGATCTTAATAAGCTTATTATTTTAGCATAAAATGACTTGAAAAATCCTTATAGGTTTTATTTCTGATGGTGATTTGCGGAAGTGCAATGTCCCTTGGGAAGCACTCGTACAAAGTTACTGTTTTGTGCTACTGTATAGAGAACAACATCCACCACCAGAACGGAGTGAAAAGCAACTTCCGGGCATTCATAAAAACAAATACAAAAATACAGAAATCATTACAAACATAACAAAAAACTCAAGAGCTTCAAAACATCATAAACCAGAGAGGAAAAAAAGACCCTTTCCAGCATCCTTTTGAGATCACACCCATGCTTAGCTTCTCACATTCTAAGAACACCCAAAAATAACTAGGGAGGAAGCTGGGCAGCATTTACCGACTGACTCAAGCTGTATTTCACCACTGCTCTTCCCAGCCTGTTTTCCATGGCGAGAAACCAAGGACTTCACTTACCTCAGGAGTTTTATCCCACCCAAAACCCCATCGATCTGAGGGTACTCGTAGCCACTATCGAGCCCACTGGGACGCAGGCTTGGGATTACAAAACCCACAGGGCAGCGAAAGAACCCACGGTATTTGCTCCTAACCAGGGCTGTAGAGCGGCTAAGAGACGCTTCCCGAAGAAAGGGGAACCGAGACTCATCGTCCGCCGATGAATTTTACTTGACAAAAAAATCCACTTTCAGAGCATTTTTCTTTCTGGAAAGCGGGCTGTTTGAGCCCTTGGCGCGGAGCTCAGTCCGGGCTGCCCGAAAGCTTTGTCTAGGGAGGCAAGGACGGGAGGGGGGAGCTGCCTGCGCGACGCCCGAGCCCCTTTTGTTTATACCCCGCTCCTGCCTCCCACACCCGCCGGGGCCGGCTCGGCACCGACGGTCCCGCAAGGGGCGAGCCGCGGCCGCGGAGCCCCGGTCGCCCTCGCGGAGGAGCTCCGGTCCCTCAGAGGGGCCGACCTCTTCCTTTCCCCCTCACCGGGCGCCCGCGGACCGCGGTGCCGCCCGCACCGCCGCCACCCTGTCCGGGCGGGCGGCCCGCGGCGGACGGGGGGGAGCGGCTCCCGCCGCGCCCACGCCGCCCTCACCTGCCAGCAGCTCCTGCAGGCACTGGCTGAAGGTCTGCAGCTGCCGCTCGTTCATCAGCCCCTTGGTCCGCAGGAACTTGGAGATGAAGCCCACGGCCGCGGCGATCTCACGTATCATGCTGGCCCGGGTGTACAGGGCGGGATGCATGGAGGCGGCGGCGGGCGGCAGCCAGGTCTCCGGGGCGGTCGGCGCTGGGGCGGGATGGGTCGGGACGGGACGGGGGCGGCGCGGCTCTAACTGGGCGCGGAGCAGGCGGCAGAGCCCAGATCACATCCCGGGGGCGGCAGCCTCCGCCTCCTCTTCCTACGGCAGGGGGGCGGCGGCAGCAGCGGCGGCCGCGGCAGCGCTCCCCGCATTTCCTGCGGCGAGGGGCGAAGGGAGCTACCGGCCGGCCGCCGCTTCTTATAGCCGCTACCGACCGGAAGTGGCGTCACGGCGCAGGGGGCGCGCCGCCACCAATCCGGCGATCGCACCATCGTGACGGCAGGTGGCGGGGTGGGGCCGGCCGGGGTGGGTGACGTAATTGGCTGTAAACAAATAGAGCCGGGGGCGCGCGCGGGAGTCGGCGCACGGGGCCGCGTGGCGGCCGCGCGCTGTCTCTGGGGAGTGCGGAGCCACGTCAGCGGCGGGGGCGGCGGGGCGCGTCCGTGCGCAGGCACCGCCCCGCGCAAGGGCGGCCGCAGAGGGCAGCGGCGTGGGCGCTCCCGCAGCGGTGATCGTCTGTGCCCGTAGGCGGCGGAGGCGACGTGTCTGTGCGTCCTTGCCTTTTCCCGGAGCGCAGGGGTGTGCCGGTGCCTCCACGCAGTGCCCGGCGGTCCGGGAGCCGAGCGCGGCGCTCCCTCACGTTTGTGAGCCGAGGCCGTCAGACCGCGTTCCCAGCGGGGTCTCTGCCCGGGGGCCTCCGCGCAGAGCGAAGCCTTGCCGGGCAGCCGGCGGCCCCGGGCCGTAGTGCCGGAGCACGGCCGAGCCTTCTCACAGGCCGCCAGCCAGGCCTCGGCTCTGGCTCTCTGCGGACAGCCCAAAAGAGCGTCTGGCACTGCGCGTTCCCCGTCCCGATCAGGGGGATCGTTCCCCGTCGCACTGAGCTGTTGTCGTAGGTATCCTGCCACAAAACCCTGGGGGAGTGATGTGTCAGCTGGTGACTGCCAAGAAGAGCGTCTATCTCAGGCCTTCCAGGGATCTGTCTCCCTTTTTGCTAAACAAAAGGGGAGAGGAAAAAGCCACAGAAGATTTCTGTTTGTTTTGGTTTTGTTAAAGAACACAAAAGTCTAGCTTCTTTGGTAGAAACCTTATTCTTTCCCAAGGGTTTGTGCCCTGCCCCCTTGCAAAGTTTCAAGTGAAATACAGCCTGATGCCTGATATTTGCATGTGCAGTTCGTACAGTCAGCGATCAGAAATTAGCCCAACAAAGGCACACACAACACGATTTCTTTTTCAGTGAAAATAATTCACTAATGAAATCTATAAAAAAAACGTGTGTAAAATAATTTGAATAAAAGATGAAAGTAAAAGGGGTTTTTTGCTTATCTGGTGTGAGAAATGTAACTGTGTAGTGCCTTTTGGTCTTTTATCTGCTCACGGGATCTATTCTTAGTCCCCAGCCTCAGGGGACTCTCTTTGACTCTGTACACGAGGGAAATCTTCCAAACACCTTCAAAAGATAATGGGAAGAGCTCAAACTCACAGCTGTACTGCATATTAAAAATGCTGATATGGGTTGTAGAGCACAGTCCCATCCATTTTTCCCCTACTAACTTCTGAGTATTCACATTAATAATCATGGGCTGACCCTCCATTCTGTGAGAAGGGAAGAGCTGCCAACCTGGCCTGTGCTCTTGCAGCTCCCTAGGTGCCAGCCATCCTTTCTTCTCAGTGCTTCTGTGGCATTTGTGAGGTATATCCACAGCTGCCATTTCTGCTCTGTTCATAGGTTGGAAAGTGCTGTGCTCTTTCAAATCTTGAAGAAGCAGATGCTTCTCTCCCCCTTCACAGAAGGGCCCACCATCCTACTGGAAACTGCCACTAACCTTGTGCAAAAGTGATGTTTGAGCATCACAATTACACTAAAACAATTGCTTCGAAATACAACAAAATACTTCAAAAAACAGCAAAAGAATAATATAATGTTTGCCACCTTTGCCTGGACCTGAATTTTTTTTTTATTTGGGCCACTTTCTCATCTCTTGTCTTCTTAATTCCATCCAGAATCAAATGCTCAGAAGGAGTTTTAGAAACTCTCAAGCAGGTAAGTGGTCATATGTGATAGTAGCACCCCAAAACAGGAGGTTTAAAAAGCTGTCCCCACCATAACTGCCATAGACAGCAATTTGTTCCAATTTGAATCATCCCCCTTGAGTTGTGCTTTTAAGAACATAATGTGGCAACATGTACTTCATGTCACACTCAGTGAGAGGGAGAGAAATTTAAAATATCCTTTTAAAATTTTTTTTCTATCTTAAAAAAAAAAAAAAAAGAAGAAGAAGAAAAAAAAAAGCTTTCTGTACCATCAAGGAGTTTGTCTCAAATCTCTTGCAAAGTCAATAAATTCAGGACTCTTTAGCAACCAAGTTTTCATAGTTCCTATTGATTCCAAATAGTAACAGCATGTCTAAAAGTCTTCTCTGCTGTGCATGCAGATCCAGTCCACTGGTAAGGAATGAACTACCTTGGTGTTCATTGCTTGCAGCCACCAAGCTGCTCAAGTGTGACTTCAAGGCCGAGGCTTGAGATGCCTGCCAGGAGGATCTCATCCCTGTCCATGGGTGTGAGCAAGGCAACTGGAGCTGCTGATGCTGTTTTCCCAGTCCAGGCAAGTCCATTTCCATCTCAGTGCTAGGCAGGACAGCAAAGGAGCTGCTGCCATTTCTGGCCTGTGAAATTCTCCCAGAGATCCTCATCTTTACAGCCTGCAGGCTCTTAATTGATGAGGAGGACTTTGGCATGCAGCTCGTGGCATGAAGCAACTTTTCTTGACTGGACTCTAATGGAGAGCATCAAACAAACCAGCCACACCGTAGCCTGTTGCTGCTTTGCAGCTTAGCTTCCTGCCAGTTGCCACCATGTTTCACTGATCTGTCATGCCATTCTGAACTTCTTCAATGCTTCCACATTTTGGGATATACAAAGGGGTTCTTTTTTCTCTGGCCAGCTCCCAGCTGTCTACTCCTGTCTCTGCAGCTCCAGACACAGAGGAGGCAGTTTGCCTGCTTAATAGTGCAAGATGCTCACTGATACATTAATGGCAGGGTGCTGAAGAAGATAAATGTAAACATTTAAGAACTGCCTTATTCAGCTCATCTGATACTTTAAATGAAGCAGAAGACCTAGGGAGGAAAAATAAAGGAAAATGGTATGTGATCATGTAATTAAAGACTGGATCATAATGGATATGCACAGAAGGGTTGAATTAAGGTTCTACCAGTATCCCAGCTTCTGATATTTCCTAACTTTTAAGGAATACAATGCAACCTTTGCAACATTTCTTTCATGTTGTTTTGGCAGAATCTGTTTCTTGACATTGGCTTGAAGAGAGCCTAGCACTTTGTTGAGTTCTGTCATAATGGAAATAAGCAATAGAAATACACTTTTATCTGTGCCACACACACACATACACACCCTGTAACTATTGCAACATTCTCTTTTCACAGCTTTTTCTGAAGCTACTAAGTGAAAAGAATCACGAGTTCAAAGGAGAAGAATTAGAATTACTTGATTTTTAAAAAATTTGCTGTAGTCTTAGGGTCTGAATTAGTATATATTTGCTTATGAAAATGAATACACTACAATCAGTATGGATATTTTTTTCCAGTTTGAGAGAGTTACAGGTTTTTTATGTGGTATCTATTAAAGCCTTTCAGTGTAGAAAAGTGTTAGGTCTCTTCCTGTTTCACTGGCAAGTCTAGATAATTTTTTGCATCGTTTGGCATTGATCTAATAGAGACATAACAGTTGAGAAATAATTGGTATTTGTTTCCAGAAAGGATTATGTATGCCTTAGATTGGTATAAGCTTTCTCTCACCTGTAAGCTGGAGAGTACAGGTTACAATACATGAAATACAATAACAATCCATTCTATGCAGAGTTTAGTTTTAGTGTAGGTAAATGTTACTAAAATGCAACAGTATTTTTTTACCAAAATTTTACCAAATGTTTGAAAATGTATAGGAAGAGGTTTCCTCTTTAATTTTTACTTTATGCAGAAGAAAGCTTTCCATGGGATGCCTAAATCAGTTTTCAATGTTTTAGTCCATTTCATTCTTTGAATGTGCAGTGGCAGCTGTAGTGACATTGAGTTGCTGCTCCAGGAGGCAGACGTAACCTAGAGTCCATAGCCAGCCCTGCATGCCATGCTGCTCCTCAGGGGACACCATGGCCTGGCTGTGAGTTCCTTGTTTTGTAAAGTTTTCAAGCAGGCACTCCTCAAGCTACAGTGGTGATATGGAAGTCCTCCCTGGAAAAACTTTGGCTCCATGGCTTGGTTGTAGACAGAGACAGCTGTAGCCAGCCCCTCTCACTGCAGGTGAGTGCCCTTACCTGCATTCCAAGGGGAGTGTTGACACTAAGGCTTTTTTCCCCTGGAGCCTTGATAGCAGACTGTCATTACTATTGTTTTGCCACTAGAAGTGTTTGGACATGACCTCAGGCACAGACCTGGGCTCAGAATCATGATATGGATCCAGCCCACTGCCAAAGCAGCACTGAGGAGAGGGTAAGGGCTTTTCAACTCCAAGTGTAAGCATGTCTCTCAACCCAGCATTGCAACACTGCACCTAACTGCAGCGTTGGAGCAGTGAGTGTTTCATCCTGAAAGTGTGGGGGTGAAGAAGTCAGTCACATATTCTTCCAAAGTGGAGAAGTCTCACGTCTGAAAAGATAGACTGGTAGGAGTCAGAGAAAGGGCAAATGTCTGATTTGTGACCCCACTGGGAACTTCCCTTTCTCTTCAACATGCTCATGCTTACACGCAAACCCACACGCCTGCAGTCTGCATTTCTAAATTAGCCTATCAGGCAGTGAATTCTTCTGACCACTTCTCACATCAGTAGAGTCCTGTTTAAGCAAGTGGAACTAGTCCTGTAAGCCAGAGTCCCATTCTACAGTCTGGCAGTTGTTTAACAAACATTTCTGCCACTGCAGGAAGCTCAGGAGGAGATGGAAAGACTCAGAGGGGCAAGGGCAGGCTGTCAGCATTGGTCTTAACTATGGCACGTTCATTTCAGGAAATCCATCTCATGACATCCTAAAATGACCAAACTTTGCTGCACTTACTCCATACAGAAAAAGGTTTGCTCTATGGGGCAAGATTTCAAAGGGGGCCACTTCGCTTGGTTTAAGCTTGATTTCAAAGGGGCCACTCACTGAGAAGATATTCCTTGTGGCATGAGCTTCAGGTCTGGCCAGGATTCAACAGATTCAACAGAAAGCTTTTCCTATGCTATTAGTTTGATTTCAGCAAATAACATGCACATGTAGCAAATAAAAAGCAAATCCAGAACATAGTATTCTGTTTTGCTTATAAAGATGATTTTTTTTTTTTCCTAAATGGGGATAGTAGCAGTATGGCAGCACATGCAAGACTTGTTTTTAATAAAGCAATCGTAGTTTGGATCCAGTAAAAACAAAAATTTAAGAAAACAATAGAAACAGGTAATTTGAAAACTTGTCAATTGAAAGAACTCCTCACAACATAGCCATACATAACCATTATTACAAAGTCAGGTTTTCATTTTTATGAATTTAGGAATTAAACAGGGTAAAAGAATCTAGATGAGATAAACAGTCATTCATTGCAATCCTGAATGGAAGTTGTTAATAATATTGAAGTGAAAGTAGCTTGTAAGTCAAAAGAATAATTCAACTGTTTGTTGTTGTGCTCTGCAATCAGATGATGTCATCTCAAATACCAAATTTTTGCCTTTCCTGTAGTTTTTCATAGTAAAGCTGGGATGGAAGGGATCATAAAGAGGTTTATAGTTCTCTGATTCTCAGGGTTTTCTTTTTTTGGCCTGCCATATAATTTTAGGAAGACCTGAAATAATTTCAAACACCCTTGTCTGTAGTGGCTGCATTATGGGCTCTTGCACTGCCTGGTGACTGCCAGAGCAGCCTGTGTTGGTCAGCACGGGGCTCTTAGTCACCCTGTGGTCAGGCAAAGGAAAAACCAGGAATTTTTTATGACACTTTTATAGCAGTATTCCCTGACTTTTAGAATTAAACTGTGACTGTCTGCAGATTTTAAGTGCAAATTCCATTAAAATACTTAAATATTTTAAGAAACCAATATGTTGGTCCTGCAAGTATTTTTTTCTTAGTATTTGCACCTTACATACTCCTATTTATGATGTAGTTAAAAATCAAGACATATTTTTAAAATCTTTTAATAAACATCTGAGAAAAACTCCTTTCATTTATTTTCCAATGATGAAAAAATTCTAAGCAGCTTTATTAAGATTCGTGATTTGGAAATCAAATACACTTTTAAATAGATGGCTCCTCTGGAGCTGCTATTAAGTAGTAGCAACCAAACCTTCACCAAATCTGCCTGTCTCAAAAATCAAAACAGTATCAAAACAGTAAAACATGGAGACATAGTAATGGTAACACTGGATATTTTAGGCCAGGTCTGCACAGACTACAAAGGATATTACTACCATGCACTTATTAAAACAGAAAAAAACAGTTAAACAGTGATTGCACTATTTAGCTAGACATAAGCACCTGCCTCTTTACACTCCTAACATCTCTCCACCAAAGATAGACATGTGGGTTTTTGGCTTGTAAATCAGATGTCTGCATGCATTTCATTTTGTGCAGGGTCTGGCTTTGGAGGTAAAATTATTTCATTTTAGCTGTTTTTTTGTCCTTTTATTTTGGTCTGTCTATCTAAATCCTGCATATCAATGCAGTGAATACTTTGCTGCAAGAAGAGGCACTTATCTTTTTCCCTTCATTTTTTTCTAGCCAACACTTGCCACAACTTATTCTATTTACCACTGTCATTTGTAGTCATGGCACTGCTCCTGTTACAGCTTTTTTTCTCCTTGCAATGGTATTAACTCAGGCATTTTAATCAGTCTCAGACAGAATTCTCAAGACAAAATTAATATAATTAGTTCTCTAGGACAGATTTGGCAGGGTGAAGGAACATCACATAGAGAGTCTGTGTTATTACCTTCATTTGAGTACTAAGAGATTTTCTGGATATTTTCAGGTGGGGGAAAAATAAAATCATAGCTACGCAGCTCTTGCTTGATTATGTAGCTTTATATACAGTTCTGCTCAACTGCATTTAGGTGTGAACACTTCAGTCATGCTGGTGTGAGAATGTAGTCACTCATCCTTTTAACGGGATTGTAGTGCATGTTGCATGCCCAAAATGAAGCTGTTCAGCCACTCCTCATGTGACTTGAATTCTTTCCCCAGATGTGATGAAGAAACCTCAATAATTTATTTTCCTGAATTCAGTCATGTGAGTAATGTCCCTGACAACAATGAGATTATCCTTTTATATCCTTATAATTGCAAATGAACAGGGTTGTGATTTTAGGGCCCATAGCCCAAGACTCTGAATGTCAGAGCTCCCACTGGTTTTGCTTCTTTCTTAGACATGTGCCATAAACTGAGGAACTTACTTGGTCCTACACTGCCTATAAATTACATATTCCTAACAAGAAAAAACACAAAAACAAACAGAAACGCCACCCCCACCAAAAAATCCAACCAACCAAAACCAACCAACCAAAAAAAAAAAAAAAAAAAGAAAAAAAAGTTTTTTGAAATTAATGGTACTATTTTATAGGAAACAAGAGCTAACTGATCATTTATAAAAGTATCTTTTATAAGCATGCTTAATAACACTAGGAAAGCAGGGAGAGGGCCCTGAATATAAGCAGAGGCAGTAATCTACAGTAATTTCACCACAAAAAAAGATAAGGTTTTTTCCCTCCCTTTTTAAAGGAAACCAGAAAAGACTAACTAAAATAGAAACTAAAATCTTGACAGCAGAAACATACACGTCTATAAAATTAGGCCATCAGTTCTGACTTAGATTAACCAGATGTCTTAAACAGGCATGTGATGACAAAAAAGAAAATCACAGATTTTTAATTTAAAAAAAAGGAAAAAATAGAGATCCATAGCATCTGTGAATCAAAAAAATCCCAGCCTTTTGATGTATGTCTTTTCATTTTCTGTTTTCTACAGCATCTTCAGTGGCCATTTTTCCCCCCATGTTTGTCTCCGATGCATTTTCAGAGACAGAGGAACAAAAGCTGCTTGATACCCCTCTTACAATAGCAAGGAGATGTGCCTGGCTGTGTGGGAGGAGCCACTCAATTCTTCCGTGTAGCGCTGGGTACACATGCTTCCAGCGGCATTAAGTGTTCCTGGGAGCACAGAACAGAGTGTTCCAGCAGGATCTAACATACAGGCAAAGATAGAAAGCCATTTTCTTCACAACTATGCAGTGCATTAATACAGGATCCCAAGCTTACAAAGGATGAACCTGCTGTTTCAGAACTTTTTCTTTTCTTTTTCACATCTTAGTTCACTTTTAAATTATTTAAGAGGACTCTGTGGGTTTGGTTTTTTGGTTTTTTTTTTTTTGAAACATGTATTTTTAAAAATTTGCTGCTTTATGAAAACTTGCTTATAAAAAATTGCATAAGAGACATAGCAGTTGCATAACACATCCCTTGAGGAACTTCATAAAATGTCTTTGCAGCCACATTTTCCTCTCTTTGGGTTTTTGTGCCCCACAACTCAGCTAGCAGTCAGTGGAAATGGAACAAGTAGAAATTCATTTGAGATAACAGGGGAGAAGGGAGACCTAGAGTCATGTGCATCTACACTAAGGAATGAGAACACAGGGCTGAGCTCCACCAGAAGCAGGTGGAGTCCCACCAGCTGTCCCAGTCCTATCTGATGCCAAGTCACTGCAGCCAGCTTAGGCCCCAGAACAGTGCTACTTCATACCAAGAAAACAACATGTGCAAGGCCAAGGTGGGGAATGTGTGCCACACATTCCTTTCCTCCGTGTAGACATGTCTTTATTGTTTCCACTCAATTTTGTTGCCCTGGAGCTGTAGGATATTTCCTGCAGAGTCATCTCCTCCCACCAACTCAGAGCTTCAGTCTCATCTACCAGGCACCATGGTTTCAGTACAGCCGTGCCAGAGTGGGTGATGGGTGATGCCACCACCCAAACACTTCTGTTTCATGTAAGATTCAAAAAACCAAACCAAACCAAACCAATAAAATTTCCCAATTGTCCCACTTGTGCTGAAATTTTCAGAGGTGTTCAAATCTACCTCCAAATGTGGGTGCATACCCCTGGATTTCTAACCACAATATAAAGAGAATTATTAGGGATATCCTGGAGTGATTGTAAGAAAAGTCCTTCAGTTGCTACAGTCCTAGAGAAAATTACCTGTCAGTCAGTTATGCAATTTCCTACTTTGCATCAAAAGTAGATTCAATAGTTTCTATAAAGAAGGCTTACTAATAGCTGACATTTCCTGAAGACTGATCATATTTTTTGTTCTTAATGTAGTGGAATGTACAGTAAGAAATAGTGGTTGAAACCTGAATTTTTCATGTACATGTTTTCAATTGCTAGAGTAATGCAGTAATTTCAACACAAAATAGCCTTAGAAGGATGAACTGAGCCATACTTCACTGCTTTGTTGGCTTAAACGCAACATTTCATGCAATGGGCAAAAGTACAACAAGGATGAATTTCAGTTGCTCAAGATTTGAAGAGAACAGTAGTTACAACCCTCAGCCTAACACCGATGGGGGAAGTTCAGTGTCTTGAGAAGTTTTGATGATATGAAGAATCCCACTTTCTTTGGGTACAGGTAGAAATTTCACCTTTTGCCAAGTTGGGGTGTATTAGATAAGTGTGGATCTCATTTCATTATTGATCTAATAATCTCAAGTATTTTTGACCCTGTGTTTGTAAATACCCGAAATTTACTTTAGGTTCCCCACTCCAACCATAAAACAGTTACAGCGACCACAGAAATGCCAATTTCATCAGTGGAGGCTTTGGAACAAAGGCAACAGCAGTTTCACTACTCCTGATGAAGGTTGACAGCCTTCTTTGTGAAGACAGATAAACAAAAGATTACCTGTAGTAAATAAAGTTATGGATGGTCACATAAAAATGCAGTAATGTTGCTCATTGACTCCAAAGATTGGAGACCAAACAGTTGTTTAATGGAGGGTGGAGGAGAATTTTATGTGCACTCATTTCTGAAGCAAATGCAGCAAAAGTAGTGGCATATTTTTGTTTTGTAACTGCCATGAGTTCTCTGCAAGTATTTTTATAGTTATGGTTACTAGCTTCTTTATTGATTATGTATCAGTCACACTAAGTCCTTGAAAAGAAGCTGACCAGACTATTTATCCACACCTTCCTCTTCTGGAAGCATAAGGTCACTATATTGGTGTGCACAAATATCAGCTGTTTACTGGCATACACATCCTAAATCCAACATGTGTTCTTCTGTTGTCAGAGGAGCTTTGCCATGAAATTCTGTAAAAGATTTTTCACTGTGTTCAGTGATGTAGGAACCTTGCCTTTAAAATTTACTGAGACTATTCCTTTCTTTCACTTGGTTACTTTTAGCCTATTGACGGACTTTCATGCTTGCTTTTGTTTTGTTTGGGGTTTTTTTTTCCCCTCGGTTTTAGCTGACAAAACATTTGAATTCTGGGAGATAGATGAGTTCCTTCTTGCTAGTAGCAGAGTATGAGATCAGTAGTTGTGGAGAGACAGAGTCCAGAGGATGCTTGTTTGGAACTCTATCTTCACAGTGTTCCTTTAACTGGTAGCTCTAAGGCCTGTGAATTGAGAACAATTGTTAATTTTGCACATGATGGATGGGTTTAAAGGCTATCAGATTTATTGGAATACTGAAGGGTCACTTGAAAGGCACTTAGACACATACATTATTGAAAATTAAATTATTTTTATTTCTAGAATGTCTGAATGACCTGTTTTTACCTTGGAGATCAAGCAACGCAAACAGCAATGAATATCATCCCTATGCTGATTGGAATTATTTGAACCCCTCTACTAATACTAAAAGAACTAAGATCCACTTTGAAAAATTGGTCCCAGAATAGTTAAAGTTTTTAATGGTCTATTTTGTTACAAAATACAAGAAATTTTAGATTTTAAAAACCTTCAGATTACCACATAGATTACAGCACTGATAAAATACACTTCAACAACCACTTCTTCAACAGTTTATTTGCAATTTAGATACAAACAGAGTCTTATGTGCTAAAGAAGTTTGAAGATGTTTTCAGTTATCAGAATGTGATTTTTTTTCTGTTAAATTGGGACGATTCTATTAACATAAATAGTCCCACTCTTTAAAAGGACTAAATACATTCCTACATTTCATTTCATACACCCAAGAACTACTTTCAAGAGACTCAAGTATGTTCCCTGATACGAAAAAAATTATTAACCTGCCAGGACAGAAAGCAAGGACAATGTATAAATTCAGATAGTGAACCATTTCAAATTTATTTAAGTATGTCATTTGTACATCCCAAAAGAGCTCATAAAAGATAGGTAATTGTTTTCACATTCACTAAGCAAAGCCCTTTCCAAAAAGAAAAGAAAATAGAAGTCAGCCTCCTTGCAGATTCATGCATGCTCTCCCCTGCACCTTCTGCTTGTCCCCAGTTCTGTCTCCCCTCCAGAGATGAGGGGACATTGGGCTGATAACCAAAGGCCCTGACCCCCTCTGGTAGAACTGCAGAGGGTTTAGACAATGCAAACATCATCCAAGATGTGTACAGAGAAAATCCAGGCCAGGAGAGTGGTTTTGTTCCCGTATGATGCCTGTTTAACCACTGGGTAACTCTCGGGTTGTCTGCTTCCAGGATGACCCGAGAGTCCCTTTTTCCCAGCCTGCCGGCCGAAGAAAGAAAGGGGATTCTTCGGCTCAGGTTCACAAGGTTGTTTATTATCTATTATCTAAAATATTTTCTCTCAGAGCCACAGAGGTCTGATCTGCAGGTCTGTCAAGGGCACACTACCCACCCCTGGGCTGATGTCTACATTTTATACTACAAGTTATGTATACTTTATTTATCATTATTTTCCAATACCTATCGTCTATGTTAGACTGTCTACTTCTACTTTAGACCAATCTAAATGTGCCACCATCACCAAGATGGAGGCTAGAAAGAAGAAGGAAGAAGGACAGGACAAGGCCCAAATCCCTCCATCTTGCCTCCTAGATCCCTACAGTAAAATCTTCAAAATTCCACCTTTCACCATTAATGTGGTTAATTCTTATCATTCTACGTAAACTTCTGTGACTTGTAATTCTTCATACAAGGTCGGTAATTTGCTCCATAGATTAAGACCAAAGTCACAGGTGCCTTTGGCTGCCTGCTAGCATTCCTGAGCCCCACCTGCCAAGGACCCTGGTGCCACAGAGGAGCTGGGCCCTCAGCAGCAATCAGGTCCCCCTTGCCGCTGATAATGTGGCTGTCTAAATATATCCGTGATTAGGGCTGCCCTGCGCAGATTATAGCTCTGTATCTCTGAGCTGAGGCACGACAGTTGGCCTGATGACAGCACAAACATGAACTTTATGACCTGTTTTTTTCAAAATGTTTTTTAGAGCATGCTTTAAATATACTGGGTCACTGTCTGTAAGAGTGGATCGCAACAAATGTAATCCCTTCTCCAAGGATGGCTTTCTTTAATTCTGTAAATTGAATTGGGGTGGAGCAGGCAACATGATTAGGAGGTCATCTCTTTAATGTTTCAGATGCTTTTAAGTCTCTTTTAAGTGTGCCACCTTGTATTTTTAACAGAAAAAAAAAAAAACAAAAAAAAAAAAAAAAAAAAAAAAAAAAAAAAAAAAAAAAACCAAAAAAAAACCCACCAAAAAAAAATGAAACAAACTTACATTTTTTGTAAAAAGTATCATCAAAAGCTCACATTCAAGCATTTCATTTTATCGCCACTACAGTAATAATACGTAAGATACCCTTTTTATAATCCCACCTCCTCTTATACAAGGCCCTGTTTTATCTGTCTTATACATTTCAGGGGACAGAAATTGATCTGTGATCCTGAACAAGCCATTCTAATTGCTTGGCTGTGCAGCGTTGAATTTGAGGCACTGCTGTCTTGATACACAGGAATCCCTTTGCTCTCCCTCAGAAATCCTCAATATAATTATGGAAGATTCAATTCCTCATGCATTTTTCCCTAGGCAATGACCTGCTTTGCTAATATGTCAAAATCAACTGCAATTTTTTCATCCAGAGGATAACAAAGTTACCTTATCTTTTGCAAATAAATGCAACTGGGAATTGGGAAACAGGGAAAAAAAAGACCTTATTCCTTTAATTGTTCATTATTTTAGCATGAAGTTACACACAGGGGAGCCTTGAAACTTCTTCCATGTTCATACCCTTTAATTCAATTAAGGCCCTAAGCTAAAGCAAAGAGCTAGCAAGAATCAGATACAATTGCTACTGATAATGTAACTGCCAAAAATTAATGGCATATAAACAATTCAAGTAGCCTTTTTGTTATAGGATTCCCCTTCTGAAGCAGGTTAGTTTGCCTAGGAGATGGCAAAATTCTTTATGAATTCCTGATTGACTTTCTTCAGTCCTTGATTTAAAATAGGCCACTTGATTTAGGTACTTGAGGTGCAGAGGAGTATTTATATTTTCTAAATGGCCTTCTGTAGTCTGAAGCGATCAATGGCATACATTTTACTTGCATTGCCTGCATTTGGAGCCTAGGGGGAAAACAAAAGCACAAATAATGGATTCATTTAGATGGAATTTGGGATTATAGTCTGAGGATTTCAGACTTGTTTGGAGGATGTGTGAGAGGTCATGTAAAGATCCAGCAATATGCAGGGTTTCTTGTATGGTTGCAGTATTGGCTGCCAAATGTGGGACTTCAGATAAAATGGAATTTTGTCTTGAAATCATTAGTGTGTTCAAAAGGAAGAGTCATCATCCTGATCCCAAGACTTGAGGAGTAAATAAAAAATAGACAATAGGAAACCAGAACAATATTTTATTGACAAATAAAACACATGCATGTTGCTTTTATACTGATACACATTCATGTACTACTGAATAAAGAGCTCTTCAATACCTGTTCCGTCACAGAGGAGTTAAAAACCCACTTAAGATGAAAAAACACTCAGAAAAATGTCTAACAAATCCTATCCCCTGAAACCCATGAAAGTACCTAAATCTGCTGAAAATATGTGAATTAGGTTTCGTGATCAAGAAAGATTGAAATAATTGACACAGTGTATTTAAAGACCTCTATTTTTCTCAGGCATGTTGTTTAATTAAATAAAGAAACATTGATAATATTGTCTGTACACATTTTGGATGGTTGGAGTAAAAAAGGCGCCAAATTCTCACCTCCTATCAGGGGAAGTCAGGTAGCAGCTGTCACTCATGTATCTACATACAGATCCTCTCTCTCAACAGGGATTTCTAAAAGCAGATAGCTTTATCTCCTCTCACTTTTCACTCTCCAACATTGATTAGGATCAAACACAGAACACTCCCAGGGAAGAACTCTGAATGGACTTGAAAGCAATGATACATTGGCAGGCTGGTTTGTTCATCTTCTTCTCCCAGAAACTGTTGAGTCACAGAATATCTCAACGTGTGAAGTGGGAGGAATCACCTCCTTATGCAAATGCCCAACCTCCTTTTTAGGACAGCAAATGAGGGTCCTATGCAAATTTCTTCTGCAGGAGCATTGTGTAAGAAGTAATTCACTTCTAGTAAAAAAGCTAGCTCCTGGATTTTACTGCACCTTCTTAGTATGTCTATGCTGCCTGACCTCATTAATCTTGTTTTTCATGGTCACTGTACTGTGCAGTTATTCCATTAACATATTGTAGTGCTGCCCGAGGCTTCCTTAATGTATGTTCTATTTTATATTTGCCTAATTTATTTAGGCATTTGTAGTTCATTGACCACTGTAGGGTTTTGCTTTCCATGGGCAAATGAGGAAAGCATCTGGCATGGAAGAGCAAGCTATTGACTGTGTTCATGGGAAGCCTGCAAAAAGGGCATGGATACTTCAGTACAGAAATTCAACACATCAGCTCAATAAAAAAAAAGGATCAACCACTTTCCACATGGGAAGCCCTCTATGTATTTAGGCCTATGCATACCCTGTGTTCAAGGAAGGGAAGAGAGAAGGTGCCTACAGCCTATAATAGCTATTTAAACTCCCAACAAATTTGGGATCCAGCTCAAGGAGTAGATGTTTCAGAGTTCAGAAGCAGATCATGTTATGTGGTAATGCATGGGGCAATGCACAGTTCAATCACTGTACATTCTGGTTTCTGTTGTTTTTAGGGGGAACAATAGAACTGGCCAGATTCAGAAAATGAGATAAAAAGCTATGACAAGGTGCTAACAGACTTTTTCCATGAGATCATCTCTTCTGTATTCTTCTTTATTCTACATATATACATACATTTTCTTGCTTGGAAGTAAAGGTCCTAATTTTTCTATCCTTTTTTTGCTTAATAAATGTACATGGTCTCTTTCTTTAGGAACACAAAAAAACTCAAGATGTCAACTGACAGAACTTAAAAAGCATAAGGCAGCTTTTTCTAAACTACACTTAGGTTTAATATATGTTGGTAGAAGTTGAGAATCACATGTAAATTATTTTGATTTGCAAGAGTATGTAATCGTAATCTATTATTAAAAATATTTTTAATATTGAATTGTTTCATATCCAGTCCTTAACACCATCTTAGTTTTAGTATTAACTGTACTTAGTTGAACAAAAGGGGAGAGAAAACCTGATGTGTTACTGTTTAATTCTTTCATCATCAGTGTTTAAATTATATTCCATACTTAATGGATAATCATCAAACGGTAGCACATTCTGAGTTGTTTTCCCTGTTTGAAGAAAAATATTATGGACTTTTGATGGCAATTTTCAGAAAGGGCTGGAGTCTCTGGGTGCCAAATTTGAGACCCTTTCTTTAACAGATGTTCCCATTGTTACTGTGAGTAGAATTTACACACTAAAGAATCAGCAGGACAGTAACAGAAAGATCACTTGCTCTGAGTCTAGGAAAAATAAAGATTGGGCAGTGACTTTTGCTTAAGCCTTAAAATATCCTGGCATCTCCAAAGTAAGCCGGGACTGCACTGCTCAAAACAATGAAAATCCAGGCCAAGCTTGCTCTAAGTACCTGTCACCCCTTTGTCGCTGTCATTACATGTTCAGCTGCTGCAGGCACAAAGACACGCTTTCAAACAAGGGAGCAGCTTCCCTCTCACAGCCCTGCCTTGACCATTTGTCCCTCATTAATGGCATAAGACAAGGCAATTGTGAAAACAGAGCTTCCTACTGCTAGACGGGTAAGAATACCCTGAAAGGCTCAAAATCTGGTTCAAATTGTTTTATGGGAACAAAGTGCCCTTTGGAACCATTTGCATTACAAAGAGTGAAGGTTTATTGTAAAACCAGTTATTGTTTCTGAGCCATGGGGGATATCTGAACAGGGAAAGAAGAGCTAGAGCCAGATGGAGGAGAGAGTTGCTTACTAGCGTGTTGCCTTCATGGCAACTTAGGCAACCCAAAGATCAGATATTTGATGGGGAGAGGAGAGGAGAGCCCTCAAATCTTCAAGACTTATTTAGTTACAAGTGCTACTCAGCCTGGTGCTGAGCACAGGCTGCAAGGGAAAGGGAGCACTACGGAAATATGGGAGGGGGGATGTAGAAGTATTTACTTGCCTCCCCAGATGCATTTTCATCTACAGTATCACACGTAACTTCATCCTCCCATGTGATTCTGAATTCAGTTCTAAGTGGAACTTCTGGAGATGAGGAAATACTGAGAAAGTGTTGAAAGACAGAAAGTAGTGTTTACACCATGTGTGTCCTGAGGGAACTGAGTTCATCTTCTCATAGCTGTAAAATCTGGGTGCACATCACTGTGCTGTGAGGCACCTACACCAAGGGGATCATATGGACATAGTTTTGCTGGAGAACTCATCCTTTCCACTGATACAGGTCGAGAGAGAACACATCTTCTTGGGAAGGAACACCAGAAAGAATGTAAAAACTAATCTCATGTACTGCACGAGGAAAGGACATTTAAAAACTGCTGTACATGTAGTTCCCCTAACATGAATGATGAGATCTCCAGAGCAAATCAGCCAGTCCATCATGCCTTCTGTACTTCCAGTCTGAGAAAGATTGTGAGTCATCAGAGAAACCAAATACTTGTCCCACTGATAGGGACAGATCAGCCTTAAGTCCCTGACTGTAAGTGTACAAGTGCATCCTTGTAACAGGAGAATGTTATTTATTCAGAAACTGATGTCCAGAAATTACATGGGCGCTGACTGATCAAGTGAAAAACTGCTGTTTGCAAGTTTGAATGATTGCCATATACTTCTGCTGAGAGGACACATCATGAATAAAATTACTTCTTATTCCAGCAAAATTATGTCTGATTCCTGCTTCCAAACAACCTGAAAGCACCTTATTAGGGCAACAAGTAACAACTTCAGCTCCAGATAGGATACAGAGAAACCAACTCTGTGATGAAACACAGGAAAACCTGTATAACTGCATACACTGCACAAAGTAAATTTAGAATTTACACCTCGTTCACATAATGCAATTGCTCATAGTAGGAAGTAGACAACAATGCTGTATTCACTGAAGCTTTAGGAAGACATTATTTTCACTCTGCTTGCAACAGACAGTTGCTATCAATGGCCTAAAGGAAATTGTAGGTGTTAGCAAGCCTCACCATTGCGGACTGAACTGCCAGTTTTGTATCAGAGTAAAGTCGTACATGCTTGCTTGCACATCTAAATGTCAAACTCCTTACATGCATTGCAACTCAACTGGGTCATGTTAATGAGATCTTCAGAAGTGTGTCTTTAGGTATTCTCCCAGCCAAACCAGCTTTAATCTAAGTCTTTCTTCAGCTGCATTCTCAGTAACAATGCATCTGTACTTTCCTCTTGCCCTCGGTGTTGTCAGAGCTCTGGCTTGATGGTCTGAGATAAAATGTGTACGCGTACATTCACATGCAAAACAATACCAGCTCTTGCTTCATGAATGTCAGAGCATTTCTTTGGAAATTTGAGTTGCTTATTTCCTGTCTGAGCTTTGTGGATGTGTTTCACAGTGTGACTTGGGGTGAGTGAGTGATACTGCATGCAACAAATATATGCCAATATATTTGCAGACACCAACATGCCTGTGCCCAAAATGAAAGGCCTTAAAACAAGTTTTGTCTCTATTTACGTGGACTTTTTTTAAAATTCTCTTTCACCTGAAGTTAAGTGGTACCAAAGTAAGAGCTGTATCCACAGTGGAACTTAATTCAGAAATAAAGCATGTGACTACTTTCATGGCATGCTATTATTTTGTATGATCTTTAAGTTACTGAATGATTGTGCAAGAATTTAGGCATTCATACAGTATTTGCCAAAATGATTTTCATATTGTTTTTCTTTCTTACATCCAGTACATAAGGTAATTTCTGACCTCTATAAATGGCATACAAAAATATTCTTTCCTGCCTTTTACAAAGTTTAATCCAACAATCAAAGATGACAACAGCATAGATAAGCACAAATGTCAGCCAGCCAGCTGCACACTAGCACAGACATGTCTCATGGAGAAGGTGGTAACACTTTTTTAGGAAGAAAAGCTGATATAGAGTAATGTTGCATTCAAGCACATGTGTTCTTAAGACTTTTGTATTGCTCAGCTTAAAACAAAATAAAACAGCTGCTGATAACATGAAGACAAGCTTTAAGTGACCCTTTGTTTTTCCAGGTCACAGTTTGCTATCCTGACATAACGCATGCGTGCATATCTGCTCTCACACACAGAGATAAACTTTCTAAATACCAGCAGATTTGCCAAGTGCTCAAATGCTGTTGTTACAAAGACTGTTTTCTAAGACAGAAGGAATATTTCAAGACAAATGTAATGATTTTTATTAAACTACACTGAAATTTTTCCCTCAGAGGACAAGCACAGGGAAAGCATGGAAAGAGAAAAAAGTAGGGACTGCTCTTTGGGAAGGGGTGGCTGGCTTCCAAGGGCATAAAGGAATACATGTCAGAGCAGCTGCAAATGCTTGAACTGGGATTCAAACACATCAACCACAACCCTCATGGTGATTAAGGAATAAGTTAACTCTCTGTAGAAAGATCTATTATTTATAATGTGCAGTGCTCAGCACTGTACAAGCAAGGAGAGAAGCACCAACTCAGCTCCTTTTCTCCACTCTGACATTTATCAGTAGCTCTTGGATCATTCCAAGCGCACACTGCACTTGAGGCTTAGGCACCTGGTTATACCAGCTTTCTTAATCATGCATTTTTAATGTATTCCTCCTCTGATTTTATACTTTCAAACCAGTTCAGCTATCACCTGATTGCAGTTTACACAAAACCCTAATCAACATATTACAGCTTGGGAACTGCTGTGCCATGTCATTCCATTTAAAGGAAATGAGCTGTTCCTGCAATGCATCCAATTGCCTGATCACACAAAAAAGTTAAACTCTTAAAAAAATTTTAAAAAACCCAAATATTAAACACTTTTTGAACCATGCAGCCTCATGAGGTTAAGCCTTTCCCATCCCCTGCATAATGCTGCTCACATGGTTCCTCCCACTACCTGGAATCCCTGGCTTGGTGAGAGAGGATCTTGAAGCCACTGACATTGGCTTTCAATACACTCCTTATTTCCAAGTAAATATTCTGCAAGCATGTGATTTTTTGGCACTGCCTTAACTATTGTGGCATTGCCCTGAAGGACAGGCTAACCCAGTTTATAATAAGTGTATTTAATAGTGCAGAGCTCTATAGCTTGTCTAGTAGGACTTTAACCATGGTTTTGTAAATGATTTCAAAATCAAGTTGCAAACCAAAGGGAGTTTATTTGTTGTCTGTTTTTTTAGTAATAATTTGCATGCTGGTTGCTCTGCTGGTTGTTTTTTCTTTTTGTGAAGTATACATGTTTATTTAAATGTAAGCATATTTGTGAAGGCATCAGATTTAGTTTTTGGTTTTGAATCAGAACATAAGTTCCTGTTTAAATAAAGATTTTTATATTGAGCTTGCTCAAAATATATATAGCCACACAGAAACCCCATATACTATGGCAAGATCATAAATGTTGTTTAAGAGGGAGGTAATTTCAACTTGTGCAATCTATGTCCAGTGCATTTGTTGTATTTTATGTCAATGACAATACACAAGAGAAGGAAGATTCAAATGTTTAATGTCAGATACTTAGCTGTGGTTTTAGTAAAGGACTTCAGTTTCAGTTTGTGACCTAATAATGGAACATGCTTTAAATACATCTGGTACTGTGTCAGTGTTTTAACACAGTAAGAAAAATTACTGTCTTCAGGAAGAAACTAGCCCTGAAATTATTCAATATGGACAAAAATTACCCAAACAGTTCAAAGGGTTTCGTAACAAAACCAAAACCATGACCATTTTTCTTCTATAATAATTTTTGGACTGGGCATGCTGTAAGGTCTATGTGCTTCTTTCAAAGATTCCACACTGGATTTCTGCTGTGTTTCTTGTCAGCCACTGCATAAGCAGATTATGAGAAAACTCTGGTGTACAATTTATGCAAAATCTAGTGACTTTGAAAAATTGTGAGACCAAGACTCCAAAAACTGGCCCAGGGTCAGTCTCCAAGTACAGAGTATTAAAGACCAGCATACTGCTTCTTGCTGAGTACAAATTTCCTTCCCTTCCTATTCCTGGTGAATGACTGGTAGTGATTTTGGAATCCAAGTTAAAGCCATTAAATATCATGTTTGTAACAGTAATCTTTTTTCCAACTATTTTGTTCTGGTGGTAATGCTGTTCCAATTCCCACAATAATCCTGTATTTTTGTGTCACTTCTGGAGCATGGACAATGAGCTAACTCCAAAGAACATGAAAGTACAAGTTTGGATATGCACATCACTCTCTATTTTTGGTCATTGATATTCTTTAAAACAGTAAAGAATAATTTTTTAGCATATTCATCTACAAAAACAAAAAATGAAACTGTTATTTAGATTACATAAAGTCAAAAAGATATATTAAATTGTCCTAATATATGCAATTCTGTGTTGTGCATGCAAGACTTTGAGTGGGATTTCTAAGGACTGTTGGAAAACTGCTGAAAGCCACTACAAATCCAGAATGGATGAGGCCGGTAAATCCAGGGAAAATAGATGTTTTCCTTGCAGACTCACCTTTGATGAACTGACATATAACTTTGGTGTGATTATATTGGCCTAAGTATGGTCATGAAAATTGAAAGTGTTCCTCTTGCTAAGTGAGCATGGAGACTTTGCCTCCTTCTGCAAACACAACCATGTGGCAATTGCAGTATCAGAGCTCTGAGGCTCAAAACCTTGGTAATGGTTATGGAGACAGTAAATAAGATGAGTATTTACCCAGTATAACTGGATTTTTAAGGAAGAGCTGGTGCTCAGGAGACAGGTGTCTGGACCAGGGCAGACACCTGTCTGATGGTGGCCCACCATCTGACAAAGCTGATAATGCCAGCATAGCCCCACTCAGGTCAGCCAGCCAAAGCTTCACAAACTCCTAATTTTGCCTCATCAGCAAGATATTATTTATGTCAGGACACAGACAGCAGAAAGGTGGCACACAGGTGGAAAGTGGGTGAATCAAAGTTGAGGAGATACAGGAGGAAGTGTTTAGTCACTCCTGCTTCTTGAGGTTGAGATTATCTGCAGTAATGAATTTTCAGTTGTTTATAGATGCATATTGCTATTTGGTTCAAATATTTACTAGACCCCAACAAATAATCAAGCAAGTAAAAATTATTGTTGTTGTTTTCAAAGCTGATTACAGAGGACAGATATTGCTTGTTAATCTTTTCCATTCCTTGATTATACATTTAGAATATATATTCCTGTATCTCTTTTCAGAGCAGATGCTAAAACCACAGGATGTCGTTTTAATCCTCATTTACTGTCACAGCTATGGATCCAACTGGTTTTATTCCAGGCAAAGCACAGCCAACTGCAGTATGTCTACTTGGGGTAGCTGTCATCTAAGCAAATAATGTTTTACCTGACCCATGCACAAAATAAATCTCCTCTAGATATTAAGCTGACAGTTTCTTATCACCTTACATGGTGGAAGAGATAAGGGGCAGATTAGGAAAAAAGCGTTAGTCAACTTTTTGTAGCAGACCACAAAATGTGGAGCTTATGTGACTTGGATGGAGCCAGACTTTGACCCTGGCCAGCAGGGAAACACAGCTATTGCCAGAGTTGCAGATGACTCTAGCACTTTAACTGTGAACCCAGTATGGAAAAAAAAAAAAAAGAAAAAAAAAAAAGAAAAAGAAAAAGAAAAAAAATTAATGAACTTTATACCATAATCGAATTTGACAGAAAGTTTCAGCCCCCAAACTGCAGTAAGATTCAGGTGTGCTGAAACAGCATCTTTAGGTAGTTCATAGAGAGCAACTTGTATGACGGCAAGTAAGAATGCAAACACATTTAAAACATTTGCTTCAGTTTGTAAAGGAAACCTAAATAATGTACTTCTTGGGTTCAACCCTTTAAAGAAAATATTTATGGCATATGGCTACAAATGGGTAGCATATTTAAAAGCATTTCTTAAAATAACAAGGCGGAAGCAGCAGTTCAATTTATTGTTTGTTAATTAACAGGGCCCTGGAAATAAAAGTGTTTGCCAACAAGTAATTAAAGACATATAAGCTAAACTCTTTTTTGAGCTTCAAGTATTTCTTCAGTTTAAAACTATCTGATTAAAGAGATGACAAGCTGTATTAGAGCATCCCAGCTAAAACTGCGAGACTCACAGAAAGAAAAAATCTTTACTCTGTGGAGCACTGGAGGATGTCTATCAGCCAGCAGCACGTGTGAGATCTTTCTGTTCCTGCAGGTGTTCACAGAGTATGTTTCCCACAACAGCTGGCCAAAAGGGCTGAAAGCACCCCAAACCTCCTGTGAGCCCCTGTTTCTGCATAAACAGAAGCTGCACACGTGTGCACACCGGACAGGCGCACACCTGCCCGCACACACCACAGTGTTTGCCACTTGTTTGGTTTATCATCACAAACCAGCTCAGGATGGTGGGGGGTGGGCTGTGGGAGCACTGGCTGAGGTCCCCAAACAAGGGGCTCCTTTCTGTGTAGTCTGCCAGGAAACAGAGCTGGCAGCTGCCACTTCAAGGGCAGTAGCCCTGTGCAAACACCCACTTATGAACACCACATACCCTGGGCATTAGTCACAGTGTGCCGTGGGCTAGCATGTGTTCACACAAGCAGCATAAAAGTCAACAAATGCATAAAACCCTGCCCCTTGGTCTCGAGTGAATGTATCCCAACAGGAAGATCCATTTACCATGGGAAAGGAGGGACTGCAGGTCAGCTGCCAAGCTCCCTTTGGCCTTCCGGGCCGGCGCTAGCTGCCATTGCCAAGCCCTCCCTGTGCAAGGGCTGCTCCTGAAGCCGCCCATGCCCTCCAGCTCCCTGAGTCCACTGGGGTAGGGTTGTGGGCCACAGACAGAGCACTGCCTCAAGAAATTCCCAAGGGCCAAATCAAAGCAAAAAGGGATATTTCTGCTCAATTTTCCTCATACTGTTCACTGTTCAGAGGTAGCGAGCTACACTTGTCCGTGAAGTCACCACCTACACCCTGGGCCTTTTTCCTTGTTTCCTCTCAGTTGCATCAGCATTGCTTTGTATCCTTTCCATTGTGGACCACTTAACATTTCATGGACCAATCCTCAGCAAAAAAAGAAACTTGAATTTCTTATAAGGTCAATGCAGTCCTCCAGATTTATTTTTTCTATTGTAAAACAATGATCACTGTAGACCCTGGAGCAAAAAATGTCCAAGAGATACTTTGCAATCTTCTGTTGGTGCAGGGCATTTCCTAGATAAGATTTCTCCTGAGAAAAAAAGATACAAACCAGGAACATAAATTAATTTACAACAGACAATTTATTAAAGCAACAAGAAGTCATTGGAACCCTTTCATGAGCCTCTATGACTCATGTCTAAACAGGCTGATAAAATGATTCATCCTGCGGGAGAGTTGTGTTCAAATATGCTGCTGCTATCACACTTCCAGAACAGCCTCTCCAATGGCTTTTCTCATCCTAAGAGACACCAGTCATCCAGGCAAGGAGCAATAAAAGTTCCTTTACACTTGCAAGCCTGACAATAAGCAGACTGACACTACTAGGCTGATGGATAAAATCAAATCAAAAGGATGCCCTTTACAACTGCTCTAGGTGATGGCAGGGGGGGACAAGGAGGAAGAGGGCAGAGGTAACTGGGCTCACTGTGTGCATGTATTCGGATGAGCCTTTTGTCTTTACGCTTCATGGATCCACACAAACTTAGAAGGACGTCATCCAACAGATTTTATTTAGTCATGGAGACATTTAATAATTAGTAACAATATCACAGCTGGACAGTCTGTAGCCAAAACATGAATTTTTTAGACATAGGTATAATTTTCAAGAGATGGAGACATGATATCTAATTTATCTCTCAAAAAAAAAAACAAACAAGAAAAAGAAAAAGAAAGATAAAAATACTTAAAGTAGTACCAACACTGATTTAATATAGTTTTAAAATATTCCTATGTTTTATTCAGAATCAGAAGAGAAATACATTTCCTGTAATTTTTCTGAGTATATTACTTTAGAGCAGGAGCAGGGAAGAATGACTACATGCTCAACAGTACCCAAACAATTTTGTTTCAGCATAACATTTATTAATTTTTTGACCTTTCAGTCTCTCTGACCCAGTTCTGACAAGCTTATTGCTGTTTTCAGGTCACGACTTGCTTCAAAAAGCCAAGTGTTGACTTCCCACTTATAGATTATGCTGGCAGGAATCTGTCTGCTTACGTAGCATATGTCTTTGTCCTTGGTCTGCATTGTTTCTGTAGTTCTCTAGTGCAGAATGTTACAAAACAATTTATAAATTACATGATCAGTGGAATAAAAATTTATAGCTGATTAATTCTGCCTTCTTTTAGGAGTTAAGGAGAAAAAAACTTTCCCTTCAATGGACAGGTAACAGAAAAAAATGTTTTCTGAGAAATTGATAAAGTGATCTATTGCAAAAACAATACACAGAAGTATAGAACCCATAGAAACTATAAGATTCAGAAAATAAGATAGATAATCAGAGGCCCCTGGAATTCTAATATGCACTGGGTAAGTTTGACCTACACACAAGCTTATTTGTTAAAGAAACTGAAACAGCACTGAAGATGGTAAAAGAAACCTTGTTCACTCTTGTGATGTGTTGTGGAAATCGAACCTTTAGCCTGTATGCAATGTTATGAAGGGAAAACACGTTTGTAGAGTTTGCCTTATAAATGGGAGCACCAGCTGTAAATACTTGAAGCTTATCTCAAAAGGCAAGAGAGTCAGTGATGCAGGCACAGGTAAAGGCATATGCCAAGTAGCCGCATTTCAGAGATAACAAATACAGTTTTATGTTATATAGAGTAACAACACCCATACCACCACCCCCAAAAACTCCACGTCTAAGAAGCATTGTGCCAGTTAAGCCATTGCTTTCCAGAGGGACATCTCTGCATTCCCAGATACACCAAGCTCTTTTTAGAAGTGCCTCCATTTGGATCCCAGAAACTGAGGCACTTATCAAGTTACAAATGTTATTGAAACACAGACTGTGTTTAGCTCCATGCTTTTCATATGCTTTTTTTCCCCTTGCAGGCCAAAGAGATTTCCGTAGATGTGTTGTCATTAAAATAGTTACAGTGTGATTTGGAAAACTAGATTGTTTCATACAAAACAATTCCCTATTAAAGATGTCTCTATCAAAGTCATGAATGCTACTGATAGGTAAAATACAACACTGGTCAGTTTAGCTTGTGATTCTATATTCAGCTTTACTTATATCTATTTTCTGCATCAATTCAAGTAAATCACTGTTGCCTTTAGGAATTTGTAATTTCTTCAAGCCCGAAAGTAAAGAAACTGGATTTTGGCAATTACTTCTGAGGGAAATCTAAAAATTAAGCTGTTGTACAGGGAGTTGCGTAGCAATATAGACAATCAGGGAGCACAGACCAGAAAAAAAGCCAATGAATTTACCTGAGATTCCACAGTACATCCCTCTATACCATAGTACTCTTACTAAAGGATTTAATGAGCTCCTTGAACCGAAGAGTGAGATCATGCCAGATACAAAGTAAAAGCTGTTATTCTCTTCCAGAATTGCAATCTGTTCTGTCACTACTTTGTTTTCAGCTCCCCTGTGTCCCTTCTTCTTTCTATGTACAGTTTTTCATTGTTAGGCTAAAGTGCAGGTTCTGCTTAACCTGATCTCACTGAGAAAGTTGTGCCAAGTCAGCCCTTTCACCTTTCATGGCTTTGGCCAAGCTCATTTGCTTGTATTTCCCCCCAAGGGATTGTGCTTACAATGGAGACCTAAAGATCTCATTTCTGAGGGGCATCCTTGCAAAGACAGTTGCTGCCTGACACAGCTGTTACAGGACACCAAGGAAATCACACCATGAAAATAATACTGCCACCTCTGGGTATGTAACATATATATCATTCATGCAGGGTTACAGGCATGATGGAATGGCACATAGGGGTCATTTTAAAGTCCACCTAGACTGTAGAAACATGCCCTCTCCAAAAGCAGGGCAAATCTGCATCTGTGTGCCTTGTGGCAGGGTAGAATGGGAAAGGCAGAAAACAATAAAGTGGAAAAATAATAGCCCTCTTTAAAAAAAAAATGAACTTTATACCATAATCGATCATTGCACTGCTCTCACTGGGGCCTCTCTCTGCTCTGTTTGTTCTGAAGTCATCTACAGAGAGCAGGGAAAGGACTGGCTTAGCTGTGTGCCATGCTCCACGCTGTCTTGGGAGCATTACTAATCTCATAATAATACCAACTGCAAGGCATCCCCCAGTGTAAGAGGGCAGGGAGGTAAAACAGACAAAGGGAAGAAGGATTACTAGCATAAGATTGAGACAACAAAACAAGAAATGAAAGAGGATCAAGAGGCAGAAAAACCACAAAAAGAGAGAAATAGTAGAAGATGAGAAAAGGGGCAAAAATAGGCACGAGCAAACAAACACAGTTTTACACCAGATTAAAAAGCTCATGATATGCCAAATGGCCCCCCGGATCTTTTGGCACCTTTTTGGTGACAGTAGGACTAGTCTCCTGTTCTTTTGGCACCTTTTGGATGACAGTAGGACTAACTACTGTGTCACATCAGTGCTGAGCTGCAAACAGTCATCTCACACCGACTTTTAATCACTGACACCTCAGATTCAGAATGGCACAGCAAGAGAGCACCAAGAGGTCTGCATATCATACAGTGGCCATACAAGGACTTAATCACCTTGCTCTGGTGAATTTACGGAGCAGCTGCTCTGTAAGGCCCCAGTGCTTAAGTATGAATAATATGGTTTTAGCAATACTGCTTAGTGTTGAGGAAGATTGCCATGCATGTCCTTAGCCGTGAACAGTAGGAGATGAAAGAGCTGTTCTGCTTGACCTTTAGTCAAAGAGAGAATTTTGGAAAGTGAACTGTGATTATTTGTACGTCCCGTTTTATAGCCTATACAATGCTTTTCCAGCTCACGCAGCTGTGTTTGGTTGTCAGAGAGAGAAGCTCTCAGACTTTAGCACTTTTTATACCTAAGGGAATGCAATGTAGGCCTCCATGTTGCAAATAAATTCCTGAAGAAGAAATTACCAAAGATTGCTTCCTCTTCCTTTGTTTCCTCTTAAGTGACACATTTTAAAAAAATATTAGGCAATAGATATACTTTCTGCCTGTTCTGGTTATCATTGCTTAGGATCCTGCAGAAGTTTTGGCAATTTAGGAAAGGAGGAAAAGTCTTACATGTAAAAACCAGCCTTTACAGAAATAAACTTTTCCCCACATATGTGCTGGGTTTTGCACTTACCCAGAAAAATATTGGCACCTCCTTTGGGCTGAAAGAAGGGAGTTTCTGGTCTTGGGGATAATTCCTTTAGGTGGCAAGAAATGAGCTTTATCTAAATGTTTATGAGCATTGAATTTTGTTGGAAAAACTGCAGGAAAGAAACACACTGAGAATTCTTCTCTCAGTTTGTTTTACTGAGCTTCATAGCATGAGTTTCATAAATACCATGTAGGAAAACAAACCACAACTTTTTAATTTTGTGCATAGTGAAAGTCCTGCTATGACCTGCATAAAACCAGACAAACAGATGAATGGAAGTGTAAAACATAGCATACATAAAAATATATCCTTTCATGATTTGAGATTTGGAAAGCTCAATACCACCCAAACTCAAACCCCAGAGATAAGAGCTCCCAAAATGCTGTAGAAGCTTTAGTAATAGTGTTACTAATTGATAAAACAGGGCATTGAGAAGCAAGGACAATTTACCATTTAGAACAGCAGACTAGAAAGTGAGTAAACCATTGGCAACACCATATCTTGAATTTCTGTAAACCAACGATTTTGAAACTCATTTTTGTGACAAATTAATTGAGCCTGCTTTTTAGAAAATGTTGGTCAATGAAAATAAGTCCTTTTGAATGATTGGTAATGAAACACTAATTTTAAGAGTCAAATTTGTCCTTTCTGTGTCTAAACTCTGTAATGTTATAAAGACCTTCATAATTTAGTTTCTAAATAAGCACTGAATCAAGCCTTGCAGTGTCTTAGTCACAAGCTGTCTCCAATTTCCAAAAGAAATTAAGGTAATGAAACTATTTGCAGGGGGATGAGCAGCAGGAGAAGGTTTTAAATTAGAAGAGTCAGAAACATCTTAACAATTTTTATGCTACATTAAACTGGAAAATTATTTCTATGCCTGTCACACTTAACTTAAAGGGAAACTTTCAATGCATATCTAACATAACCATAGTTTTAAAAACTTCTTTAAAAACAGAAATGAAATTAAAGAGCTCATGAGCAGTCGTGATTAATCATTTTACTAAATGATAAATATATAATTTCATTTCAAAACTGGTATTTTCCATACTGATCCCATCCCAAATGGGAAATAGTACATATAATATTTCAAAATTGCAGAAAAATGAATACATATAGGTTTTCTATCTATGGATATTGCTCAGAAGAGACAAGATTTGATCTTCATTTGTGTGTGAAGAAAATGAGGAATTATAATGGCAAACAGGCATGCCTCTATATGTGACTATATATGAATATTGTCAATTGAATAGATTCATTCTCGTCACTAAGAATTTCTGGTTTAAGCATTGTGAGATATACCTATCATAAACAGCTTATAACAAGAACTGTTTGACCTGGATAGGAGAGAAAAAGAAGATGAGAGGCCAGACACTGATGATGTGTTAAATCTCAAGAGGCCTTAGCACACCAGCCATGACTTTAGCCAGAATGCCACAACTAACAGCCCTGCTCTAAATGAAGATGCCCTGGTCTTCCTAATATCTCCCATTTTGGGTCATCCAAACAACTTTATCTACAGTACCACATTGTTGGGTGAAAAGGAAGAGTACTATTTTATTAACTTAGTCATCTACGTGATGTGTCAGTTCCATGGAGAAACTTCCCTGCATAATTTCCCTGACCAATTATTAGTCAGAGTTGAACAAAACATCTTGTAAACAGCTATGGTTCAAGTGAAAACCTGCTTCTGTTGTCAGCTGTCTGGATGAAATGAAGGTCATAATATTTGCTGTCCTTGCTTGCTTGCTTGCAGAAAAAAACAGGGCAGCACTATCTGTAAGCTGACTTATGTTAGTGCAGCTCTGTGCAAGAGGGTCATGGCAAAAATCACCTCCAGCCTGTTGAAAACACAGTAAGTCTGTATTATGGATTAAATACATGACTGGGGCTATGTTGCCATAATGTCACTGAGCTATGATGATCCATGCCATGAAAAATCAAAATTTTTGCATTGTCATAGCCAAAATTATATGCATGTACACTAAGGAAATTTAAAAAAAAAATTAAAAAAAGAAACACATGAAACTTTGCAGCAGCGGCGGCTGACCTTAAGGTGCGTCCCGGCTAGCTGCGGCCAGCACCGCCGGCAGCACGGGGGCACTCTCCCAATCCGGGGCTCGGTCAGGGGAGCGCCTAAGGCTTTCGCCTTGAGGGACGAGGATCCGCGGCTAAGAGAGAGAGAGGGCTGCTAACCCACAGGAGGCAAATGAAGAGACGGACTCCAGAGGTAGTGCAGGCTAAGTTCAATGCCCAGGGGAGCTACCAGCTGGAAACAAGCCAACTGGGCTCCGACCTGGGTTTTTAAAGTAGGGCGGATACAGAGAGGAAAGGTTGTCTGCCAGCGAATCACAGTAAAGGTGGGAGTGGTGGGAGGATAACAGGCATGTAGGGAAAACCAATGAGGGAAGAGCAGGGGAGGAGTCCTGGCCCCTGATCCAATCACTCGATGCCCAGGATGGAAGATTCTAGACAGAAGGGCTGGGGCACCGAGTGACAGACAGGGAACCAGGGAGGGACTGAGGGAATGGATACAATGGTTGCTAGGGGTAACAGGGAGGGGAGAGGTGACAGACAGGGCGATCAAGGAGAGAGAGAACCAGGGCAGAACCATTACAACTGAAAGGGGTGTAAGGAGCAAACCTAATCAGCATATAACGTAACAAACACAATACAACAAAACTTCATATGATCTAATTTGGATTAAATTCAGAAATACTTTTGTCCACTTTGAGATGCCTATGGAGGATATTTTCCTGGTCTCCACATGTTTTCTGAAGAGGAGCTGCCTCATCTCACATTTAACCTTGTATGGGTGACAGTCTTGCCATGATTGATTACCCCAGGGTCAGCTTGAAACACAAGATACAGAGGCATTTGTTCATGCAGTGACGCAGATCCATGAGATTTTTGTTGTTATTTTTCAGCCCCTTAAGTGTTCTCAGTTCCTTCATTGGGAACCTTTTTCTTTCGCTTATTTCATAGTGACATTTCTCCCTCTGTTAGTTATCCTTTGTCATCTACTATTATTCAGAAAGTATAAAAATAAAAATCACAGTTCACAAATAATACACAACAAAGAAAAATAACAGACTTCTCACTTAATCATTGAATTATTTGCCTTCCTCAAACAGTCAACAGCTTCTTGATGGAAACATTCTGTGATTCATTTCTTCCTTGATGTCATCTTAGGGAATAATTTATCTGCTCTCACCTTAGGATACAAAGCTCTCTCATTTGATAAGTGGCTATTTGTATGGTTTGGTATTGGACACCATGCCACTGAAATACATTTATAAGCAGATGATATGATCAATTCTATAAGAGAAGAAACATAAAGTTCAATGATCTAAAATATTCCACTTGCGGTCAACCAGGGCTTGCAGAGCGTCATGACTGATTTCCATGTGCACCCCTGACTTGGACCTTCGTACAAACACATCCCTGAAGTTTCAGTGGTTGTGCCAAGCATTCATGCTCAAAAATCCCTCTTTTTGCATACATGTGTGAGCAACTGCAGCCATTTCAGTGGAGCTTTATTCACCTTTAATAATGTTTTGAAGGTGTGAATTTTAAAATGCTTTATATGCTTCATTTCAATAACCATCCACTTGAGTTAACTGATTGGCACTGAGCTCTTTGGTGATGACTGGATCATCACATATTTTTACATACTGCCATTTGTCTGTGGTTGGTTAGTGTCAATGACATGCAGGATAAATTATTTACCTGTAAACATTCTTATGTCTACTTATATGTAACTCCTGTAGATTGGTTATTATGAACACATTGCAAATCTTTGCTTTGGAATGGAGAAGTCTATGTCTGCCTTTAACAATTCTTATGAGCAGCAATCCCAAAATTTCCCTCAGATATAACCAGACAACTTTTTCTTTGTGAAAAATACTCATTAGAGATATTTTTTAATGAAAGAATATACACACAAACCCCCTTAATAACAAATAGATTTTTCTGTAATTTTCTACTGAACAAAAAGCCTATTTCCTATTATCAGGTGAAAATCTAATTTTCCCAAGCATGTCTTAGTCTCTTGTTGATTTTTTCAATAGAAATGAGGAGAGCAGCAGCATACAGCAGCACCACACCTAACAAAGACTGCTGAAGTGCCACGATGCCTCTCCAGCTGCTGCTTTATTGTATCCTCTCTTTACAAGGCCTATTATCCATGCACCATACTACTCGTTTCCTCTTCTTCACCAGAATCTTCCTTACCGCAGGTGCCCACTGCTGGCCCTGAATTGAAATTTTCTTGTGCAATAGACCCTGTAACCTCTCCTTTAAACTGCACAACCTCCATTCAGTTTGCAATATACTAAGAAATACTACTCTTCCTTTCAATTATTGTGCCTTCAGCATTATATCTGGTCATTATTTCTCTTCTTCGTTCTCTTTGTTACCTCTTCAAAATCGGAAAATAATGTCTGTGATCATTGCAGATGTGTAATCAGACACTCAAAGGCAGTTCCTATAGGCTGCAAAGATAAATTTTAGAAAATCAGACCACCTAAATATAAAAGTCTAAGATAAGTAGTCTAAATAAATTAGATAGTTTTAGACATGTTAGGATAGATGGCTCAAAGCATGTATTCTTAAATGGTGTAAATTCAGATTTCAATAGAGCCTTCAGACCGTGTGTTTTTAAAACAAATTCTTAACCTGGTGGGACAGAAAACATAATATATGCTTATAATGTCAAGCATGGCAGTAGTAAATCCCTTTAGGTTGAAAGTCAGAAAATGTAATACACATTGAAGAATAGCTTTTGCTACATTTTCATTTCACAACAACTTACTGTGTTACAAAACGACAACTATCCTACAGCTAGAGAAATGATGTGAACTGGCAGTTGAACAACATTGGGATTTGGATGAAAATTATGTTTCTTTACAGAGTTTTCTGGACCAGACCCCATTGCCTAAATAATCAGTATTAAAAAATAAGAACATTTTTGCCTTTTGCAGTTTGCTTCATTTAGATATCTGTTGCATTTTGAAAGGATATAGGTTACAGTCACTAATTTTCTTCCTTAAGGAAGAACATGCAGAACATATGTAATGACACATGTTGAAGTTTTAGTTTAGTTTGAAATATATTGAATCTGGTCTGTGAACTATCCATTCTAGGGATGGCTTCTCAACCATTTTTTCATATGGCCTCCGTCAAATTAAGTCCAGAATTAAAAGATTTTGATTAATACAGACACAAACGAGATAAAACCCTTTAATTTAGAACTTCCTTTTGCAAAGTTTAGAACACAGCCCTTGAGTGATTTTTCCAGCTATGGTCCAATGGTACAATGCTAAGCTTGCAGCTTTGCAGGAATAGGACTGTAAGCCTTGCAGAACACTCCTCCACTTGTGTTGACCAGCCACAGGAATATTTGGATAACTGAACATCTCTCTGACAGCTTCTTTTTTCCACCTTAATCATAAAAAAAAAAAAAAAAAAAAAAAAAAAAAAAAAGTGGTATGATGGAGTTGCCATTTTGCCCCAGCAGACTCTGATGGTCAGCAAACATCTTTGGCTCAGCACACTGCTTATTGTTTAGCTCTGGTTTTGAGAAAAGCAGATTGACTGTATATCTTCCTTCAGCAGTTGTGCTCATAAGGCCCACAGTAGCTCTGAGACTGAGTGGACACAAGTGTGAATAGGTACAATCTTCGCCCACCTGGCTGGAGACAGCAGTTCACAAATCACTTTTTGCCATACTGTGCATAAATTCCATGCTGCAAGAGTCAGAGCCAAGAAGAATTTATTTCTCTGTCCTTGTTCTTGGCCATCATCGTCCAGTTCAAGATTAGCTAATGCATTTTCCTCAGAAATGTAAAATAAAATAGCATCATCTAAACTAAGACCAATAATTTCTGATCAGAAAGGAACAACATGAATAATCCAAACATAGTGCAAACCCGAGAATATATTCACACACTCCCTCAGTATCATGTCTGCTACGTCAACAACACTGTTTATTTAATAAGGATATTTTCACAGAATCTAGAATTCCCAGTTATGGCTCAGATCTCATTTTGCTGTGTTTTGTGTGCAGAAAAGATAATTCTTTTATTCAGATGTTTCAAATCCCGTACTTACACATAAATCCATGTATGAAATATAGTACAAGAAGTGCTATATGTGAAGACAGTTTTTGCCAACTACAGTTTTCCAAGATGTATGTGAGATTAATGTGTTAGACTGACACTTGAACATGCTGAAGATCATAAGACATGTTTTATGGTGCATTAAAATCTCATAATAACAATTTCAGAGAGTTAGCTTGATGCATTATTCAGAGTTAAGTACTGTCTTCAGTGATAAGGGCTAACATGCCATCAGGCTATAATAAACTATAGCTTTGAAATATCAATTTTCATTTATCAGTAAGGTCATTTACATAGCTAAACTGAGAACATAATGATGTATTTTTTCACTATCTTGGAGCAAAAAAAAAATGAGCTTCTTTTCCAACATCCACAAAATGAAAAAAACATTCTGAGAAAACCGTTATTAAGTCATTTAACCTTTCATACAAAATAAATTGTCATGGATTTGGTTATAAAACTACAAGTACATGCATTCTGGTTTCTGATATTGAATGTAAGTAAACTAATTTAAACTCTAGGGGAAATACTGTATTCAGGCATAAATGTATTACTCTGACTGGGGGTTTGACAGATTGCATCTATTTATCTGTTACTTTTGTAAGCAACATAGAAAAGCCATGCAACCTTGCAGCATTCCTCTACAGCTTGACCCCAAAGAGGAATTCATCAGCATGGGTTACTTAATGCTGCATATTGTCCTTAATCCACATACAAAATACTGTGTTTTAAGGCCTTTAAGCTGATAAAAGGGTATGCTCATACAGTTAATGGGGTGGAAAAGAGGGCAGCTGATATAAGAGACGGTGAAAGGGGCACCAGATTAAAAAGCACAATTATCCTCAATCTCATTCTAACCTCCTCCTTCCTCATGCGCTTGAAGAGATTCAGGAAGCACTGCTGTTCTGCCCACTGCTCTGGAGAGATTCAGGCTACCTTCAGCTGCTCTGATGGCCAAAATTTCCTTGTTCACTAGCCATGAGTTTTTTGAAGGAATGGCCACAGACCACTAGGAATGTGTCCAGACTGCCACACACATGTGTGCCTTGGGTAAACCACAGATTTGTGCAACCCATTTCCCATGCTGCCAATGTCTTTTTATTTGGCAATTAACTTTTGGCATGTAGCAGCTTATGCACATGCAATTCCACCTCTGCCTTCAGCACAGAATCATAGCGAGGACACGGAAACCTCTGGACATGAGACACAGCCCAGGAATGGCACATGGACTTGCATACAGGTGCTAAAAAATCAGAAATTGCTCTCCACCTGGCTGGTGTGGTCCTAGGGGACAGCCAGTGCAGAAGTGCTCCTGAAAATTCTGCTACAGAAGCTATGGAGAAACAAACACCTCCTGGGCACAACAGGTCTGCACCCTGAGAGAGAGAGAGAGTGATGAGGCTTCCCATCCACAGCAGCACTTGACCCGCATCAAACCAATCATCCTGAGTCACTTGTGCCTGGATATGAGCTAGTGCCAACACTCCTTTATCCACTGTCTGCAGTGACATCTTTTATATTAAGACTAAACTGTTATTTACACGATAAACTTTAATTATAACAGCAGGCAGACCAGATCTAAAACAGTGACCTGGCACCAAGCTACCAGAGTTCAAGGAATGCCTGGATGGCACTCGTACCTAAATGATTTAGTTTTAGGTAGTCCCACAAGGAATAAGGAGTTGGACTCAATAATCCTTATGGGTTTCTTCCAACTCAAGGTTTCTGTGATTCTATGATTTAACTTGCTTCCAGGGCTTACTGCTTTTGATTTAAATGTAGAAGTTCACCCACTTAGTCAATCTCTCTGAAGTGTTCACCTGAAAGACAATATTGTGCTATTCTGTTTGTTCCATCATACAAGAAATTCAAGGTCTGCCACAGTCATTGTTGATTTTGTAATGTAATTTTACAAAGCTCTCAACTCCCAGGAAGCAGTCTATTGTGCGTGCACAAAGTCCAGTCATTTCAATAAGTAGGCCACTCCAGAAACAGTGGGAGCCCAGAATGCAGCAGCGCCTGCATCCTGATTTTTGATAGGATATTAACTTTAAGTTCAATGACAAAGACTGGCATATTTTGCACAAAGGAGAATTCACTTCTAGAGCCAGGATAATTTCTTGCCAGCTACTGTCCACAACATCCATTGTTACCACCAAAGTTTCTTCTCTGCTGTGGTTTCCTTGGAATACCTCTTCTTTCATTCATGAATAAGATCAGTTCTCTGCTCTTTCCTCTTCCTTTCTTTTGTTTTCCTTTCTTTTCCTTTCTTTTCAGCAACCGTGATATAAAAGAGAGAGGAAAGGTAGATTTAATATTTCAGATAAAAGATATTGCTAGGCTTTTTCAATGTATTTTATTTCAAAATGTATATGCAGGTGCCAGACACTTTTTACATGCTTTTGTGAAGGTGACAAACAGGCCTTCAATAATACAAGTTTAAATTAGTATTTGAAAGGTACTTTCTTTCTGTACCTGTAACCCTTTAACCTCTTCTATTTTCCCCTTCCTTCATTCCCTTTATATACATTGACATTGTTGGGGGGGGGGGGGGGGGAGGGAGGGATATTTTTATTTTTTATTACTGGTCCTATTAACAATGCAGCAGAATGAGACAGTGATGCACCTGTATAGAATAAAAGGATGTTGTTAGGCTGGTGTCAAGTCAGATTGGACTTTGAGGAAAGAATCAAATAGTATCCTTTGAAAATGATTGATGCCTTCTTCAGCTTTAGCTTAATAACTTTGTGTATTCTTATCAACAGCTTTGGGTCTGCTGCAGTGAAATTTCCAGCACAGCTCTTGTCATCCCTGCTGAAGTCGATTGTCAAGATTTTCATTTGGCTTAGGCTAGTGCAGGGAACAGAGATTAAAACTCCTGTGAGCTCCTGCAAGTTCCCTTCGTTGTTTCCAGCTGCAAGCAGGCAGAGGTAGTAACATCACTACTCTAAATCTAGTTCTGGGTAAGAATAAATATCCCTGCTTTTAAAATGCAAAGATATTACTCAAATCTGCATTTAGTTAAGGGAATGTCCCAAATTTCAATAGATCTTGTAATTAGTGGGTAGGTAGTACACTGATGCAGAAAAGAAATTTAAAAAACAGATGCAGAGATGCAGAATTAGGAGTCAAATTCTTGCCAGCACTGTCAGGTCAGAACTCCACCCCAGCTCCAGGACAACCCTTGATATGGGTACCAGAAAAGTGACATCATGCTGTAGGATTTTATTTCATCTCATTTGTTTTCAGACTCATTTGTCAACAACAAAAGACCAAAGTTCAAGCAAAATGCTAGGGTGTCATTTCTTTGGTAAGACTAGTGAGCAAGACTAAAGACACCTCCTGCAGATTAATGACTGGCTGGAACCAGCTAATCACCTCAAACCATTAACCCTAACAGTTATTAAGCTCCAGGAGCTAAACCAAGTCCTCAATCACTGTGGCTACTATTCAGCCCTCCTACTTACAGACCCATCCCCCAAATTCTTCCCTGAAACCCACTCCAAAAAATCAGCTCAAAATCTCATATGGGAATTTGTGTTACATGTGTTCAGGGAGATAAAATCCAGCTACACGGTTAACAAAGTGGTCCATTTTTCACCTATTTCAGAGTAATTTCGATTTCACATCACACACATGTCAGCACAAGGTACTTGTGGGCATTTAAAACCTGACACATTAGTTAATCAGGGCTCACTGGCCTTTCCACAGGTAATTTAGTTTATAACACAGCAGGAAACAAGAGGAACAGGACTGAGAGAAAGGAGCTGAGGGGAAGGGAAGCAGAAAACAGGGGGAAAAGCAGAAAAAAGCCTGCAGGAGATAAATCTGACCATTCAGCGTTCTGAAGAGAAACCAATTAAAAAAGTTCATTCTTGATGTATTCTGATAGACTTTTGCTTTGGTTTATTTTATAAACCTATTGTACAGTAGGCAGCCTGTTGTTTCCTCTAATCATCTGTTTCCATGACCTTCACCTTTCCATGCCTTCACCTTTATTGATTTAGTTTCCTTCTGAGTTTAATGCAGTCTCTGAGATTAAAACCATTTTTCTCCGGGATGAGTTAGTTAATAGTAGATTTGTTTTAAGCAGCAGAAATCATTTGGATTAGCAAAAAAAAAATTGTTTTTTGCACAGAAAGTATATTTCAAGTAAATAAAACCTCTTTACAAAGCCAAGCAGTAGAAGGGGGATTCTAGCACATAAACACAGCATCATTTTTAAAGTTTGAAAAAGAGAGTGAAATAAATAAAAGAGGCATTCTTTATAGTATATTTATTAGTGCTATCAAATACTGCAGGTTTAAAGAATAAGGTACATGGGATTTAATTCTCAGATGTTATTTTAATCAGTCTTATAGTTACAACAGGTAAAGAATTTTACAAGGCGAAGTAATCTTCCCCAAAAGATATAGTAATATAACTCTGTATTTTGCAAGTACAGCTGTAGAAATTATAAATCTAAACCAAAATTTATTGCAAGACTATAATAAATAGACCATAATTAATAATAAATAAATCCTTTAGAATTTATGGTTTTGATTTTATTATAGAGCTTATTTTCTCGTCTTTATTGCTGAACTAAACTCCCTCCTCCTTGGTGATATTTCATTCTCTGATGTCCACCCTCAACCTTCCATCACGCATTTTGATAAGAAAAGCACCCAGCTGCCTCTTGCACACAGTATATTAAACACTGCAAGCTGCCATCCCATAGTCATATGTACAGGGATCTGGTTCTGCAGCTCCTTTACTTCACTTGAAATCATAATGAATTATCAGAGAAAAACAGAACGAGCCAAACCCACTGCAGTAAATGGAAAATCATCTGTTGACCTCGCAGGGCTTTGAACTATTCCCTCCCTGACAGCAGACATTCATTTCCTGCTCTCAGCCTATGCCAGGGCAATACTAAATGTATAGCCCAACTCAGCTCTAGCACTTGGAAACAGAAAAAACCAGAGAGCACATGCAGTACAAATTAATATACCTATATTTATTGTAACATACATAAAATACAGAAGGAAAAAAAGTATTTGCCATTATCCTAATTGAAAAAGAAACTTCAGATAAATCTTCACTAACAATTTTTCTCAATTATTTTTTTGCCATTATTTTTCCATTATTTTTCCATTACCATAGTAAAATTTCTGTTCAAAAAAGAAAAGGCTGTCATGAATTAATTATACATTTATCTTATAAATATTTGAACTACATATTGCTTTCTGTTAAAATTGTACAAATTTACTGGAAGAGAAACCAAATGGCAGCTACAGAAACACACTTCCTGTTGATGACAAAACCTGAGCTCTGCATGCTTACAGATTATCATCTGTTGTTTAGAGCTTCCCCTGTATAGCTTCAGCTGTGTTTTCCCCAACTATTGTTTTGTTTTTATCCATGGGAGTTTTCTAGAATTCCTCTGAAATAGAACAATTGGGGGGAAAAGAATTATTGAATGTTACTATGGTAACAAACAAAAGAAAAATAAAAAGTAATTTAAGCAGACCACTGAATCAGGGCACAGACCAATGCACTGGTGCTTTGTCCACAAGGAAAAGCAACGCAGGGACCTATTTAAAGGTGTTGAACTCAGAGAATACATTAATAATGTACTCTTTTGCTTAGAATTGAGAATTTTTCTCTACTCAGAAGCTGTAATGTATTATGTGTGGCATTAATTAGCACATGTATCTTTGTGTAATATATATCCTCCTTGGAGACTGTTTTAAGATAACATCAAGGTCACATCATTGCATGCTCAAAAATCAAAGTCAAAACTAAAAGAAATCAACAGAAAAACAATTACAATTGCATATGAGCTTTTTCCCTCCTTGCGTACAAAAATAAAAGACTAATTAGTCAGTCAAATGCCATTTCTTGCATTTGACAGCAGAAAAGGCCTTCTGGGTTAATGAGACTGATCTTCAGCTATTTCAAGCAACCACACTTGTATAAACAAAGATGTGAAAACACTGGACTCCTTAAAACACCTATGAATTTTGCCATTATGATCTCGTCAAGAAGCTGTCCCAGAGCTTCAATCCTGTGATGTCTCTAAAACATCTTCCCATCTACATTCAGTTTTATTCGTTTCCAGGTCTTATCTACCTTTTTTCCCAGAGCACATACTGTCTTTAGTTTAAAAGACTCCTGTCCCTCTTTGGTGTCTGAAGTACCATCACACAGTCATACAGAACCTTATTTTCCCTCTTCAATCTTTCTCATATGAATCCAAACAGTTGGGTTTGGTCTTCTTTATTTCCAACATCTACTCTTCTTTCACTTATAGTCCTGTAGACTACAATCCTGTCATCCTCTTCAGTTGTTCCTATGTAATTCTACTCTCACTGAATAGCAACAAAGTCCAGGTATGGTTTACCTGAACTCTGTTTAATTAGATTCATGAGGTTTGACATCATTAGGAATAATTCCTATGATACATTGTGGAAAACATCATCATACTATCCTTCTCTTAGGCTCTGTATCAGTTCAGACAACCTTACCAATTCATGTGTGTTTGAAAACACCTTGCTAAACTATGTTTAAAAAGAGTATGACAGCATTATATCTTTTCATGAAAATTAGAACTGAGACTTTTAATTTAACTGGTTTTCACCTCTTCCCTTTACAGGGCAGTATATTTTATCAAAATATCTCTACTACATAAAATGACCTTTGTGAAACCCAGTGTTTACCAGCCATCAAAAGTCCTTTTTTATCCTACAATCAGAAACACAAAAGAGAAGGCATTTTATTATTTAACAGAATGGTCACAATATGGAACCCTTACAGAGATCAAAACAAATCAGATAAAAATATTTGATTCTAATTTTCAGATTCTTTGTTCAGTATATATTCCATATGTGATACTTATGTCCATATGTGAATGATGATGTAGTTATTCTCAAATCCTTCTCTTTGTTGGAAAATCCCTGAGAAACAAGGGGACAGAAGAAACAGAAGAGAAAAAGAGGTTATTTTCATGGTAGGAGCTCATTAGAAGAGATAGTGGCAGACTTGAATAGCTCAACTGTTTCCATCATCTTACTTGCAAAGAAAGCAAGCAAATAAAGCCTTGGGTATAATGGTCTATAAACAGCTTGCTTTAAAAGTAATTGACAACCTCGATTGCTATGATACTTCAGTCTCAGGGGAGAGAAGCTGAAATGCTCTCAGCACAGTGTTGGAAGCCCTTTTTCCTTATTCACTGCCAGAAAGAGTCATAAGTATTTTATCCTTGTGTTGCACATAATTGTAAAGCAGGTGAAACACAAACTACAACAGTGTAGTTTAGAAATGAAGAGTAGATTTGATAGATTTTTCACCACAAAAGCAAATTCTTTGAACCAAGTGTACATTTACATCCCTGCAATCATGGACACTTTGATAGGGATTTAGTCCATGAATGTGCTCAGCACTTTGGCTGATACATTTCTCTTTCAGAGCTGCAATTTTAGAGTTGTTCAAAGGCTACAGAGTAAAGTATGGCCATTGACCACGCTTCAGTTTAAAAACACAGAGCAGTAGCTCAATGTCACCTTGAAATAACAGAGGGCTGTATGGGATAATGGATCTGTATATTTGCAGTATAGAGTTCACGTGGGTGTGAAGCGAATGGCATTAGCAAAACTGGGCAAGGCATCAGCAAGCGAGTTGTGAGCTTTCCTTGCCTTGGTCAGGGTCTGCTTCAGCCCTGTTACTGCAGGCCAGGGCACAGACCTCCAGATGAGTCACTGCTGTGACAAGAGTTTCTCATGATCAACAAAGACAAAAAGATGAAGCCAAACTCACTGTCTCATGTTTTCTCAACTAGAATTTGGTTGCAGGTGTCTACAGAGGAATCTAAATTAATAATAGCAAAGCATTTCTTGGCTATAGGAAATAATAGCTCAAAAATACAAACTACTGCGCCTCTGTATCACCACTATGACATAATAAAACAGATATAATCACTTTTTTTTTTTTTAATTAGTGTCCTAACTGTAGAAAAGAACATTACAAATCAATGAAAATCACAAATAGCAGCTCAGAGATGCACAGATGGGTCCAGTACCAGATCAAATAGCACACTGGCACATCAGCAGAGGTGAAGCAGAAGAGTTAATGTATGAGTACCAGAGCTGGCACAGCTCACAAATGATGAGCATAAAAGCCAAAGAGCTGCTCTGCCAGCCCAACCTCTGAAAGCCACAGCAACAGCTAAGGAAGAAGTGATGGGACATTATGAAGGAGGTGCACACCAGCTCACAGCAGCTCCCTGGGCCAGAGAGTGCTCCTGCCAGCAGCTAGCTCTGAGCACGGAGGAGCAGGGATGTTAGTATTCTGTACAGACACCCACCCTACTGACTAATCAATAACGCCCTAAGGATGTATAAAGGTGCATCTTCAAAGGCACCCTTGTGACTCTTCCACTTGTTTCTGAATTTAAGATCTTGGAGGGCACGTGCTGACTCTCCCGTGCTGCTGCTCCAGCCTACAAATAATAAGAAAAACCCTATTGCAATGTTTCATGGTGGCTTTGATGCTCTATTATTAGGAAGAGAAGACTTGCCAAGGCTGAACTTGAAACCTTTTTCAAAAATGGCAGTTCTTTAATTTGCCATCCAAACCCCTCCTAAAGCTAGGGAAAAAATCTGGCTATTGGGTGATTAGTGTTTTGAATATGCAAAATTATAAAATTCTTCCACATCTACCAAGGGAGACAAAAGAAGGCTAATTTGATTTTTTTTTTTTGCTTTCTTTTCTTTTCTTTTCTTTTCTTTTCTTTTCTTTTCTTTTCTTTTCTTTTTTCTTTCTTCTTCTGCTAATGAGCCTTGAACAGATTAATACAGAATCATACAGAATAATCCTGAGGTTGCATTAGTATTACCTTCAAGCTAAATGCAGCCTTAGTCACATTTACCTTATACTTGTTTGCATTGCAATATTTACCACAGAAATATGATTTTAATTCAACTCAGACCTGCTTAATCTGTGTTGCTTATCCATATGTCTGGCAAGATGAGAGATTTAAGTGGTAACTAATCTAAACAACACTGATTTACTCATCTAAATTTATATTAATGCAAGTGAAAAATGACCTCAGCACGTGTGTCCAATGAAGCAGGATTGATAAGTAGTGTGTAAAAATCTAGAGCTAAATTGTCTTAATTGATCTAATTTGTTGGGTCTTCTCATTGTTTAATACTTAGATTCCATCCATGAAAAAGCCTGAGTTTGTGTGTATATATATAGAGAGAGAGAAAGAGAGAGTGTTCTGTAGGGAGATGCAAAAAGCATTAATTAAATTATGTAAGGGATACAATACAACTCTACAGCTTCATAATTTGATTATAATCTTGAAGAAGGCTTTGCAAATATGAAAAAAGAAACCTTTAGTCAATCATAGATGTGTACTGAGCAAGAAAATGTTCTTGATCAGAGGAATGGCGCACACTGAGACTTTCCTCCTGTAGCGTGGGCTGCTAAATATGAATCTATTCCCATAGAGATGAAAGCTGAGGATGAGGGGCAAAGCTAATCCTGCCTAGATCCTGCCTAGATTTTGACCTATGGCTCTAGGAAGAATAGTCACTTCAGACAGGAAAAGCAAATACTATTATTCAGTAGTACTACTGCTGAATACTACTATTCAGTATAGGTTTTTTTCTGTGTTTATGTGCAAAATCTTTTTTCACCCTGAATAAAGTGCTTATTCAGCTCTTTGCCCCTGAAATTTTCCCCCTTCCCCCACACCTACTCTTCGTACACACTTCAGATCAGTCGTTCTCAGTTTTATCTAGCCTAGGCATAAATTTGTTTTCTGAGGGTGGCATATCTGATGTTCATGGGGAAACACTCTGGTTTTTCAAAATTCAAAGAGCATCTTTCTCTGTAAGTGCAGTATTTGGAGTAGGTACTTAATTGTTTTTTAATTTCTTTACACCCATAGCATGAACGAGTTAAATCCTATTCCTATTATTCAGTTTTCTTATACCTACTCTATCCTACATCCATCCTATTGTTTTAAGACCAAGGTGTGAACAGAGAGGAAGATTCAAGCATTTGTTTCGTCTTTCAGGTTACACATATAATCATTGAATCATTTAGGTTGGAAAAGAGCTCTAAGATCATTGAGTCCAACTCTAACCCCAGCAGCACCATGTTCACCACTACTAAACCATGTCCCTAAGTGTCACATCAACACTTTCTTTGAAGACTTCCAGCGGTGATGACCATTTCCCCGGGCAGCCTGCACAAGGGCTTGAGAACTCTTTTGGAGAAGAATATCTCAATATCCACCTAAAATCTCCCCTGGCCATTTGAGGCCATTTCCTTTTGTCCTGTCACTTGTTACTTGGGAGAAGAGGTGGATCTCTACCTGTCTACAATCACCTTTCAGGTAGTTTTAGAGGTCTCCTCTCAACTTTCTTTCCTCCAGGCTGAACAACCCCAGCTACCTCAGCTGATACAGATCTTCAGCTGATTTTTGTGACGCACAGACAGGCACGTTTTCTCTACCACTTTCCATACAGTTCTCCCTCCCTATCCAGTCTCTCTTGATAAAAAAATGACTCCAGAATTAATTTAGAGGGGAATATGGACCTGCTGCTTTTGTAAGGGGGTGGACCTACTTACATTTAATGTGATGAATCTCCGTTTACCTGGATGCAGAAACACACACTGGAGTGCTAACCTTCACTGCCCAAAACGCATCACTTCCAAGGTCATTTATCAGTAGAGGCAGAACCAATCAAGCACTTTCACTGCTTCTTCTGCCTTGTTACAAGAACCTGGAAATGTGGGTCAGATGGATGTACCACTGTCCTGCAAAAGGCCACGCAGGGCAGCTGCTCCAGTTCAGCCTTGCTGAATCCTGTGCCCAAACCTTAGTGATTTATTTGTTTTTCTGAAGGCTCAGAGGGATGTTTTAGGGAGCTGTGTCCAAGTCACAACACAGTGCAATCTTATTTCAGTGAGAACCTCAGCTGTCCACAGCACTACCTCCCAAACTCTTGTAGTCAGCCAAAGATGCGAGATGTTCTTAAGGCAGAGGATAAATGCAAAGCTGTTCCAGGAAAAGCCACAACAGATTAGATTGAGTTATGGAAGTGTTTTCTGATGTAAATCCTTCATATTTTTAACCCTCCATTCTTGCAAATGCCTTCTTCATTTTGTCTCAAGACTTCTGGAAAAAAATAGGATCAGATCTGTGAAATTCAGGCAGTTTTTGTTAGTTAGCTAGAAATGAAGGATGAGCCAAAATCAGGCATGAAATTGAAAACTGTTCTCTCAATGATAAGGAACACTGTCAGAGACCTTCGATGAAACACTTGACCTAACAGCCTTTCTGTCTCTAATGTCATTGATTAAAGTGATCATTAGCAATTTTCTTAATTATGCATAATATTTCTGGTTATCTGGATTTTTTGCTTTGTCCCCATCAAGTTCTTGCAGATCAATTTCATCTTTTCTTAGTTTATTGCTAGGTTTTAATATAAAAGATTAAAGATATAATTATCTTCATTGCATGTCTGTAGAGCACCAGGCTCCAAATTTGCCATCAATCCACATGAAAAAAATATTTTACAGTATCCCCAGATTCACCTCCTCCAATTATTTAATTTGAAAACAACAACATAACATTTGAAAAGAAACATTAAAATAAGTAATAAATTATAGGCAAATGCAGAGGATGAGAGAAATGATCATGCTAGGTTTTTCTAACCACAATAATCTGAAAGGATTTGACATGTACAGCCCATAAATGTCCCTTATACACTTATTGGTCAGGGAAGACAAAGGCTGAACCAGAGATCCCCAAGCTAACAGCAATCTGAGTCCCTTGGCTCACACACAATGACCACTGATATTCCAGGTTATTACTCTTCCTACAGATTGCAAGCCTCAAGCCAAAGCTGCACTGCCTCAGTGTCAAGAGTTTTTCCAGCCCCTTGTTTCTGCTGCGTGCTCTCTTCCAAAGTTGCAAGGACAGATTGGACAGAGAATGGGAAGGAAGGACAGCTAACTGGGGCCAAGCATTAAGGAGCAGTCTTTCCTAAAGAACAGATAAAATTAACAGCACTCTTTTTAATAAACTAATAAATTAATAAAATTCACAAATTAACATGTAGTGTGGGAAAGTTTGCTGTACCAAACTGATAAATATCTGTGGGCTTAACAAACTTTTGCAGTAATGCTACCCTTTGTCAGCCTTGGTATTTGCCTAGAAAAAGTAATGGGATTTTTTCTGACCTACCTATTCAGATAAACTCAATTTTGGATATGATTCAGTATTCAATTCTCTATAGTCCTAAAATCCCCACATGGCATGGATGCCATGTGCTGTTTGTTTTACCTAGAACAGCTGGTCCCTGCTGGGTGGGGATATTCTCTCTAAGCTGGATGCTGACACTGAGCCATACTGCTTTTACAATTAAGCAGCAGATACATGTCACCAGCCTGCTGCCTAACATCCTTTGCTGAGCTTTGGTGATTTCTTTAGGGACAGTTATATTCATTGATGGATACAGTGATGCCTTAAATGGATGTTTCTCAAACATCTCTTTGCTCTTATCTCACTGTTTAGAAAACAACACTAGCTGTTAGTCCCAATTTCATCAGCAGATAAACAAGTCATCTTCCCAAGATTCTGTCACACGCTGACAAATAGGTATACAGGTACAATGCCTTCAGCGGAGAGGCTGAGATTATGTACAAGCAACTTTTTACTTCACTTCACTGGCCAGAACCACTTCAGTTTTGTCCAGCTGTTTTTCATCAAAATCTTGCATAACGATTTTCACCCTGTCATTTTACAGATGCAAAGACATTGGTTTTTAGCAAAATGCCTTCTCCATTCTCCTGGCAGCTACAATATGACATTGTTTTGTCCTGGATCATAAACAATGACCATATTTTATCCTGTGATATTTTCATTTTGATCTGGAATTTAGTTGATGCTTTGAGCAATATTATGAAAATATTAAACACAACAGTGCAGGGTGTGATTTCCGTTTCATGGTATTGCTCCCCTCTGAATATACTGCTACTGTACTGCGGTGAAAGGGGACTTGTCACATTGTTAGTAAGGAAATAAGTGACATGAAACTTAAGAAAAAGATTTAAATGTGTTTCTGGGTAAATATTTTGGGTTTTTTCTGATTTCACCACATGTCAGGAATTTCAAAATAATTTTCTAAGGATCTCCTAGCCCCTCTCTTCACACAGTGAAACTTGACATTATACTGTTCCACCAATACATTAGATTAAATCTGCAGAAGAAAAGGATAAATCTTCCCAGAAAAATCTGTATTTTGAAAGTCTATTTGCAGATTGGTATTACCTTACACAGCAGACGTGAAAGTGAGGAAGATTTTTTCTGAGGATTCCTCTCCCTCCTCTTTTTGCAAGTGTAAGGCCTGTGCTAAACTAAATACACTAAGAACCTTAAGTTAAAGAAATGTCTGACACTTGTAATGATTGAAGGTCCTCAGTGCTTCAAGACTGGGATCTTAGAAGAAGAACTTTGGGGAATACCTTTTTAACTTAATGTATCAGTATTTTCTGATTGATCTGCAGGTTTTTGTACTTTCTTGGTTTGGGTTGAGTTTTTTATTTTGTTTCCCTACTTTCTGTTGCTAATATTGATGACAAATGTAACTGATAATAAGGAGAATGGATGATAACATAGTTAAAACTAGAAATGCTGCGAGAATCACAGCTATAGCAAGGGCTGTTTAAATGTACTTGTCATGCTGTAATTGTCTATATACCTTTCTTTTAAACTGGTATTAAAAAGTACTAAATAATTCCATTCACTCCATCATGAGGCAGGAATTGGATATGACAAAGCAGATGAAAGTGAAAAATATCTTGTCACTCTTGGGTTAACCTCTCATAGAAATAAATGGGCACATTCTCATGTTCAACAAAAAGGAAGATAATGGACAAGTGAAAAACATTTCTTTTTCAATAGTTTATTTGGGCCTGAGCCACATCAGTTATATCAGTTTTTAAACCTTTTTTCGGTTATTTGCCACTGCATCAAACATAGTAGTCAACATAGCTGACCAACTGTGATTTCAGATGGTAATGTCTTTCAGAAAGTGTCAGCTATAGAGTCATAGCTATGGTGCAAGAGCCCAGATTAGCATTGCTCACCTCAGTAAGTGTGCCAGTCAAAATGCGTGTTTTAGTCTCATCACAAGCATTTCGCCACTGAGTGGCCTTGACAACCAATTATCTGCCTTTTTATGGTGTCTCTCCTTGAAGGAAAGAGCAAATAACCAAACTTCAAAGTAATAAGATCAGCTCCATAAAACAAGAAAAAAAATAAGCCAATTATTAAATGCTGCTGTGTTCTACTGAGGTGTTTTTAAGTCTCCTCAATCTGTTCTGAAATGCACTAATCACATTTATCTCCACAACCTACCAGGTATTTGCTTAGTGATATTATATTTTTATTACCATTTATAACTGTAACCTGTGGAAATGTTACTAAGAACAAACCCAATTCCTCATTAATAGCAGCAAAAAAGGCAGATTACTTTTCAAGGCTTTATTTATGCTATTTTGGGATTTACTGGTACTTTACATGCATATCTGGATTTAGCAATCCGGTTTCTACACACATACAACTGTGCATTAGAAGAGAGAAGCTATGACATTGAATCAGCTTGTTTGCTAAGAAGCAAAAATATCCAAGGACTTCAAATGGGAAAGAATCCTATGACAGCCATGAGAGACAGCTAGAGCAACAGCTCCCTGCCTCCCTCACTTCAGCAGCACTGGAACAGCTGAGATAGAGCTGCCTTTGGCTGAGCCTGTGCTTTAAGAGTAGCAGGAAAAAACCCTCAGAAACTAAATGCACTCAGCAGTAAAAGAAATTTAGAGACTACTTGGGTATTTCAGAGTGGCACGCGCCACTCTCTACTCAATTTAATGGAGCCCCCCTACAAAAAGACAGGCTGGGAGATCTGCCAAGTGAGGCTTGAAGAAGACAGAACTATTATTATAAAAGAAACCAAAAAAAGCTCTATCATAAAAGGGATTCAAATTTTTCTTATACATAGTTCACTACTCACATATCACAAGTAGATTCCACAAATTATTTTATATAGAAAACAATCAAAGTCAGTAGGATATTTTCTCAGCTTTTCAGACTAAAGGTTTTATACACTAGAAATGCATAATATCAGATAATTCAGGACTTCTATTTCCTCCCTCAGCTGTTTTTCTCTTGATGCCCTGTTCTTCAGGCACATGTAGCCTAATATGGGCTTTGTCTGCAAGGATACATCACGTGAGAACTGGTCAAATCTGTTGTGGAAGAGACAATTCTCCACAAAAGAGCAGGAGCACCAAGAAAAAGAAACCTCTCAAAGTTCAACAGTTTCTTTCCATGAACCCATGAAATCATAATTTAAAGAGATGATAAATCAAAATTTAAAATATTAAAAACACCACATATGAAGCTTCATTGACAGTGGGTATTGGAGAAATGTAGATGTATATAATAAGTGTTTAAAAGTGTTTCTGAATCAAGGGGATGCTTGGGAGTGGGCTTAAAAATTAGTGAAATTGCTGTCTTATCCAAAACAGGGAAGAAAACAGGATTAGGCAGCTACCAAACCTAAACTGTATTAGAAGAAATGTATTTACATCTGCTTAATAAACACTTCATAGTTCACTGAAGGAACTGGCTGCAGCCCATTGCTCTTCATCAATTGTTTTCCATTTATGTATGGATTTGATTGAAGAAATTCCTAATATCCTGTAATTTTGGAAAAACCTTGTTTTGCAAAGGATCATCATCTTGATGGGAGGATATGATGCATTATTTATTTTCCTTCTTACCACCCCATCACTGTGATCTCAGGTCACATAAGTAAGCATCTGAGAAGATAATCTCCAGGCTTCCCTATATCCAAGTCTTCCAACCATTGGGCTGTTAGCTGTACTCTTTCCCAAAAAACACGATAATTGCTATCCCTCTTACATCCATATAATCTCAGAAATGCCTCCATATTTTTGACACACTATTCTCCTTTTTTTCATAACCCTTCTCCTATTTCAGTAGCCATTTCATGCTTCCTGACCTGCCTTCCTTGTTAATGCACCCAAAATGCTGCCTTGACCCTGCCTGGCTTCTTTTTCCAGTCTACCCAGGCCATCCACATAAGTCCACAATCTTTCCTTGGAAATCAGCACAATGGCTTAATTCCTGTGGCATCACATACAAAATTATTGCTTTCAAGCCACCACAGAATTTATGTTACCTACTGACTTTCCCATGCTGAGACCCCTAACTTGCTCATTCCTTCCACACATGCTTTGGACTGTTCTTCCACAAACCCTGTGCTGACAAAGGTGTGCTTGTAATGAGACCCCAGTTATGTGACCAAGTCTGCTTCTTCTGTCCAGGTCTCATCATAGAACCCATTCCTTTCAACTGTGTCCCTATTTTTTCACCTCCCTTTCTGCACTGTTTCATATTTATCTCATTAGATATTCAGTAGGTTTCTTTTTAAAAAGAAAGAATGCAAAATAAAAATTAGATTAGTTTGTAAAAGACTCAGACTAACTTCACTAAATTTTCAGTCAGTAAAATTTCTCAAAAAGTCCTGTAAAAGTTCTACCAGTCCTTGGTCAACAGAGGTGATAATCTTTTCAGCACAAGAGCTTTTTCTTTTATTATATTGTACTACACCATACTACTAGAATATATATATAATATATAATATATAATATATAATATATATTTATTATTCTATACCAAAAGAGCCTTAGTGTCACTATAAATGTAAATAAACAGCATGATATGCTGCTTACAGATATTATAGATATCTGAGGAAGCAAAAGATGAAGCCCAAGTAATGGCCTGAGATTCAGGGGCTTTCAAATTAATTCAGGATTTACCTGTATGTAAAACCATGGATGTGCCCAGATAAGTGATTTATGTTTCTGTGGCTCTCTGTGGCAGAACAATACTGAGTTTCCCTAGCATCACTATTCTGCCATCTCTACCATTAACACTGTAAACTACTCAGGGCAGAGTGCTCCTCACTACATATATGGTGCCTGCAGCAAAGAAACTCCAAATTCTTCTGGGCTCCTGGGCTTTAACATATTATAAATGTTTCATTAAGAGTTTACTAGTAATATAGTAGTTACTGGTAATGCTGAAAAATGCTTTTCTTTCTTTTTTTTTTTCTTTCTCACAGACATAGGGACACACACCCCATTCACACAGGCTTTCTTTGGCTGCTATCACCACCACACACTGACCTTTGAAATATGGAAATAAAAGTGCTCAGAAATAAAGCTGGCAGCAACAGCAGCCCGACTGTCTTCATTTAAAATCTGAAACAAGTGGGGCCATAGTTTGCAAGCTGTCTTCATAATTACTTGAAGCAGTTGTCACTCTGGCTCTAGTTTGTTCATTACACCCCAAACAAACAGCTGATATTTGTTAATAAGCCACTCTGTTGAGGCAGGGTTCTTTATTGTGAGGAACCCTGCAGCTGCAAGTCACATGCAGTTCATAGTATTTCCTGATTTCCTTTGCTTTATTTGCTTCCCTGCCTTCCCTTTACAGCAATGTCTTTTTTACCAGAGAGAGAGTTAAAAACACAATAAGGTAAATATTAACTGACATAAAGCTTGATAGGCTTAAGGTTTATGACCCAAATCTGGTTCCCATTAAACAAATACTTTTGCTGTTGTAAAGAATGATTAGCAATAAGAAAGTCATGGATGGAATTTGAGACTTCTGCTCTCCAGTGAAACAACTGCCACTTAGAGTTCAGCACCCTCCCTCTGCAGTTGCCTGAAAGGGAAACAAATGGATGGCATCAATCTGAGCAGAATTGGGTGATTTTGGTGAACTTCCTCTCACTGCTGCTTTGCATCCTGAAAATGGAGGCTGTGGCTATTGTTCTGCGATAGTTTACACTCAGCTGGCTGGTGGTTGTGATCTTCTCTGATGAGCTACTGGGTGAAAGGTTCCCTTTCAGTCTGCACTTGGCAGGTCTCCATGGCTGCTGCTGGAGATGAAAGAATGGAGAAGGTGTGCAGAAAGCAGAACTGGTTTCCTCTCTGCTGTATGAGGGAAAAAAATCCTGTCTGATAAGGCTGTTTTTAGCTTACTCTGGCAACATGATCTTGAAAGAATAAAAACAATAAATGTGCTCCAGCAGGCCAAAGAAGCTGACTGTGTTGTACAGGACTAAACTTAAAATAAGCTCTAGATGTGTGAACAGAGATCTCAGCCAGGTCATCTTCACAGCAACAGTCACTGAAAGAAATAATAAAATATCTTTTAAAGTAGAGAAGAAAAAATGAAAAAAATTAAAGATTTTAAATGTCACATATTTCATTTTGATAGCATCTCTTAATCCCTTTCTCATTACTTTCAGAGAATGTTTATATGCAAAAAGCCCTGTTTGGCAGTCTTTCAGGTTATATGAAAGATGTTATTGGTTGTCCTTGTTGGAAGGGCAGAATAACTGAGATGTTGTTACTGCAATACTTTAAAATGTGCATAAGACAGTCAAGGTAAGAAAATACCTGTAAAGGGAGAAAATGTAATTTATTTCTTTCCTGTTGAGTTGTAGGTCCAAGCTCATTGGTGTGGAACACACACCCAGCACATTGTCTAGTGTGGTATATGTGCATCCAGCAAATATGTAGCAATGCTGAGCTATTTGAGATAATGCTTTATCCAGACAATGCAAAAGATGCATTCCTAATCAATCTAATCAAGCCAATCAATCTTTCCATTAAACATGAGACAAGGAGAAAGAAGGAAAGTGAGAGGCAGTGCAGGTGGTCTTGTAGGTAGGGATGGTAAAGTCATGTATAATCTAAGAACTTTGAGAAGGCCAGGGAAGGAGGTAAAGACTCGTGTGTTCTTCTCACAGGAAAGGGGTGAAAAAAGTAAAGCTTAATGGAGTGAAACTGGGTAGGAGGTGGAGCACATTACATGAAGTTTTCCATTCAGTCACTTCCAGACTTCTGCTAAAAATCTATAAATATGCAGTATGTGGAACAAGTTAGCTTTTCATTATTCACAATTTAGGCTTTTACTTTCTCATTATCTTTCACACAGAGGCATATATCGCTTGCTCTGGACAGAGCTTACTTTGTCTTTCTGCTCTTGTTTGAGTCTGACATTTATACTTTGCATATAAGGGGTCAAGTTAGACCTCTGTTAATTTGACAAGCACTGGAAAAACCAAGAGTCTGAAAAAAAATGGGAATGAACAATCCATAATCCCAGCCTAGAATATTTGCCACAAATACAATATAGTATTTGCTAAGTGGAGATATGTCTGCAATACATCCTTAAGAAGGGGCCAGGAGAACTTCCCAGGTCTGATGCTGAGATAAATGCCAAGTTGTGAAATCCAGTCCTTCTGTGCTTGCACTTTCAGGTGAAAAAAAGGGGAATCATGAGGCAAGAAAGGGAATTTCAAAGTATACAACCAATTCCCAGTCTACAGTGTTAGGGACAGCACTGCAGGGAGTATCTGTGCCTTCCTGCTCTGCAGGCTGGGCATGATCACTGTGACCTTGTCTCCGACAGCACCAAGCCAGTGCTGCAGTGGGTTATCTGCCAGTACAGTCAGAGACAAATTCCTTTTGTCCTGATGGCAGTTTTCTGTAATTTTGATCAACCAGAAGAGTTTTTTTCCATTTCTACGTAAGTTAAACCATGCCCAACGCTAACCGCACTGCAAGGATGCAGAAATAGCAAGAACATCATGGGTTAAACTTGCAAGCTATTTTATTTGTTTAACAATTCCATCCCAAGTATCATTGAATTGTTTGTGGGAAGGGTGAGGTAGAAACATGATGCTCCAGTAGATAACCCAATATGAGTAATTTATTACAAGGCATGAGCTTCCACTTGCACCCATCCTGTGTTTCCTGGTTTTCTTATGTGCATAAATAAAGCAAGCTTCACTGGAGCTTTGGTAAGTCTGCCAAGTCTTTCCAGCAGAAGATTTTCAAATTATTTTCCTTAGCAGCTCTGCCAGTAAGTGCAGCCAGTGGAAAGACAGCAGAATGTTTGTAAGGAAAGGGTGACAGCAGAGTAGCAATTTCCTAATATCCTTCTCCAGACATACCCTTCAATGACCAGAAAACTTTTTATGCTGGGAAATTTTAAAAGCAGGGGATACAGCTGATGAAGGTCGGGGGGGACATGGCAGTGTCAAGGGCTGCCAGAAGAGAGAGGCACTGGGCATAGAACTGATGACCAAGCTGAATCTTCTACAGAAAGTTTAAGATTTATTGTTTGAAAGACTGAGGCAGTACTATAATGATCTAGAAATACATGTTAGAAGATAGTGTTAAGCATTACAAAAGGCTCTATATCTCAACTGGGGAGCAATGTTTCTAGAAAAAACGTCAAATTTATTTCCTTTCAGTAGGTGTTTCTTTTGTCTCACTAATTAAACTGCCTGCTCATACTGAGACAAACACCATAAAGCTGTTGTTACCTCTAAGTGGACTGAGGGCAGTCAAAAGCCAAAGTAAAATGCATCTTAATAAAACAACACTGCAACCAGTGTGTATTGAACTCTTAGTACCCATTTTATACTTGTATGAAATATGTTTTAAGAGGTGAAGTTTAAAAAGCAAGTATCTAACAGGGAAATTTTTTTTGTTTCCCCCATTTTCTCATTTTCCCTCTGTTTTCTGAATATATTGTATTATTTAAATCTCTTACAAGACAGCGTTGTCCTTCAATTTAAATCCTGACAAAGAACATTAGAAAAAGTGACAAGACTATCATTCAAATGAAAGGGTCACACTAGTGGCTTGTTACTTCATTTTCATGACAAAGATTGCATATGACATTTAATACCCAACATCTTTCAAGAAATATAGTGAAGTGCTCCACCATTTTGACCTTTTCTTGGGTCTTTATTTCTGATTGGCTCATCCATTCCCCTCTTTCCCTGGCATTATGGCCCTATCAATCAAGGAAATAGAGATTACAGTCCACTCTGAAACAATGCATATTTAAGGGAGGAAACATTAGGCCCCTCTGCATCTTCTGCAGCTTAAAGTTGTTATAAATAGGTCACTGGAAAATGTCTCCTTTTAATTATTCTTCTCCAGCCTATTGCAACAAATGGTACAATTATATAAACAATAAACTCTTCAGGATTGGCAGAGATACTGTGTCCACAGCACCTAACAACATCCCTAGGCAACGGGTTTGCATCAGGAATGGATTTCGCACAACTAAACCAAGAATGCTCACTGAGGGGCAGCAGCTTTTGTTCATTTCCAGATCAACCTTTGTGCTACAGCAGATTGCTTTCTCTTTTGTTCTCCCTCCCTTTTTTCCCCACTCTGTGTGTATTTTTGGGGGGAGGGCAGGCAAAACTCAAATAACACTTTGAAAATAGCCACCTGTAAAAAGTGTTAATTAGTAACACCTAGTTGTTTGGTGGCAGTTTTCAACTGTAGATCTTAAAGAACTTCCCAGAAGTGGGAAGGGGTGTTTTTAGGAATTCCTTGTGTTTGATCCAGAGTCCACAGTGGAGCTAGAAGTGGAATACAATTTTCCCCATTTCCCATGCTGAGAGCTACTCCCTAGGAACCAAAATCATGACTGAAATTGCACTGATAAAAACATGCATTTTGGTTTCTAGAAAGGTAACAGGAAACAATGAGGAACACCAGAGAGAACCACCTGCCTCTCCTTTATTCAATGTTGCTGTATTTCCTCACAAAATAAACAGTGGGTTGTAAACTGCAATTCACAGGAATGACAAATAGACCAAGGGGTTTATGGTCACTGGTGACTGGCATCAGCTCTGAATTGTGCTCTGTGGTGACCAAACCCTTAGCCACGACACTGAAGATATGGTGAAGTACCATTGAGGTTACCAGGAGACAGTGCTCTGTTCAAGCAACTCAGCAAACAGATTGGATTACATTCATACAGAGGAGGAAAGGAGCATAAATATAGGAAATTAACTAATAAGAATTTTGGGGAAAGAATTTTCAGAAATTCACAGAGAGCTATAAAGACAGGCTGACTGAAAAAAACATCAATCTGAAATAGGGGAAAAAAAAGAAACCCCATTTTTTTCATCATTGCCTGTGCAGTGTCAGCAGCACGTACACTCCATGGATGCAACCCTGCAGTGAGGGCTGCATTTGGCCTTTAGTCATCCAGTACATGCTGGGCTCAGCACCTCGTGAGGTTTGAGGAAGCACAGTGAGCTGTATGAGCAGACCGTGATGCTGGATGAGAACCAGCCACAATTACAACGAGGGCAGGACCAAGTGAGGGAGGGGAGAGCTCTCTTCTGCTCTCCCTCAGGTGCTCAGTCTTTGCCAGCACAAGAGTCATTGGTTCTTCCAGAAAATGCTAACACTGTTTATTGTGTCTGCTTTCCGGCTGAGATAAGGTGAAGGTTCACTAAGAGTTACTCTTAAAACTTGAATTTTACTAGAAATCTTGTTCTTCAAATCCAATCTCTTTATGGGAACTTGTTAGCTTGGATTTAATTTTCAGCAGGAAAAATTTTTAGAGTTAAAATTGTTGAGGGTTCAAGAGTTTCAGCAATTCAACAGCCAAAATACTCTGCATTGGGTACTCAGCTGAGAGGTTTTAGCTCAAGCATGTTAGCCCTGCTCAAAAAATAGACACTTTAACTTAAATTATGGGGTACAGGCTAATCCTTGCTGATGTGTTGTCCTCCCATAATCCTTCTCCACCAAAAAGATAAACAGCCAAAGTCCAATAGTCCAACCCAAAAATATTTATTCAAGATGATTATATGCCTTACACTCCATTCGTTTCACTGCTACCATGTGGCTGGTTTTGCTGCTGGATTTCCGTGGCCATTAAGAGAATCTTTTTGTGCACATTTCGTGCACAGAAAAAATGTTCTGGCTGCTTGCTCACTTCTCAAGTTGATGGCAAGTATCATCTGAAGTTCCAAAAATTATCACAGCCTTCAACAGTCAACATTTTCTGTCTTCTCTCTTTCTGCTTTACATCCAAGAACTATCTTTTTATTAACACATTGCTTACTGTTCCCCAGGTAATAATATCTTAGTCCCTTTCAAAAATAAAAAATTAATCAGAAAAGATGTTAAAACTTTTCTTGACCTTAGAAACAGCCTGTCCTTTTCTTTTTCCATTAAAATACTGTTCAAGAGATAATTTAACTTTGTTTCCTGAGGAGTATTTATTTTTTTCATTGTTACTTTTATATTTTCTGTGTTTCTGTTTGGTTGAGCTGTTTGCTGTAGGTGGTTTTCAGACCATTTTTTTCAGAGTGGGTAAACAAAGTAATTAATGTTGTGAGTGAGAATCTTGTCATGAAAAGGTTTTTCTCTGAAGAAGGTTTTTGTGCCCTTCACAAAAGGGGCTTATTCTATTCTATTATTATATTAGATAGGGGACTTATTCTAACAGTGAGATCCAAGCTTAACCAAACTTTAGTTAAAAATTCAGGTAACTATTGTGGGAATTTATTCAGTAGCTGGATCCCCTCAGCCAAGTGTGTTGGCTACCAGCTCTCCTGTTTTTCACTATGTGCTTTTTGAATGCCAGCTGTAGTAATCTCAGGTATCCCAGCATTCACCCATCAGCAAAGTTCAAGTTCATGATTCAACATTTTTGAGGCCTCATTCTCCCTGCATCTTGAGTGCCATAGATCCTGGAGAAGTGTCCTGGGCAGGGCAAAGGCTTGGCAGAGCAGCAGCATGCCTACCCACCCCTGGAGCAGGAACAGGGGCAGCCTTCCCCAAAACGCCCCACAGGACCAGATGCTGAACCTCTTCCCTGCAACTCCAACAGCCAAGGATAGAGGCTGTCTGGGCTCTGAGGTGATGGCCTGAGTAAAGCACAGACCCTTGCAGCATATTTTCATTTTCTGAGTTTGGTGTTTGTTTTGGTTTTTTAGTGGTTTTTTAGTTGTTGGTTTGGGGGTTTTTTAACTACAACATAATTTATGTGGAACACTTTGGGACTTGATAGCACTCAGCCTGCAGGCTCATGCCTGAGAATGCACCTAAGCATAACTTATTGCACAATAATTCAAGCCCTGTCTGATCTTATTGCTTAAAAAAAATTACTTTGTGATATGAACCAAAATGTCTTGAAATGAAATTGTGCTTTTCCAAGAGTTCAACTAAAAAACAAATAACCCCAGCCACTCAACCAAAAAAAAAAAAATTAAAAAAAAAAAGATTTTACGAGTGAAGTAAATATAACTCTCTTTCATCTCAAGACTTTCTTTTTCCTTTTTTTAGAAGCCAGCAACTTAGTTGCTTTTGTTCTGCAACTAATGTGAGAAGCCTTTTCATACATACTCTGGTTTCATCATTCAGAAGCAAAGCAAAACCAGAAAGTTGCATGTGTTCCTGGATTTTACCTTTAATGAAAAATACCTTTTCTACAGTATTTTGTAACACCAGCAGTTAAAGGAATAGTACAGTGTTCTGAAGAAAATACCTAGGAGACACGAACTCCTCTGCCATCCTCTTTTTAAAAAGTTCACAAAGTTAAAGTGGTACAGGAGCTCCTCAGTGCTGTCTTGGTGACAAACCAGGGGGTCTCTGCTCCACTTAAATTAAAATGTGTACAAATACACATCAGCACATAAGGAAACTCCAAGATTGTGCTCACAAGGAGTGTGAGGAAGACTGAAGAAGCAGAGCCATGCAATATCAGTTAGATTGACAAGATGGCTTGAGAATTAAAGGCAGCAAAGCACTTGTGACAGGCAGCTTATTTGCTCTTTTATGTCTGCAGGAATGTGGAAAATCTGGCCTCTTACTGGAGAAGTCAGCCTCTCACAGGGTCCAAGTATACAGCCTTCTTCAGGTCAAGAAATTGTATTGGCTGCACAAAGACATAGATCAAGCAAACAGTTTCTCATATGTACAACTTGCAACTAAAGTTACAGAAATTCATTCCTATATCGCTTCAATGGAAAAGATGCATTTAATTCCTAGGCTAAAGCTCCAAACCCATGTTCATAATTTTGGGTGTTTTTATTTCTTGACTGGAATGATCCTCTCTCTCACCAGATAAACAGTGATTACAGTGTTCATACCAATTCATGTCAAGACAGGAAGATTGTTTAAAACAATCTATGTCATGCTTAATACACTAAGCCTATGAGTGGTGCCATGGAGTTTATTTTGCAAATGCACAAAATCTGCTTACAATAAAAAGTCTGAGTCTGAAAGCAGATATTTATTAAGGTAGACCTAAGGAACCACAACATAGTAACTACTGAGAAACACAACACAAAAAATAAATAGATGTCTAGAAGTGCTACTGAGTGAAACAAAACAAAACAAAACAAAAAAAACACACACAAAAAAAAAAAAAAAAAAGCAAGGGTGTCCTTTTGTCAACCTCCTCTATGAGCTGAAATGAAAAAAAGTGCATTTGAGTCAGAATCAAAGACAGGGAAACTGCTGGGTCTGCTCTCAACATGCCTTTGAACCAGCCTAAGCATGTCTGAGTCTAGCTGGGAGACGTGCACATACTAGCTTGAGGATTTCACAACTGTGAAAATGAAGGAGCCTTTAGTCTGTGTATTTTGTTTAGTTAAATATAGCACCATACATAACTTGTGAAAAAAGGGTTTTGAACAAATCTTCATGTAGCTTTCAAAAGCAAGATAGAGAAACACTGACTGGTTCATTTTTCCAGTCAAGAGACTAGGAAAGCAAACAACTTTATTTTAGATGCTACTTTTTAAATGGGATCTTTTCAAAGTAAATGCTACAAGATCTTCCTGTGGGATTACAATAATTCGTTAGTGGAGTAGAACTGTATCTACTAGGATGTCCTAGTCACCATTTTTGGGAGGTGCCATGACACAAATATTAGTATCCACCCTTAGGACTGGAGATGGAGGAGCAATGGGGCAGTCAGTGTAACTATGCAATACAAAATAGAAATAATACACTAATACAAAACAGAAATAAAGGCACAGTTTCCACAGTGGAGAAGAGTCCAATGTGAGTAGCTTGGAAAAAATCAAAAACCTTGAACAGAATGAAGAAAAGAATTAGGTCACTGAGTCTGAGCCAGGAAAAATACACACAAGAGGAAATTAGAACAGCAGAAGTATTTCATATTAGCTCATCCAAAGATTTAACGTGCATGGGCAGCATTATGTTCTCTCTTCTGGAAAGCTATTACGGGCAGGAAAGATTGTTAGGAATTTTTATGCCATCTCCACAATGTAACCAGTCCTACCCAACAAATTACATATGTGGCAGTATACATATGATATGAGATAGCCTTTAAGCCTGAAAGCTGAATGCTGAATTCACCCTAATGAGAAACAGCACAAAGCCTGCTTGTTAACCCTTTTAATACTGTACATTACATACAACCATCAAGATTGAAAATAAATACCCAACATTGTTATTCTCCTCATTGCATGTATGGAAATTTAATTACATTAACATTTTAACATAATAAAAACACTGCCTCTGATGCTAGAAACAAGTTGCTGTTGTTTCCAAGGAAGTTTGAGGGTTTTTTTGAAGAAGGTGGATGCATGATAAGTAACAGCTTGTAGAAGCCTTTCCCTGGTGCATGAAGGATAATAAATGATTGGAAACAATCTGCACAGAATTACGAAAGGAAAATTGTGTTTGTTCAGCCTCATTGCCACCTGTGATGAAAGACTTGATAAGGGGAGAACAGTAAATTTACCTTGATTTCCATAAGGCTTTGGACATATTCCTTCACAGTGTCCTCAGAGCTGAGGAGATGTGAGGAGATGGATGGACACGAGGTTGGTGGGAAGAACTGCCGACTGTGGTGCTTGAAGGGCTGTACTCAATGGTGCAAAGTACAGCTGGGGGCCAATGATGAGTGTGTTCTGTGATTCAGTTCTGGGGCTATATATCTAACAGCCACCTGAGTGGTGTGAAGAAGGGCATCCTTATCTTCCATCACACCTAACTGGAGGAAGCTGCTGACACACTGGGAGGCAGGGTCATCATTCAAAAGGAACCAAGTTCTGGAGAAATGAACCAGGCAGAAGGTCATGATGCTGGGTAAAGGCAAGCACAAAGTCCACCTGAGATGGAATAACCATGTTTATTTCCTTTTATTTATCACTCATGAGCTTGTATCTGGAGTATTCTGTATGGTTTGGGACCCTTTCATACAAGGAAAACCAGAGTTTCTCTGGAGGGTCAAAGAGAGAATAATGGCTCTAAAGAGCAGAGGAGAGAAGCTAAAGGAACTGGACTTATTTAGCTGGGGAAAAAGGCATAAAGAGAACTGTCCTCCACTGCCTAAAAGGGATCATAGAGGGCAGTTCTCAGATGTATACAATATGAGGACAAAATGCAGTGAATGATCACACACTTCAGAGAGGGACAATTCAATAAGGGTAGCGGAGCATGGGATAAGGATTCCTGAGAATAGTAGGTTCTCCTTTCTTTGAGATCCAAAGTACTCACATGTGCAAGGCCCTGAGCAAGCTGACCAGGAAGTTGGCCCTGCCCTGAGTGGGGAGATAGACTAGGGGATTACCTACTGACCTAAATTTTTCTGTGGTTCTATGACACAAAATACTATGTGCTTAAAAAGCCTAAATCCTCTCTCATACACAAACTCAGCTTTGCCACCCTGGTGTATGGTTTACAGCCCAGTAGAAAATCTCTTCTCACAACTAATATCTGGCCATTATGAGAATGCCCGTACTTTTGGAAAAAGCAACACCTATGAAATAGTTGTAGCACTTCAAAGGCACTTTGAATTCACAAATCTTATCTTGCAGGAAATATTCTAACCCCTGAGCAACTCACCTCAGTTCAAAGGAGAGGTGCTCTGCAATTCATTTTTTGAAGCCTCTGTTGAAATAAGCCAACATACAAGAAAAAATTGTAAGAATTTTGCAGGCAAGAGAACAAGCAAACATGGACTGACTCTACAGTCAATTGATTAAGGCACTGAAGTAAGTGAAAATAGAATTAGTGACAATTAGAAAAGGGTAAGAGGAGAAGGTCTCTACTCCCCTGCACTTTCACAGGTTTTATTTGTGGGAATCATCAATTAAATTATCCAGGGAGAACAGAAAAACACCTATGTCTTCTCTTCCAGCTGAGATAATTTTTGCATCTGCTTGCCAGTCAATAATAATTGAAAGAAATAGAAAGAAAGTGAGAATTTACACTGAAGAGGCAAGAGAATTGAATTCTGTCCCTTTTTCAGCCATAGACTATTGGTGAGATGCAAGGTCTGTCCCTCAAACCAACATTTCACAGGCAGTGAGCCTTAACAGGAGTCCTTTGCCTGACACCCTGAGATCTAATACAGAGAGCACTGGTCCATTTCCAAGTGTAACTGGAGCCAGTTACAGTGAGCTGTGTTGTGAATATAGGCTACAGCTATTTAGTGCTCCCAGGACCACTCACTGACCAACTGCATGGAGTGCATCTGTCCATTCTCAGCTTCCAAAAGAGCATGGATTTCTCCACGGTTTCTGCTGGGACTGGTTCCTGGCCTAGCTTGACTGCTGTGCTCAGGAATTGCCAGAGGAATTGGTGTGAGCCAAAACCTTGTCAGGAACTGTTTTAAGAATTCAGAACAGGGTTTGAGTGATCACCAGAGCATAAGGCTTACGGCTACACATGGAACAATAAGAAAAAAGTAAAATATTGAATAAAGGTTGTGACGCAAATGCTGTCCTCCTCAGTTATTAAACATGCCTTTCCTTTGCTACCCTTCCAAGTTAGACCTTCAAATCTTCTCTCTTTCCTTTCTTTTCTGAGCTGTTTAGTAGGTGTGTGAGATAAGATCTCTGTGCGTTACTGATCAAAATCAGTAAGACATCCCATTAATCCTCCTGCCTGTCTTTATCTGGTGCAGCATTTTAAACTTCTATTCCAAAGTCTTTATGTAAGGACTCACTTATCTCATATTTTATAGCATGAAAGCCAGTCAGGACCCAGCCCAGGCTAGAACTGCTTTATAATGAAGATTGTCAAAAATGATAACATTTTTGAACAACTGTGTGTGTTTTTAAGACAGATGTCTTGCTTTAAATTATCCCATTCTTTAATTTACGCTTGGTTTTGTTTCTCAGTTCATGGAGTCTTCCCTATACATTTTTAATGCTGATTTAGATCATCAAATGGGAAAAAATCTTGCAGTTCCCTAGTTCAGGGGATCTAGGACTAGATAGTGATTGAAGTATCTCTTGAGATGTCTCTAATTTGTACCATTTTAGTAACAGTTCCTATGAAGCAATAGGAGACATCCAGAAACACCAGCTGCTCAGCATCAGACTAACAGACCTCAAGCCTTTATGTTGCTTCCTGGCTTTCCCAGACTCTATTCTTCTTGGAGCTGGCACAGGCCCTGGCACAATGGACTACTTCATGCTTGTGTCACTGCTCCTTTGTGCTAACCTGCAGTGAGAAAACTGATAGGGCACGCATATGTTGAATAAAGGGCTATCATTTATTTCTCTGTAAAAGCCATATTTGACTGTAACTGTAGACCTGTCAAAACTCAGACACTGAGCATCCTTGCTTCAGCTCCACATTTTCACATACCAGCTAGGAGGCCTGAGTGACCCAGCACACATCCCCAGTGCCCCATGCAGCACAATGGAAGCCCATTCTTCCCTTAGTCAGAAATGCCCCATTCTGAAAGAAGAATCATGCATGTGGATGGCATAATGGAAAACCCTTTTGTCATTAAAAAGTGCTAAATTTTTGACAAAAGGAATTTTCAAAAAATGGTTTGGGAAAAAAATCTCAATCATCCAGACTGCTAGCTGCTGCGAAATCAACAGAGGTGTGAGCCAAGTAGCTGGGGAGGCATAAATTCAGAGATCAGGAACGTGTCAGCCTCAGAAGTTGGGCATATCAGGGAGCTTTGAGAAGTCGAAGCCAGGCAGCTCAGGAGACTTAACTGGCAGAAAGTATTGGCTTCTTTATTGTCAACATTTTTTTCAGTAAAAAATACCTTACAGCATGTTTTTGACACAATCTAATCCTCATAAACCCACCAGAGACACGACTAAGTCACCTTAACTGTGTCAGATGTGAACATCAGTTGGAAGATGGTGGGAGAGAGGAATGCTGGGGGACATGCTGTGTCTCAAGGAAAGCAAAATATTGCCAATAGGTCTTAAGTGCTTTTTGCTATTTACAGTATTGCAGAGAAATCCCTTCTCAGTAGCAAATTTTTTGTTTCCCCAGGGACTAAAAGAACCACAGTAGAGCAAAGTAGGATGACCTACCTGGTTCCATTTGGCAGCACAGGCTAGATACAACTGCACTGATATGGGAGGTAGGAGTTGAGGGCATTCACAGCTCAGGGCAGAGGTGAAGAAGGGGTGCATAACAGCTGAGCATTTGTAATTCTGTTCCAGTTAATGAGCTTGTGAGTTTTTATGTCCATTTTTCTTTCACAGAAGTTCCCTTGCTCTGCATGTTGACTCAGAGCTGCTACAAGGCCAAAGCACTCTTTAACCCTATGAACAGTGCGTGCCTGAAAAGTCTGACTGCAGGAGGATATTTTTTTCTCAGACTGGACAGAAACCAAACCACTTTTATTGGAATCTAAGAGTCCAAATTTTGTTGTTACTGTAAACTGGCAAGAAGGCAGATTGCTCATGGCATTGCTTCAGTGGGATAGGACACAGGCTTGCCACATAAGATCACAATTTGAGCAAGTCCTTTAAGGCTTGAGCTCACATTCCTTCCTTCTCTTTTGCTCTTCATCCTGTTCCTCCTTTCTCCCTGGCCCCCAATTCGCTCACCACACCATCTTGTACCCCAAGAATAGGTCTTCATCTCAGACTGTCTCAGTTTTTTCTATGGTAGCAGACTTTATGAATTCACATTATCCCCCATTTTAAGCCAAGGGAACGCCTGAAGCTCAAAAATCAATAGGGAAGTGCAAGAAAAGTAGCACAATCCAGACCTAGCCACAGGCAGCTCCTTTTATCTTCCTGAGATGAAATGTTATTTCTGTAGAGAGTACCTTTTCATTTGGAATCCATCTTTTCAATGATGAAATAACACTTCTAAAAGCACTGCATCAGAGAGGATGGCTCTTTGGGGATACAGTGATAATAAGCAGCAAGTGACAGAGGATAATCTCAGCAAGCATTTAGTAAGGTAGGAAGCACAATACCTATTCAGCCTTTGATTGAGAAGAAAACTTCAAACTGGGATTAAGCCGAATCTCTAGCATCCATGACATCTCTAAAAAAGGCAACCAGCTACTGGGCCATAAAGTAGCTACCATTGGAAATTCAGAGACTCCAAAAGGCTCTGCACATTTTTCCTCCAGAAATACTAATCTTGGACAAAATATTAATATACAGTTAATTGTAGTTATTTTTCTCAGAGTTAGCAACTTTCCATTTCCATGTCCAAGGCAAGAAAATATCTGTTCTTTGAATCAATGAGCTCTCTCTCTTGGCCATTCATATTTCTGAAAGATCCCACAACAATAATGAGATCCACAGGCTTAAATTCTTTGAATTCAAGTGGCTTCACCCCAAAGTGTGTATAATCCCCCAGTTGTCATTAACATGATAAGTCATAATTAGAACATAAAATTTTGGAAACCAAAATTCCACCTTTTCCCCTTTCCTAAATAAATAAGAGGAGCACATCTAAAAATAAAGGGAATTTAAAAATGTTTTACAGTAATGAGCAGTTCTGCCATCAGCTGCCATCAAGCATTATGCTTCATTTTCAGAGTTGCAGCATACCTGGGTGACCTATGTTTCCTTTTAATTTCCTTACAATTCCTGGAAAATAATGTCTCACTATGTTCTTCAAAACAGAAACATTTCTGTAAGATAATCCAAAGTCTCTAATCATCATAATACTTCCCTGTTTTTTTCTTCACTAAAAGGAACAGACAGGCACAGAATATATTTAGCTTTTAAAAGAACAGTTGGCATTCAAAATTTAAAGTGCTTCTATTATTTCAGCTAAGATGATTAATAGAAAACAACAGTTGCCTGGCATATTGCATTTGAAACAGCACTATGAAACACATCCTCAATTACTGTGAAAAAAAATGTAGATAAGGAATATACTATTAAATATATTTCAGGCAGGGGAAAAAGCTGATAAAATTTAAGACAGGTAGTCATGTAAAGTTCAGATAATACTGGCATCATGGGGGTACGTTGTGGGGCTGTGCTGTACATTATAAGGTATGAGAGGCCTTCAGCTTCCAAAGCACAGCAAACAGGGTACATTTAAATGGGAAACTTAGCTGCAGAAAATTAATGCCAGGTGAGCCCATTCTAAACACAACATGCTTAAACATGCCTTGTCTGAAAAACAATAAAGCTGGGAGTAGATATTCATTCATAATGTTAAATTACATGGTTGCATGTGTGATGTCTGCTCTCAGCCACCACACACACTCACATACTACATGCACTCACACACACACACAGAGGAAGCCATGCAATTCAAATGCATGTGTACAAACATGCCACTCACTTTCCCTCACGACTCATGTTAAATAGGTCAAAATAACGAAAGCACAAACACAAGAAAGCACATGAACAGCTGTGCATGCCAGATATCAAACAAGCACAGGAGCGTGGAGATAAAGCACCAGTCTGCACTGCCACAAAACCAAATGAAAAGGCAAAGAAATTACACTTAGGATTTCACAATCTATCATTTGACATGCCAGTCCCATAAAGCCATTTGTGTGTGTGTGTTTGTGTGTGTGTGTATGGTTAGAGACACTTCTAGATACTCCAGATAATATTACCCCCATAGATACAATATTTATCTTTTACTCATCTGTATTTCAATTTATAGCAATACTCCTTTCACAAGAAAAGCAAGGTATGCCACTGCTAGCATTAGTAAAGTAACTGTGAAAAATCTAGTAGCCTGTACACGAAAAAAAAATTCTAACTGAAAAAGTTTCTGTTGTTGTATTGCAAGTAAGATGAAAAATAATGCACTATCAGAGATATAAGAGCTGTAACCAGAATCACTGGGGGTGGAGAGTGATTGACAAGATAAGGTTAAGAAAAGCTATGTATTGCATAGATTTATAAGGACTGGAATTTCAGTTTAGAAAATAGGAATACTTAATTGCGGCAATTTGTGACAATTTTATGACCTCAGATGTAGTGTTATAACATTAGAACTGATGGAGAAATAATCATCATATTCAGATATAGTTTAATTTTCTTAGCTTTTCATGCTTGCATATCAGTTGTGAGTACATCTTCCTAGCTACTCAGCATCCAAGTATAATACAGTATACATCCAAGTATACTATATTGGAAGTATACTACAGGAACACAAAGGGCAGATGCTGTCACTTAACACAGTATTGAATGTGGGGAAATAAACTCCAAGTCAGAAGATGATTGCAAGGATTTTTGTGGGTAGAATACATGTACATGCATACCTCTTGATGTTAAAGTTCAGTATCTGTCATTAATGAGACAGATTGTGTGTTAAATACACACTTTGATCAAACTGTGAAGACAATTTTGGGGTTTTTAACACACTTTATTAAAAGACATGTGAAAGTACAAATAAACGAATGCTCCAGAATTTAAAAATAGCAATTTAATTTCAGGGGCTTTGCCATTTTGGCATAGGACAGAAGGAGAGGATGAGATAGCATTTAATGACAGAATTATTAGACAGATCTACAGTTAAGATACATAAATAATTCATCTCCACACCAGAAATGTCTTTCTGAAAATCTACTGCATCTCTTCCCTCTGTGACGAACATGTCACACGCCATTATTTCAATGTTAATTGCAGCGGAGACCAGAGAGAGGAGCTCAGAGTGCAAGGAAAAACTGCTTGCCCTATTCAAAATCGTTACTGCTTGACGTGGTAAAGGCTTAATACCATGAAGAACAGTGAATGGCTTTCAGTGTTTAATGCTGAAAAACAAGTCTATTGTTTACTTTTGGAATTAAAGCTAACCCATTCCTGTTAATCCTAGATATGCGTCAATCCATTGCTATATATAAAGGAAGATGCTATGTCACTTAGGCCAACAGGAGAAAAAGACCAAAGAAGTTCTTCACTGGATAGGAAAATTAGTGAGCCTGCGTAAAAAGCATTTCTAGGGTTTGTTCTTTTTTGTTTTCTCTGAGACAAAGAACAGATTTGAAATTATTTATTACACTAGAGGTTTGTTTGGGATTGCTGAAAGCAAAGTGGTGAGTGCTGGAGAGACAGGCCTCTTTTCATCTAGGTACAGAGGAGACCTGGAGAGCAGCACTTCATGCTTCAGGTCAGCTGTGTGTAAGCACAACAAACCAGACCTGCAGGCTGGCTGAAATGAAAAACAGCAGTCCTTGGTTTGCCACGACCCAGGGCTGGAGATTTACATACAACACAGCATCCACAGTGAATGAATGGTGATCAGATGGTGCAACTGCCTCTCTGAAGGAAACATATTAATGCCTAAGAACTAAGAAAGGGAAAAAAAAAATAATATTATCTAGGTCTATCTGCTGTAGTCCAGTTAAAAAATTGAGAGGACATGAACTTTGTATAGCCTTGTTGGAAAGACACAAGAGAGATTTGAGGTGTATAAAGCTAAATGAGTTCACCACTTGAAGATCAGAACTGCTGTTTAGCAAAACAATTCATTTTTAATCAACCCTTGGATATTCCTGTGCAAGTGTCCCTGCCCCAGTTTCACCATTTCTCAAAGGAGTCCTAGAGCCTCTACCTGCCCTTGTCCCTCTGCTCCTGATTTATGCTCTGGAACACTCAGGTCAATACACATACACAGACATTTTCCTTTTTCAAATGCTACTGAATAAAATCTAGTTCTTTCTTGCCACCCTAACAGACTGCTAAATACCATTCCCCACCCCACAAAAACTTTCCTTGTTTGTTTTCTGTGTGACACCCTAATCAGATTCATCACATGATCCAAGCCTTTATTTATGACCTCCTGTTGCTGGGGAGGCTGGTTAGGATGCTGCTCTGTATCCAGGTTGCCATTTCTTTGTACACATGGGCTGCCACGTGAGCTGCTGATCATCCCGCCTTTGAATTTCTGTCCCCTCTTAACATGCAATGCAGAGAAGGCAAATGATACTCAGGGCTGAAAGAGGGGGCTGCAGCTTGCAGCAGCTGCACACAATAGAGATCCTTACAGAAAATAGAAATGACAGAAAAACATCAGCATCTCTTCATTGCTACAGTACAACAATAGAAAGCAATTCAGTTTGGGGTCCATTAACAGAATGTGAATAGCACTGTGATGCACATGGCTCCTGCCTCAGCTATGTTAGGAAAACATTGCCATGCTTATGAAGCCCCTGCGAGGTGTTAGCTAATTTTATCAGTGCAAAGGAAGAACTAACTGATATCAAGAGATATATTTCAGGGTTTTTGTCCCCAGAAAAATATATTAGAGGAAGAAGGTTATTTTTCAGTATATTCATCAGGCATTGTGAATCTGAAGACAAAACTAACCAACCAAACTGGATCCAGAGCACAAAATCTGGATTTCAGAGGATCTGAAACTTTAAGTTTTGAAAATCTGGGAAATTCTGAATTCTGGGCAAGTTTCTTTTCAGTTTTTAGATGTGGGGGTTTTACAGTAGCAGTAAAAAATTACCAGTTCTGTTATTTATGTCTACAGTTCGTTCTGAGCTAGGATAGGTGCTTTTAGACTAGGCTTGCTTCCTTCAGTTTTGCATTCTGGGGATTTTCCTGAATTACCAGCAGCATGTGTATTCATAGGTGATTCCCACAAAGTCACTGGTTACTTTTAAATTACTTTCTGTGCTCAAGACTGCAATTGGAACCTCACACTCCTTCCATTCCTCTCTTATAAGTCATTAAGAAGGTCTTTCACTCAGCCCCATACACTAGCTCCTGTGTTATGTCTCATGTTCTGTTACCTCTTACATACTTGATTTCAAATTCAAAAGGCCCCTTTAATACACAGTTTGTATTCCATAACCTTAAAGGAAATTTCGTATCAACATTTGTTTTCCATCTGGAGAGTATTTTCTATAGGATTGTTTGCAATTTTGTTTTCAGTTTGCACATAACAAGACATCATGGCACGTCTGCTCTTCATAGTTCTCAGCAAGTGTTTTCATGGAAATAAACATGATATCCTACAAGAAAAAGTCCTAGGAAAATGAGACAACAAAGGACAGATTTGGCCTGGATGAAAAACTTCTTGTGAGGGAATTCCTCTTGCAGCCTTAGGTCTCCCTTAACAGTCTTTGGACTACTGCCCACAGCTGGACTCCTATGCTTTGTCTCTCTGCTGCCTCAACTCTAATCCTAGGGCTGGATTGGGCATTACTGAAAGCTCTCCATCTCTGGCCAAGTGAACAAGGGGTTAGTGGAAAATTCTTTTCATTGCCAAATCTTGTCTCTGCAGACATTGACAGCCCCACTACAACTGGATGCCTTGGCTTTGCATCCCTGTTAACCCTGATGATTAATCTACCCCAAGGAGTGATCAGACTTCTCAGGGAAGTATACCTTTGGTGCACAATCTCTCTCTTGGAAACCCCTTTTCAGTACTTCTTCATTGGATTAATAGGCTTTGTTATTCCTCTAACTCCAAAAATTCAAGTATGGCTGCAAAGGGGCGGCCTAGGGAATTTTTTTTTTTTTTGTTGTTTGTTCTGGCTGCAGCTAAGTTTGTCTGCTGTTAGTTTTGTGATATAGTTGATGTGGAGTTGCAAGAAGCTGCTGCAGTTAAGTCCAGGCATCACAAATAATTTTCCCCTTTTCATTTTGTTGATGGGATGAGTGATCTTAAGTAAAAGATTCAGTCACTTTCAGGCTTACAGCTAATGCAATTTGTGAGACAAAGCCTAAGGGCCCAGTTTGGGCAGGGACCTACAAAAAACATGCTTATGGAAAGCTTGGGCAGAGAAAGGGCCAAGGCTGGAAGTCCTTATGTAAAGCTCAGGTCTTGGCTGCAGTTAGCATTAGCATTAAGTTTAAGGTTAGGGGAAAGGCAAAGACTCAGGTCCCATTTTGGTCCCAAAGAGGTTGCCAAGATGAGAACTGAGCAACAGGAAGAATTTCTGGGCCAATCCTGAAGATCTTGTGCTAGATCTCATCCAACAGTGAGTTTTAGCTTTTATATTATATGTTTAAAAGTGTGAAGATTTAAAATATTTAAAAGTGACAAAAAGAGTCAGTGGATCTTAATAAAAATACCTTAAACAAAGCATCATTCTTCAGAAAAAATATAAACCATGGTTATAAAACAAAAGTTAGGTGTAAAACATTCTGCTGGATTAAACTGGATTGCATGGAGTGAAACAAGAGATGAAGCTGAGGAGCAGAACATTTGGTTCTGTAGCTGTGATAGCAGGGAGGAAAGAGAGAGAGGGACACAGAGAAGGGCAGTGTGGAAGAGCAGAACTGTTGCTTTATGATGCACCAAAAAATTTCAGCCACATTGTCTCTGATGGCATGTTAGGGATGGCTTGTGCCAGTCCAAGAACAGCTCCCTACTCCTCTTGACTCTGGCTCCCCCTTCCCATGCCTCTGTCATTTCTGGCCCATTGCAGGCTCCTAACCCAACAAAAAGGGAGAGTTGTTTTCTACAGTTTAGAGAGTGAGACAGTGCAAGGCCAGGGTAAAACCAGCATGTCCCGTGGGACAGGGGGGCACAGTGAGACCCAGGCTGCAGGAGGATGACTGCAGGCCATGCTGCTCAGCACAGCAGCATGTGAGATCAGGGGTCGCAGTCCAGCACACTGCCTGCTACTCTCACCATTTCTCTCTCTCCAGCCTGTCAGTTGGAGAGATCACTGAATACTGGGTCTTTTTGGAGCTCTGTAGCAGAGCTGAGCTCTTCTTGGGCTGCACAGCGACTTCACAAGCCTCCACCTGATAAAACACCCCAGAGCCTCAGCCAGAAGTAGTTGAAGCTAAGAATGGAATGAAGATGGCTGGAAAATGTGATTTCTATCTCTTGGCAAGGTCATGTTTGAGGAACATGACCTGTCTGTCATCTCTATTTTCCTGGAGGAAAATAAGGTATGCTTTTTCCCTTGAGGAAACTCCCCCTTTCACTTTTGCAGGGAGGACAGTTCCTGTGGATGAATTGCTGCTGCAGGGGCCATGCTGTCTCTGCCCTTAGTGGGGCCACCGTGGTGCACAGCTGTCCCTGGCCATACTCCTGCTGTTCTGCACCTGCTGCCCAGCCCTGGCCTCCTTGCTGCAGGGAGAAGATTGTGTAGGGGGAAATGGGGAGAGGAGGGAAATGAGGAGAAGTATGAAAGCGTGCCTGCCTAAGTTTTAACCTGGTACAGAAGGTTAACATGGGGTTAGAAATTTGTCTTGGATCCAGTCACAGACCTAGGCAAAAAAATGCTAAGGAATTTGGTGGTGAGACTCCCACACTGATAGACAGGGTGCTTCTTGAACTGTACTCTGTTTCTCTTCACAGCTTCAGCACCTGATGGCATCAGCCTTGACCCCTTTCATCTGAAATTGTTTACAAGGAGAAACTATATTTGGACAGTATTTATACTTCTTGTAAACTACCTCAGCAACTGGCAATAGTGGCCATAGGATGCGACCAATGAACCCACAAATACTCCCTTGGGCAAATGTTACAAAACTCTGGGTTATGGTGCTTTAGAGGCAACCTTATGGAATACAAAAAATGTTAAAGGTGACTTAAAAAGCTTGCAGTTTGGGAACATCTGAGCTTTTAGTTATTTGTCACATAAACTATGAATAGGGACAAATGAACTGAAAGTCCTTCTGTTTCCTTTTCCTTTATATATAACTTTTTCCACTGGAAGAATACACTTCAGGCTCTTAATCACTTCTCCAACATCACAGAGTGCCAGTTTTATTTAGTAAAGTGATACATATTTCAGCAACCACACTTTGTGGACGTATTTACATTTAATTTTTCTGTTTAGCTAGGTGGGTTTTTTAATCCCAAGGGTTTCTTGATGGATGAAGATATTTTTATTTGGAGACTAGTACTGATTGTTTGGATAAAAACCAACTAGCTTTGCTGGAATGCAATTTTAGACTTATCTCTTTTTTTGTTTGTTAACAGCTCTTATGCATTGTCCTGATTATGCTGTGCACTGAATCCTGTAGACAAAGACCACACTGCTATGCAACTGAAGAACAGTATCATAAAACGAACATGCAAGGAAGGGATTGATTACAGCTTCAGAGGAAGTGATTGTTTTGACATTTCCTAGGTTCTCATTTCCTCTGTTTGCAATCTTGAATAAATTTCCTCTTAACAGAGCTGGCTTAATACAATTTCTTAAATTTTTCTTTTCTGATCATTTAAAAGGAGGAAAAAACTGTACTGTATGCAATAATCTCCTCTTCTCACCAATATATACTTCCTTCAGAGATACACTCATATTTTTCAACCCTAAAAACAGAGTCCTCCATCCCTTCACCTATAGGACTAAGGGTGTCAGTGGGCATCCTGGCCTCAGGGTGAACTCTGCCTTTCCCTTCCTTCTGTGCACATCCTTGAGAGATGACAGGCAGAGCTTCCTTCACATCTTTAACTGTGTCAACCAATGCTTTAGACTGGATCTCTGGATGAATATATTACAATCTCTGATGAAATCTTCCCCTTTTTTCTGCCTGACTGATGTGGCAGGGCCAGCTGTGTTTGCCACAAATCAGAAATTTTCCTTTCGCCTTCCCAGCCAGCAGCAGCCTAGCACATGGAGAAAATATGGGAATTGGAGCCACTCCTCTGCCACACCAAAAACTCCCCAGACTCACACGCCCTCCTCCCTGGCCTCCACATGCACCACTGACTTGCTGGAACCTATCCTGCTCACAAGCCAGATGGGATGGGCACACTCTCTCAACAGAAATCCCACCAACTAATCAAACCCCTACTTCCACCAGTGACCTGGGAATCTGCTGCATCTCCCCACATCAAAGACCCTTTGCCCCTTTCAGACAACACTGCCCATAGATGTGACTACAGCCTGCAGAGTTAAACAACTCAGTTTCTTACAGAGAAACTCATTAATAATTCTGACTCAGGCCGCAGTGAGCAGGAACGAAAAAAAAAGTACAAGTTTAGTACTCCTCTTCATTTTGTTATTTCTCACTCCCCTTGGGGCAGTGTAGTTGTAGACACACTGTTGTGTTTTGATCACCTGTACTGTGTGATGCTGCTGCCTCCCAAGTCCTACCTTTATCTCACTTCAATTCAGACTTTCTAAACTGCACTGATAAATGTTTCAGCTTGATCCTTAGCCTTAGCAAATAGCCTATGCAGCTCTGCTTGGCACCTAGAATTAACATTCTCCCAGTCAATTGCTTGACCATTGTTTAACTTTTTGACGTTATCCCCAAAGATGCCTTATCTTTGTGCCATTGTCTCACTTCCTCCTTGACAGTACTTGCAGTTCCCTTTGGTTCAAGTTAATCTTGGCAGGCACAATTACATCTCAAAAGTGAAATGAGGCATGCCATCCAACCCAGCTTCAGAAAACTGGATTAAGTTCCACATTCAATGAGCAAAGAGAGCGAGATGCCTTTGGAGACCTGCTGAAGGGTATTTGGTCCATCTTATTGAGGTATATCTGAAGGACAGCATTCACCAAATCATATGTGGACTGGTAAGAAAGTGGCAAATGCCTCTATTTAGCTGCCTACTTCACTTCTTCAGAGGGACACTGAAAGTGCAGAGAAGGATGTGCTACTTACCCCTTACACCCATGCCAGTGTTTTGTTTCATGAGCACCATGATAAGGCAATTTTTTCCACACTTCTGCATAAAGAGATTTTCATTTCTTCTTTTCATCTGGGCCACAGTAAAGCCAGATGGGCAGGAGTCCTGCAGCCAGCTGGAAAACACACAGAAGTGATCTTAGTTTAATGCTAGTAACTATTCATCATACAAAAAAGTGGACTGCCACCACTTCCTAAGGTGAGGTTTGTTATACTGCTGACCACACCTTGTCTCGTTCAGGCTCCTCTGGGATCTTAGGAGGGCTTTGTGTGCCCATCCATATTTACACCAGGACCACAGCAGAGCATATGCAGGAAGATGACTTCCACTTCACAGCACATGGGGACAGGCACAGTGAAGCACCCAAGGAAAGAGGCAGACACCTGGCAATGGGCTGCCTACAGTCCTGTGGAGCAGGCAGGCTGGATTACTGTCTAGGCCCTGGCTGGGCTGCAAGTCACCATGAATACAAAATTCAGACAGACAGGATCACACCAGTGTAATCCACAAAACATTGCAGATATCTTCTATACACTTGACAAAAAAAGGGAAGTTATTGTCTCAAACTATAGGAGCAGGCTGTTATAACCAATGATAAATCTTTTCAGCTGTGTTTCTGAGGGGCAGAAAAATTATTTTCATAAGATGGTCTGTTTCTAGTTGTCTTCCTGAGGCTGTCAGCCTTTGGTTTCCAGGCAGCTCTTACTTCTGCTGCTTTTCCTGTGGTGGTATTTTTTAACCCAGCTATTTAAAATGTTTATGTGCACTTCTTTTGTGTAGGATACTAACATTTCTCTGAAGAACATAAGTATGAGGCAAGAAACAAGTGATTTCTAGCAGCTCATAGCTCTGCTGAACTTCTCTGGAATTGCATGGGAGCAAGAAAAGACACATCTCTAGCCCAAGGCCCTCTCCCTTCTGAATTCAAATCCTTTCATAAAAAAAATAAATGCATTAAAACTTTTTTCTAATGAAAAGGTGAGTAAATGCTTCATAACTTAGAGTATAAGGCAATATGCATGTATACATAACCATGTATACTCAGAGGTTATCAACGTTTCCTGTGAAGCTTCAGATTTATAAAATTTATCACCTAAGTGAATTCAACAAAAATTTAGCCGGAAAGCAAAGAGTTACTAATTGGCCAGTAGTATTTTAGGAGCTAAATAGACTCCAAGAAAAGTCAGAGATCACTACAGTAGTGCAAGCAAACCTAAAAATAAACCATTAGGTCACAAACACAAAATTGCTGAGGGTCAATAGCCTGAGGTAGGCAGCAGGATGCAGAACACCAACCACTGCACATGAAACACACTAATAGCTGCAGAGAAGCTGTCCAATAAAATAGACCAGTGACTCAGGGTCCAGGAGATTTAATCTGACACCATTCCAGGGATATCAGCATATGACTTCAAACACTGCATTGAGAGATAGAAAGCTTAATGGCTGCTTTCTAGTTTAGTACAATGCCTGGTGATAATATTCCTGAATTTAGAACTCATAAAATATCTGTCGCCTCCAGCAGCAATATCTCAGTACTTTACTGAGATCAAATCCTTTACTGAAGTGTGTCAAATAGGTCAGAGGCAGATGACAGTACATGAGAAGGGGCACTGCCTCCATTAAAGCATTTATAAGAAACAGATTATATAAGGCCAGAAGAGATATATGGGAGCACAGATATTCATGACTCTAAAAGACATTTTCAAGCCTCCTAAATCTCTGGTCATACATTTTATCCAATACTTTCAGAAACTAAAGTGAAAACCAGACTAGCAATCAGAAGTTGATGAGGAAATCAGAATAAAGCTTCCAAACATATATGATAAAATGGAATGCCACTGATTTGGACCTACTACCTTTGCTCAGTGAAATGGTCAGGTAGTGAAGAGACCCTCACTGGCCAGCTCCTGGAAACTGGCTCTTTTGAACAGGACATTTTCCTAGTAGAGTAAGCAATCTCATTTCACATCCAGATCTCTTTCACCTTCAGATGATGGTGCTATGCAGCAGCAAACAAGCAATTCAAGTAACACTACTCCTTGGACACCAAATCTTCATGTAAAAAAAGTTTGAGCCTATTAACCTTTGGAGCCTGAGCTCCAGCTAGAAATTAATTCTGCTTTACTGCCCATCTTTGTATGAAAACTACTTAGGATTTGAATATTTACAACAGTAATGGCTTTTGAAGTTCAGTACTTAAAGGCATTAAGTTATGAAAAATGGTTACCCTGAGAATATGAGAACAATGGACCTTACTTATTCATTATGTATGTTTTGCCTAATAACTCTGGGATAAACCTCACCCAGAAGTGTTTGACTGAGATCAAATGATAATAAATACTGAAATGTTACAGAAGAATCTGAGCTGAAGTTCTCCTTGCATGAATAAACTGAAATCAAGACACTACACTTTACACTACACTTGTAGAATTTGGAAGTAGAAAGTTGAGAGATCCATGAGGATTAATCTGTTATAATTCAATAATCTTTTATACTTTTAAACAAGGCTCTACAAAACAAGGTCACAAAGGACATTCCTCATTGTTCATTAAATCTGCTATTTCCTTGTATGTGGTACTGCAGGGTGGAGTACAATTATTTTCTGCAAATCAACTGAGAAAGCTATCAGAATACAATAAAATTCAAATGTGTATTCTTATCAGATCCTTTCCTAAGAGCTAAATATTTTCATTTTGACTGCATTATGTCAGAAAATTCAATTCCAAGGAAAAAGTTTTACTACTCAGTATTCACTGTGGGTTTTGTCTCTGAGTAGTCTGCTATTCTGCCATTTTTATACTGTATTACATACTGAAGTGCTGGAATATGCTACCGGATTCTTGTTACACCATGAGCTACTTGTGAAATGATGCCATGCTCTGGGTGAGCAGGCCATTCTAGATTTAGGCCACAGCAGCAGTAGGTGCAATAGGTTTAGGCCAAAGGAAAACAGGAGATTTCTTAGGGTAGCAACCTTCCTTCTTTTGCTTCTCCAGCCAGAAGGCTGACTGCTCTGGGAATTCTCACTGGCACTCTCCAGCCTGCTGCTCCTGAGGGACAGGTGGAAGCTGAGTCCATTTACACCAGATCATTGGTTTCCTTTTCCTGCCTGGACACATCCCAAACCCAGCCTACTGGAAATATGTAGACACATTCGAGCAATTTTCAGGTCTCTTACATTGCTGTAGCTTCCCTAGACCAGCTCCCTTGACCTCTGCTGGTTTTCCCAGTTTTTGTTCCACTAACTGCCTCTAAGCCTGAGCTGGTCACCCCAGACACAGGAAGAAAGAGAGAGCAAAATTCATTCCAATCTGCTGAGAAAATTTAGGATAGCCTTGGCTAGACTGACCCCAGGTGATATGGTCTGTAAATGCAATCTGGACATTTTCTATCCCAACAGTCACATGAATTCTGTAAACACAGAAAATTCTGCATGTGGTTATTTCAACTTACACCTATTACACATATATAAACTGAATTAATTTAATTATCACGCTCTTAAGTACAGAGATGCTTCAGCATATATTTCCCACTTCAACATGCCATGAGTGCTGGCCAACAGAAGCAGCAGCTGGTGGGTTATGACCTTACTCATTAAGGTGTGTGGGCCAGGGCAGGTGACTTCAGGGAGGCATGGAGAGAGATATGTCGTATTGGAAAGGATGCATGGAAAATAATTATATAGATTCATGAAGCTTCCGATAAACCAATTTAATCCTCTTCTGTATTACTTTTATTAAAAAATTAATGATAGAAAGGTTTAAGACATTCTTCAAAACCTTTGTCTAATTTTTTGCTACAGTTTAATATTTAGTAACTTGTCCTGCTTCATTCTACGTCTTCTTGCATCTTAAGCAATGAAGTTGCTACCACTTCCCTTAGAGAAATATTCCATAACTTGCAATTTCACACTTGTCAGGAAATTTTCTCACACCAGCTTGCATGCTTCCTGTATTAATTTTTTCCAGTTCTGCTATCAATATCCTCATCTACTACTTTTAGCAAGAACAGCTATGAAAATTGTTACTACTCTTGTGCTATTCCAGTAGCTGTGGGATGCCCCCAGTACTGGTGCAATCTAACAAAGATCTCTGCCCCAAAGAAGTAAAACACATGAATTAACATTATGGCAATCTCATGAGAATTCATTACACATGAAACATTTCCTCTCTTTTCAGTGACACACAGATGGAGCCAATGTTTGCATTTTGAAGTGCAGAAGAAGTGGGCCTTTTGGGTTTGACTAGAACCAGTGAGCCTACAACTTTGTGTAAAGTGTGAAAACTTAACTGAGAAAATCAGTTTGCCAAAACACAACGTGGCTGTTAATTGTAAGGGCAACAGTTGCAGCTGGACTTTGGTGAATACAGCAACATCCACAACATCCATAAAAGGCAAGGCATTTCAAATGGTCAAAACTGAGCAATATATTTCCATGGGGTTTACTGTGATTCAGTTCTGAATTTTAAAAATGAAAATTTTGAATTTTCTTTAAAGATAATGCTATAGAAAACTTGTCACATGTAATTGGAACATTTGCTAAAGCCATAACCTTTTGTTCTGTCATAATATCTTTTTTTTCCTTGCTGTAATATTATGATTCATAATGCTATGTACTGGTTTTAAAGTGTTATTTTAATTTTTTTTTAAATCTAAATTACTCCATTTTTTATTCTGTTTTGTATAAGTATGGACATGTCTTAATCCAAGATTTTGCTGTCATTGTAACAGCATATCCCCACAGGAGAATATTCTATTGGAAAATTTTCAAGTATAATTTTTTAATACATAAGCCATTATTCTTTATGCAATTAACATATCAAGATTAACAAGAGTAGAGAATTTTGTTGTTTTCCTGAAGTAGAAATTTTACTTAAATTGCTCACTGCTTAGGTGTGTGATTCAGTGCCTAGAACTGACTCGGGTAATTTTTTACATAATTTGCACAGGTTGCCAATAACTTGGGTGTGAACTACTAAAGAAATCCATTAACTCCCTGTAAGTGCTGGAGTCATTAATTCTTACAGGTGTGTACTCATCAAATACATGAGATGAAAAATCATGATTCCTTGAGTAATATTTTTTACATAGCTTGCTTTTGACCATACTTTCCATTGTGTAATTTAATCTTAAAACTTTGTACAATGTGGTGTGGTCCAGAACCAGAAAATATATTCTTAAACGAAATATTGAATGGTGCTGCTTTATCTGCTGTTCTTAATTGTTCAAAGCAAAACAATTGAACAGTGTGGGCCAGAATCCAGAAGCTGATCACAGAAATGTTCTATATGGAGATCCTCAGTGTGGCTTGCCTAAGAATCTTTACTATATTTTTGCATTAAATATTTACAGGATTAGGTTTGGGGAATTTGCTAATCAAGCTTATATTGATAATCTAATTTTTTTTTTTTCTCCACATATATATGGTGTTTTGAAAGAGGACTGTGGAACTACACCAAAGGGTAACTACTTATCTAACCTGCATCTAGAGGAGTGGCAGAGGCAAATGTTGAAGTGGAACCATTAAGGCTCAACAAAGGGACATGGTTGTCACAAGGATGTGATATTATCCTCACGTTAAACATTCCCAGTCATGGGAAAAAATCTCATCAGTTCAGTCCGACTTTGATCACTGCCTTTCCACCGAGGGCCTGCCCCAGCACTGCATGCCGAGTACAAGCCTGACCAGGCTCCTTCAAAGAGAGCCTAATGTAGGATGTGGCTTCCTGTGCTGGGTTAAAATCACCTTCTGAATTACCTTACCCTAAGAGCATTCATTTGAAATGGTATGATTACAAGAAAAGTTGCTTCAGGAATACTGGCTTGCCTGGGGTTTCTTAAGGGCAGATTTTTAAGATGAAACTGTAAAACAGTAAAAGGTTATTGAGCAGTAAAAGATTATGGAAATCTACACCCTCAAAAATAAACCAGTTTCAAAATACCTTACTAATTCTTTTACTCAAGGACATAATAGATGTGAGTCCTTTTATAGATCTTTTTCTCTGGGCAGCACATGCTTTGTAAACTTTCAGCTGGACTAGATTAATGGGAATAGAAATGAAGGACAAATCCTTGTCTCTGATTCTGCAGGATCATCACATATATTTAATTCCAAACACCTGATTCCCTCTAATTCAAACCTTAAACCATGAAGGATCAATAGTTCATTCATGACTGACTGTTGCTAGTAATACTGTAAAACAGATAGCTTTCATGTTGTTTAAGTAATATATCATGTCAATATATATCTCTGAGATATACCAGAGACTTTAAGTGAAGATTTTGAATTTTTTTATGCCCTTCTACCTCATGACACTAAAATGTGAGAGCATGATGACTCAGAGTATCCACATGAAATGGCACTGCATATCAAATGGACACAAGCAGGTTTGCAGCCAAAAATTACAATGAAAAAAGCGAATGTTTAAATTTCAAAATAAAGTGGAAAACACAAATCAATAACTGTAACATAAGAAAAAGCAGGGTAGATACACTGAAATCAGGGGAAAACCAGAGCCACAAGCAAGAAGGTAAGAGGAAGTAATTAAATTGTGTAAGCATGTTTTTTCTAGAATATGCTAGAAAGTAAACTGTGGGTACTGGAGAAAATGTTGAGCCAGGTATTAATCGGACAATTCAGAAAGAAGTTTGGAACATTCATGGGAAATGAAATGTATCAAAGAGGTAAAAAGAAAACTGTAAACACATCCAAGAAATCAATAAGAGAGATCAAAATCTCACAAAGAAATATGGGAGTGATAACACTTCAGGCTAGGAGAAGGTGATGTGGTACAAAGATGACCTGAGAAGATGACACTAATAGAAAACACAAAGTCACATTATCCTGAATCCATGAAGGCTCTAATGCACTGAGTCCAAGTCCTCTCTGGACAGGGCAAGACTAAATTGCTGACACACAATACTCACAAAGCTGAGGAAAACTTCATCCCAGCACAGAAATCTGTCTTTGAAGTTAAATTTCTACTCAGTTCTGTATCCAGAAAAATACAAGATTGCTCCAGTCCAGTCTTTAATTTCTTTGTGGATATCCAGAACAATATTAGAATTGGTGGCTGACTCAGACAAACTCTCAGCTGAGTGTGGTATTCTAATTTTAAACATTCTGTTATTCTGTGATCACATCATGAGATCACACATGAAGTCTTATCACAATTTTATTACACTGGGAATTTTGGATTTGTGACTTCATAGTGTGAAATTCATTCATCCATATTAGACTGCCTGAAATGCTCTATAGACTCCTCCTTGACCAGGGAGAAAAATAAGCAGTCCTAAAGAATCATTCATTTTATCGATTTCAGACATCTCTAGAAGAGACAAAACACATCCCACATGTGTCAGCAATGCTCCATTAACTGCAAACCGGGCTACAGGTGAGTACCTCAGAGGGAGATTTCTGTGATGCAGGTGTCTCTCACTTTGAATGGAAGTGCCAGAACTATGTGAATTAAGTGAATTTTCTAACAACAATTCATTAAAAAAAAAGCAAATGTGAATTGCCTGTAGGTAACCTGGGGGCCAATCAGATTTCATTCCAATTGGAAGGGGAGCACAATTTAATTGAATTTATTGACTAATCAAGAGCAGAAAAGGCTAAGTCCATCTGTTAAGGATTGTTTATCAAGTTGAAACCAAGTATGAAAATCTTTTTCTTCAGATATGATCACTGTTTTTCACAGAGATGAGAAACAATTTGAATTGGAAAAAGGAGGTAAAACTGCTGGGACAGAAATCCTGGCCCGAGCAGAACCACACAGACAACGAGGGTATGCAGCCAAAGCCAGGCAGGTGGTGAGGGGTCTCCTTAGCCAGAAACTAACCAGAATCCATCATAAAAATCATTACCATTTCCAACTTAATATTCAGTTTGCATTAATCTGTGTGTCATCCTGAAGATGTAATTTCACTCCCCTGAATGCCTTCCCTCTTGCCAGGCATCAAAGGCCAGAATAGGAGATATGCAGGACTGAACCTGATCCTGTTCAGAGGAGAGTAACAAAGGAGAGTTTCAGAGAGTGAGCACAGTTACTGTTTCTGCAGCTACTTCTGTATTAGCCAAAATTAATAAAACTACTAGTCTGGGTATGTAACAAAAGGTGCATTACAGTTTGTTGCAATGGTACATCATACTGGAAGTTTCAGATCCCTGACAGAGGTAGTAGTACCTAACAACAGGACAATTTCTAACCCGCATGCCATGAACTGTGTGATGAGCTTCATTTAAAAAAAAAAAAAAAAAAAAAAAAAAGGTTTAGAAGCATGCTGCAAAGAAATTTGGGAAGCAGCAGCAAAATATTTTGTATGATCACATCTGTGAAGAGCAAGGTCCATGTTTTAACCTCTTTACCCTCTTTCCACTCTCCTGCTAAAAGAAAAAGAAAAAAAAAAAAAAAAAAAAAAAAAAAAAAGGAGAGAAGAAAAGAGAGAACGGGGGAAAAGACCTAATGCCAGAAAATCTTTTTGAAGTATTTCTTCTCTTGATTAAGAGTTCTCAGTTTGGCAAGACCTAAATCAAGATACATCAAAGAGGGTCCAAAATAAAGAGCAGCTGAATGAAAATATATGAGATGAGAGAAAGAATAAACAATAATAAGTGTGCATATGTTTAAGTCATCTGAAAGTGATTGCAACAATGTGTTAAATGTCCAGAAATACACATTAAAATAGCATCATAATTCCCTAAGGGGAAAAGATCTGCTTAAATCTTAAATAAATCTTGTTTAGACTAAACTGCATCCATTCTTCCCTTTGTGTTATGACTTCAGGAGCTTTCCCATCCTCTCTGTTTGGTTGTGTATAATGGGAAAACCACTACTGTTCTTGCTCAGATTTTCTGTGGTGTCCGTGGGTTTCTGGAGGTAAATATACTGGCAACATAGCCAAAACAGGAACCTCTCCACCAGTTATAACTCATATGGAGGAGATGAGCAAGCAAGGGCTTGTACATGCCTTCTGTTTGCTGGCATTGGTTTTACTCCAGTTAAAAAGTGTGGTTTTTTGATAAAAGTTTGAAGAATGTGATTAAATATTTAAGGGAAATTATTCCCAATTCACTGCATGACGCTTGGAGGTTGAAGGGAAGACCAATGGAAACAGATGTAAAAGGGATAGGACAAAACTCAGAAAGATAATAGGCAGCAGAAAACACTATGAGAATAATAACAAGATGGCATCAGTTTTGGTTTCCACTTTCAAATTCTCCATGTTCTGGTATCTATGGAAATAATCTAACAACGAGATATCACTAACAAAGTTATCACATATTTTAACTAGGAATATCTCAGCTTTAAAATTATCATGTGTCGTATGTTCCACTTAATTTCTTTCAGATGAAAAACCTTGAAAATTGATTTTAAAAGAATGCAACTCTTATAAAACTATTTTTGATGGATGTTATTAAGATAGATGGCTCTCTTTAGTACTGTGACTTTGCACTACCTGTGCTTCCATTGTGGCACTGTAAATGCTTTTGAACAGCACCACCACAGCTGTACTTTAGCAAGGTGACAGAATAATGGCTTTCTCTCTGATGATTTTTTTCAGGAATTCAAACTCTAGAACTGTTGCAGTAAATGGTTAGCAGGTAGCTAAGAAGTTGAGATTAGTTTTTGGCTCTGGTATTAGCTGACAGACTATCATTATCAGTCACTAATGCCTTTCATGAAATGGATAAAAGGTCCAGGATATCACTCATGTGGCTCTTCTAAAATGCCCTGAGGTTTTCTGTTTTGGTTTGGTTTTGTTTTATCTCTGAGTGTGACAAAATGTGGCAGACAGGAGGGCACCACAGAATACTTCCTAATCATTTCACATATGTTGAACACAAGGTGTTTAAAAGATAAGGCTGTGGAAATCAATGCATATATTTTGTCTTACCCTGTGCCAGAAAGTGTAGCACACTTACTAATGCTGCAACTCCACACAGGCAGCCAAGTGCAAGTTGTTTGAATTTACATTGCTACAGTTTATAAGCAAGCATACTGGATATATTTGAAAACATGAAGTGAGAATTTTAAAACGAGCACCAATTTTGCTTTCTGAACCCAAGCAAGCAACAGGGAGCTCTAAGTGTGATGTGGAATACAGCACTGTCTGTACTGGTGTATGATGCTTCACAATGTACAAAGCTAAAATATGCTCTCCTTGTTTACTCTCAAGCAATGAGAAGTCCATGAAGCAATGGATGGGATTCTGTAGGCTGGATGAAATTAGATTGTATCTCATGTTCTCTCTCCTCTTACTCTCTGGTACTTCTAACCTAGCAATTTTTATAAAATAAAGGTAGGATCGGGCATTTGTTGTCTCCAGTTATAAACCATCTCTTTTGCTTACCCTTACTGCTAGATGACATTTAGTCATCTCCAGTCCAAGGCAAAAACATCAGTGGCCTGAGATCAGCTGAAGTAAGGAGTCCTAATTCAGCAACCACCTAATCCCTTCTCTCATCTTTCTGCACACCCACTAGAGACAAACCTAATGATGTTGTAGGATAATGGGATCTGCTTTTAATTGTCTATTGTTAGTACAGATTAGGCTGCCTACTGTAATGTGAAGGTGCTCCTGTTGAGTAGCCGTGTAGATAGCCAAGCACATATCTCAGCAAATCAGGAATGCAGCTAAATGAAGAAGCATCTTCCCAGAGCCGGCAAATTACCTAATAGCCAAATAACTGCAACTCAGAGCAGCAAAAGCTCCTATCTGTGACTCTACCCAGCCCTAACTGGAACATATTGGCACTTATTTTTTTCTTAGTCTGCTACTCATCTGCCAATTCTGCAAAGTGCTGATTCTACTTGGTGTGTTCACAAATGTGCTCTTGGCCCTTCTCAGCTTTACAAAGCTCCTTTTCCAGCTTCTCCTCCATTCTGCCTTTCCTTTATCCCTGCCCTGCAATGAAGCTAGAAACTCCCAGGAGTGCCCCAACACCTCTTGGATCATGTTCTGACAATTTTGGCCCTTCCTAATACTGCCAACAACAGGGATGTATCTCTCTCTACCTGGTGAGTTTGAAACTTATCTGAGAAAAAATAGTTAGAAAAGGTAGTTTCTTGTTTAAAAAACTCATCACAATATTTAGGAAAATAGGTTCCTACTGCCTTGAAACTACAAGAGCCTAGTGTTTAGTAATTTTCTGTTTGCCCAAAGCACATTTGACTTATGGCTGCATTCTCTTCACCTCAGTTACATCCTCCCTTGTCCTTCTCATTGCCTTCTCCCCACCCAGTGCCATCTCTTGCCCTCAGTGTCTTCAGTTCCTTCTCACTCAATTTATCAACCTTCCTAACCAAACCTCAGCCTCTCTGATACTGATGAAACCAAACCTAAAAAGTCTGTCCAGCCCCATTGCAGCACAAAGATCTCCTTTTGTGGTCATTCTGGCGTTACACCCCTTTTTCTTGCTCCACCTGCCAGCTGTGAGCCACGAGGAACATGGCTCAGAGGATCATGGCCCCGAGGAACACAGCCCAGACGAACATGGCCCAAAGGATCATGGCTCAGAGGAACATGGCCCAGAGGAACATGGCTCAGAGGAACATGGCTCAGAGGAACACTCCTCTGGGACAGGACTGTCATGTACCCACTTAAGCCACTCTAAGGACAGCAGCACAACCAAGCTATTGTAGCTGTGCTGGGAATTTCACCAGCTCCAGCAAACCCTTTTCTGGTAAGACCTTCAGGGCACAGACTTCCAACTCTGTTTGTCCTCTGCACAGAGGAGGCCACAGGCCTTGTAGCATCAAAAGCAATTGGTAATCCCTTCAGATACATCAATACAGGGCATTAAAAACACCTTTCTAGGTTTCTGAAAGTCTAAAGGGAGACAATTATTCAACAAAAACCCTTCTCTGGCTCAGCCCGTAAACACAGTCATTTCCATATTATTCTGAAAAAGACTTCTACTCTTACATTTGTGAGTAGTTTTCTGTGCTCTGTGGGACTAGTCACATTCATAAAGCTAAAATAGGTCTCTGAATATCTCCTCACCATCAATATCCATGACTTCTGATACATTAACATTTAAAGACTATTTTAATATTCTCAGCATGGTAGGAAAATGCTAGGTCTTTCATATTTGCATTAAATAATTGTTTTTATTGGCTGAATTTTAATGAATGAGTAAAAATACTAGGAGATAAGTGGATAAATAATTTTTTTTAATTTAAATCTGGAAAAGTATTTTAGAAATCTTCTCATACCATTACATTAACCCCAAAATGTAGCAGGATATCAAAGGTGAACAATATTAATAAATATAAAGAAATCATGAAGAAGGTTAGGTGTGTACAGCTGAGATTAGCTTTGGAAGAAAAAATAACTTGCTAAGTTTGCATTCTGTAGAAATAATTTTTTTCAAAAGAAATTGTGCTTCTCATTGCCAAGAGACCAACACTATGTGTGAAGAGGAATCCATCAAGTGCAGTGCTCACAGCTGTGAATACTAATGCTGGATGAATGACCGTACACATAGCTGTAGGTCTCACTGGACCCATCACGTTGTTCCCTATTTGTAACAGTAAATCAAATTCTCTGTCCAAAAAGAGTCACCACTTACTGCTAAATGGAGTCATATGATTGTTTCTTAGCCACATGGTATTGACTTCTGTTCACTAAATGGCTGACCTACATTCAGGAGACACGCCTGAGAAAATCACTGTGCTTCCAATTCCACAATGAAAATCAACAAGAAAGCTTTTTAAGAACAGAATGTGAGAGAGCAAGCTTATTCATGAAAGAAATACAAGACACTTGAGATATTTTTTTCCAAATTCCACACCAACACTGCCATATATTTCATTAAATTGTTGTAGACATCAATTTTTTTAAGCTGTTGTTATCTTCTCCCTGTCTACAGAAATACAGGGAGGAAATTGTCAGTTCTTCAATATTTTACATTCTGTTTTCTCTTATTATGTAAGCAACTCACCAGCCTTTTTTCTCTGGGACTTCATGGCTTCTTTTTCTCCCCTTTCTAATAATTGATCCATGGGATAAATACTTCTGTTTCCTAGGCTTTGCTCCATGACGTCCTATTTACACCCCTCAAGACCATCTTCCCATCACCAGATCTGTACAGATTATTTACAAGAGTGTGGTGGTCTTGGACTTGAAATGTTTTTAAACAATTCCAGGTGAAAAACAATTTTTGACTGAAACATGCTTTCCTTTGTGCAATATGCTTCTCTGTAGCGTTGACCCCAAGCAGAGCAAAATACTATTCAGCAATACATTATTGCAAGCATGCTTCACCTGACACAGATTTTCAGCTTTAATACTCTCTATGATCTACAAATAAATATTTTCATACTCCTTTTTTAGTTCCCTGAATCTGCCAGCTCCCCAGAAGCACAGGTCTTCCAAGCATCCATTCAGCCTCCCTTTTCAGCAGTGGATTTAGTGGCTCAGTCAGAATCTCTTCCTGCTAAATTTACAGGTAATATTTTCTGAGGTCTTACTTTATCATTCCTGGAATAGAAATATTGTAAGTAGGATGCACAGCTTCAAAACAGTCCAAAAAACATCTTTTTTTTTTTTTTTCTGCAAGATTAAGCGCTAAGAGGAAAATAATCTATAGCCTCTCACTTCTTGAGAGCTCCCAGCTGTAACAAATCTGATGTATTCATTAGGTTAATAGCAGAAGTATTATTTTGCTTTAAAATATTTGTGAATATATGAGGGTGATAGAAGTGATCATTTAATGTTTTCTGATCAATGAGGTTTAAGAAGTTGCAAAATCAATGTGAAACTGAAGTCTGTACCCTGGAATACTGGTTACAATGCAGTTCAAAGCATGTATTTGTTATACAGAGAAAACCAGGAGCCAGGAAATGTCAGGATGGAAACTTGTTAAACACACACATCTAGGTAAATATGCCTTTGGATAGTGTAATAAACTTGAAAGTGGAATGTATTTTTTTAGTAAACATAGTGTTCAGCTTGAATTTGAAATTGTCATTCTCAAAATGTTGGTTTAAAATGCACCAAAAAATAACAATCAGAGTGCTAATAATCAGAGTGTACAGTCGTATAGTCAGAATGTGTGGGAAACAATTTGGGTACTCTGACACAAGTGGTTTTCTCCTGAACTACAAAAAATCTCTGAAATTGGGAAAAAAGCCAACCCAAACCAAACAAGACAAACAAAAACATGCTCGTAGGGTAGCCTGCAGAAGGGAGGAAAACAGGGAGTCCTGGAGAACACTCAAATAATGGTGCTAAAATTCTTTAGGTGTTTGCTAATCGCTGGTGGACAGAGAGACAGATAGAAAAGACCTGACTGAGGCACCAGACTCATTTTGCTACCCTTCTGCAGAATACTGTAAACCAGAAGCTTTTTCTGGTGCCCCCAGATTTAAATCTCAGACTGCCATGTTATATGTTTACTGAAATTACTGAAATAGTTGTTAAAATACAAATCAGAGCAGCTTAGAAATTCAGTAGAGCTATTGCAGCTGTGAGCATGCAACACTCTTTTGTAAACCCATCATTTGGTATTTGCCCCTGTATGCAATGGCTTCCCTCTGATTTCTATTATTGTAGTGCTCCCTGTATTATTAACTCCCACTTTTTCTGATTCATATATTATTTCCTGAAAGAGAATTTTTTTTTTAAACTACTTTCTGCATCTGCTCCCCATCTCTGGCATTATAAAGGTGCCCCCTTGAAAGGCTCCATTTACTTCAATAATCCACTCCTTCTTCCCCTGGGGTCCTTCTAACCCTCTTAAAATATTCTCCAAATGAAACATTCCCAATGAGATTTCAAAACTGTTGTCAATCTATCCAAATATAATGCTTTTTTCTGGTGTTTTGAGTTTGGGGTTTTTTTAGTATTGAGGTCTGCGTTCAAACTTGGAAATGTAAACAGAAAAAAAAAAAGTATAAAAACCACCTCCACCTCTTAGTTGTTTGTAAGAATAGTTTGTTTCCAAGAAGCAGATAAATGTGAACCTGCTCAATGTTCCACCCCTAGTTGTTAATCCAAGGCTCTGTCCCAGTTGTGTCCACAATTTAAGAAAAGCAAACTATATTGAACTGAAATTTAAATTCACTTTCATATATATTTGTATATTTATTTCTATGCATTACAGGCGGAATGAGAAGGAAATTTAACAAGAATAATAAATTAATCTGTGTCTTGTTTCTGATAGACTTAGAGAGTACTATGGGTGGGGTGCAATTTTAAATGCCATGTATACTGAACTTTCAAGTCTCTCTCCTAAATTTCCATTCACAGTTCCACATTTTGAAGAACTCTGTGCCTTTCAAAAGCTTTCTTCTCCTAGGGTATTTCCTAGGAGAATTTGCATGATAAATTACACAGAAGTCCTGCAAAGAAAGAAAAAATCCCTGGGCATTTCAGAAGGGTAAATTAACTTCAGAGAACTAAGAGAAGGGTGTTTCAGCTTGACACCTTGCAGATCACTTGTACTGAAAGGCGTAAATTTATCAGAAATTACAAGTGATTCATCTTCTTGTATATGCTAATTTGCATTAACTTTAGTAGAAATATTAAAATCACTTCTGTATACATACACAAGAGGTACTTGCTGCATATTTTGCATTTGGATGTAGTAGCAGCTAAAGCTGTAGCAGTATGTGTACAGTTGGATGGAGATTTCAGCAACATGGTCTAGTGGAATGTGTCCCTGCCTACATCCAGAACTAGATGATCTTTTAGGTCCCTTCCAACCCAAACAATTCTGTGATTCTATAATGTGTATTATATGTATACATAGGAACACTGCAAAAAGTATTGTGCACTTTATTCAAAACTTCTTCATACAAATTAGAGCTGCTCTTGCCATAATCTCAAAAACAAAATTTTTCATGATGTTTCATTTTCTTCAAATTTTATAAGCAGAAAACCCAGCAAAAAATGTGATAGATAATAGAAAATGAAAGTTAGTTTGGTTTTCACTTTAAGATAGTTCCTGTCATAAAAAAACCAAACTGTGTTAACCACCTTAAGCACTACTGAAAATTTTAAATCGACTTTATTGTAGAGCATATGCTGGAAAAAGACTATACACACATAAGGACTTGACTTCTTGTTTGTATATTATCCTAATTCACCCATTTTCTGATAATTAGCAGCTGTTATCTGACAGACACCATTTCCTACACATGTTTTTGCTCAGTTTTAGTATGAGAAAAGTTTGCTGAAGGCAGGGCTATTTTTGGCCCAGCAACACTTATGTTGCTATGTGCTCTCAGATTACTGGGCAGATAGGCACACAATGAAGTCAAACAGCTGATCTGTAAAACTAAGAACACTGTGTGGTTTCCTCCACTGGTGCTTGTTTGTGTATAAATATGCACAAACTATGGGTAAGGAAAGGTTATTTTTCTCTAGATAGGCTTGTCAGAGAAAAGACCCACATCCTGCATCCTGTTAAAACCCTCTGTTAAAATGCAGTCAGAACCCCTTAGCAAGTTCTGTGAAATCACTCCATAAAGTTGTGCCTGTAACAGTTTGTACCTTCTGTCACACTGAGTAATTTAAAGTTGATCTTAGTTAAGATAGAAGGAACATGTGTCAGTGCTTTGATCGCTGCCGTCACAGCAAAGCTGGTGGCTGCAAATACAGTATCGCTTTCAGTTCAGGTCAGATGGGGGACTCTTCTAAAGTCTTTGATAAAAACTAGACACTACCTTCTGTGTAAGACTGGACTCAGTATTTTTCACCTGCCCTTTCCTTCCCTTGACCCATTGGACTGGTCACCTGCTGAAATACAAGCCAAGCTGTCTCTGCAGCTTAGTTAGAATAAGCACCTAAATTTGAGCCCACATATTTTATTAACTAATGTAGCACCCCCTAAGGCAGAGAAGCACACCAATGAGCCTGATGGGCTCTTGCAAGGAAGCTGAGATACTTAGGTGAGTTGGCCTGTACCATCAATACGGAGAACTGGAGCTTTTAGCACAGCAGGCAATATAAGAACCTTGATAAACAGCACACTCAGAAAAGACAAAAGGAGGCCCTGTATTAGATTTTGAGATAGGTTCATTTTCCCAACCATATGCTTGCTTTATGATGCATTTGCTGGCTTAGTTATGCAGTACTAATGTAGATAAAAGTTCTACATCCTGTCTCAGTTACAGCTACACTTACAGAAATAAATATTTGTGTCACTACCTAACACAGAGATCCCATGGATCAGGTGCCTCTGCTCTCCATGCTGCACTCCCCAAGGACTCTTCTGCAGAAAAGGAAGGAAAGCCATGCATGTTGGGAACACAACCTACTGTGCTCTTGCACTAGAAGCAGAGCTGGAGGAGACAATCAACTCTGGATTTCCTTGTTTGCCTTTTCCTGTTCTGCTGGGATTTCAGAGACAGCATAGGGCACAAATAAGATGATTTTACATTCCACTAGGTAGCTTTTTATAGTGTGCAAGTGAAGTTGTGTGAAGGCATCCAGAATGTCTTCATACAACAAGACGATGAAGGACAGCCAGGGTACATGAGACTCCAAGGCCAGCAAGGCCTGTCCTACTGCATGTGAGGGGGTGACCCATCAGTGTCCACCTTTCTCACATAGAAACCCACCCAGAAGGAGCCTGCAGGGCACTAGCACACATTGTCATTGAGCAACAGCTTTGTTGCTCAGTGTTTGGCTCCCCATCCACCATGCCATAGCCTTATGTGACAATGGAGATGTCCTCTCCAGTCACAAGGATGGGAAAGCATGGAAATCCACTCCACTCCTCTGGTAATGGCAGATTCTTCAGTCTGTGGCACATATTGCGTCACTTACAAAACTCCATTAGAGGAATGAAAAGAGCTGTGACCCCATTTTCTCCATAACTCCTTTAGGATATGTAGTTTGGCAATGTATGCATTCCTCCTCTGGATTAGACCACCCTATTTTGTAAATGCTATAATTTGCTTTGAGTTTTGTGATGGAATTTGAGACCTGTTTTTCAAAACTCTGACAAAAAAATGGATATGTGATGATAAACTTTGGTCCTGCTGCAATACAGTGTTTTACTGTTTCTTCCTGCAGATAAATGAGGTCAAATAAAGTCAGGGAAAGACCATAAGTTTCAGGTTCTTTCTTCCAATGAATCTAATCCAAGCCATGATATATGACTTAATTCAGTGAATTCATGTTATAACTGGATTCACCCTAGCAGGGGAATCCCCCACAGATATCTTTTGCTGAAGATGAATAGGTGTTGCTGAAAGAAGAGGGTACTAATCTCCATTTCAGAGGCATATTCCTTGGGTTTTGGTGGTGTTGAGATGTATTAGTTCTCTGAATGGGACATACCTTGTATACCAGTCAAAATAAGATTGGAAATGTTATAATATTATTGAGGGTGTGAAAAGGAAAATCCTAGCTTTTAAATTCTTCATTATTCAAACATATCTCTTGGGCGTATTATAAAAATAATCCTAGTTCAGACTTGAAACAGGAGGGGAAACCCCTGAGAAGACAGAAAAGGAGAACCTGACATTTACTTAGGACTCTGCAACTGGGCTGTTTCTCAGGAAAATGCTATTCAAGCTGGAGAACCACAGGGCTCAGCACAAGGTGCAGAAGTCTACCAAGGGCAGTTGTGTGGTCCATGCTTGTCTGCAAGTCCCTAACTTCAGAAATCTTTTGGAAATTTGCTGATTAACCCTTGAATCTTCCACTTTTCCTCTCCCCATCCTTTCCAGACTTTTAAATCCTTTCTAGTGCTGTTTGTAGAAGGCAACAACTGAAGACAGCAAATCCACTCCAGAAAGCCACCTTTCCTTTCTGCAATATTAAACAAGACCAGTGGCAGAAAGCAATTATCAGGACCTGCTCCTGCAGTACAAAAATATCAATCAGTAGAGAAAATGAAAATATTATATAATAAAAAGCAGATGAGCCTAAAACACTTTGATCTAAAACACTTTTTAATGTCAGTCATATCCAATGTGATGGAAGAGTTTAGTCTCTCACCATAATTTTATCATATTTCAGTTAAAAGTATGCAAACACAAGCGTATTGAAGTCCATGCTAAACAAAAATCACACCTACATTAAAAAAAGAAAAATCCTAAAGAAGAGAGCTGTATATTTAATTTTAATGATTAGACTTTGTATACATTTTTTGATTGGTTGGTGTCAGGGTGTCAGGGAAACAGGCTAGGAAAATTTCCCTGATAATGTGAACCTCAGAAGTGCTGGAAATGTAGAAAGAGTTATGATATTATGTATGAAATTCTGGATGACTTTGGGGACTTGCATAGTAAAAAAGGAGAGATATTTAGCAGTAGAATCTGTGGTTTTGGTGCATGGAACAGTCACCAGCTACCCATAACCCAGCACTGTCTGTTGACCGTAATGAGGCAAACGAAGCTGCAAAGAGCATTAGGCAAAATGATGTTAGCTAGAACAGCATGGGGGAAATCAACCCACCTGGCTCTGAGAAGATCAGGTTGAATGAAATGGATTACATGACATGATTGCCTGGAAGAGCAGGGGTTTGTGTTCCAAGAAACCTGGATCTGCTTCTGGATATCAAAGTAAAAAGAAGATTGAGAAGACAAGGGCTACTAAACTTATTGAAAATATACCTTGGAGCAAGATGTGAATTATTATGTTTGCAGTAGCCTGAAAGCTATTATTTCTGCAGCTTTTTTGTGGAATCAAAAAGCAGGTACTCAGACAGCCCTTTGTCTGTACACAGCAGCTTTGCTTCATTTTCAGTAATCACTGGGAATCTTTACTGACACTGAATTAGAAGGTTCAGAAACAGGGAGAAAAAAAATAAAAGATAGTTGCTTGTTTTGATGATAACTGGATAAAGCAAAAAAAAGATATTTGTGAGACAGGGTGGTAAAAGGATGACCTCCAGGCCTGAAATTAGTCAGAAGCAGTGGGCATGGGCAAAACAAATGCCACTCATTTATTGCAAAGCAGTGCACTTCCAAGCAGGATCCGGTGGTAAACCCGTGCTGTCATAGCAGGTCTGTGTGTTATCTGCTGCACAAGGGTACACCACTCTCCAGCCTAAGTGCTGCCTGGCAATACACAATCAAGTCTTGTGACAAATACTTGAAAAGGATATACCAATTACCTTAATGGAAAGAAAACTGTTTCCATACATGATTGAGCTTTCATGCTATTTGTATACAGGGCCTGGGGAATGTGAAATGAGTAATGGGTTGCTTCTTTTTTAGAAGACTGTTGAATTAGTTATTAGACAGGCAGCTACCCTCTGGCCAGTGTATTGGCCTGAAGGAAAAGGTAAACACAAAAAGAAAGAATGACAATACTGTCCTGCTTCAAGGCAAATAGACTCTCTAGTGTCTTAAATTTCTTCCTCTAGTAACAGTCGGAGGGCTGTACTGAACTTTAAAAGCCCTCATTAGTTGCTAAGTTATGCTGAGACCAACCACAGTGCAGCTATTCAATAGAGATATTTCATTATTTTGTTGCTAGACTGCTTAACATCTCAGTACCAGAAACAAAAAGCTCCAAAGACCAAGCACAAATTAGAGCTGTTAATCTTTAGGACAGCTGATCTTTCTAAATATTCTGGGGCAGACATCTTTCTTCCTGCTACTAGCAGAGATTGGTTCTTAAAGAGTCCCTCTTGTATCAATGAGAACTGTATGATTGTTTCCTTTCAATAAGCTTTTTTTTTCATAACTGTATCAAGCTCAGCCACATGGAATTAGCTGGCACTTGTTCATTCTTGAGGATTTGCCTCTCCTAGCAAAGATATTCTTGCCCAAGATTACTGACTAGCCAACTATGCAGCCATTCAGAAGCATGCAAGAGTCTGTGCAGGGAAAGGGGAGATTTTGGTACATTGAAGTGCCTGTGGGCACTGGGGAGGTTAGGTCCATTCAAAAAGATGACATCTGCAGCAAGAGGAGATCTTTCCTTCAGTAGTTTTGTTCAAGCTACCAAACAAAATTATTTTTAATTAAATAGTATGACTCATGCTTGCACCATATAAAAACTGGTTTGATTTTAATGCAGTCTGTCTCCCAACCCATGTATGCCTACTCCAGGAAAAGAAGCAGCAAACATAAGGGAGATTATTACTTCTCTGTTCCACCATTTCCTGTCAGTTTTAATCAACATGAAAAATAAATTGTAACACAGCATAAATAAAGGAATATCAAAATATGTCACTGAAAGTGGTCTACAAGGTGCTTTCCACATGGAGGTAGATTCTGCTTCAGTCACATTTGCAGTTGTCTGTTAATAGCTAGCTGTCAGAGAAAACCACACAGATTTCTCTGGCCCTTCCTCCCTCCAAAGCTCTTCCCTCCAGTGTTTGTTTTACTGAAGTCTTGTCACATTACAAATGCCACCTCAGAGATCTTTTTAATTACTGCATTAGGTCATCAAAAGTTAGATTTTTTTTTTTTAAGTTTTGTTTTCAAGCTCATTTGTAGCAAGAGAGGGGACAGAGTATGAAATTGACTTCTGATTGAATTTCACCATGAGGAAGTATGCAAGGCTATAAAATAATCCAAAATGCCACATGCAGTTCCCTCTGCACAATGGGTCTTAGCACTCCAACATGGAACACGGCCATGCAACTATTTCCCTGGCTAGATACTAGCTAAATGTATCTATCCAGCAGCCTCATAATCAGAGTTTTCTTGTCCACAGGTGAGTGATCTGGTCTTCCTCTCACTTTTTGGCAAGAAACAAGAATCAGGGAAGTAAGAGAGACTGGAAAGCAACATGAAGTGATGAAATAGAGCGTATCTCATTGAAAAAATAAATTTGTAATAATTATGTCCAGTAGTAGCTTCTATTTTCCCTCCAGAGTCTGTATTGGGACCAATCCTATTTAATATCTTTATCAACAACATAGACAGTGGGATTGAACCTTCAGCAAGTTTGAAGATGACACCAAAGCTGAGTGGTGCAGTTGATTCACTGGAGAAAAAGTGTGCCATCCAGAAGGACCTTAACGGACTTGGGGAAAGGACCATGCAAAACTCCTGAAGTTCAGCAAAAGTCTTGAATGTGGGTTGGGGCAATCTCCAGTATCAGTACAGACTGGGAGCTGAATGGATTGAGAGCATCCCTGCAGAGAAGTACTTGGGGTGCTGGCAAATTAAATATTCAACATGAGATGCTGATGTGCTCTTGCAGCCCAGAAAGCCAAGTGTGTCCTGGGCTGCATCAAAAGTAATGTGGCTGAGAGAGGGGATTCTGCCCCTCTACTCTGTCCCATAAAATCCTATCTGTAGTACTGTATCCAGCTCTGGGGTCCCCATGATCAGAAAGATGTAGATCTGTCAGAAAGGGTCCAGAGAAGGGTCATGAAAGTTTTCAGAGGAAAGTTTTCACACTTTCCCTATAAAGCAAAGCTGAGAGAGGTGAGGTTGTTCATCCTAGAGAAGGGAAGGCTGTAAGGAGGCCTTATAGCAGCCTTTCAAAACACAAACCCTTGTAAGAAAGATGGAGGTGTTTACCAAGGCCTGTAATGATAGTAAAAGGGGGAAAAGTTTTAAACAAAACAAGGGTAGATTTAGTTTGGACATAAGAAAGAAATTCTTTTACAGTAACAGTGGTGAAACACTGGAACAGGTTGTCCACAGAAGCTGTGGATGCCCTTGCATTGCTCAAGGCCTGATTAAATGGGACTTTGAGCAACCTACTCTGGTAAAAGAGAACCATGCCTATGGGGTTAGACTAGATGAACTCTAAAGGTCTCTTCCAACCCAAACCATTCTTTGACTCTGAGATTCCATGATTCTATGATTCTGTGATTCAATTAGTACAAATTGTTCCAGGATCTCAATTGCTGATGTGACACCGACAGGCTACTAAAGCTGATCAATTATTCTACAAGAAGGAATTCTTTACCAAATAACACACTAGAAATTTGTCAAGTATTACTAGTAAAATTCAGTTCATCTCTGCACCCAGTCATGCCTGACAAGAATTCTAGGGATTTTATTTCATTTAATATATTTATTCATTTTCCCATATCTATGTTAGAAATTCTAATAACATCAGCCTGAGATAAAGCGTTTTTTAATAAGGAATAGCTAGAACAGGTTTATTCAGTATCTTACTCTACTCCATATTTCTACTAAAACATTTCTTTCTTCAAACATCATAATTTTTTTCTTTCTTATTCTTTCAGCACCTCCAATTTTTATAAATAATCTCACAGGAAAAATTATTGCTGCAGAACTTCCTGTTGAGATGATATTAGGAAACAAAGGGAGTGGCACAGAGGAATATGCTCTCATATTTTTGGTATCACCTTTCTCCTTTTAATTTCCTCTCTGTTTGTATGGGAGGAAGGGGAGAGTCCAGAATCCAGTGTCTGAAACATTTACTAGATTATCTTCCTGTCGTTCTCTGCTAATACAAAATTCTCCCCTTTGTGCCATCAGCTAGTGTTTTGACAGGTCATCAAAGACCCAAACAGGCAAACATTCTTCTCAGGAAGAGTCATATCTCACTAATGCAAAGGTTTGTTTCATGCTTAGCCAAAACAGCCTTTTCAAGGCCTTCCATGTAGTTCTCTCAAATACTAACGCCCAAACTACTTTCCTTCCTTGAAATTTAGCAGCCTTCAGCCACACACAGATTTTTGTGAGAAATAAGTTTGTTCTGTGAGCATCATGCACAATGGTTGCATTGTTTATCCAGATTTCAATAGTTTGTCCAGAAACAGACTAAAGTTTTAGCACCAAAATGTCACAATCTTTGTAGCCAGCTAAAACAGCCTTTAAGAACAAAAATGTCCAGACAACCTTTGCTATTGGCTTTGTTATAAACTCCAGCGCCACAGGAGTTAAGGGCTGTGAGATCTTGTATTTGTGAAGACCTTTGAAGATAAAAGTGTTGAAAGTTATTTTTTATGAAGGTATGTGATGGCTAAGTAGATGAACACTGGGCAGGAGCCTCTAGAGCTGAGAAGCCACTGTCTGAACTTACAGTGCAACAGCGGTTTGCTACACAAGACAGGATTTCAGCAATATCCACTGGGCATTCTTGTTTGTGTTCCAGTTCAAGTCTGTGTGTGACATGTTTAAAAGCACACAACAAACATGTATATGCATGTATGGGCATTTCCTACTGTTATTTTCAATAACAATACTAAAGCAAAACTAAATACTAAACAAAAGCAATACTAAAATGGGCATAATATTGGGAGTTTATGGAATTTAGTAACTTAGACTGAACTATTTTCAAACAAATTTTTAATTACTTTAAAACATTTCTCTTTAAATTATTAAATTCAAACTCAAATTCTACTCATAACATGGCAAGTCATGGAAATACACAATTACATTATAAACAGTGCATGCTTCTAACCCTTTCTCACATAACGAGAGGGAAGGTGAGAGTTTTTCAAAATCAATGCAGTTATATTTACTGTCACTAATTCCATAGTTCTTCATCATTAGTGTAAACAATAATCATCATCATCATCATCACCATCATCACCATCATCATCATCATCATCTAGTCCTTGAAGTGTAGCTTTCCAGCTTGTTTTCTAGCAACCTTCTAGTAATCATGCTAAGTATTTTGTGCAAAAAAAAAAAAGTAGTGATCTTTCTTTCAGAGTTATGTTATTTTAAATACCTGTTCATATCATCTTTAGAAGATAAGAGCCGGTTCCTCATTGGAAGGGCCAGTATTTCAGAAGTTAACTTCTAGCATGACTACTTCCCTTCTCGGCTACAACACAGCCAAAAAAATTCCTTAATATATTTCTCATTTTATTTTCAAATCAACAAGTAGGTTTAATGTGGTTATTCCTGTAAAAGAAATGTTTTTCTAATATTGTGAAATTTAATGTATGAGAGAAGAGTAAAAGCTCCTGGTTTGCATCCCTCCTACACATCCGATAGAAAATTCCCATCCATGAGTCACATGTAGTGCAACACAGGCAATCAGCCCACATGATTACTGTGAATCTTAACTTGCAGCACCAAAGGAAGTATGGGGCTTTCCAGATCCCCAATGCAATGCAAGCAACATTTTAGAGTGATGAACCATTATTTCTGTCAATTCAGACAGTACAGAGATTGCAAACAGAAACTTCCTAAGGAACAAAAGCTTCTGGCGACTGACACAGCAATGCAGAGTGCAGACAGGGTGAGCAAATAGAAAAGGTGTAAATATGTTATGCCAAGGACAGGATAGACTGCAGAGAGTGAGTTTACAACTTCTTCAGTTCTCTGTTCCACAAATCATTGGTATATTTGAAACCATCACAGCTAAGTTTGTGTCCTCTTACACATTCCCTGTTGTAACATTCGTCCTCTTAGAATTGCCCTCATCATTGTTAGGGTGTATTTCCACCTACATTTACTTGTGCAAGTTAGAACAGATATTCAGTGAAATGCTGTCAGTGGTATCACAAAGCTGGAAGAAAATTTTGTGATGAATTAATTTCAAGAGAAAATGCCAATCCCCCAAAAGCAGAAGGTGTTGTGCAAGGTTGTTAGCCTCACAGCCTCCTGGCAAGCACTGTGTCATGATGACACTAGACAGGACTTCAAGCATCTGTGAACTGCCTCAGGGACCTGAGGACTTTCAGAGGTTGTCAGGTGCAGCTTTCCAGACATCTCTACCCTTTCCAATTGCAACAAATCCCTGGATCTCAAAACCTCCTGAACCTTTTGCTTCTCCTGCTTGTGCAGAGAAGCTGGCAACCTTGAAAACTCTGACTAATTCCAGTGCTCAAAGGCCTGTCTCTCATGCTCATTGATCTTGGCTCTTACATGATGCAGCGACTCCTAACCTCCTGGTTGTCTTATTGACTTTGCTTTTATAGCCAAGCCAAGAGATGCAGTGCTTGGCTTTCCACTCTCACTTTCAATATGGACTTGCTAAGCCAGATTCTAGTTTTCCACATATAGGCATCTTCATTTTGTGTTTCAAAATGGATCACTCTTGGTCAGCAGGTCTGCACTGTTGGGAGTAGGACAGCTTAGCTTTATCTTCAGATGTAAAGGTCTAAGCTTCTAAGGGCAAAATCAGCTGCTCTGCTCACCTAATCAAACCATCTCTTTCTGTGTTAAAGGATCTGCTAGAAAAAGATGCTTCTGACAGGAAATACTACATCTATATGTTTTTGCCAAGAAAACTTACAGCAATTTATCTTTGATTTCTCTGTCAACCTTGTATTCTATGATTCAATATGATTTTCTCTTTGTACTGATATTTTAGCGTTGGAGGGCTTTTAGGTCTTGATGATGCTATGCCAGCTCATCTTGGTATGCCAGCTAACTCAGTAGACACATGCTTTCTACACAGTGGTAAGACTTGAGTTACCCCTATCTTCTATTTCAATTTTGTGGGAAGAAAACCCCAATACGTGATGATTAACCAGCCAAATAAAATGCCAGCTTTAAGCTTCACCACTGAGAAGTTCATGTGACATGAATGACCCCACACCTCATTCTCCCTGGCCCAAAGTTCACTTGCATCTGCAGTGAAGACTGGATCAGGGCAGCAAAGGAACAGCTGTATCCCAGTTATGTGACTGGGAGCACATGCTGCAGCAGGTAGTCATAACAGCAATGTTGTATTTCATAATTCCAGTAAATTCACCTGTGAATTGATTACTACAGGTATATTCCCTTATCCCTGCTGGAACAGGGGAGACTGAGAGAGAAAAACATATAATTAGTAATTCTTTAAGATTAAACCAGACAAAGTTTGCTGTTTCTCAATTGGAACTTGAACCAAAAGAGCTCTGAAAATTCCAGGACATCTTGGGTTGCACATCTCAAGCAACCTCATGTAGAACAAGCCTCACAGCTTTGCTGAAAGGTAGTTGGGAGAATTTACCGTTACAGCCCTACTGCAGATCACTAAACAAAATCAGTTGGCTCCAAATTTCCCCCTTTTTTGAGTGATTCACTTTCAACATTTAAAATGGCCTAGTCAGATATCAAAAGAGTAGCAACAGAGTCCAAAATAACTCTAAGAGAAGTCAAATTAATTATTGCTAAGGTTGGTTGCAGGTGCTAGTTCTGCCCCGACTCCTCTAGTTATTGTGTTTAATAATTTCAAAATCATATTTTCTATTTTTTTATTTTGTGTCTTCCCTTTTACTTGGGTGAAGATCAAGTCAAAGAAAGGAAGAAGTGTATAAACTCTGGGCATGCAAATCACACTACCTTAAAACAGTTACAAAATTTCTTGCCAAGAGAGAAAAGACTTTATGCAAATTATATATTACACTAAACTGATTGTATTTGTATGCAGATGATAAGCTGAAACACACCGCTGAAATCTGTGCCTGCTTGCACACTCACAGCGAGGTCATTTTGATAGCTGAGCACCTGCTGTGTCTTTTGTGACACACTGCATTTATGTGAATGAGCACAACATTTTCCTCTGACAGAAGAACGTTCTCTAGGTAGCATTCCCTGACTTCTGACAGTTTCCTTCTTATACCTTCTTGGTATTATCATTGCAGAGAAAGCTCTTGTACACTCTAACACTATTTCCAGCACAAGTTCAGCTCTTTCTAGAATTTCAGCCTGCCTGGTCAGGACTGGACACTTGTTCTCTTTGAACTCAATTGCAGCTTTGCCCAGACCTTGACTGAAACAATTACATCAGGGAAAGGACCAGCCATGGGCTGTAATACATATTAAATGATGATATAAGAATAATTGCAGACAAATAAGAAGGTCCAGACACTCCAATATCATCATGTTAACAGCACTGTTAGCATTAGTAGTGTCAAGCAGCAGACAGCCATGGTGGAGTGGGAGAGAACCAGACCAACACAGAAGTGCACATCCCAAATATCACCCTCATTTCCCATAATCAGAGGCTGAGTAGCTCTTACAGCATGAGATGTATTACTTACTATTTTTGTCTGATAATTATAATAATTCTGAAGGATTGTATGGTCCAGCTTGCCACTAAGAGCCTGGACTGCAATCCCTAGGGCATTCCCATCCAACCTGTTTCTTCATCCCAGGGAGCAAGGGACAACTTGCTCATGCAGCAAACTTGCCTCCTGCTGTGCCTGTGACATCCCAGCACAGACCACCAAATTCTTCCTACTACCAGCCTGCTAGAAAAGGTGAAGGGTAGTGGTTCCTGCTGACTGGGAAAGGAGTGGAAAAAGTGAAGGAAATACTGATCTGACCTACAGGCAGGATTTAATCCATGCTAGAAAGTGTGAAGTATGGACAATATGTCTCAATACACCACAAAGACAGAACACACAGTAATTAGTTCATCCAAACTAAAGCAAAATTCCCCATCTTCTCAGAAGAATTTTGCTTGAGACAGCCCTGACCTAACAAAAAGGGCATTTGTGAGACACACTCCTTGTGCAGTGAAAATTCCAAGGTTCCTCATGCTGTCCAAGTATGATCAAAATAGATCAATATTGCAAATGTTCTCTCCCAGATTGCCATCATTGCTTACATATAATTCTAATATACCCTCGGGAATATAACAAGTTGTAAGAACCATCTTTTTGATGCTAATGATTTCCCAGTTTGATATGAGATGTTATGCTGACACAAGTTTCTGCCTTCCTGTTATGTACTAGTCAGAGTACCTTGGAAAAAAGGACGCTGCAGTCAATAATTCTTTTGGCTTATCAAAATCTATTAATTTCAAATTTCCAAAAACCAATACTTGGCACTTATGTCAGCTTTTGGTTAGTCATTTCAAATAACAGAGAGAATCCCTTAGATTTTAAAGATGCTATGAAACTCCTGCTGAATACACACATGGATTTTATAACTATCAAGTAAAATTTTTAGAGATGGTTAACCACAAAATACTATGGCTCTTTTGAAAGCAGTAATTTAATGACTGATCTGCTGCTAGATTCCTCAATTTCTCCCAGTAGAATAGTTCAGATTGCCATTGTTTTTGATGGGCTTTGGCACTATTTTTCCTCATTTCCTGTTTGAGAAAATATGAATATATTTTTTTCAATTTTCTTACATGTGAACAATCTGATATAATGAAATGCTCTTGCATATAATCCAGTACAAGAAAAAAATTGTTATCAAACATTGGGGTCTGCCTTGAGTTTTAACTATTACTAGATTATGCTTCCTACTGAGATGCATTTGAGCTTTGTTGCCTCTTATTATTTCATTTGGATATACTGGAACTATTACTATACTTAGTCTTAAGTACATAGCTGCATACTTGACAGAGTGAGGATTTTATGCCTTACCATTAGAACAACAAAAGAATGGCTGATGTTCTCTGCTGAACTCCAGGGTCTAAAGGATTACCTACAGGATGACCATTCATTCAGAGATATTGACGGATCCTGGCAGCAGAGGACAGAGTGTTTCTGCAGCAACTTTGTAAGACAATCTTTCTATAGGAAGAGGTCTAAAACTTTTTTATAGTGAAGTAGCTCTGTGTATGCTAAAGACAAAAAAAGACAAAAATGTTGTTTAGTGTTTGAGTCAAAGGCAAAGTGGGCAGAGGTAGAAAACACTGCTTGGCATTTTCCAGCTTGGCATTTCTCCTGCACCATGAGCCTCAAATGAAGTGAGTTCAGGCAAGGAATGGGTTACTGCACTCCCAGCTGTTCACACAAAAGGACACTTTGCACCTGTTCCCAGTGAATGAAAGTTTGCTTTGTGCAAAAGCAGTTCATCACCCCAGCCTTGGAGTGCAGGGCACTGGTGGAGCAGCAAAGCCCAGGCACGTTCTGGCTGGAACCAGCCGTGCCAGCAAGGAAGAGGAAGGCTGATGGGCACGTCTGCTGCAGTCAAGATCCATTAGCTTTAACGGGTAAACACGCTGCCACCTGAAGTTTGATGTCATAACAAATGCAAACAGCAGGGATGGTCTGCTAAACGTAAGCAAGTGAATGTGTATTTTTCACTTTAATCCCAGCTCTATTTGCTTTATTCTGTTTGCTTAAGGCTGGAGTAATTTTCCTATCTTCCACTGAGGTATCAGAAACCTGCACTACACTGACTGACCCTATGTAAGTATAAAGCAGTGTACTCCATGCTTCCTTTGATGGTCTCTTAGATCTAGATCTTCTAAACTGTGGTTTGTTTCAGACATTGTCATTAGGCTTGTGCCAGGGTAGATGAGTGTAGGTCTGTGAGATCTCAGAAGTTCAGGACAGTGGAGAGTATCTGGCCTGTCTTGGAAAAATCAGTTCTCAGGTGACGCAGTTATGACAAAGGCAGAGACTGTGGCTAGAGCTGAGAAAACATGAGGCTAGGCTAGTGTTTCTATATTAAAAAAAATAATAAAAAATAGAATTAAAACCAAAGTCAAGTAATTAAAATAGCAGCTTCTCCTCTTCTCATGTCAGCTGGTTTAAACCCAGCAGTTTAAACACTTCTCCTCCACACAGGGGTCACAAACAGGGCAATGGGCTGTGCGTCTGGGCCAGCACACAGCAGCAGGATAGGTCTGGATTTCTTCTACATCTTCAGCCCTCTGACCTTCAGAATATCACCTCCCACCCCCACTTTAATCCTTGAGTCTTTACTTTAGAGCTTATAATAAATCAATAGACAGTAGAAGAAAATCCCTGTGGGAGCAGCAATTGTGGTCCTGTTATAAAAGCTTAAAGTCCCCACCTGCCACTTGACCAGCAAAAAGCTTGGATTCCCCACTCCAGTCCAGATTATGTAAAACTATTCAAATCCTGAGTGACAGTAGTTATGAAGACAGCTGTTGGATTCTCCAGCTGGGGCAGGCAGGAGCAAATGCTGTGGAGTCCAGTAAGAGCTGCCTTTCTATTCACCCTTCCTCCCAGAGATCCTTACAATGCCTTTGTTTTTCCTTTTTATTTTCCTTTTTTTTTTTTTTTTGTTCCAGTGGAGGGAAACGAATAATACCTCAAAGAAGTAAAAAATACCCAGCCCCAAAGATCTCAAAAATGCCATTTAAAAATGGAGACAGTTCTCCTCACACTCACCCTCCACCCCCACCCTGCCAATCCCCTTCCTCTCCCCACCATTTCTGAGTGGTGTTATTTGTCACAGAAAGTGGCAGAGGATGGTGGGGTGAGATGCCATGTGAACCAGTCATTTGTCAAAACCACTCAGTTTGACATGTTTCTGGGAGGAAGATTACACTAGAATGATGCTACCACATTTTCAGTCAATCAAATGTAGAGGCAGCCCTCTTCAGTGCACTAAAACTGCACTGCCAGTGTTACCATTCTTAGTGGTGTTTCAAACTACTCTTTACCAGGGGGTGAAATTCAGGAATGTAACGCAGTTTCCCATGACAGTGGTTACCGTGCATTGGGGAAAGTGAATTGTGAAAGCCCTGTTAACTTCCCTGTGTTCATTGGGATCTGAATGCCCATACAATACTCCTGCCCATGCAGGAGTAATTGGAGAAGCCTCTCTGTTTACACCTCTTTCTTACAAAGACTGGGCTTCTACAGAAGTCAATAAAGAATGTTTTATTACTGGGAGGTGGATCAGCCCAATGAAGTTTTGCTGAATGTGCAATGTTCATGTGACCTACATTGCATCTGAGATCAGCTCTAACAATATGATGGATCAGCATTTGATAAATCCTCCAAGAAGCACAACAAAAGTATACACCAAATACGCCTGTTGCACTATGACCACAACCTTTTAACCTTCTCTTTAGTTCTGATCAAGAGCTTGTTTCTTATCTTTGTTGAATTTGTACAGTTACATTTTTCATGCAATTCCTAGCCTTTACTTCTTTTTGTTTGGCAGCACAGAATGCCATGAAATGGTATCAACAGGAAAACTGGAGATCCCCTTGCTATCCTGTTGCAGTCATATTAAACTCAGACCCTTTCTTCCTTGCACCTTCCAGGCTGATGGGTAGTACAGGCCTTTGCCTTCATATCCCCACTCCTCCTAAACCAGGATGATTCATGTAACACTTTTGTTACCATAAAGGAAGGTGCCTAACCCCCTCCCAGCCCAGTCTTCTGAGAGAGCTGGGATGAACTGCTCACTCCATTGCCCGACGTACAGGCTGCTAGCTGAGCCCAGCTGGCTTTTACATGGTTAGGAGTAAATAAAGCCACTAGAGCCCAGAGGGGTCATAAACCTCCAAAGCTCATACCAGGATTTCAATCTGCCACAGAACTGGAAAGAAAAGGAGAATTGGTTTCCTTTAGTGTCTTTAATTTAGTCTTTTAGTCCTTAATTTAGTCCTTATTCTCCTTTAGTGTCTTTAATTCTGCTAGCATTCAGAACATTAGCCAATGTGTTCACAATTGCAAATGTCTTTATGAAAAAGTTATATTTCTGAAAGAAACGTTCACAGAAGAGCAGGAAAAAAAAAAACAGTGGCAAACATAAGTTCTGATGTAAAGAGGATTGCTCTGCAAAGTCTTTCATTTAATGAAATAAAGTTATGTCATTAAACACCAGAATTTGTGTCACTGTATTATAATTTCCATAATAAATACTTCTTTCTGACTGGTTATTGTCTATGAATTTTGAGATAGTGGTTGGACAAGCAGAACCTATACACCCACTAAAATGAGCAGAACACTCCTAATTTAGAGAGACAGTCAAGTCTCAGGAGTGAGGAGCATCCAGTGCAAGTTAAGTCAAAATGAGAATGGAAGACACATAACCCTTCACAGAAATAGTTTTGCTATACTGCATTTGTAGCTAATTATTTGGCCATGCAAACAGGTTGTAGATGCAGGTTTCAATTAGAAATATTTATGCACATGGCAAAAAAAAACACTATTTGAAAATTTTTATCCTGCCCTGATTTGCCTTGTGGAAACATATACTTTCATTTTTTCTGGTTTTTTTTTGGTTTTTTTTTTTTTTTTCCTGAGAAACATTACAGTAATATATTTAAAAGCTTTGTAGCAGAAAGGGCATGGGAGTCACTGTCAGGTTCCAGCGCTGCACATCTATTTGCCACCAAAGAATGTATTCTAAAAAGTCTGGGACAATGAGAGAGAGAAGGTAAAGTTTAATTTGAGAAAGGGATCTTTGAATGGGTAATTCCCTTATGAGTTCAAAGTACCCAGGTTTTTCTCTGCCCCAGAGAGAACTCAGTAGCAGTTTCTGAGAGGTGCTGCCAAGGGGGTGTGTTCTGGATAAATATTACAGCTTTCTTCCCACACACTTTTGGGACACCGTGCCCCCCTGCCACGTCCTCCTGACATCAGGATACTGTCCCAGGCAACTGGCATGTCCTGGGATAATGCTCAAACCACTTGTTTAACACAGCAGGTATGTTAAATGGACTGAATTTGGCAGGTTAAGGTCAGTTTCCAGAGATAAGATTATCATAATAGCCATTTGTCACCAGCAGGAGCAAACACAGGCATGTATGAACTCCTTCTTTCCACAGCTTTTGCCAGAACCTGATAGGAAATAAAAATACCAGAACTTAAGGAATCAGGGTTCTTGCTGCCCTTATTTATTGACAGTGTTATGTTTGATACCTCAGTATGTCCTGCTGTCTGGCCTGTAGCACTAGCAAGGTAGGAACAGCTTTAACCAGGGGAACCTCAGGAAAAAAACAAATTCCTTTATGTAAATTTTCTCATTCATGCCGCAATAGCATTCAGACCTGGCCGTGTGCATTACCCAGAACATGAAGCTATACAGTTTTAGTCTTTATCAAGTCTTTCATTCTTTCCTCTTGAACTATTCCAGACTTCAACACACTGAGTTCAGAGAAAGTTCAAACTCACTACTTACACCAGGAGGGATGAAAACTTTGGTTTCCATTTCACAGGGATCACTGCAGGTTCACAGAGTGGGCAAAAGGCAACAACTAATATTTGTGTCAGCCTGGCACTCAATCCATGCTGTTCAGCCTCCTCGCTGCACTCCTTGCAGAGCTGGGATGGAAATCATTGCAGCTAGAAATGTTTGGCACATCAAAGCTATGCTGCCAACCTGGTACGCCTAAAATGTTATCTGTCCTCTCTTGTCTACATTTATTTGCAAAATCCACATTATCTTTTCAATATGGAAGTGTTTTCTTTCCAGGCACAGTTTGGAGTGAATACTTTACTAGGTCAGTATCAATGTCAAATTGTTAACAGTCTTAGTCCAGTGAGTATGCAAGGGAAAAACAAAACAAAATGCCAACAAACAAAAAAGGAGGAAAGAGTGAAGATATCTTATGAAAGGAATAATTCTGTTTGGACTTGCAGAACACCATCAGAAATTACCATGAGAAAAAACAGATTTTTGAAATTTAGGGAAATTATATACCATGTACATTCTCAAATCTAGACTTCATATCTCACATTTTAAAAAAGGCATAATATATTGATTTACTTTATTGACTTGTTTGTCTGTGATAAACAATGCATCATATAAAAGCTGTCATCCATTACACTGTGGAGTATACTGGGGGGAATAAAGAAGAAAATTCTGCATTTCAGATGGAAATGTTTGCAGTAAATGCAAGATGAGAGAATTTTCACTGAATAGTGTGTTCCCAATATTAAAAAGTGTAACCTTTTTTTTTTTTTTTTGTCTTCAAGTCCTGTTGAGACATTTGCTTCAAAAAGAAACTGGCAGTAGCAACAATATCAAAGTACTGCTGCTGGATTAACACGATATTTAATGTGATAATTTAAATTAAGTTGTACCATTGAAAGTCACGCCTTTGGCTTTAGCAGATTAGGTGGTGAATTTTTATCACACCAGTACAAGTAGGAGCATGTCCCCTTCTGTTTGCTCAGAGAGAGAGCAGTTTCCAGTGGGGGCACGCAGACTATGGCAGAAGTGAGGGCTGTTCCTGAGGGCTGCAGTGACTTTCACCCCTCGGATGGTACAGCCCTTGTGTCTGGACCTGCAGGTGCTCCCAGCCTGACAGAGTGGAGGCTTGGCCTTTGCTGGGCACAGACAGGAGAGCAGCCAGCTGTACCTTTTGCTCACTCTCATTGCCTCTAACCAGTGCAACATGGTTGTTTGCTCCATGGCATGGTACAAAGAGCAATCAAAATCTGCCCTGACATTCCTTCATCTCATCCCTTCCTCTCAAATAAAATAGGTCTTGTAACTACATTTGGGTAGCAGGTTTGCAAAATATAGGCTCCCTAAGGCAGAGCCAGTGTGATCTGATTTGCCTGTACAGCACCCAGCAGAATGAGGCCCTAAACCTAATTTGCAGCCTCTAGGCACTACAGTAATATCACTAATTTAATACAAATAACAATGAGAGGAAGGGACATGCTATTCACAAGAGTGACTTCCCATCCACAGATGCTTGGCAGGACTTCAGCTTTGCATTTAAGGAGTGCATAGGCTATGCTGAAATGATCATTCTTTGTACAAATATGCCCCCAGGCAGCAATAAAAAGAAACAGATGTAGATTAACACTAACAACTCACATACCCATTGCACTATACATGTAACCTAATGCATGTGAATAGTCCTACTGGGTTTACATCTGTTACAGGCTCACAGCCTTGTTGAAGGCATCTTGAATCTCTCTCACAGCACCAACTCTCCCCAAAAGGAAGGAGTTTGGCAGCAAAGGGAACAGTCCCCCCACAGAAACTGGGGGACACCAGAGAAAGGCAAAGTGAAGTAGAGCCACCTTCACTTTATCTAATAAGCTCTCAGGATTGAGGCATCTTGTGAAAAGTTGCTATCTCAGCTCCCTCTGCCTCCCATGGAGAGATTGAGGATTTAGGATGATTCATTCATCCCAATACCTAAGGGACCTGCTATAAATCAAGGGTGATTGGAGCAGAGTTGGAACCTGGATGACCTGCTTACGCTGATCTACACATTTTTAGATGACTGCAGCGGGATAAAATAAATCTCACTTTGGTGGCTGACTGATTTATACCACCACAGCAGTGTCAAAAGTGAAGGTGGAGATGAGTAAGTACATCTCCCTGCTCCCTAGGGCAGCCAGAGCCCAGTCACAGTGGTGGTTGTGACCTGTAGGTGAGCAGATCACTACAGTAGGCATCTGCTTTTGGTGTCCTGTCTCTTCCCTCCACTGATGAAACAGACACTGGCAACTTCAGCTACACAAGGCTGAAAGCACTTATTGTTCTCATGATCTTAGACACAATCAGAGGTGTGACAACATAATCATTCACCCATTTGAGATGACCCAGAATCTCCAACAGTTCTAATAAGAGTTATGGACTAAGAAGTCCCTATGCATTTTGGAGAAGGGATTCAAAATTGGAGAGAAAGCCAGGCAATGGACCTGCAAAACATAGCCTGTAAATTTATTTTAGCTCCAAATTAATCAAATTTTGTTTAAAAAATGCTTTAAATAAATGCTTTAAATTAAAAAAAAAAAAAAAGAGAGAGAGAGAGAAAGGAAGAAAAAAAAAATTAAAACTGTTGTAGGTAGAGTGTGTGTTTGTTTGTCTGTATACCTATGGCTTTCCATAGGAAGTGTCAGAATCTTGATGCTTCCTCCTGTTTTTAAGATGCCCTCTTGTGTCTTGTTATCAGGACAAGACTTTGACTTGCATGAATTCACACCACCATTTGCCTGCATCCTCTTGGCATGTACAGAAACTGAGTCAATGACCTTCCACACCACCTCCACTGCTTCTCTCAAAGGATCTATTATGTGGCTCACTGGAAGAGAACAAGCACAGCTCTGTCTCAGTCAGCATGACTCTTACAGTATAAACACTGAAAAAAATCCCCACTCCACATAGCTAGCCTCATTTTGCATTAGTCAGGAAAGGTCAAGGCAAAATTGGAGTCAGGAAAAAACTGGTCAGTGTTTGGAATCAGTCTCACTTGAGCTTCACTTCCTGTTTCTGAAAAAACCCCAACCACAGTGCCTCACGCTATCTGAATATGAAGTTTAGTGAATGTTGCTATACATGCCACACAAACACGCATTTTACACACAGTAATTCTTTGAGTGCCTTAAGAAACTCCAAGCACAAGTACGGAGACTCAGCAGTTACCAAGAATCAGAAGAAATGCAAAGTCTGGGGTTTCTATTCTTTCCATCTCTATTCATATTATAGAGTAGATTTATTAATAAATTTACCTCTAAAATCAGTGGCAATTCCTTCTAGACATACATGCAGGCCAACAGAAGAAACAAAACTTGCAGCTTCTCACTTGGTACCCAGGCCCACTATTGCCCATTCAAGAGCAATTCAGACAGCCTGAATTTCGAACTGGGAAAAGGCAAACAAAGATGGTTTGATCTTTTGTTATTTTGCTAATCAGACTAGAAAAATGAAAACACAATGTACCTACTTTATTTAAACTAAAATAATCAAAATATCAGTCTGCCAAGAGAGTAATTAGATGCATTATTGATTAAATAGCAGAAGAAGATGACAGTTTGTTAGCTGTCTGTTTTTAATGGAATGTCTGTCAAAGTTAGGAATTTGATGTCCCCACTCCTTTCAGCCCCCTTCTTCCATCTGGCTGCAAATCCTCATGGACAAACCAAATATCAACAGGAGACAATGAAATAACAGCTAAACTTTATGGATTTGAGAGTCCAGGGGGTATGAAAAAGCACTTCACATTAATGGTCCAGTACTGTAGGTTTTAATGGATACCCAGTAGTGTCCTGTTGTCAGTAACCCAGGGAAGAGACCTTGAGTAGCATTAACTGGCAATGATTTCCTTGCTCTGGGTTATTCCGATCTTGGTACTTTCTGTAAGCTGTCTGCATTCCCATCCTGACTGCCCTAAACATAGTGTTTTCTGAAAGAATAGAGAGAGGACAATTTAGGGTTTGGGATTTAGGTGGCTTTTTTCCTTTCCACAGCAACTCTACTCTCTTTTCTCTGAGATAATTTCTGAAGTGGAAAAAAAATAATCTCTGCTCACCTACATAGATATGACCTTCTCAAATTTATTCTGAATACAAATTCTTTAGTACACATTAAAAGGCAGTTTTCTGCAACAGCAACCTGCTTTTCTCTGTCTGAAATGAAGGGTCATCATGACTCACATCTCTTCAGTGATGGTGAAGGTGTGAAATCTGCCAGAAATAGAACGCATTACAAGCTCTACGCATCAACTATTGACCTCTTCATCAGTGCTCTGTAAGAAGTGTTGTCTTCCTCTTCATAAGAGCACAGATGATGCAGGCAGCAAGAAGACTCGAAAAAATGAGCCATTTTATTCCAGAAAATACCTTTGATACTCCCTGATTCATAGCCATATAACCTTTTGTCTTCAACTTCCTCAATTCCCCACCATCATTCTTGAATTCCTATTTCCAGATTCCCAAATTATGATTCTAGATCTATTTCCCCCAACAACGCTGCACATATGTCAGTACAGCTGATGTCTCTCCCACTCTCTACCATATGCTTTCTACTCCTTGTTGTCAGCCTCCTAAAGCTGTTCATCTTGTTTTCTCACCAGCATTTTCTCTGTCACAGTTCGGTCACTGCTCAGAGCTTTGCGATACCCAGCAGGGCAGACACAGCTTGTGTAGTAACACGTTGCTACGTACGAGTGTGTCATTGCCTGTGAATGAGCTCTTACTCTAGAGTACCTGGGAAGGTGGTGGGTGGGGACAGAGCTAGAAAGTCCAGAAGCCAAGGTCTGTCTCAGGAGAGAAAAAACAATGATATTGTTGTGTTGAAGGGTCCCAGGGTGAAGGAAGAGATGAGAATCTTGACTCCATGTTTCAGAAGACTGATATATTATATTATATTATATTATATTATATTATATTATATTATATTATATTATATTATATTATAATGCTATACTAAAACTATACTAAAAAAGAATAGAGAGAAAAGTTCCATCAGAATGTTGGAAAAGAAAGGAAAAGAATGATAACAAATCACATGACTCTCACAGCCTCAACACAAGTGGCTGTCAGTGGTCATCAAGTAAAAACAATTTCACATGCTGAGTAAACAATTTTCCAAATCACATTCCAAAGCAGCAAAACATGGAGAAGCTGCAGCTTCCCAGCTTCTCAGGAGAAAAGATCCTGGCAAAAGGATTTTTCATAAATTATGTCTATGACACAATGCCTTTCCAGTCGATCCATTTCCAGGTCTTTCCTCCCAACCTGAGCTGTTCTGCCCCTCCATGGCTGGGCATGGCCCCAAGAATCACAGAGCCATAGAATAGTTTGGGCTGGAAGGGACCGCTGAAGTCATCTAATGCAACCCCCCTGCAATGAGCAAGGTCATCTTCAGCTACACCAGATTGCTCAATGCCCCATCCAGCTTGGCCTTGAACACTTCAGGGATGAGGCAGCCACACCTTCTCTGAGCAACCTATTCCAGTGTTTCACCTGGATAAGAAATTCTTTCTTATGGCTACTCTTATACCTGCTTTTAGTTTAAAACCATTACTCCATTGCCCTATCCCTACAGGCCCTGCTAAAAATTCTGTCCCTATCAACAAGAAGGGAATGACATTCAGCATGACAGTGGCCTTGAAGGGGAAACATGCCTGAAAAGTCGCCCTTCTGCCTTGCTCAACCTTAATGTCTGGTGTTCTGAGTCATAGATTAAATGAAAGAGCAAACTCTGGGACTTCCTGGTAGAACTGCTGCCTCAGTTCCTGTATCTCACCCACTTACAACATCAAGCACAGACTGTTTGCACTTCACAAATGAAGAGACCATTCAAAGGGAGGGCAGCTCACAGAGTGAAGCCAGCAAAAGTCTTACAACTGATTTATTTGCTCTGGGCACATGTGTATAGAGTGACAAAGCTTATGGTGTTCCTATGCTGAAGTATCAGTGATGGGCATGACAGCAGCAGACAACAAAACACTGGTGCTCTGCTCCTCCTCAGTACTGGCAATAATTCCCAGCTCTGTCCAGACCTCAGGGAAGCCAGTGCTGATCTCTGCCATGGGGTGTGAGAATAAGAAGCAAAGAATGTTCACTCTAGTCATTCACTTTTGACCTAAAATCAGCTAGCCAATCTTTAATTATTAGACCATTATAAACCAAGGAGGACCATGAAGAACTGAGGGGTGGAACAGTTCTCCTGTAAAAACAGACTGATGGAATTGGGATTGTTCAACCTATAGAAGAGACACCAGGGAGACTTTACAGCCACCTTTCGGTACCTAAAAGGGGCCTACAAATGTGTTGGAAAGGGACTTTTCCCAAGGGCATATGGGGATAAGGCAAAGGGAAATGGTTTCTAACTGAAAAAGAGCAGATTTAGATTAGCTATAAAAAATAAATTCTTTACTGTGAGGGTGGTGAGACACTGGAACAGGTTTCCCAGGGAAGTTGTGTGTCTCTGGAAGTGTTCAAGGCCAGGCTGGATGGGGCTTTGAACAACCAGGAAAGTGGAAGGTATCCCTGTCCATGGCAGGGGAGTTGGAATGACACAATCTTTAAGGTCACTTCCAACCCACAGTTTGGCATTTAGACCCCAGTATGTAAATTGCTGGCATTTGCTGATCCTCTAGGAGAATCAAAATAGGCAAGGCAGGCACTCATTTCCGTGGCTCACACATGTCCTAGGACATCCAAGGCATCCACAAGAGGTATTGCAGTTGTGGCACAGATCCTGCAGGAGGTGCACCTCTCTCTGAGGCCTCGTGGGGTTATCCCCGGGAACATCCAATGTTTTAGATGGTTGTGAGTGCAGGAAACTTGATGAAGTTTGCAGGCAGAGGAGCCACTAAAGCTAAAGAGCTGCTCTGACACAGCCAAGGGGGGCTCGATTCTGCTGTGTAAGACCATAACATAGGTCTGCAGCTGAAGGCTGTGTGGGTTTCCCTGCTCCATTTCCAAAAACTCCAAAATTATGGTCAGGCATCCCAAATGAGCCTTATATCTATATCAGACTGTGAGCAATCACTTTCTAGACTTTGCTACCTACATTAAGGCAATTTCTATTGACTGTAGAGGAGGCCTATATACTTACTATGCATAAATACATTTCCTCCCAGACAGCAAATTTTTGATTCTGAGTTGAATCCCATTTTTTTAAAATGGCAAGGAAGAGACACAGCAATCAAACTCTTTCATTGTCAACAACTCACTGTCGTTAATACCTGAGAAAACACAGACTATTAAAATATCATCCAGAGAGAGAAAACAAATGTTAGTGTAAGGTATGAAGCTGGAAGCAATGTATCCCAGGATTTTGGATTAGATATAAGTGTGAGGCAGAGTTACATAGCTGAGGAGTAGAACATTTCCTGACACCCAGGCAAAACATTTATATTCCATTCTCTCCTCTGTTACAGAGGATGTGAGCCTATATTTTTTACTACTGGAATTTAGCCCTAAGAGTCAAGCTGTCATACGTGCTGCTCTTCTTCCTTCCTGCCATGGTCACTGCTCTTTGTAGGGATGTGTTAAATGTTTACTCATCCTAAAAGAGAAGGATTACATTTAACAGTGCTTGGGGCAATCAGCAAATGGAAGAACTCTGCTCCAGTTCCTGAACGGTATCAAGTGGAAAACAACTTTGAACTAAACTCAGAAGACAGAGAGCAGACACTTCTGTTTTGATTTTTTTAAATGTATATCAAATTTCTCAATAACACAAATCAGTATGACTGAAACTGCAGACAAGGGATTATATGACCTATTTATCCTTACTTTGACTTGTTGTTTTTCCAAATGCATTGGTCTAACTCAGTTACCATGAAAAATTAGTGAAAGTAAATTAGAAGAAAACTCAAATAAAACTCTCTACTGCCTGCTGAAAGCTGGGAGTTCTATATCCTAGAGAGAATTCCCATACAAAGACTCAATTCACATAAGTATAAAATATATTTTTTAAAATTCCTTTTAAGCCAGCAGGAAGGTAGTTTCCTCAGTCTGGAGTTTTCTGAGAAAACAGTGGAAGCATCTATTTTCCAGGAAAACCACAAGATTTATTTATGATTAATCTGGCAACTGTGTTTCTTTTAAAGATAAGATCCTATTCAAGTTAGTGGGAATGTTTATACACATGACTTATCAATACAATACCCAAAGGCAGTGACTTCTTTTTTTATATATATACAGAGCAGCAAAGCCATAGAAAGTGATTTGTAAAGCAAGTGAAAGATATGGCTTGTGTGGAAGACCAGTATCTAATTTAAGACTTCACACACTAAATTTGTGTTGTCCACAAACATGAGCTATTCTCAGACAGGCAAGAGCCTTCCACCAGAAAACCATCCTTACCACTTCCATATTCAGCACATGCCAAGAGGAGGACACCTGTCCTTCAGAAGGAACTATTGAAACATACTGCACAGCTGCTGAAAAACTTTAGGAGGAGCTATTGAAAGCACTGCAAAAGAGATGTTTTCAGCATCACCAAAAACTTAGTTCTCGTCTCTTTGTTCTACTGGCTGAACTATGAGTGTTCAACAGAGATGTGTAATTTGTAGGGGAAAAGAGTAAAGGTGCAGATCAGGTGATGGGTAGAAATCCCAGGAACAAATCTAAAATGAATCTCTCCTGATGTTACAGTAATATTGACAAAGATGCACTCTACTATATTTGTAATAAACATTTCCACCCCCTGTTTTGTCAAATACTGAAAAGAAACGAAAAAGCAAACACTGTGCAACTTGCAGACTACTTGACAGAAGATAGGAATTTCATGGTTTTTTGGTTGGATGATGGGTCAATCTTTAGGAAAAAGTATGATTGGTCATGTTTCCCAAAAACAAACATTTGCTAAAGTCCAGGGTTCTATGCTAAAAAAATCCTGAGTTCTCTCACCAAGTCCCATTAGGAGTTAGGTGTAATTTTCCTGGACACCATTGGATTGTTCTTGGACTTGATTAGTTCCTGATGAACACTTATATATTGGTGTATGAGAAAACATCAGGAAACATTACACAGTGTTCTTGTAGATGAAATTGCTCATTACCTTGACTTGTTGATGAAGGCTTGCAGCACTGTTTGTAAGGGCTTTGTTCTACTACAAGTAATTTCTCTAATTAGAATCCTGTCTCTTTAATTGAACTAAAGTCTGATGACAGTTGCTGCCATGATCCAGAGAGTTGGGCAAAGCTTAGAATACTGACTACAGTTTTGGCTTTTCACCAGAGAGTCCAGATGAAGTGGGGTGTTTTTACTGCAGAAAAGGAAGAAAAATAAAGAAATTCAGCCTTTGAAATAAGAAAGAATCATTCAACATTTCAAGGTCAAGGGCATAAGATGTAAGGCAGTGAAGGTTCTGCTTTTCATCCCTGTGGGCCCCTATTATGAAATTACTGCTTTGCATTTGCCTTCTCCTTTTGCAGTCTTCCCCTTGATGGTGTGGTCGAAAGCAGGAAGTAGAGCAGTGGGTGGAAGCTTATATATACACAGAAGAAAAAAGTTAAAACATTTTCCATGGTCAGAGGGGGCTGGGGTTTTCACAGAGGACAGAAAAATGTTTAATTTAAAATGTGAATCCAAAACTGTTTATGCCCACCTTTAAGCATAACCAAAACAGAGCAGGCACATTAAGTTCAGTTCCACTGAAAACACAGAACAAGCAGAAAATGGAAAAGGTGAGGGCTTCAAGTGATGCAGAGAGAAAATTCCCCAGGAAAGTATTAGTGTGAACATAAGTCAGCTGTGTTATTTAATGATGGGAGGCAGGCTCTCTGTGGCTCAACTTTATATGTTTTCTTGTAACATCTGAGCATTCCACTTGGGCAATAGTCACAGTTTGCAGAATCACTCATAAGTCTGCCGATTTTTAGTGAAAATCCATTAAAGCAACATGGTTCTCACTTTGCAATAAGCATGCCTGTTCTTTGTTTCTTGTTTGCTTGCACTGTACATCTCTGTTGCAGTTTCATGTTCTTTTAATTTTGATAGATTCTGATTAATTATGACACTTAAGAAATACAGCTGGAACTGAGATTTAACTCTTTTTGATACCTCAAATCCCCTGATGATCAACAGGCATTCAGAAACTTCTACAAGTCATCTTCTGAGTAAAAATACTGCCCAGCAGCCCACAGATACTGTCCAGACTGCTTCCTCCTCTCTCTTCCATTTACAACACTTAGCATGTACAAAGACCAGAAACTAGGCAAATCCCCAGCTAGGATTGCCCTCTCCAAAGAGAAATTGCTGGTTCTGATGACACTGCCTTCAGCTGACCTTCCACCCTCCTTTCCCTGCCTCATGATGAAAAGGTTCAGCTATAGCCTGATAAACATGTGAGAATATGGATAGATCCTGTACGTTGGGAATGTTGGGCCTTCAAATGCAGTGAATTAGTGCACATGCTTGCTTCAGTCATGATCTGTCTGCTCACCAGCCAAGAGCCTGTGGTCCTACATCTCATTTTGTGGTGTTGAGGCAGGCAGAAAGAGTATAACCTGTCCTAGTTTAGGCTCAGCTGTGAACAGGACACTGTATGTTTCCACACCAGGTGGATATCATGATAATCACAGCTTGAGTTGAAAAAAACCCAAACACTGTGAGGCTGCAAACCTGCTTTCTTTTACAGTCTCTTGTTTTCGAGTGCTTGTATCTATAACAAGCAGCTGCACATGTGGTTGAGTTTTTCCAGACAAAGTCACTGTTCTAAAGGTAAGCAATTATTTTCAAAAGTAGGCACAAAAGCATCACAGAACTATTATCTGAGAGGTGAGAGGAGTTGCAAATACCTCTTTCTCACAATAAAAATTATCTGCTTTCCCATTGACCTATTGTATATCTGAGCTGACTGATTTTTGGCACTCAGCATGTTTAGCTTATACATACTTAAGCTCCTAAAAGGTACCACAGGAAGGCCAAGGTACACTTTGAAAAGAAGTATTTATGGGCTGTGTTCAGGCAACAGCAAGATCATAGATATCAAGGGAAGAGCTCTGATAAAGCAGCAGGCAGGGTATCCTGATAAGAGTTGAGCTGGAGCTGTGGCACATTGGACTGGCTGGGATGGATTTAACTTTCCCCATAGCAGCCCTCAGAGTGCTGTGCTGTGTCTCCATGCTACAAACAGGCTGATAAATCAGTGGCACAGCACCAAGGCTGTCCCTCCAACATTCCCCTCTCACCAGTAGGCCAGGAGTGGTCTAGATTTTGGAAGTAAACACAGCCAGGACAGGTGACCCAAGCTGGGTGAAGAAATATTCCATATGGCAGCTGCTCAGCAATAAGAGCTAAGGGAAAGGCAGGAGGTGAGGAGGAGGCCATTCATTATCACTATGTGTACTGAAGTCCTGCTTCCCAAAAAATGGGAAGTAGAGAATAAATCTTTTTCTTTGCTTCCATTTGTGACCTTTGCCTTTGGTTTATTAGATTTACTTTTTGTGGGAAAACATCTCAAGTAATTCCATCATATTTTCTTATCCCAGCTATACTGCTCAGGAGGAAAGAGATATAGTGGCTTTGTGAGCACCTAATTATCTACAATACCACTCCAGTCCTTCCCTGCTCCTATTCTATTTCTTTCCCAAGAAGACATCACCTAGGGGAAAAGTACTCTGATTAGTAAGTTCTCCCAACTTCAGAGATACAGAGATTGTATTTCCAGCTGAAAGCCTGAGTTACTAGGGAGGCTGGAATTGAAACCTGTTTCAGCCTGTAAATCACAGGACTCTGTGCCATGGGCCAAGCTCTGTTTTGACTTGGTACAGCTTAAAGAGATTCCTATCAGAGTGCCCCACATAAACACCCAAAAAAAGATCATGTTTCTAACCCCACAGCAAGGAGCAGATGTTATTTTCCACGATTCACTTGCGGGTTAAAAAAGTCAACAGAAGTGTTACAAAACGTTCAGTTCTGTTCAAAAATACCTACTAGCTATACATTAAGCAATCCTCCAAATACATGATAACTTCTGGGAATGTCAACCAAAGAGTGTACAGACTGGTTGGTACATTGCCTTTGAGTCAAAAATAGCGAGTGTGTTTGTTGAGCAAGGCCATTACAGCAGTTCAGAACTTGTGGTTGGCAGCCGCTGCCTGTTGCTGAGTCTGCGATTTCACAGCCATACAAATATCAACAGACTGGCCAGGCAGCACAGAGTCCATTTTTTGTAACTAAGCACTGCAGGATATATTCAAGACTGATTTATTAGAAACTTCATCAGCAGTGCAGCTAGGATTTCCCCACTACAGCCTTTTGAAGTGCAAATGTGAGCAAAATTACACCATATTGCAAAACCAATATGATTTATCCAAAGCTTTGCATATGATTTTGATTTTTAAATGCACAAGTCTGAACACATTCTTTGGAATGTTTGTTTTTTGGGGTTTTTTCCAGCTGGAGATACACTCAGATCTAAGTACATCAAAAGATAAAGTAGCTTCACTAAAGTTTCTCCAGGGAAAAGACATAGCAATCCCAACTATTGAAAGAAACTGGCAATTTACATGAGATGAGGTGTATTTGGCAGCAGCAAAGTACATTTCTGACCCTCTGTAATATCTCTATATCTCACAGTCATTGCTGAATTTTATTATTACAACGATCTTATGAAAAATGGCTTTATTTTTCTAGCACAGTGTGTATTTTAAGTGTATAGGAACTGATAAAAAGATCTCAAAATGAGCTTTGGGGGTGATGAAGGAAGTCAGCATCTTCCTTCAGTTAATTCCCTGAACAGAAAAGAACAGAATCTGCTTAATTACTTATTGGGAAAAATTCACAACTGTAGCTAGATAGCTGTAAAAATACCAAAAATCTTACATCTAGTCAGGAATCACCACAGGACCGTCTTTTTACCGTCCCCACCCTTTGCTTTCTTGATCCTCTGGAAATATCAATATTTTTTAACAAGATATAGAGTCAAATTGGGTTGTTTTATTTTTTTTTTCTGTAGTCTAGCTACAACTATCTACAAAATTATTTTAAATGAAACAACATACTGTAGGTATATATAATTTCTATTGTAATCTTTCAAAGTTTCTGTAGGATCCTATTATGATTCCATTATATTTTTAAGTTTCCAGAGAAGCCCAAATACCAAACACTGTCATTTCCATAAAATGTACATTCCTGACACTCATTACCACAACACCATTGTCTTGTCCAAAGAGCAGTCAAGTGACTAATACCTTTCCTTTCAGTTCCTCTGTCCACTGCTGCCTGTTCCAGATTTCTTTACCACCTAGGCTTATTTTATTAGGTTCTTAAATTAACAGGTACCCTGAGAAGTGTTTTCTGCAAATGAAAATCTAAGTGCAGTATGCCTTCCCACATGCTCTTAAAGATGAGCTTCTGAAGGCTTGAGGGGTGGCAGGGAAGGGATGAAAGTCAGGAGGGAGATGCAAAGGAGGCTCTGGGTGCTGGTGATGGAGCTGGTGGGGCTGTCAGTCCTGCCTGTGGGACCATTGCACAGCAGCAGTGTAGCTGGTGTCATTCAGCTTACTAAGTAAAACTGCCAGACAAGATTTGCTGGAGGGAGCAGGTTCTGCCAGCATTTAGAGAATAGCTCTGTCCTCACTGAACCACAAATTGTACCATCCAAGGACGATGCTGAGGAAATATGATATCTAGGAAATAAATAAAAAACAGAGTGCTTCAAGGATTTTAATTTGAGGCTGAGATAAGTTTCAAGAGTATGAATTGACAGTTCAGAAGGCAGCAGGATGCAAAAAGAAAGCAGTGGTTAAAACAAAATGTCAAACTAAAATTTCTGTAAGTTGATGTTTTTAAGGTGTTGGGACTGTTGGTTTTTTCCATTTTTAAAAGCTAAACATGAAAGTTCTTCTTCAAACAACCAGCCATCTGGCTCTTCCTGGATTTTAATGCAGCTCCTGAAATCTGATCTGAATTAATCTAGGCAATAGTGTTCTTTGAAGTTAGCAAGCACATAAACACAAAAGCTTTATCAGTAGGGCCATTCATACAGCAGTAAATGATTGTAGAGTAAATTTATCCAGCCACAGCCTGTCCCAGCACAATAACCATTCCCAACAAAGCATCTAATTTTGAGGATGGGATCCCACTCTCTGAGCACACACAGTCTCCAGTTACACATGTGATGTGGGGGGCACTAAATAGGAACAAGAGTGGAATTGACCCTGTGACCTCCAGGACAAGCTGCAGGGTTGTTCCGCAGGCATCTGCGGGCTCAGCAGCTCAATGATTGTATAGCAACAACAGAGTGCTGAAGCTTTAGAAAGGTCTGAAAACAAAGTTCTTCTTGTGTTGTTCAATAGCTAAGCAGTGTCAAAGAGCCTGTCAGGGTCTCCTTCACAGGATGGCACAGGACAAACTGATCTGCGGTCTTTAATTTTATCCCTCTGCCCAGCACAACATAGCAACAGACTCCTCTCGCTCTCTCTTGTGAGAGCTGTCCTACCCACAACTTCCTTCCTGCAGTCCAGATTTGCAACAATTTCTGTCAACATCAACATGGCTCAGAAGGTGTTTAATAATATAGAGTAATACTGAGGAACATAGAGCAGTACAGAATGTTATAAAGTGTCTGATTAATCTCTGGGGTATACTATACCATCAGAAAACCCTGCAGGTTTCCCCAGAATCAGCAGGACATTGTTAGGCAGTAAGACCTCCCTCAGCTCCGCTTTCCTGATCTTGCAGTTCCCATTTAGCCTGTCAGGATTGTCACATGCCAGACACATTCTCAGATGAAGACATCAGCTCAACATCCATCTCCATCACCATCTCCTTTCTTCCAGCTATACCTCCACCTCTGGAGATGTCACAGTGTGAAGAACACTGTGTGAAGAACACTGTGTGAAGTCACACCTACATTAAACCACAAAGCTGATTAGAGACCCCCCCATCTGAAAACAATATTTTCTATCATGGCCAGGCAGTGCCCAATTTACATGAAACTGTGGCAGCTCCAGGATCACAGGTTGGATTTTCATACAACTTTTTCTGTATAATTGCATTTTCCCAGAAATTTCATTGTAAGTTTCTAATATGGCAGGCATTCTTCCCTGCCATATTAGCTTTGTCCTAAAAAATTGTCAGCAGGTAATAGTTCATAATTTATTACTGTTGTTCTCCAGTTTTGCTGTTCCCATCTCATATCACAGTTGAATTCAGGAATCTTTTTCTGTGAGGCACTTTATTATTTTGATAATATGCTTCAACTGCTTTATGACTGGAATAGGTTCTAGTAGTTACAGATCTAAATCTCTATTTTTCCTCACAATTACCTAAACTCAATGTCATATAATACATTCATTTTTCCTGAAAATTCTGTTTAGCTACTTGAATTTGAATATGCATGGCAATGACTCCTCTTACTGGGAAACCAGTATCAGTTTGGAACATCTCCAAACTCATTTTACCTCTAGCTAACAAATAAATTGGTAAGATTTTTATTTCAATAGATCAATGTTCCCCTGCCAAAAAAAAGGCTCCTTGAATTGTTTGAACTATATTTCTGTCACAGAAAGCATGTAAATATTTTCCAGGCTCTCACTGTAATTTTGAAACTAAATAAAATATTCCCAACCCTGCAAATGGCTTTTTCCTATTATTATATTATTTTCATATGACATGTTAGCATATTTTTCTGTCTCATGTTTTCTTCTGTGCAAGATTGTCCTGGTTCCAGCCTGGTCTGGGTTGGATTTTGCTGTAGAAAGGAAGGGACATGGATAGCACCTGGATATTATTCTATACCATTTCACATCTTTTCTGGGGGTGGGCAAAGGGGTCTTTTCCAGGTCCAGGGTGGTGTAGGGGAGTGGAAGGAACATCTGGGTTTTGTCTTCAGTTGAGGGAGTTCCAAGTGAATCGTTTGCCTCTTTCTTGTACCCTCTGTCATTAGCATTCTTGTTCCCACTGTTCATTTTCTTATCTCATTGCTGTTTCTAGTAAGTTGTGCTTATCTCAACCCATGATCTTCACTTTTTCTGCTTGCAATTCTCCTCTCCATCCCACTCCAAGGAAATGGGAGAGGGAAGGGGGGGCAGACGAGTGGCACACGGTTTGGAGGGTCTCTGTGGGAGCACTAAACCAGGGAGTACCATTCCTAAAGCACAACGCAGAGGAGCAAAATGAAAGTCACAACTAAGATCAATGTGCCTGCCCCTAGCAACAAGACTCCCCAGAGGTCCTATGCCAGCCCCAAGCTGCACTGAGTGAGGCAGGAGGGAGAGCTGCATACCAGCCCCATGGCTTGTACCCAGTGGCAGCAGCTCTCACCCATCTTTTTCACAAAAACATAATACACATAATACACTTCTACTCAGAACCTGGATCCTGGCACCTTTTTTGCATTCACTAACATTGCAGGGAGCCAGACCCCAAGCTGTGGGCTTGCACTAAATGAGATAGAATCCTCTGTCTGAAGATCCAAGATTGTTTACAGTATTTCTGAATCTGACGGCTCAAATATTGTACAAATAGAGCCAATATTTCTCAGCTGTTGGCCCTCTGGGTCCTGGAATGTATCCTGAACCATGTTTGTGGGGCATTCAGCATGAGAAGAGTCTCTATGCAAGATGAGAATTCAGGAAAGTACCATAACAAATACAGAAACAGATAGTGGACATGGTGAATTAAGGTATTTTCCTCGCCACTATAAGAAACAGTGATGGTAAAAATCAATTTTATAAGATTAGAAACAGTAGAGTTGCCCATGGAGCTGGCTGAGATGTCAAGATGCAAGGGGTGAGGGGGGAAGGAGCAATCGTCACTTCTTTTCCCAGTTAGGCAGAGGACTTTACATTCAGTCTGCCCCCCGGTCATTTATAAATTATTACATAAATGTTTTGTGTAAACAGAAGAACCAACAGATTTTTGGTTAACATCCACAAAATAATATTCTTCCTTTTCCGCATTTGTTGTAAAGATATATGTGCTCCCCTCAGCAATTAATGAATTAAGAAATAAAAGCTATTTATTTGATATATCAAACTTTCCAAAGAAGAAATACCCATCAGGCCCAGGCACAGTCCTAGCCACTAGTATATGATAAATTCATCTCTTCTTCCATGAAAGTTTTTCACAAGTGTGTGAGTTTCCAAAGGCATGGCCAATGCTCACTTGCTCCCCAGAGAATGCCATACAAAAAACATGTGCTGGACACAGCCCATAATGTTGGCAAACAATCAGAAACGAAACCAGACAGTTACCACTGTTTCATCTGCTTTGTCTTTTCTTCCAGTGAGCACTTGTGGGCAGAGTGCATACATACACATTTGCATATATGGGCATCTAGGGGCCCCCCTGAGCAGGGGGACACAGGCAGGCAGCTGCTTTTTTGTGGGCTGAGAGGATGTCCATGCCAGGAGCATCTCCTCAGAGCAGGGGGAAAAAGAGAGTTAGAGAGCCCCCAACTTGGGCACTTCTATCCTGGGACCAGAGTGTGCCTCAAATGGGGCCAGACTTGTGGGGAGGTTTCCTGTTTTGTAAACTCTGGCTTTTGTTTCCTGTGGTTCACAGGCCAGGGGTGCCCAGGACCAGGACTGCCTTGGAGTGGCAAGCCCATGTGTAATCCACCAGCAATTAGTTCAGAGGGGGATTGACATCAGATACAAACACCACCATTTCTTACCACATATTATTATGGACTTAACAGCATCAGTTCTTATACATGTGAGCAAAGCAAGGCTCAGCAGTCTAACCTGAAACTGCTTACCAACCAAGGAGATTGCCTGAGTATTGCATTTGGGAAATGTGCATGTGAGGATTCGTGGTGGCCCTGGCTCTGGCACCAGACCATGCAGGAGGGTTTGGGGGAGCAGTGGAGCAATGCAGAATCACACACACCTTTCTTACCCAAAAGAGATCAATATTAGGCCCAAGGCAAAACAGCTGGTGGTCTGCTTGGGTCTTTGCAGTCATGCTCCTCTTGCAAACACTGTTTTCTCCAAAAGGGGAATACCACTAAATCAATCATGCAACAACAACTAATGGCAGAGATCTGTCATCATCTCTTCTTGAACAACTGATTGGAAGGTACTGGGCACAACCCCTTTCACTAGGGTTCAGAGGTGAGGGCTAAGGAAGGGCAAAGGCAGTCATGCCACAAACCAGTGCACATCTATTAGGTGGTAGAGAAGACCATGAGGAAAATTTGGCCAGACCTTCCAACCTGAAGTCGAAACACAAATCATCATATACACTAATCTCAAAATGAAAATGCCTCAGATACTTATGTAAAGGCTCTTATAGCTGCTACAGGCATAAGGTCACAAGATTTTGATTGACATATTTAGGGATTGATCATTATATGCCTTGTAAACAACCTAAAATAGTGTCCTGAAATTCAATCTTCTGCAGGCCCATGAAGTTGTTTACTTTTTTAAATGGCCCTCTGAAAAATCAGTTCTAATGAATGCTGTGATTCTTGTGACTGAAACAAAAGCAAGGCATTTCAAAGATTTTAGGAATGCCCTAATGTTGCCAGTTTACCATGTAGCTTCATTTTCTGAGACAATATTTATCTTTCAGTCTGTACTTATGGCACTAGAAATGGAATTTATATACAATGGAAAGGCTTTGCTGTTGATATCACCTCTGGCTAAAAATCTAGTCAGCAGTATTTCTGGAAAATACTGAACAAATGACAGAAAGAGTCTGGTTGGTGCTTATTGCCACTATTAATCAAGACTGAATTCTAGCTAAGTAGTAAAAATGGTATGAGAGCAGACATGGCAGTATAGAGGTATCTGTAAAAACTGTGTCTGATTGCAAAAGCAGAATAACTCCAAGCAATCTCCGTTCCCATCATACCTCCAGACTTAATCCAGTTTTGGATTCCAGTACCCAGGAATAACACTCTCGTTTTGATCCTCTGATTGCACTTTTCCCCCCAGTGGCTGTGCTAGCCTATAATGGCTTCCTTTTCCTGTTTAAAAGGATATGTTTTCAGACTCCATTGTGAATTTATCAGTAGGAGTTCCTCATTTTCAATACTGCTTAAGGTGAACAGCTTTCCCTTCTCATGTCCTTTTAGCACAATTGTACTTTTTTTCCCAAATGAAGCACACCTATGATCCCATTTATACTTTGAGGCAGTTTCTGTGGTATTAACAGCACTCTTCCAAGAGCACGTAGGTTCCTAAGTTTATAAGATACGTGTTTCCTAACATTAGCATGCAACTGTGTTTCTATAATAATGTCATTTCTGCACTTATTTTTTGTGCCTTCATGTTTACATTGGAGATGGCTCAAATTTCTCCCACAAGGAGGTGTTTCCATCCTTCCTCCCCAGTTGTTCACTAACTGTACAGAGCTGTGAATGGAGCACGTCCACTTGTGTAGGCTAATGTTGGATTTTTCAAAGTAGTTGCACTGTGACAAGAAAGTTTCAGTCTGTGATTTCAGTCTAACAGTATCTGTGGTGTACGTGTGGATGTCCTGGATTTGAGTCTGTTTAATGAGAGTGTTTAACAGGTCACCATATATTTTAAGGTCTAATAATTGGACATGTGCAATAAACAAACACAAATACTTACATTGTCTATTCTAAGGCATTTAGAATGAGTCAACATCTTTGATTCAGCCTGGTGCCCATTTCCTTGCATGGGCTGGTGTTTGTATTCCAAGGAAACTGTATTACAACAGTCATAACTACTCCACTTTACATAAAGATATTTAGTGAACATGAAATTCTAGAATGAGATCTGTTTTGGGTTCATTGTGGACTTTTTACAATTTTTTTCGTGATCCATCTTTTATTTAATGATGATGGAAGCCAGAGAACAGTGATCACCTCTAAACAACCAAAATGCTGGATGAAGATATTGAAGCCTGCAGGACCAGCTACTTAAAAATATATTCCTTCAAACATCTTTGTAAATCTTCATTAAACTGTATCTTTCCTTTCCTCTACCAAAGGAAAAAAAAAAAAATCAAGTATTGTCACACTGCTCTGTCAGCTGAAAGAAACTACTGTATGTTGGGTGCCTTCATAGACCTGGTCTGAAAGATGCCTAATGACGAATTGATGATGCCTATTTCACATATTGAAAGTTTAACTCTTGCCTTGCTTTGTCATGTGTTTATACCAACTAATCACAATGCTGTAATTTACTTATTTGGTTATTGGTTTTTATTTACCAGATTAGAGTAAGTATGATTTTGTCAGACAGTTTAAATCTGATCCTCTCTAACCCAAGGACCTATATTAAGATGAAAAGATGCGGAATAGGGGTAATTACAGCTTCTCTTCACATCTTCAGCTCATCACAAGCTGCCAAAAAGATGAGCCTTGTTTGGATTTCAGAAACCCAGCAAACTAACTGCCAGATATTTATGATCTATAAGGATACAAATCTTTGTGAAATATAGTCTCAGTTTGGAAGTTGCTCCTTTCATGGTTGATTTACAGTGCATAGTTAATGCCTAATTATTTCATTGTGCCTTTTGCCAGGGTATGAATAATTCATGATCCTCCTTTAACAAAACAAAGAACAGGTTGATTCATGATCTTGATCCACAGCCAGAATTTAAAAAACCATATGAGTATTGGAACAGTTCAGGACTTGGAAAGATGAGAGGAAGACCAGGTTCCACCTTCTATCTAGATTATCCACATTAGCATCCAGAGGTTATATGGTAAGGATTATGCTGTGTAAGAGATAGAAAGAATATACAATTTATTACTCACAAAACACTGTGGAAACCTGGCCAGTTAGTTATTCCATCAGCCTCACGGGCTGGCCATGAACTATCTTCATGATGCCATTGCTCAGGTGTTGACTGTGGACTCATTTTTGTCGGTGAGCCAAAAAGCTGGCTGTGAGTAAAGGAGAGATAAATTTACTGCTCACATTGCACCCTCTACTGTCTAACTCCTGTAACAGCTCTGGGCAAAGTCTGACTCCTTGTTGGTCTGTGTTACAGTGGACAAAGAAGTAATTCAAGGGAAAAAACCCAAAGTAAAGGAAAAGGCCACATAGGTAACAAGTAAATCTGCCTGAGATCAGAAATGAATGATTATATTTTTTGTCAAATGGCTGACTAATGAATTGTTAAGGCCAAACCCTTAATCCTGACTGCATTACTAGTCTGAGTTCAATGAGAGATCGTCTTTAATGAGGTCAGCAGGACATTTCCAGTAGAATGTGAGCCACAGGATTAGAAAGCACATCTGCCTTCCTGGACCATTGGATACATTTGAGGTTCAGATACTAAAAGACCATCAAGGTGTCTAAGCAGGTCTGTGGAGTACAAGGGCCTTTATCAGACATCACGTCTCACTGCCAATCACAGGCAAAACACACTGAGCTGTTGGGTTAGGAGGATGGGTAAAAACAATGGAATAGGTTGGAGAACGGTCTGGTTTTTTACCTTAGGTTACACCTCAACCAGGAGCACCTTTTATAAGAGTATATCACTGCCCCACATTGTTCCATTAATCATCCTGTTCCACCACTGCATGCAACAGAACACAGCATTCAACATTAAAAGCTCAGCCTGTTACTAAATTCCTACCCAAAATGAGTTACTGATGACTCAAGAACCAGAAGAGCTCCCACTTGCTCAGAGCTAGCTTACCTGGTAGATCACAAATAGAGATCTAGAGAGTGATACTAGAATTTGGAGCCTGGTCTCAAACACATGAAAATGTGCTATTCAATGCAGAGAGAAGCCCATCTCCAGAAAGATGAGTCTGCCTGCCCTCACTGAGATGTGCAGCTGGGATCTGTCATTTTTCACTGTCTACAGAGGGAATCTAGACAAGGAATGGAGGAACATATTTGTATACTTACAGAAATGACTGATTGATAGGGAAAAAAACCAGATAAAATATGGATATTCAGTCCCTGGAAATTATTCATTATCATGAGAGAAAGAGGCATTTCAGTCTTTACTTCTATTAAAAGAATTAAAACTTTACCAAAGGCATTTCTGATCTCACTTTAGTTATTATAAATATGGCACTATTCTATACATGCCAATAGGGACAAAGAAGTATTTACTGGAGTGGGAGAACATGGCTTTAAGTTCAGTCTCAGGACAGCATTACAGAGGATTCAGCACTCCCAGAACTTCCAGGGCAGGGTTGAGGAGACTACCAGAAGACAGTGGGTGGCAGCCTATGTAATCATGTTTGTGTCTGTGTCCTCAGACTCAGTTTTTCACAAGGTAAGGTTTAAAAGAGGAGCTGATGCAGGCTTTCTTTTATTGCAGCCAGACATAGTAAAAAAAACCCGAAGTTTGGTCCTCTCAGAAACCAAGCAAATGAGCAGTTCCGCTGCAATTATTTCAGAAGTGTATCTCAGGATACCTGTTAGTTTTGCATCATGCTCTGCTGCTGCCAAGGGATACTGTGGTCACAGGAATCAGCAAAGCAAAAATTTCCTTCAGTTGCATTGTGAGGGAGGAAACATAAAATTCCATTAAATATCAGGTCTTCAATAAAGGTTGCAACAATGGTGCTGTTACTCTGTAAGGAGCAGTTTACTCCACTTTCTCTTCTTAAACCTTCAACGTGATGCGCTTTCCCTCCAAGCATTTACAGCAGAAAAGAGGGGAAGTATTATAACAGCTGAGCAAGGAGTCATACTTCAGCATGGTTGTCAGCTTAGGTTTTTAAAGCAAAGATTTGTCTCTCAAGAGACTTAGCAAGAGCCAGAGGCTTTAAAAAGCAGTCTGCACAAAGCACCAGGCAGCATGGAGGGAGAGACGGCTCTGCAATGTTTGGACTTGACAAGCAACCTTTTCCCTCTTTGAGTTCTGTTATTTTAGGACAGTAATCTGCTGCTCTCAGATTGCTGTCCTTGGCAAAGACTGAGGCTCAGCCAACACATGGATATCCTCGTTTATGGCTGAAACACAGGGCTGGAAACTCAGAGCCTAGATTAGGAGGAGCTCACCACAAAAAAATATCCTCTCCTCTCATTATCACCTCTGCTTCACAGCATTTGACATCAGCCTCAGCCTTTCTTGTTTGCTAGAACTGAATATGTTAAAGAAAAAGGAGAGCTCTTGGCTAGCTAATGCTTGGGAAAAGGTTAAACTTTGAATTAGAAAGAGCTATGGAGACTTCTTATCTTTTAAGGGCTTCTAAAGGTGGCTACAAATGGACCTTCTTTAGCATGTTTCATGCCACTGGAAAGGTAGTGCAAAAAAACCTTTGACAGGAAAGTCATGGACTGCAAATGTTGGGGAAATTAAATCCAAGTGTGGCAATTAATGAATTAATTACAAGTAATCAGTTCACTTGGTTGCCATGTCTAATGCAAACTAACATTGAATAAAAAGGAAAGTGTTCACCCCACACGTAATTTTAGAAGTTGCTTCATGATAGGCACAAAATCAAATTTGCCAGCTGTTCCACTAGGAATGGACTTGATTCAAGGCATGGGGTTTCTGCACATTTGTAATGGCATCTCCCATCTGAGTTTGTGCAGATTGCATCTTCCAGGAGTTTAATACCCACTACCCAAATCCCACAGGATCAAAAAGGATTTGTACATAACTTGATTCCATAAGGAAACAAAGATATTTGGGGCTGGCTTCAGGAACACATTTGCCATACAAGGCACAGCAGCCCCACATGCCAAGAGTAAATACAGGAATGGCAATATCAAAAATCAGATCTTAAACCCTGGCCATGTCACTGCTTGCAAAAGAGACACTGATTTGACCAAGGCTGGCAATATAGCTCTGTGTTAGGAAGGGTTCTGTATCAGGACATCAAGCTGGTTTTTGTGTAGTGAAAATTCAGCAAGATAAGTAAGCAAAAAAAGAATTAAAATGACAAAGCATAAAAATAAACTATTCTCCTCAAACTGCACCTAGTAAATCAGGATGGCAGAGCCCAAAAACAAAATGAGTGTTGTTCCAGTAGAGCAAAGTGACAGGGCCAACAGCAGATGCACTTCTTGGCACTGCAAATTTTCTGCAAATTTTGTAAGCAGCAGGGATGAACCTGTTTCACCAAAGATTAAGTCTACATAAAAGCATCACAGTGAGCATTGGGAAAAAGGCTCATCCCTTGTACTGGCAAGCAGCACCAAAGATACAGTACCCTGGAGACAAAATGTGAGGCTACTTAGAAACACACTTGCCAACCTGCAAATAGAGGCAGCACAATGGCAACTGGTGAAGAAACAGCTGGGCATGGTGGCACCAGGCTGTGTCTTTCAACCCGTGCTACAACACTTGCTCACACAGCCAGCGTGTTGTCACAAAGTGCATGTCGCTTTCCATTTGGTCTCAGAGACATTAATAGGGTCCAGTGTCAAAGGAGGCAGGTTAGGGGCTTGGGCTTGCTTTGCTTTGACAATCAACAATATTGGCAAGGCTATAGTTACATGATAAGACTGGCCATGTGCAAATTTATATGACAGTTGTGACTTATTGTTGACATTAGAGAAACACCAGGAAGACTTAAGGAGGTTTTGGAAAAATACAGGACATCATAAACACAGCTTGTAAGAAACACATTTCTAGCACTTCACAATCATGCCAAATTCAACAGCAGAAAAGTGTGACTGCTGGCTAATTCTAATGTAAGCATCCTTAACCAAGGGTAGTGGACAATCCTCAGCAGTTCAATATTTTAACTTCTGGAAAAGCATCTATTCCGTTACCCACTTAAATGTCCTTCTCAGTTTTTACGTAAGAAGCTCACTTCTGCAGCTGTATTGTGAAAAACAAATCAGCTGTAAAAAGTTCCATTGTATGAATTATGTGCAGGTTTCAAGCTAAAAGAAAGCGGAATACTTTTGTGTAAAGTGTGTGTCGCTCTGTTCCAAGTTATTTGATTAAAAAAATGCTCATAATTTTTCCTTCCTATTTGAATTCCCCTCAAAAAGAGTCTAAGAAAGTCCTTTTAACAGCAGTGGATGAAAGCCATTACAACAGCCAGTGGCTTTTTAAAATCTTGTAATTTTTTTGGTGTATAAAATGTTCCAAAGCCACATACTACTTAATGACCGCAGCAAATTTTAAGCTTTTTAAAATGCTTCCTTGGACCTTTTCCTAGAAAGAAATCAGGCACTGCTGCAAATAATCTGAGGATAATAATTCATTTGAGCAGAAGCTGGTTGCTGGTATGAGTAGATGTATATCAAGATTTTTGATTTCCAAAGCTGAAATAAAGCCATGTCCCTGGATCACATCAGCACTCTGGAATCAGTATTCTCAAACAGCAAATGCTGTGGGGTGGAATTTCTGACCAGCAGTGATTTCAGTTCTTCATTTCAGATGCAGTGTATTCAAGAGTCACCAAAGATTTAACCCTCAAGAAAAGCACTTTCTACAACCTTCACTCAGGGAAACTGCTGCACTCTGCCACTGCACACTCCTGGAGCCACATTTCACAGAAAACAATGAGAGCAAAGCACAATAACTTTGTGCCAGTAGCTTGAGAGCATGCAAGGAGCTGCTCTATTCATACAAAGATCTGACACAGCAAGACTTAAGTACAAGAGCCTCTTCTCCAGCCCAGAGGAGGCTGTGAAGGCAGAGAAAGCTTGCTTACACGTGGAAGACACTTAAATTTTTGTTAGGCCTAAGTAGTTTTATCCTTACTATTCTGAATCAAAATAGATGATTTCAGGGTATGCTGCAAGAATTACCTACAGTGTCAGAAGTTTTGAAATTAACAAATATTATTAGAGAAATTATGTACTTAGAATTCAGTTTACCTGTTTTGAAACCACTGAAGAATAATGCTGCACATATTCTGTTTTCTTATTCCTGAGACAATATTTTATCATGACCCACAAAAATTACTGCAAGGCCATATCTCCTTTCTTACCCCTTTGATGTGCAAATGCACATTACTGAAATCTTTCAAGATTAGAAGTAAATTACTCTAGCTCACAAGACAGAAGTACCTCTGTCCAAACTTGCATCTTATGAAAAACAAAACAAGCCCACTTAAAAATTCCTGTTCATCCTGAAGATAGATCTATACATAAACATCTGATAATTTTCTTGTCCGGTCTAAGACAGAATCTTTTTCAGTGCCTATTCAGGGTAGTATCAGCAACTAGTTCTGTTAAAATGAAAGTCAGCAAATGTTTCCAATATGGTCATTTTTCAGTGGTTTCAAGTCAACCTTCACATATAGAGATAAATGCCTATTCCTTTTAACAGTAGGTCCATGAGGTCATTGCTAGAAAGAGAGAACAAAGTTTTTTCTTATAATAAGAATAGAAAAGAAAATAGAGAGAAGCCCTTAATGATGAGTTTTTTAATGAAAACTGTAAGTAAAAGTTTCTTATAACATTTCTTCTGAATGTAATGAAACTTGGTCAATGGTTTCAGAAAGAAGATTCCACATATATATTTCTTTCTCTTTAAACATCAAAAATGCCTATGACAATTACATAGGGTACCCTATAACCTGTGTATCCCCACAGACTGTGTAGGTTTCCTAACTATCTAAGCTGACTACAAAATATTTGAGGGGTGTAAGAGCCACATCTCCTTCCACCTCCCTTTCTCCTGAATCAGGATCCAGCCTAGCCCCTGATTTCTGAGTGCCAAGCCAGACCTGTGCCTCCAGCTAGAGCCAATCCCCAGTGATACTGTGAGCAGTGCTGGGAGCTGTGCCTTTAGCCAGGCGTGGGCAGGACCTCTGTCGGCTTGTACAAGAGCAAGTGGCTCATGGATCTGCTCCAGCCTGACGGAGCAGACCCTACCTCTCACACCTGCTCACTTTATTTCTTCTACACTCTGCAGACAGACCTGAGCAGTGCTACACATGACCAACAAGTCTGCTGGAATCTCTGTGGCTGGGAGACAAAGTGTGTGTCTGGTAAATGAACTGAATCTTCCCTCGTGGAGGCTTGCCTGCAGTCTGAGATGTCAGCACCCTGCAGTCTAGTGGGCACACTGCAACTGCCCGCTACAGGATCAGCTTCTCCTGCCCACTCCTTCTTCCAAGTGTATCCAGAAAGTTTAACTAGTCTAAACTAATCTAAACCTCTAAATAGATGGCTGCTTCACACTTCTGCCAAACAGGTCACTCAGTGTTGCACCCATAGCTTCTTACCTATGTGTTATCAATATGTGTTTGCCACAGGCAGTCTAAAAATTGTCCCATCTCCCAGCCCAGTGTTTGACAGGAAGCCAGCTCATGGACAGTGCAATCCAAATGCTCATTCATCTAAGATATGTTCACTGTACTAAATACAGCAAGGTTGGTTAAAGACACTTTTTTTGATGTCTCAGTGTCTGCGTCATACATCATACATCAGAGAGCAGAACAGTGAAGGAGCCTAGCCCCTGATTTCTTCATTCCCAAATGCATTGACATGCAATCCTCATCACAGAGAAACTCCTACAGTCCTGTGGATGAGTTATCTACAGAATTAAAGAAATTTATTCTGTTAGCCTTTTATGGCAAAACATGAGAATTACTGTTTTGCTAGTTCACAATATAATTTAGGTTAGACTTAATTTCTAAGCACACATGATGCTGGTGTAAGACTGAGAGTTAGGGCATTAGACACACAAGAATGGCTACTCCCACTCAGATATTTTTACTTAGCCTCAGCAAGTCCTCCAATACAATGCCCACATCCTCCCCCACCCAGGGTCATAGGTTGCACCTTTACCTTTCACTTGACTGACAGATACAAATCAGACTTAGGAACACACATTAAAGAGAGTGGATTTCTAGTTTGCAATAAAGATTTCAGCTTGGATACTGTTATTGTACTGAGACAGAAATTTTTCAGCCTAACTCACCAGTCAAAATCTTCCTGAATTAAAGGCTCTCTAAGCTAATCCTTCTATAGGTGAAATATACCCATGTATCAGAGACACACAGACACCAAAGAGGGACTAAGAAGAGATTGTATTTTAGTGTTTCATTACAAAAATTGGTTTAATTCATTTCTCTCTAATGCTTTTATTTTGAAGGATACTCTTTTCAGTGCCATATTCATTTGAAGTGACTGATAAGTGAAAAATTTCTCACAGCCATTATTGGAAAGTTTTTATTTCCTCTTGAAGTATTACCTATTTCTTTCATTTACTAGAATTGTTTCACGCTGATAAATACGAGGAAAGTTCATCAGGAAAAAAGAGAAAAATCTTACTATCTTAAGCAAAGATGGAGATATTCTACTTCTTAATATCTTAGAACAAATCAGACAAATTGAAAAATTTTACTCAGTGTTATAAGTATTTCAGTCACACTTAAGGAAACAGTATATAAAGTTTCATCAAGTAAAATATTATCATTCATCTTCTTAATATTTTGTTTTTTTTGTTGAGCTTGGCAACTATGAATTAATACCAGCACTTGCTACTAATCGGCCCGTTATTCCTCAGTGATCCATATCCAATATTAAAAGTTATATATTTTCAGGCAAAGTGCTTAAAGCATTTCATAAAGCAATAAAAATCTTTATCCTTGTTTTGCAGACAGTGCCACAGAGGTGATCTGATGGTGCAAAATAATTCCATAAATCTGTTACAGAGTTAAGAGCAGAGCCCACACCTCTCTGATCTTATTTCCCTCTCCCAGTCAGTTTTTGCATCATGTAACAGGAGGAACAGAGATGATGTGCAAAGCTCCACTAAATAAATCCAAGATCACCTCACCCACATTCTATGCATAACAGATCTTGTCTTACCAAGAATGACAAAATCAAAATGAGTTCACTTTATTAAAGACTAGAAAAGATGGCTCTGAGCATCACAGTGCTGAGCTTTTTGTACAGTTGCATATGCAAGGGCTGATCTTGGAGGTTGTTGCCCAAGGCTGATCAGAACTGGAGGCCTTTATAATTATAGCATTCCCTAATTATAGAAAGGATAACACTTCCACTTATGAACAAATGTATGGGTAATTGTTCAGTGACAATGGGAAGAAAAATAAAGGATTGGGACTATTTAAAGAAGTTTACAAAAACATACTACTTAATTAAAAGCATATTTAAGTACAAATAAATCTTCCTAAACTGCCACTCTTCCCTGCACTTTTCACACTAGTGAGGCATTGGCCTGGGGCTGAGGGCTGGCCGTGCTGGTGCTGGGCTTATATCTTTGCCCAGAGGGAGGCAGGTGATGGGAAGTGGTAAATTGATGTCTTTAGGAAAGGCTCAATGCTCATGAAGGTATCATAATATCTAATCCAGACAGGAATGAACAAGGTGTGCCTGCAGTTGTGGCTCTGAGTACCTCAGAATTTTGTTTCTCCTTCATTAGGTTTCTGTAATGCAAAGTGGCTCTCCTTTGAGGAGATGACCAGCAAGAGATGCCCAGTGCCTTGGGGACATGAGACAGCCATTCCTGAGACGTGCTGTGCCTCGCAGCAAATGCAGGAGAGCTGTGGTTCAGGAGGCTTGGTCATGTCAGCAGGGACACTGCTCATCAGAAATACACAACCATAGCCTTGGCCTTGGTGCTCTTCCACCAGCCAGCATGTCAGTGGGTTTGCTACTTTTCACAGCCTGATGTTAACTGAGGGCTCAGCTGTCTACCTGCACACACAGGCTGCCATCAAAGCTGTAAGCCTGCTGTCTTTCAGAGCAGCTGAGCATTAGTCCCCAAGCCTTTTCTTCCAGAAAAAAAATTGTTGCTTTTGCTTGCACCCACTGCCAAAAGCACACTTTGAAACCACCAGCAGCCCTTACAGGGACAGAGACTGGATCAAGATCTGAGACTGACAGAGAGGTGGAAAGGAGCCAGCTGCCAGGAGCTTAAGCAGCACAGCTCCCAAAGGGCAATCACATCAGAAAGGCACAGAGCTCTGCTGAACCACTTGAAGCTGTGGAGCTGGGGCCCAGCTGCTCCCTTAACAGCTCACTCTGCTAAACCAGACCTCAGCAACCTCAGCACAGCCCTCCCCATCTCTCCCTTGCACTTCAGAAATGCAGAATTGCTTAAGTCTTTTCCTCTGGCAGCATATCAGTGAGCAGGCATCTCATCTAGACATTTACACCCTGAGTGGGCAGTGATGAGGAAAGAGAGAGCCATGATGTTGCCATTAAGGAAAAATTTTTCCGTGTAACACATATAGACCAGGAAGGTTCCACGACAGTGAGTATTATCAGAACTGATCCCTAGTCATCCTTCTCTAGAACATTCTTTCCAGCTATATCTGAGTGCTCCTGTGTTTACAGAGATATGAGACTTGGGGCCAACCTTTCCTTATTAAAACCATTTGTTTAAAAAATGTACATGCAAGCAGAGGAACATCTACTAACACCATAGGATGGAAAATACAGAAATATAACAAACTGGTTTACATTTTTTCAGATTGAGTTAATGCAAAAAGTTATCACTTGACTGTTTACAGTCATCAGGATAAATGCTGACAGGTTTTATATAGGCTATAATATCCATCTGGAACATGTTTGGATTTTTCCAAATTTCAGGAACAGTCATTTTATTTGCAAGACAAAGGAAAAGGCTAAGGTTCGAACTGACTGGCCCATTCCACAAGGAAAATAACCTTTTCTTTTAATAATTCTGCAAACATGTTAAGCTCCTGTGTAGAAAAGTTTCCTATTTTAGCATTAGACTTAGTTCTTTTGAGGTTTTTTTTAAAGTAGCCTTGAACATATGGTTTGACATGCTTTATTTAAAAGAATTTTCTTTAAAAGATCCATCCAGATACTAAATTCCTTCAGGCATCTGAAATGCTGATCATGAGGACTGTTTGACTGCTTGAGAAAAGGTACTTGTTTGGAGGCAAATCTGATGTCTGACTCTTGTGAAATGAGGGCATTAAGATATCTTGCACAGGATAAGCTGCAAGGCATTTTTAAAAGAAACAGCTAGTTCCTTCCAACCTGGGCAGGAGGCAGTCAGAATTTCCTTTGTTTTTAGAAGATTTTAAACTAACTCTATTGTTTAGGGAAGGACTGTAAGCTACCAAATGCCTAAGAAATATTGTGTCTTGTCTGTGCTACACCATCTGTCTTTGCAAAGCTACTGCAATATTAGAAGCCTTCCTGTTTGGCATTTCATGTTTTATGTATGCTGTGATATCTTTTCATAATATTAACTTAAATATTGCAAGACTGTCTGCAGGTTTAGAGAAAAAAATTCCTTCTCCCTCCCCTTCCTACCAACAGATATTGTTATATTCATTGGAATTCAGTAATTCCAGTAGGGGGTAGGGGCTTCCTGTAGTCCATCTGTAAGGTTTTCTCCTCACAGTGTATATAGGAAATAGCTTACATTTCACACAGACCAAGTGTGACAGTGCCTTGCTGGCTGACAGGTGGCAGGACAGACATTCTCCCTCATGAGGCATCTCCCATGCAACTCACGGGGTGCTGGAGAAATGGGCAGGAATAAAATATTTTTCATGGAAAAAATATATCTTTGTAAATCAACAGAAAGGACAGAGATTTGAAGGCACATAAAACTCTACTAGGGTGACAAAGCTAGATTATCTAGGCAAACTCCCCAAAATGTTCCAGTTCACTGGATTTTACTGACTTGAGTATATGGGGACTGGAATTCTAAATGTATCCATAATGAACTCAACATCAGGAGTCACCATGAAATATGGTTCTAGGCACAGCTTGCCTCTGGATTTATTTATGCCAAAAGCCCAGACTACACATCTAGGTCAACAGAAATATGGTCAGAGTGAGAGAGGGGAAATCACTTTCCTTCCTCCTTCTAACAAAATAAAAGAGAAACTTGGCAATTTTAAGCTGTAATGAAATGAATGGAGATTTAAATGATGCTTAGCAATGGCTCAAGAAAAATTGTGATTTCACTTGTGTCAGTGTTTGACAACACATAAAAGGAGACTGAAGTTGATCTCCATACACCTCAAACCCTAAGAGCCAGGTTACAGGACAAGCTAGTGCCTTCATTTCCAAATTAAACTGGCCTTCCTGACTAGCTCCTCTACTTGCTCATCAAGAGAGTCCTAAAAACTTTTATTAGAGTGAAGAGGAACCTTGACTAGAAGGAAACTGCCGCCCATCAAAATGCATCATCCAAATAACTTGGAAACAGACAACGGCTTCTCCTAGAGAGGGTTCCTCTGGACACACAGAACCTTGGAAACATCAGGGTTAATGCTGAATTCTCCCTTATTCTTGCTACCAAGGACTGCATCAAGCTTCTGAAACACCTCTCTCAGGAAAACAAAAAAGAGACTGAATTCTTTCTCTTTGGCTTTTCATCCTTATGCATTACAGGTGGCTGACAGGCTTGGCAGTGCTTTTAGGGCCTGATGGACACAGAATGACAGACCAAAGAAACCATAAAAAAAAAACATAAACAAATCAATGTAATCTCAATATGCCATCAAATTCAATGTTGAACATGCAGTAAAAATCAGACTCTCCAGAAATTTGTGGGTCTAGTTAGAGTGATGCATTAAGTAACTTGCTGACAAATCATATATTTCATTATTTATTACTTGGCATAACCACTTTAAATTAATAAAATTGCCTGGCTTGGTGAAGGTAGAATAAAAGTCATTGACTTCAGTAATTGTTGCAGTATTTACCCCAATACTGAGACCAATAGAAAAAAAAAATATTTTAAGCAAATAAAACAAAAATGTATAATTTTATAGCTTGCAATTGAACATTTTAATACCATTTGTATTACTCTTAATATTAGCCTGGCATTCCAGAGGCAAATACGAGGGTTGTTTTTTTCATTTCTTAAGGCAGTAATGCAATTCCACATAAGATGTAATTACCTACAGCAAAGGAATGTAGATTATTACACATGAGCAATCAGTGTGAAAGTATGGCTAGTTCAGCAGGATTCTTTTTTTATTTGAGAAGTTATAGAGGTCATGGCACTGCAATCAGTTGCAGACCTGCTCTTTTTTTTTTTTTTTTTTTGTAGGTTTGCCTTCACATTTGCCTTTTGAACATGAAAAAGGCTATTTTTTTCCATGGAGAGGAAAGGTAGGTGTTCTGCACAATTTTCCATTAATAGGGAGCTGCTCTCTTCTGTGTGAACAATTAAACCAAAAATAAATAAAGCTTATTCCTATCTGGGAGCACAATCGAGTCAAAGACCAAACAAATAGTCAAAACAATGGTCTTTGAAGGCTGGCATAACTCCAGAAAAAAATTACAAAGCAAAGGATATTCAGTTTTGAAACGTGTTGAACAAAGTAGAAAATAAAAACCACTTGAATTCACATAACAGATATATTTGTTTTGATCTAAACCTTTTCAATCTCAACTCACAATCCAAGCTTTGTTGAAAATGGAGTGATGGCACAAGGGAATTACAAAAAGCAGCTGAGAGGTGTAATTCATATTGTTCAGAAAAAAAAATGTTCCAGTTATCAGGAATAACCAGAGTGGAAAAAATAAATAGGATCATCTGAAATCACTCAAGCTTCCATGTTTATCATTCATGATAAATATTAGAAAATAAATTATTTTTTTATTACTGCACAATAACCGCTATATAACCTAGAAACTTAGAAAATAAGAGAAAAATAGGAAAAACTATTTTTTTCTAGCAAAGAAAGTATGCAAAAATAGTTATTAATTCATTTAAATCTAAGAATCACAAAAGTCAGGAAGAATGGGTTCTTGTATATCTGAAAAGCAATTTCAGAATTTGTCATTCTCTGCTTAATGAATTCCTCTCCCAGTAAATCTTCCAAGACTTATGTGAATGCCAGCTGCAAACCAGCCGCTCATGAACAGCTAAGTGACCAGCCAAGGCTGGTTTTAGATGCTCTGTTTGGTTCTTCCTTCATTAAGGTGGGGAAAGGAAGGGAGTTCTAGGACACAGCAAAGGCAGTGGGTACTACACTGCTCAACAGATCCCACGGCAGGGTTTGACAGCATTACCCCAATACACAGGCTGAGCTTTTCTTTTTTCCTTTCCTTTTTTTTTTTTCTTTTTAATGTGAGTTTAAGGATAATTACAGGTCTTTGTAAGAAGAAGTTTCACTTGTGAGATGACCAAAGTAATTCCTGGCCTGAAGGATTTACCAGTGACAACCTCTCTGGGGTCACCAGCACCTCAGTGCTAATGTTATAAATGTCTCTGTTGGGGTACCACACACAACATGGTGTTACAGTTAATGCCCAAACATTGACTGACATATAAATGATCTGCAAAGTCATAACAGTTTTCAGTCACATTAGAAGCACCACCCAATTCTACTTGAATTCTGATGAAGTTTGAAAAACACTGTCACTCTGGAATGTTACTATCTGCTAAGGAAGGATGTATACTGCAATGTATTGTAATAAAATAAATAAGTTCCTGGTTGTCAATTTTAATAGTTGCCCTAACAGACACTGGAGAGGTGATGACTGAAATTTATTACAAATAAATAATTACATATGCAAATTCCTGGGATATTTGAAAATACTTTATAACTCTTTTTGAGATCATGTGTGCCTGAAAACCTAAAAACTGATACTTGTATTGAAATATATGTTAAAAAGCCCAAATAGAAACTAGGGTGAGAAGCTGAAAAGTTGTAATAATTTTGGAAATAGAATTGTATATTACATTTAGATTTCTGAACATCCAACTGTTCACTGCCTTATTTAAGCTTCCACTAATCAGTTTGTCTTTCCTCCAGCTACCAATATCCCCATATTTTCACAGTGCTGACTTCCTTGCAAACTTCTTCAGCAGTAAACAGGACTCAAGAGGACTCTGAATAATTAACAGATATGAATTACATTGAGAGAGCTTCCTTGTAGAGGGGGAACTGTGCTTGGCCACTGCCCACCTCTCCCTGCATTGTAAGTCACATTTTTTCCCACAAGATCAGTTGCTTCTTATGGAAGTTTTATGAGTATGCTGAGGATTTGAAGTAAAAGCTTTATCAGCCAAAAATTAACTACCAGCTGCCTGTCCAAGTGCCCAGACTTACATGTTGACCAGGTGTCATTTTAACTGTTTTACCTTCTGCATAAGCTCCTATTCTCTGCTCATTTAGACTGTAAACTGCTTTGAGCAAGTGAAAATATACTGGGGTATAAGATGGGGGCTTTGGTTTCAATCAGGGCTCAGGTTTAAAGCCATAAGGGCTGTGTAAGTTACAGAGTCACCATCTACACGAGCACACACGTGCTCATGAAGCTTGCATAAGTGTGCATAAAGATATTTGTCCATTCACAGACAGATATGTAAATAAACATACAATGCATATTTTTGACATGTTATATGTACAGAATAAAAATAATGTACTTAGATTTAGACATCTAAATCTAATTGCATCATATCTGATTCCCTTCATGAGCAAAGAGGAGAAATAAGAAATACTCCAAAAACAAACCCCATCCAGCAGCATGACACTGTGGAGTGATTCTGATAAAACCATTTTTCAAGAACTGAGGTAGCCTAGAAAGAGAAAAGTCAGACTGCAATGAATCATGTACAATTTGTAACAAAAACTGAAACAGCCCCAAGACCTTCAGGATGGTGTTACAGCTTTACTGAATCTGCTCAATTTCAAAATTCATCACAGGAGGCTGTCACTAACAATGTATAAGGCTGTTAGTTCAGTATTCCCTTAAGAGGCAATAATTTTCCACATGCCGGAGATATTAATTTAAAAAATGCCTTCTACATAAAAAAAAGTCCTGAGTCATTTGGCTTCAGAGAGTAAAAGGAGTCAGAAGATCAGTTCTTGTCTTAGGTTCTTTATCAGTATATATGCCTCACTAATGGAGCCTTTCTTAGCTGTAACAAGGGATGTTTCTAAGAAGCCTTGAACTAGAGGTTTTCACTACAAGGAGTTCAGAGCTTGGTAAAGTGCCCTCAGATGTAAAGAAGCTCTGAGGAAATTAGATTTGCAAGTGAGGATGGAAAGAGGATGGGAGGGAGATAAGAGACAGAAATAACTTTCAGGATAAGGGAAAAGGTTCTTCTAGCTAATATGACTGCCAAAAAGGCTTCTTTCTGTTCCGCTTGCTAACATTTCCTTTAATGAAAAGGACCCTGGCACTTTCCCTTAAAATCTAAAGAAAGCAAGGTTCACACCAGAAAGATGTATACATTCAGAAAATGTAAATTTCATTCCCTGAAACAAGTAAGAATCTGGACATTCCCTTTCTGGTATTACAGTGCTTTCTTTGGTTATTAATTCCTTTCAAACTAATATAAGCTACCCTGAAGAAAGTGCTCTTGTTCTAAGTGCAGTGGTTTACCACACCAGCAGTCTCCAACTCTCCTCTCTCTCTCCGTCTGGGAGAAATGCACAGCAGGTAAGACAAGTAGCAAGGCCTGGTTAGCACCAGCTCACAGCTCAGTGGGTTTGTGGCAATGCATTAAGACACCAGCTCATGAAAAAGAGGGAGCCAAGGCTGGAAAAGGAATGGCAACCCCCTAAAGCACATGAACATGTGGTGAGCACAGGCTCTTGGCTCAGTAGCAGGTACACTCTGGATCATGCCAGCATGGTGTGCTCCCTGTGGTTCTGCTTCAGACCTTGTCTCGTGTCCTGTTGCACTGCTGGGCTGGATGTTCTCAGACATCCCTCTGCTCCTTGGAACTGAGTCAGCTCACCTAGGGAAGTGTCTCTTATTGCCACCTAGGAAAGAGATCTGAAATACCTCAAAAAGGAGGAATAGCCTTGAATCAGGGAAAATTCAATGTCCTGGTGGTTTACCTTCATGGTGCAGCTTTTCTAACTTTTTTCTAAAAGCAGAGATTATGGAACACAGGTGCCAAGAACAGCAAGGAGTGGTAATTGGTACGATGAGAAGAAATGGTGTGGACTGAGACATTCTGCACCAAAATGCAGCCACGCTGCAAACACAGAGCATTTTTTGAGTCCTCAGGGTAACAGTGAAGTGCTCATCACCTTGCTGTAGGAAATCCTCCAAAGTAGATCAGACTTGCCACACACAGCAGCTTTGAAACCCACTACAAGATGAATTCCAGACTGTTAGCTCAGCTTGAAAATCCTTACCATCTAAAATGAAGGATGAGGGTGAAAAGGGGTTATTTAGGAGCTTCCATCTTTCTGGGCAGAATAAAGAACCAATAAGCCCTGGAGCCCAGGCCCTGAAGGGCAGGTTGCAGTGTCACTGGGAGCCAGAAGTGCTGCACAGGGCTGAGGTGGGGCAAAACCCACAGCCTGCTCACTGCTGAGAACAGCCACAATATCACAGACTAGCTGGGGTTTTTGGTCAGTTCAGAGTCTTAAAGTTACTGTGAGAACATAAATGAAATAAATACTTATAATATGTATAAATAATATCAAAAGTGAAGGGAGCAAAGTGAAAAGCAGAGAGGAACACCAATATCCAGGACTCTAAGTTTGAGACGGAAGACTGTTCAGCCCTGGGCATCATTTTTCATCATCAACCAAAATGTCAAGTAGTTTAGTCAGAAAAACTTAATATTTCCCTTGGAAAAACAATTCTAAATGAGTTTTGAATTATCTAATGACAACCAGAAACTACAGAGAAATTTAGGACTCTAATCCTTTCTAGATTATTTTATGATGCATCCCTACTTGAAATGAATTTTAGCATTAACACAGCTGATTACTGCTTTACAAGGATATCATTACAGCTTTGGCAGCTGAAACTACAGCACCTAATACAGAGATCAGTTAATTCCTTGACTTTGCCCTTCCTATTCTCCCCACGTGTCCCCAAATCAATGAACAGGATTTTCCAAGTCAGTTCATAAAATGTACCCAGCAAGCATTGAAATGTTTTCTCATCCAGCTGTTCCACATTCGTGGCAATTTTTTTCTAAGCATTGGGCAATGCTATTATAAAAGAACACTGAATCCAATGATTAATGTTGAAGAAACTACTGTCAAGAATACGGGTGTTTCTTGACTCAAGAAACCCCTCCACAGAGCCCAGTAAATTTTAGTTAATGGTTTTCTAGCACAAGCAAGAAAACAAAGTCACTTCCAATTTGCTTTTACTGTGAGTGAAGTTCAAGGTAGCAGTGAGTGGGTGGGCTCACTTTCTGGTTCACACACTGGGAAGGCAAAGAAAGAAGCAAGTTTAAGTCCTCATTCTTCCACTCTCCTTCTTCCCCTCAAGCTGCTTTCTTCAGCACAGGTAAGCATGGGAGCAGAATAAAACAGGCTTAGGTCTGTTTGTCATGGCTGAGGTTGTAAAAGGACTTGGTGTAAAAGCACTTTGCTAGGCTGCTATGGGCCTCTTGTCAGGCTGAGCCCTAGAGCAGGAGGCTATGGAATATTCACAGCCCTGAGCTAGCCCCTACAAAGGACTGCTGCATCTAGAGACACTTCCACAGCTGCCTTCACACTCACAGAGGAACCTGTCTGAGCTGGCATCACAAAGGTTTGACTCTATACTGCTCTCACACAGATGCAGTTTCATCCTGGGTTTCTGATTCTAAGCTACATCTCTAAAAGAAGCAATGGGGAACCTCATCTCAAAAGGACAGAGAAGAAAGGAAAATGGAACTGAAATCGAAGTTCAATACACTTGTGACATCTACCAGACAGTTTTGCTGGTCTCAGTTAGAGTCTATAATGGCACAGATTCCACACTTATCAAAAGAGAGAAAGAAAAGCAGCCTGTTTTTTCTAGGTAGAATTAGCCTTGAGCTTAAATTACACAATAAAAGAATTTGAAATGCAGGCTATGGTTGCAAAAAATAGATATGCTGGAGATGTTTGCAAAACCTCACATCAGCAGATTCACCCATCTCTAATTTAAACCTCTCCCTTGCTCCCAGGGGAAAAAATTGTGTGTCCTAGAAGTGCCTTCCCTCTCACTGCTTGGTAAGTGGATTGCCTTCCTGCCTCAGGCAGTTCTTGGATTAGATCCACAGTCAAACAAAGATGCAGTCTGGCACTGAGCTTGACCATTTGTATTCTTCAAGTGGTCTAAAGATTTTCTCATCTGGAGTTTTTCCATTCTGCTCTGTAACATCTGAAGATAGCTTTTCTTTCCCTCTCTACCATATGTCACACTGGAATCAAGATGCCAATGTAACAAAGATATTTTGGCCAATGTTACATAAATGCCAACATGAGAAATTTCTAGTTTAGCTGCACCAGACAGATCATGATGGGCAGATTGATTTCACTGGAACTTAATGGATGAAGTCAGGAATAAAATCCTCTCCCTTCGTGGTAAGGGCAAGAGCTTCCTTTAAATTTTTTTTTTCAATTCCTTAAGCAATTCCAGGCTTAGAAAAAAACTCTTTAAATTAACCAAAGTCATTCCTACACTGGAAATATAAAACATGAGCTTTGAAAAATAAACTAACTGAAAGGTTCTCTCAGGGAAAGAAAACATCCTATTTTTTCTGGTTACAAGACAAGCTATATTTATTTAAAAATTTTAATTACATACACTTACTGAATACATTCAATATGGTTTAATTTTCCTGTTCTGTTCAAGGCTTGGTACAACTTACACACACTCCTCTCATAACTATTTCTGTAAGCATTACCACAAGAGAATTAATGCCACAAATAAAACTACAATCTGTAGTTCTTAGCTTTCCATTCAGATGAAAGATACTTTGTGAAAATGAACAAAGATAGGAAGTAAGCAGGAAATTATGAGAGAAGGCAAATGAAAAAGATTCAGCATGCTTCTCACAATAGGATCCTGCAGCTGTGGCAATAAGGAGGGACAGAGGAACCCAAGTTTGAAGGCAGGAAGACTTGTAAAAAAACCTCAAAGCAATGGGTTTGGATATTCATGTCCAATGTTTCACAACTTTGGGAGCATGTCTGTAAACAGCTGCCTAAGAGAAAGCCAGCTTACAGTTTGTTGCGAACAACATCCCTCCTTGTTACTGCCTGTCAGTCCATAAAACAGCAGTTGGGTCATTTTATGTTATGCTATTTTTTTGTTTTGTTTCTAAAACTTCATCCATTTCTGCTTTCAGCTTTACTGAGCCTACTTCTGTCACCTTCACCTTGACATGCCTGGTTCCACTGCCATCAGCTTCAGATGGATACAAGCCCTATGTGCAATCACAGACAGAAATCCAGCCCCCCACCACGTGAGCTGGGAGGAAATGCAGGTCCTGCAGCCCTCTGTCAGTCAGAGATCCTGCAAGGGCTGAGCCTGCTCCTGCTAGAGCTGCTCCTAGCCGGTATGGAGAGGTGATTTACAGCTGGTGATTTACAGCTGCCTCAGCCTCTGCTCTGCAATGCAGACATCAATGCAAGCATCATTGCATCAATGCAACCCTGCAGTGCCTGTCCAAGAGGGTCCAGATGCACATGTGGCATCTCTAGGTGCTACTGCATGCACAGAGCTGGGCGTGCACCCTGCCTCCTTTCCCTGGCCACAACCCAAAAAGGAGGCATCTGTCTCCAGGGTGGAGCTGAGTTCCTGGGAGAGTGCTGGAAGCAGACTTCCCAGAGAAGCAAGGTGCTCTAGACATTATTCCTTCAGCCAGCCATGCAGAGCAGCAAGAATGATCTTGCCTCACCCACGAGGCATAAGCCTACACTGTACCAGCATGGAGTCCTCACGGGCAGAGAGACAGACACCAAAGTGCATGGCCACAGTCAATACCTGGGTTCTATTCACCAGGCAGTGGAAAAACACTACAAAGGCTTGGCAGTGAAAAGATGTGAAAGCTGGAAGTGAGTGAGGTAAATGCACTCTTGCTGCTAATGGATCAGCAGGGGATCTGCAGCGAGGTGTTTTTACCTCTGCTTTGCCTCTGATGAAATCACAGCTGGGGAAGCAATATTCTCACTGATTCATAAGCTGCAGATACTGTGGAAATAGAGATTTACTTCTATCACTCAAGTATTTATTAAGTTAATAAGTTTTTGAAGAAGGCAATATAATAACAATGAGAGTTTATCTTTCTGAGGTAGTTCTCTTCCTTTTAATTTCCAACAAAGGAGTGCCTTTTCTGTTTATCTTCATTCCAGCTCCAAGCACTCTCTTTAGTATAAAAGAAAAATTTCCTTACTAAGCCTGCAGTAACCCAGGAATGTCTGCACAAGTATTTGTAATGAACTCTATTATTTTGGCTATTGGTAAATCGGGTACTGACAGCATAAGCTCAATCACCCAAACTCAAATGATGCCAGAGCGGTCTGGACTACTGAAAAGTACACAAGGAAGGAACAAAGTAATCTTTTCTGTTCACTTCTGGAAAATGTGATCTTCAAGTTTTTCTTTTGTTTATCCAGAGACAGGGGTCTGGATAAACATAAATTCAATAATTTCACTTAGATATATTAGATTTACTATGCATACTGAGCTAATGTTATAAAATTTTCTTGATTTTTTGACAAGTTTACTTTATTTCATTTGGTCCTTAATTTGGACAATAAGAATTTATTTCACTGCTGAACTGCAGATCTGCTTCTTAGGAGGTATGAGCTCCCAATAGTTGAATGGAGATCAACAGTTCCTCCAGACTTCTGAAATCAGGGTTTTAGGTTCAGGGTAATCTTTTATTCCTTTAATATTACCCAATTTCAATTCACAGTCCATATAATTTTTCTCTTTTTTCAGTGTTTCCTGCTACTGTGCTGCACAACCTGTAATCCAGTTTAAAGTATTCTTTTCCCGTGAATATGGTGGGTTTCAAACTACTGTTTCAATACATCCCTCTATCACTAGAATGCATTGCTGGTTTTGCCCAGCTTTCATTTTCTCATTCTACCAGTAAAATAACTGTTAATTTGTAATGTACACATGTTCAAATTACATGATTAATAGTAATTATTTATTAATTACCAGTGTTAGCTGGCTGGTATTTGTCACACCTCAAAGAATAAATATAGTTCGTCCAAATACACTACTAAAAAAGGGAAAAGGAGGAAAAAGTGCCATCAAAATCAAAAAATATTACGTGAACTTCATTTGTAGATGCAGTTGTCTGTGCCAATATTTACCTCCATCACTGTTTATAATGGAATTAATAGGTTCAAGTGAATGAACAGTATTTCAAGATAAAATAATTAAATAGTACAGTGAAGGGGAAGATGGAATAGTATTTCAGGACTTATTTTGAAATCTGATGCTTAAAAATGCTGCATAAAGCTCTGGAAATCCTGCTGTAGGTAGCAACAGGAGCAGAGGACTGGATAGTGTTCTACATTCCCTCCTGTGAGAATATTGTATGGATTCATGCAGGGAGAGGGAGACAGCCATTGCCCCATCACCATATTTATAAACCTCCCCAAATAGTCCAGGATTTGTGAGTGACTACAGGTGAACACAGCAAGTCAAATCATAAGGTCATATACATATCTTTCAAGATCACAGCCATGACTTTTACTTTGGTAATTCACTTTTTGGATTTGCTTAATAGTGCTAATTGTTAGATTCATGAGGATTATTTGATTACAGCCTCTGGACCCTGCCATGCTGAGCTTGATTTTATCAAGCAGGGAAAAAAAATCAGGCACATTAAGGAAATCAGATGATAGACAGAAAATTATTTCTGATTAATACTGTTGTTTCCCATTTGTGAGAGTTTTCCCAGTTTGGAAAAAAAGATAAGCAGTGAGAGAATTTTCAGTAGTCTGGAATGCATATAAACATTATAAACTTTATGCCACCTTTCCCAAAATTTCTGAAAGAGTGCCCACACTCTCCCAGATTTTTGGTTCTTCTTTTTCTGACTCAGATGCCTTCCTGTGAACCTCCTTTTGTCCCTGTGCTCCCCCTGAGCTGGCAGAAGCTCAGTTCCCTCAGGTCAGGAAAGGAAGAACAGTCTGTCATTACTGGATGTGAACATAAGCATTCATTTCCTCACCCAGCAAAGCACCACACTGCTGCCAACTAATTCTACATCTTCCAGTATTTCGTGATCTCCTCTCAATCTTCCATTGGCTCCCTTCAAACCTTTTCACGACTCCTTGCCGACAGTAACCAGAGCTGGAAAAAGGCAGCTGTGAGGTGAGTGTGAGAAGAAAGGTGCACAGATATAATGGTGAAGGATGTTTGTGACTTGGCAGAAGAGACCAAATTCCAGGCACAGGTGGCAGCACAAACGAAAGGTTCACAGGTGCCAGCAGCTCCCCACGAGGAGCATCCGGCACACGCGGCACCGCCAGGCATTGCCACAGCCTGGGGCTCAGGACTACAAGAAATAGAGTGACTGATTTCAGAGAAAGGCTGTGCTTTTACAGAGCAAGTTTATAAAAAGATCAGATTTGTCAAGAGACTAACACCTGGGAAAATGAATTAAAACCACTCCTCAGTACACTGGAAAACTGGACATCTTACTCATCAACCTTATTCTGCTTCATTTTTTGGTCTTCTGCCTCTGAGACAGTACTTGCCATGGGATCTCACTGCCAATAACTAAAATAAAATATTAAACATATACTGCCTTTCTCATGTGGTAAGGCTTCTACAAGGTCATAATAACATATTATTGCCAGGCAGTTTTCACAAGACATATTAAACAGGCCAGTCTATGAGTTGAAAACAAGCTATTTATTTAAGGTTTTCTGTTTGCACTGATTGCTTTTTCACCTCATTATATGGCTGTGTTTCTGACCCTGGTTTGGAGTTTTATAGAGAACAGCATGGGCTCAAAGGCAAATAAAACAATGACTGCTTTGGTACACTCCCATGTAAAGAGTTCTTTTGTTAGGAGGCAGCTACTAAAACTTGACAATCTTTATCATATGAAAGTAAGCATATGGAAACACAGAAAAATGTAAAAGCTAAAGAAAAGTGACTCTTGTGCCCAATGTTTTTCCTAACTCACACATTTTTACTGGAGAAAAAGAAGGAAGGGGCAGTCTCAAACAACTTGAACCAGGCTTTTGAACAGATGTGTTTCATAAACTGAAAGAAATGGTGCAACATTTTCCTAGTGTTGGACCAAGGGCTCTGATCCAACAGACACAGGGCTTTTTCCATTCAGCAGGTAGGGAGGGAGTGCTTATTACATACATCATCTTTTTACCACGAAAAATATGTATTCTGAATTAGTAGGTAAGAGAGAACTTTCAGACAGTATGTTTGAAGAGACATACCTGAAGTTTGAGAATATTTGCCAAGACACTTTCTAATGTATGGAGCTGAAACTTTAGACATAGGAAAGATACTCTTTCAAACTGGCATCTTTTCTGCTCATTTCCTCTGCTTTGTAACTGAAATACTTTTCTCTTGCAGTGGGGTGCTGTGACATCACCTCTTCTTCTGACATGATCTTGAATTTTGCAACTAGTCAGAGTATCTGGTCGCTGAATCCATGTTTTTGCTCTTTTTAGTGCTGGGATGACTGTTACAGGAAAAATTAACTCTCTAGGAGATTTTACATCTGGAGAAAGCAAATTTCCAAAACTACATATGACTGCAGTAGTAGGTCACACATACAAGTGTTGTACTTTAAGGTTTTTAATTGAGCCATTAGAAATTGCAGCTTTTAGTGATGACTGTGCTGTAATGTGAAGAACACTTTGTAATCCTTGAGAGAAAAAGCAATATAATGTCATTTCATATATTTTTCATCCTTTAATCATCACCCTATTTTCACTGGGTCTAAGGGTTATTGTCTCTGATGTGATGAGCTTAGATGAAGACAGGCTGGGTGCCTCACTGAAGGGCACAGAGCAGTGAGAAAGTCACAACTACAGACCACTGGGTACTTATGATGTACCTCCTATGGCACGTACTTGCTGCCACTGACCAGCTTTTGTTCTTCACCAGAGATTCTGTGTTTGAGGAGACATCCTATACAGAAGAAAATGTGGCAGCTCACTTTTCTGTGCATAATGAATGAAAAATATGTGTGTGTGATATGAACAAGAAGAGATATGCCAATACATAGACTAAACTTAAAAGGGTAATTGCAAATTTAGTTCTGTTGGCTCGTCCTCTTTTGCAAAATTGATGTAAAGTGCCATAGCTGAAATCATTATTTGTTTCTTATTTATTTTGAATTCTTATGAATAGCCTAGAATAGGGAACTTTGGCCCTGAAGCTTCAGCCCCAGTGAGCTGATTGGCAGATCACTGCAGCCTTTGTGTCAAAACAGCTGACCCAGAGGAAGTCAAAGTGGTGACACTTTTAATAGCAAAGCATTCCCCTGGGGAGGAGACAGGGCACACCTGCAATTATTCTGTGGCCATGACACAGGACACTGCACAAACACGAGGAATTTGAATGCTGAGTTTCACGTAACCACAGCTACTGAAACCCACATCTCTCAGGAACAAGAGGTCTTTGGCAATCAGGAGGTCTAAAGTGATGCAGCACAGCAATGGTCAAGAAAGGTTATTCAGGCCACTGTAAAACACAACAGAGTTACTCTGAGTTACTGGAAGAATGGTAATGTTCTTGCCAAATCCACCTGTCACTTCCCATAATTTCTTCTGAAGCTAAAGCTAGACTCTCCTCAGCTGAAGGTACCATGTTTTTGGGTTGGCATGTATGGGCCACAGGAACTGACAGAGAGGAGGAGATGGTAAGGAAACATGACTGGAGACAGAGGAGGAAGCAAAAAGCAAATTGAGATGAGACAGAGCATACTACAACAGGGAAGGAAGCGACCTGGTAGGTGACAAAGCAGAGAGTCAAAGATGAAAGATAGCTGCCTGTCTAACAGCTTGCTGCTGCCAAGGGTGTGGCTCTGCCTTTCAGATCTCCACTTTGGGTAGCACTTCTTCTTTTCAGTGTGCTGTGGCACTCAGCACTGTCCCAGTGAGGCACTTCAGCTCACAAAACCATGATAAAGCCAGCCTTTCTTCTTTCACAGTTGTTTCCCTTATTCCCCTTCCTCCCCCATAGAAGTAATTTCTCAGGTGTACCTCTAGGCTCAGACAGGGCAAGAAGATTTCACAGGAGCTGTGGTTCAGAGTAGTGGATGCAGAGCTGTTGTCTTCCTGAGCACATGGGTGCAGTCAGTCCCCTCCTGAAGCTTCACACGGGGCACAGCAATCCCATCTTCAGGCAGCTGCAGACGTGTTTGCCTGCACCTCGAATCTGTACTGAATTCCCATCCAAACTGAAGGAAGAAAAGGAGATGCTTCCTGGCCTAAAGTCTCAAAGCAACTCTTAGGAAGGAGTATGGCATTTAATGGATATTTCTTTAAGTCTCATGATTCCAAGAGTCTGAATCAGTCTGTTTAATGCTGCCATTGCTGCAACTTAGAGATGCCTAAAGAAAATTCACAGACTCTGAGATTATACTTAATCCTTTCAATCAGAACATGCTGGACAACAATGTTATTTAACAGAAGAATGCTGTTTAGTAGAAAGTGCTATTATTAAATTATATGTGGATACATCCCTCAAAGTTGTTAGTACAAGGTTCTTTTCATGTTCTGACCTCAAAAGCACTTTGATCTCGTCCTCCAAGTATTAACCAGCTTTTGCAACTACAGACCAATGTTTCTGTGGCAGAGTTGACACATACAAGTATATTCCAACTGCTTTTAGATCACAACAAATACTCAAAAACACAAAATCAGAATTAAATGTATTCTTATCTACTTTGTCCTTTAGATATTGTTAAGATGCTGAATCCAAAATAGGGTTAAGAAAGAGCCTGGTCTTAAGAAAAAAATCTTCTTGCAGAGACACTGGTAAGCAAATCACATTGAAATTCTTCAAAGGAGAAATTAGAGGTGATCTTGCCATAACACATGAGAAACTACGATGAAGAGATTTCCCATAGTCAGTCCTTTGTGCCTGCAGTTGCAGAGTAAAATTCAGTGCCTGAATCTTTGAATCTTTAGCCTGGAAGCTGAAGCTAGATAATGGCTGTCACTCCCTTCTCCTGCCACAGCAGCCCATGAGGACTGTGTTTGCAGGAGTCCCCACTCTACCATACCCAGAGCACCAAAGTGAGGGGAAAGACAGGGAAGCTCGGGAGCAAAAGCACCTTTTCCTATCGTGTCAACACAGATGTACAAGCTAGAGACTACAACAGCTACATTTTCTAAAACCTGGTGGGTCTCCTCTGTGGATCTGGAACCCACAGTTTACTATTTACAGTTTACATCACCAGTATAAGGTAAGGGGAGATTTGCTGGTTACAGGTCCGGAAGACCCCACTTCTGCATAGTGAAAGATGTAGGTAACAGGGAATCATATACCCCTGAAATCACATTCATTACTACTTTCAAACTTGCACTTTAAATCTGGCATGGATACACTTTCTGTTTGTTTTTAATGTATCAAGTAAGATAAATGCATATTTTTACCTAAGTAGTATCACTTCCCTAGGGAAGGCTTTTGACATTCCTTCCAGCCAAGAAAGAGGTGAACTTTTGAACTGGGATGTCAAATTATTCAGAGGATTGTCAACAAAACTACTCATTCATTTGCAGTCAGTCCCCTCCTGAAGCTGGCCATGTGCACACAGACGGCATGTCCGTGTGCACATGGCCAGCAAGGCTACAAGCAGCACAGCAAGTCCCTTCAGACAGCCTGTCCTAGTGTCTCACCCTGTTCCTTGAACAAAAAGCCTTCAAGGAAAGGGTCTCTAGTGCCTGTGATATCTGAAATTTCTGTGTGCTACTGCTACTGAAGCCTCAATAATATAAAAACAACTTGGATGCTTTAGAAAACTTAAAATTTCTTCTTTGGCCAGTTTTAATGTCTTTTTTTAATCATTGTAAAAGAGCCAGAATTAAAGGCAGCATTTTGGAACAGCAGTAGCAGGGCAGACAAGGACCCATGCTACTTTGTTCTCTGGTATGGATGTACAATCCACATGACCTGGAAAATTACCAGTTTGAGTGGGTGTGGTTTTTTAGGATGCCTTAGTCCTTTCCCTCTGTTTTCTTGGTTTATTTAAAACCACAACTTTCAACTTATGGGTATGACCTTTATGCAAAGCCAACAAAAACTCTTTAACAATGTTGCATTACAAAAGAGCAAACTTCATGACTTCTGCCTAGTAAAAAAAAGGAGAACCAAAAATTGTATGGGGCCACTAGCACATGGACAGAAAACAAATCTATGGCAGTCAATAATTTCTGGTGAAGGACCCAAGTATGGAAAAATGCTTACCCGAATGAGCTGCTTAATGAAGTAGATCACAGACTGATTTGTTTGGTAGAAAAGAAATTTTAGCACCAGATTTGGGCATCTCATATAAAATATTGGTTCCCATATAAAATATCAGTTGTGATCACAGTCCAGTCTAGTATTAATTATTCTCCCTGCCACAAACTGTTCTCCTCATACACCTGATTTTCTGCCAAAGAATCAAAGGCAGGAATAGCTAAGGAAATATCACCTCTTTAGCCCAGCCCCAAACCAAATTTCTTCTGCCCTCTGTGTCATGCGAACTTTTCATGTAACTCTTGATTGTTACATGAAATCAAATGCAAAGTCTCACTTTGTCTCAGACAAACCACATCTCAAACAGTTGGGCACACCTGAATCTTCACTTTTGCGTATAGCAATTACTGATTTCTAAGCTAGAGCTGTTGGTGCCAGGGGCCAAACAAGGGATAGAGAGGGTGGAAGTGTCACCATTTCACATTCCACACTTGTGAGTCTCTGAGAATCTGTTCTGAACTGGGTATTTGCTAGACAGCACTACCAACACACTTGTACAAGAATAATTCTGCATTTAGGAATAAAAACAAAGATTTCACAGGATAAGACACAATCTAACCTTAAAAGTGTTTCTTTTTAAAATCAAAGAAACAGGAGTCTAATTCTCATACTTTATGCCCAGACTCAAGCTGGCTCTCAATGACAAGGTACAAATGGCACTCTGTGCTGATCTAAGATTTTTCTACTAGGAAATCAGAAAAAAATTATTTAATTTACTTTGCTGCTCACAAAACACTTAGGATAAAGACCACAGGGAAAATTAGTCCAGCCTTCAGGGATGAGTAATGAGCTTATGAACAACTGATGATATAAGAGGAGCATGAAGCTCATAGTATGCTAAATTTTTACTATTCACTTACCAAGTCTCTTTTGTAATCCTGGATTGATTAAATACCAGGATCTGCACTGCTCCAAAATCTGTGTTTCTCCACTTGCTTAGGCTATATTTGGCTTCTTAACCTACTGTAAGAAGAAAAAACTCATCACAATCTCTTCAATTTTCATTTAGGATACACTTAAAAATTTTGTTCCTTTCTCTGCATGAAGGCATGGATAACCTCTGACTAAAGTTTGAATCTGCAACACCTGGATCCTTTTTGTAATACAGAATTATAAATCAGAGTAGTAACTATTTCCTAAAAAGCACCATCATCCCACTATTCAGCTGCTTGTTGTTCACAATTCTGCCTTCTGAAAGAGAAGTCTCTCCTCTTTGTACAAGAAGAGAATGTCACAGTAAATATAACAGGCATACTTTAGTCCAGACTTTGTGCCACATAAGCTATTTAATTGGATATTCAGAAAAGAAAGAGGTATAATTTTTATATGGTCCCCAAAATTACTAGTATTTAAGAAATAAAGCTTTTCAGACTGGTTTGCCTTAAAACTGCACAGCAAGTCTTAACTACAGATGCTCGAGTCCTGACCCAGCTAAAACCACTGGTTGTTGTACCAGTTTTAATAGGATTGGGAAAAGAGCTGGAAATCACATGTTTGTATAAAAAAAGAGGGGACTGTTTGTTTTAATTAGAAGCAGAAAGAAAAAAACACCTCACTGACAAGATGCCCTTGTTTATGCAGACAACCTTACTTGCTTTCAAATTCATTAAAGAATTGGAATTTGTCAAAGTATCTTTACCCCTGAAGTTATACTGCTTCTCAGCAGAGCTCATGTTGTTTCTGGTGTGCATACAAAGCATGGCTCATGCCAGAGAGCTGTCCAGTGTGTGGGGGAGCCAAAGGCAGAGAAGCTGGCTGTTGTCCGTGTGCACATGGCCAGCAAGGCTACAAGCAGCACAGCAAGTCCCTTCAGACAGCCTGTCCTAGTGTCTCACCCTGTTCCTTGAACAAAAAGCCTTCAAGGAAAGGGTCACTTCTCAGTGCTGCCCACACCCACAAACAGATGTAGAAAAGGAAAGCTAATACAGCAATTGGCCATGATAAACTCTCAAGAGAGATTTTGTAACCCACAATTAGCCAGGATAATCCCAGCCACGTAGTTTGTCTCCCATGAAAACTGCTTGACCTCAGATTTCTTTCTTGGAGCATGCTACTAATTTTTTTTTCCATGTTCCTCCCTTGGGCATTCAGTGTAATAGCTCTGTTTACTAGAGCTTCAGCCATTCCAATGTAATACGAGGGTGTCAAAATGCACTGTTATTTCAGGCTTACAAACTTAAATCAATGGCATGGTTGGTGGCATTTGATTAAAATAGAGGTAATATAAAAACTTCAAAGGAATGTTATCAGATACTAAAACTCTCTTAGAAAGACATCACGAGTAGCCAGGGATTTTCAGAGAAGATTCCTTTACAGTGGAATCTGTTTTGTATTTAGAAGAGTCACATTTTGAGCAGTATCAGATTTGTTGAACTTCTATCCAATGAAACCATAGATATATATTGAAGCAGAAACCCCTGTGCTATGCAAATAATTATAACTTAGCAGCAAAATATTGCAGCATTTTTTTAACCTTAGTCCTATAAAAAGACACCCATACACCAGCACAGCACACTGTTGTATAATAACAATATTTCAACACTTCTTTTATGCAGAATCATGAAACTCACACAAAACATTTAGATAACAGTCCTTGGACAACAGCTAAATGCTATGAAGACTCCCAGAAGAGTCCCTGTGACCCTCAACTTTATTATCTTGAGTTGTCATACATAACCAAAGAATAAGTTTTACAGCATATCATTTTATTACACCAAACCCTGTGGTCATGCATAAATCACACTGACAATAATGCAAACACCACTTTAAAGGTGCTCTAGAGGGGTTATTCTTCATTATGAGAGCCATTAGCATAAAATCAAGATTATAGTTGGGAATTTTCTTCCTGAAAAATGTATTATTTAGTGTAGTGTCTAAGTCCATAATTCATCTCCAGATAGTATTCAAGGGCAAAACTGTAAGGACTAAGAAGAAGAAGAAGAAGTAGGCCTACATTGCTATTTAATAGTATTTATATTAGTATTTAGTATATATACTATTTATATAGTAGTATATAAATATAGCATTATAGTATATAATAATACATATAGTATATAATATAGTATTATATAGTAAATATAGTATTATATATATATATATATATACAGTATATATATAGTATTTATAATAGTATTTATTATTTCATTACATCAGAAAGCTAATAGATTTTTGATAGATACTAAAGGATGCATATTCCAAGTGGTGTGTGAGTGATTTACATGCACAGGAGTTCACAGTATCAACATGGGATTGGCTTTTAGAAGCTATAAGTGAATCATTCTGATGGAAAACAAAATAACATGATCTCTGCCAGCCAGTTCTTGGAAAATAAACCACACGTGCATAACTTGTGAAGGAGGAGGCAGAGTTTCCATTCAATCAGCTTGTCTGAAACATCTATGATTTCTGTTTTGTTCTCAACAAATGTTCTAGTGTGTACAGAGGCTACAGATAAACCCAGTGGCCACTGGGAGGTTGGGGTCATGAACTCTATCTCAGAAGGTTGCCAGAACTCCATCTCAGGCAAACATCTAGTCAAAAACATAATGCACAAGCGCTTCATAGTATTCTGGGAAGCTGGGAGTAGTATCGACATAAAATGCCAGAACTTGTCCCACAAGGATGAATTTTAATCATATTAGCAAATCCGGTGTCCCAGCCATGCTTTGAATCTACTTTGAGCTTGCTGGAATATGACTACCAGTAATAAAAGAAACAGCAGCCCCATTTGCAACTTGCTGCTCTGCACTCAGGATTGTCAGCATACGACCTACACCCAACCAAAGCAAGGAAAAAACCTCTCTTAATATTGCCAGTGGAATACTCTAGCACATTGCTCCTTTTTTCCCCCTCTTGCTTCATTTTGAAAAGGAGTTTATCACTGCAGCCACTACTCAATGCAACGATACTGGAGTGTTTTCCAGACAGCCAAGAACTGAGGTGGAAAGCTTTGTCCCTTCCAACATGTAGAATCTCAACCAATATTGTGTTACTTTAAAGTTACAACTTGAAAAACACATGAATTTCCACCTTTGCAGTAGCAGCCTTTATTTAAGGTGTAAATTTTAAGAAAACAATAACAACAGAGGGGAAAAAAGAGACAGCATTTTGTGAAACTGTCCATAGCATGATAAAATACAGCTTACTATAATACAACTAATCAGTTGGCATCTTATCTGGAGCATTTGCTTTATCTGTGCACCTTTTAAATCGTTGTTATTACACCCTCTTTTGCTTTCAATGCTCATTCATCAGGAGGGCTTTTGTTATCTGAAGACTAAGCAAACAGGAGGGAAAATAAGCAACCTAAGCTATTGTATGACACCGGACAATGTCTTACTGCCACCTTGTGTTGAGCAAAAATCATGAATAGCTCATATCTCACAGATATTTAAACAACAACAATATAAAACATTGTACAGAAAATAAACAAGGACAAAAACTTTCAGGAAAGTGTGTGTGAATATGTGAATACATGTGTAATATTTTACAAATGGTTTAAGAGTTCACAAGGAGAAGACAATGAGTATTTTCATTTCAAATTTGTTCTCACCAGCTAGCAGGAAATTTTACAGTTACATCATGAAGAATGGGATTTCTTGAGAAGCCAGAGAGATTCTCATCCTACTCTTGGGCTATTAATCAAACATTGCAAATGCCTTTTAAACACATCCAAGCAATAAAAAACTCCTAGTACTGTAGCTTCTTACAGTTTGGAATAAATCCACCTGCCATGACAACTTTCCCACCCACTGAATAAATCATATACAATGTCAGGATTGGTCTTGTGCTTGAACAATGTACAAAATCAATGCTTAGAGAAAATCTGTCCTCTGGTGGCTCCACAGACATTAGCTTTCCTTGTGAAGCAATCACTGCACAGCAGCACACACACAGGCAAGATAAGAGATGGCAAACTCCTGTAGCAAACATTTGACCTTGCAGAATGATGTTAAAGGAAAATAGTTAATTAGGATATATTAGAGATGCAACCATTACAAAAATGTTTGCTCTCTATTCCTCATTACTAGATAATGTCCCTTCTCTGATGGCTCACTGAACAACATTCTTTATGTTTTAAACCTGTAGCTTTGAACTTTCAGCTTCTGGTCTGCAGATCTCTCAAAGTCCTGTGAACTATTTCCAAGGTGCCCACAAAACCAGATTTTTTAAAGAGCACGTTTTTAAGAAAGCATAATTGTAATTAACAGTATTTTTAAAGTTTTCAAAAGGTTTTATTTCTCCATGAGTCACAATTTATAGGTCCATAAACTGAAGGAGGTAGGAAAGCACTGAACTAAGTCTCAGACCTGATCTCAAAACTTTGGGCACCACTCAAATCACAACATTTTTTTTTTAAACACCACATAATTTTACCTTCAGACCAGCTGAAATCAATAAAATGTTACTATCAATTTAACTGCTTGGTGTGGTGCCAAGTTATATACTTCTTGATTTTCAAGGTTTCAAGTTATAATCTTCATTTTCAAGGTTGCCATGCTACCATGGCCATGGATTTCTTTAATATAGTAGATAACATGATCATCAGACAGTCTTCAGTAAATGAGAAAGTATCCTGGGGTGGTAATACTGATGGGTGAGAAGTGGCTCCATTAATTCCATCATCATCAAACAGTTCATATGAGCATTATGAAATGGTGGTGGACTAAAGGTATGCCAGCTCCACCTCCTAGCAAGTCAGTGTCTGCAGTCTCTGTATTCCCAGCACAAAAGAATGCAAGCTGTAGAGCTTCATCTACTGTGATAAATGGATGAACCGGTTACTTCACTCCCTGAGCATGATAAAGACTCTTTTCAGACATTTATGAGGGTTGCTACCCAAAGTCATAAAAAAGAGCTAGATTAATGTACATGACAGAGGCACGATGCTTCTCTCAAGGCTCCACTGACTTCAGTCACTGCAGCCTGTCCCCAAGGCATTATGTGCAGGGTTTGTCACAGTGCGGCTGCACCAATTAAAAAAAAAGTTTAAATCAAGCAATAACAACTAAATATGTATAACATGAATTACCACTTCAGTTTTGAGGTCTGTAAAGACTTCCCACTAATACATTAACTCTCTGCTCATTATAAGAAATTTTCATCTTCTACTCTTATATCTAACTATATCTATATTATATCCAACATATTATATATATGTATGCTTTAGGTAGTCATGGGAACACGTTAAGATTTCTACTGGACAAGAAGTTGGAAGGCAGCTCTCCTCTTATTCCTGCTGTATTTGTTACTGGCCTTTCCTTCCTTCATTTAGTTTAATTTCCTTTCTTTATTGTTCCCCTCTGCTCTTCAGCCTCCCCTTTTGTTACAAAAACAAAAAGCAAGACATATGCCTTTTTAAACCCAAAAAGTGCTAGGATCACCAAAGTCTGATACCCCTCATGTATATAAGTGAGAAAGATAACAGTCATAGAGAGATTATCAGACTTTGTTTCCCAGGACATCTCCCATTCTATCGCTCTTTAGGTCTCAATTGATTTTGGGACTCCTAAATTTGTAATAAGGTAACATGCTTGTTTGAATCTGTCCGAGTCTGAAGAACCCGCTCCATGTGTACATTCACAGAAATGCTCAATGGCTTCATTCTAGATCCTAAAAAAACTACTATGAGGTCAAATACCAGGATGACATTAGAGATGCATTCATTTAAATATCCTTAAGTGTAAAGGAGAAGTAATTGAGGTGGTCTCTTCAACGGCAGCACTATCAAGCTAGCAGTGCTTATCCAGATACCATGCAGGACATGGGCATAATAAAACCTATTAAAAAAAGTTGTTAAAACTGAAAATGTCCCTTTCATACTGCAGGGAGAAAACTCACCCACACCCACAGGTGAAATACCCATCAATATCAAGGTGGTGCAATATGGATTTGGACTATAAATCCATGAGAAATCTAACTGCTCTCATCTGATCCCACAAACCTTTGGCTGTGCCACAGCCTTGAAGGTGTTCAGTTGGAAAAACCTATCTGGAAGGTCTGGCATAGGAGCTGTGCCTTTGGAGGTCTTTGAATCAGACTTGTTTGATGGCAGCCATCAGTAACACTTCTAGTAGACTAGTATTTTATCCTACTACTGTCTATAAATCCAGGTTAGAAGTCTGTAGGACAAGGGGGAATGGTTTAAAACTGAAGGACAGTAGGGTTAGATTGGATACGAAGAAGAAATTCTTTAGTGTGAGGGTGGTGAGGTACTGGAACAGGTTGCCCAGAGGAGCTGTAAAAGCCCCAGTCCTGGGAGGATTGAAGGCCAGCCTGAGCAGCCTGATCTAGTGTAAGGTATCCCTGCCCACAGCAGGGGGTTGGAACTAGATGATCTTTAAGGTCCCTGCCAATTCAGACCATTGTATTATTCTATGACAAGTCAGTCACTTAATTGTAGGAATGATGTTCAGCTGCTTTTCCTTACAAGAGTTAGAAGTATTTCTTTGTTAAATTCTTAATCCTTTATTTAGGGTTTGGGACTGATATAGCTCCATATTGTTTTAACTTGCCAGAGAAAAAGAAAACACAAGAGAAAATGCATGGTCACAGGGCAGCCCATTGTGCCTGTTTAGATTCACCCACACCATCACGGACAATGGCTGCTCAGCTGCCAGTATTTAACAATAAACAAACATCAACAAACAAAAGTGTTTGACAATATATTTAACTACTATTGGGTCAGCAGTTGGTTTCTTGTCTTACATAACACTGAGAAAGAACTTGTCCAGGAAGGACAGTCAGTATTTCAAGCAGAGTATGTATGTAAGTATATCATTCATGAAAAGAGTCCTGCATCTGGGACAGAAGATGAAAGGGAGCTAAACAGCCAGCAGGATGCAAAATGACAGCTGTTTAAACCACATTTCTAACTGTTGTGGTCAAGGTTTGATATCTCTGGGGAACAAGCAGGCAGTCATAAAAGGGTGGGATGCAGAAAAACAGAAAAGATCAGCATATTATTATTGCTATTGTGATCAGACTGTCTGTTCCTGTCCTATAACAGCTAATTACTGGCTGCCAGAGTTTACCCTGTTTACCCAGTCCAAACATTTGGTTATCCAGACTCTGTTTTTGTCTTTAAAGCTTTAGTGAATTTTAACATGTTTGAAAGAGCATTTCCCTCTGGCTTACCAAGATAAACCAAGGTATAAACAGTTCTCTTCGGCCTGGTACACCTTCTGATGAGTAGTGTGCCAAATTCCCCTATCCTCCCAGGCAAATTACTTACCCCCAGATGCCCTAACTACTGATTTGTTGAAAAAAGTATCTGGTGAAGTAAATGTACTATGTCTTTTGAGAAGAAGCATTCCCTATTCTGTCCAGGAACAAGAATAAAACTGCTGGAGAGCATCTTACCACCAAATAGTGTGGGGAGGATTTGCAGCAATGAAGGATGGTACTTCTGGCTCTGCATGCTGCCTCCATCCATGGCAAAGCAAATCTCTCATCTGTACCATCCCATCTGTGAATGCTCCCAGCCCTTCACTGCATTTTTATACTGCTTTCATCAACCAGACCTCCACAATACTCTCTAGTGAGAGTAACTACGACCCACTCCCTCTAAATCTGTCTCTCTGACAGGAGGAAACTGGAAATACAACTGGCAAACCAAGTAGCTGAGACCAAAACCAGTCTTCTAGGAAAATGTAGAGTCCTATGTGGCAGTGGGAAAGGATGACAAGAAGGGAGGTAGGGCACACTGACCCAATTCCAAATTCCTGGAATTACCCGAAATATGCTTTACAAGTTCCCCATTTTCTCATCCAACTGTTTATTCTGAGCACAGAGACTATCTCACAGACAGGAAAACTCTTTAATTGAGCACTTTGTACTCTCAGCAGCTGGAAGGCAGAAAACTTTCATTGGCACAATTATTTCATCCAAATTTCAGTGAGGTACCTCTACACTGCTTCAGAATGTTTCATTCAGTTGTTTATTCCTGTTAGTTTACACTGAAACCAGTTAAAAAATGTAAAATCTGGCTGCAGTACCACATGCAGAAATTGATGCTAAGCAATATATTGTTTGACAGGTGTTTGGTGAGAAGCCACTGGATGAAGCTATCCAGTTTTTTGCAGCTTACACAGAACTATCATATCAGAAGAAAAGTGTTTCTTTACACAGCCCTGTAAGCCTGCTCCTAAGTCTCCCCAGCCCTCACTCCATCAAAGATATTCTGACAATAAGAAAATTCAGAAAAAAAAAAAGAATGACTACATGGCTGAAGGATGGATTTTCCTGCAGACACTTTTTTCGGAACATGGATGATTACTAGAGCTACTACTACTAGGAGTTCCTGTCTCTCTTAGTTCCCAGTCTATCTGTAACTGTTCTCTCCCCTGCCTTCTCACCACAGCTGCCCTACAAAACAGCTCAGCCACCTCCCCGTACCCTCTCCCAGGTGCTGTTGCATACATGAGTTCTCTCTGCTCCTCAAGAATGCTTCACTGCAGACCTAGCTATGAAGAACAAGGCCAAGGAGAGCAGAAGGACTGCCACCACCATATCTTAGAAAGCCCCTTCCCCATGCCAGGGCTTATAACATGCCATTAATCTCACTCAAATCCCTGAAAATCCCATCCACTCTGATCTGACTAGAACAGGAAGAGAGAGCAACAGCACAGCTGGGGTGGTGCTATGGACAGTTTCTAGGCTCCAAAAAGAATTTAGATTGTATAGATAGAAAGCAGAGCTAGAAATCACATTGCATACTGGGACACTAGAACTGTTGAGTAAAACATAGCAGCTGTTCTGCTTCATTCTTTAGTCAGGAAACAGTGTAAGGCTGCAAGTAAAGCAGACCTTTGGGTCTGGATCCAAAACTCATTTTAGAAATGAGGCATACCTGTCCCTTCACCTGTAAATCCATAGGAAGAAGACAGTTATCCCTTCTGTCTCGGGAAGTTGTCTGACTTAATTTTAATTTTCCCTTTTTGTATCCCTGAGATGATTCTTTGGTTGCCCAGAAAGCTGTCCTTTTCTGGAATTTTCTCCTCTCTTTTTTGTTTGTCTTCCATATATAGGCACATATACACTCAAAATGTTTCTGCTATAGTTACCTGAGTCTTGTAGCTCAGGTTATGGGAGGGCTTATCAGAGAAACAGGAAAGATGAGAGATTCAGCTTAGGGGACCTTGTGCAACCTGCCAAAAATGAATGTAACAGCAACAGACCAGCATAGCAAGAGGCATCGACAATGGATACAAGACTTGAGAGACTTGTCACAGGTGAACATTATCTGGAAATCTCAAGTGGTGCCAGCCGGAGGCCAGCTCTGAAATCTCAACTACTGATCTCCATTTGAGGCAGGACTTCACGGTTTTATATCATATTCAACTTGGATTTCATATTTCAAGGAAAAGCAAAATTGCAGTGTCCAGACATCATTTTATACTTCTCCACAGGAGCATTCAGTCTCTATTCCAGATCTGAAATCCCCTTACAGGCTTCTTTGTGGCTCTTGAGATGATGGGGACGTGACTTTTATTTTACCAGAGTCTCTTAGTCATCATTTGAATGCATTCTTATATCCACCTGATAACCACAAATTTGTCACTGGCTACAGACACACTGGTGAGAAATAGTGAACACATACATAGGTTTATATCTGTGTGAGGCCACTACATCTGATAGATTCTGCTTGAGGAACTTCAGGCACCCGTGTAATCAGCCTGTGAGATAGATAATGCACAGGAAAAAGCAGCAGCACAATGAGACAGCCAGGCTGAACTGTGGCATTTCCTGGAGTTTAGTAGTTAATGTCAGCCTTTGTATTTTATTTCCCTTGGATTTATTGTTTGTTTGTGTTTTTCTGTTGAGGATAACCTTTCAAAAGCCTAATCCCTTCTGCTTTGAAGCTATACTGCTTCAACAATAATTACACAGACACCATGAAATGTTGTTGGTGTTTGACTCTACATTAGTCCACTTCTATCACTTTATTCTACTCCCCTGAAACAAAGCTGCCTTTAAAGTAATATATAAGTGAATTGTGAATAGCATCTATCATTACTCCCTGGACTAGTAATTTTTTTAACTATATGCTATCCAGTTTGCAATTGGTTTTAGGTTCAGGGAGCTTGGTTTATACTATGCAAGGACAGACTATTTCTTTCCAAATTGAAGCTTTTTTTCCCCGTTAATTACAAGCTTCCAAATGCTCATCGTTTCATCAACTAAAATCAATTTACAAAACAATATGGTGCCCTGCAGTCCAGGAAGGGCTATTTTTATATCATTTCCAATCTTTAATTTTCAGCTTTTCTTTTTCTTGAAAATGAGGTACCTTTTCTACTGTAAATTTGTGGGCTTTACTCCATCCAGTATCATTAACTGAGCAAACGTGCCTAAATCCTTTCAAAGGCAACTGTCTTTCCATGGAAAACTTCATAGCATTTTAGAAAGATTTTCTATTAATAGCAATTATTAAGGAGTATTTTTGGCTCCAATTTGTTTTTCTTCCACAGAGCATATTTTCATTTGCTTACTCTCCCCATCTAAAAGCTAGATTTTTCCCTCTTTGGGGAAGGGTATGGCTTTGCTTGCTGACTGTCTGACCCTTTTCCTCTGAGAGTGTATCAACTTATCTGTTGATTCATCAGTAAATAGTCTTATGTTCTTTGATTCATGAAGCTTTGCTTTAACGTATTTTCATGCTTAGTCTCCCTAAAACCAGACTGACATTTCAAGTAATAATGAAGATTATGAATTCCGCCTCTTTAACTTAGCTTCTCTGCTAAGTGGAATCTTAAATATGTTCATGATTGCTAGCTTATTTGGGGAACTGTCATTTTTTAGAATTAGTTTATTCAAACCTATGTTGACTTCTTTCTTGAATTGTTGACTATCACACATTGAATACCTTTTTAAAAATCTAATTATATAGTTCCATCAGATTGATTTACAAAGTGATTAGAAAGAAGTTAATTTATGGAGTTTGTCAGTTCAAAGTATTGCTTTTTCCAAAACCTTCTTGGAGATCCTCACCAGCTCAGTGTGCCCAGGTCTGTCCTAAGGGGTAGGAAAGAACAGCTTTGAACACTTTAAAATCTGCAGATATTTGCATATTTCATCAGGAAACAAGGTCTGCTACATTTTATCTGGTCCTGAAACTAATATCACCTTGACAACAGCATAAGGAATCAAAAGAAAAGAAAAACCAAAGAACAATAACAAAAAAGATACCACAAACACACACACACCCCACCACCACCAAAAAAGAGAAAAATTCTTACATTCTTAAAAGTGCTTCTTAAAGCAAATACATTTGTACTATCAACTATCACACGGGGTGAGCACATCTCTTTTTCCTAGAAACCCAACTGGATAAATACTAATATAAACGATGTAACATTGCCATGGTTTTGTAAATAAAGTCTTTGAGTGTTTCTCAGAATAATCGTCCCTCAATCCACAGTCACATCCAGTGCTATGCAAAATCAAAGGCACTTACACCAGCTTAGGGGTATCTTGAATTGGGTTGTGGATGAGTTTCAACAAAAAACCTTTACAGAAAATGAAAGCATTGTACTGCAAAGGTTGCCTGCATTTTCAAGCAAATATTTTCAAGTTCACTCAACCCTCTGAAAATGTGCCTTAATTACATGGAGTTAAACATTTGTAGACCTTTTTGCTTCCTCACAAGTTATCTATCAACTAAATCATATTTTCCCAGGTTTCCCTTTCAATTCATATAAACAAAAAAATGCCTTAATCAATTCTGGTATTTTCCAATCAGTTCTACAATACAACAAAACAATGAATTATCAATGTTTGCATGAATTCTCAAATAGTCTAGTACTAAAATCTGTGTTCAAAATTACTTAACCAGTTACCACACTTGTTAAAATTAAAAACTAATCATAAATAATATAAACAAGGGATAGACAACTATTATACTTCCATGAAAGATGAACAGTTAATAGTTAGATCAGCCTAATGAATCAAGACAAGAAGGGGGGGAACCGCTGGCACACTCAAAGTTAGCAGCTGTTTAAACAGCTTGCCAAAATTGGGTCCTGAACCTCTCAAAACTTGCATTCCAGCAGGATTCAATGCAAAGGTAATAGTTTCTGTGCTAGCACACATACCTGCCTTGTTTTGTTTGGATATTTTTTCCATTTGCATATTTTCCCAATTAAAAATTCATACGGCAAGTTTGTAAGGACTGTTTCTGATCATGTTTCCTAGGTACACATAGATATAAATCTTTGTGCTGCAAATTAAGAATGCAACAACCAAGCTCTGATTATTCTCCAGACCTGGTCAAAGAAACATGCACCAGCGTGGAACCTCTAGACAGGGAAGCTGATCTCCATAAGGAAAATGCTGCTTTGTCTGAAAGCAGCAGTCCAGAAGGTGTCTTCAGTTCCTCTGAAATGCAGACAGTACCAGTTTGTATGGACACCACCTTGCCTCCTGGGGACTACATTCTCCAACGAGGTTACACAGAGTCTTCACTTCTGAGGCTTCCTGCAGAGGAGTGCATTGGGATCCACCATGCGCCTTTCCAGTTCGACCGCCATGCTCGGGCCAGAATTTCCACTTCTCCAACTTTAAGGCGCCTAAGGATGGCCTCTGCCTCACAAGCACTGTCATTTCAGGACTGGTCTGGCACAGCTCAGCTGGGGAATCAAAAGGAATACACTGGCTCTCTCCACCACATTTGTAAAAGTCCACCTCGCTGCATTACAACATCTTCATTGTCGCTGCCTTCTTGTGTCCATGCAAAATTATCATCATCCAAAGCCAAGTCTGAGAGAACTATAGCAGTTCCAGAGTCTGACCTACCCAGATCAAAGCTTCCAAGCAAAGAGGATCCTCTCAGCAATGACAGTCCCAATGAGCAACCCAGAAGCTCTTGGAGAGCAAACTCTGCTACGCTTCCTACGAGACTCCCCCGCCCGATCCCTACACTTTGGGCAGGTGTCCAGGTAAGAGGAACAGGAGCATGCAACCTCTTTTTCAGTCTTTCATATTCACTGTTGGTCCATCATGGGCCAGTGCACAAATAAAGCCCCAGTTCTCAACCTGAACTGCATGTTGGGCCGTGATCCTTTTCACACAGCAGACCGGTTTCTACACTTAACAGGAAGGGAGATTTTTCTTTCCAGATCAGCAAGAGACAGCAGTTCCAGCCTTGCCTCTTGGTGACCAGGTTAGCTTACTCCACTCCTGTACAGGCCACTGTTTCCCATCTCTGTCCATCCACCCTGGCGGGCCAGTACAACTGCTGGTGGGGATATGGAAGAATAAGACTAAGTAATTGATCCTCTTGAGGATTGGGTTTTAGAAGACTATTTTATTTTGACCCACTCTTTAACCATTCAGCAGGATTATTCCTAAGACAAGGAAGTTCTCTATTCTGTTTTACTGAATGGCATTACTAACCCTAATAAAACCAAGAATTAAGTTTGTTGAGTCAAATTTTAAGGTCTGCTGCTACCAAAGGAAGAGGTAAAATTCCCTGTATTTATTTCAACTTACCTACCTCCACCACTCACTGGCACCCCTTCCTTTTTATGTCCAGTTCCATAAACAAAGAAGCAATTGTGCAATCTCTTCTGAAAAAAAAGAAACCCTGGTCCAGTGAGTGTCAGAATCAGTGAAGAGAAATAAGCAAGGGAGGAGCCAACCCTGCGTCTTTCAAGGGCAGGAAATTTCAATTCAGCTCTCCACAAGGAGAAAAGGAGAGGCTTTCTGTACAAGCCAGGTGTGCTGCTAGATCTGCTCTCAAAGACCTTCCCCTGTGTGCAGTTAAAGTCACACACATGCTCAGCTCTGTCCTTATGCAAACCGCCTACACACTTTGCTCAAGGTAGGTGTAGAGTTTTTCACTAGCCAGGTAACTTTGCACTACAAACCAAAAGCTATTTTTCCTCCTCCCCAACCCCTTCAAATATAGAAAACATTCTGGATATCAAACGAGTTCTCCTTGCTCCACAACAGTGAAATTAATTATCCTATGCCCAAGCCTATTACACTATTATTAGTACATTTCCCTTTACAAATGAGCTCTTTTTTCAGAAAAAGTCAGATTGCTTGCTTGCTTTCTGACCAACTAACTAAGAATATTCACTTTCTTTCAGGAGAGTGGACTGCCCATGCAAAGGTATGCACACATTTATTTTATTTCATTCTAAGTTTGACTCTCCTACATTTTTAATAAATTTGCTTCACTCTAAGACAAAACTGAACATTGAGTCATATATACATAACTCAACCTCAATTTGTAGATTTGCTATGTGAAATGCTTGTCAGCAGCTCACTAAACTTTCTAATGAGATTTTCTTTCAAAGGTGGCCCTCTCCCTAGCACGTTTAGCTACATTTCACGCAATATTTCATCCGGATCATCGGGGAGCTTTGCGTTAGGAGCTCACTGCCCAAAGGTCCGCTTGTTTGGCTTAACAGGGCCAAACTTCAGCTTGAAGAATGTGAAATATCTCATAATCTTGAGCGACATTCTTCAAAAGTTTGTGAAAGGGGGAAAGGAGCAAAGGAGCAGCAGAACAGCTCAATATTTTTCTTATATATATATATATATAAGCAAAGAAGATCTAGGACTGCTACTGGAGAGGGGGATTATTAATCCTACAAACTAAGAAGAATAGATAGAATATGCAGATTTTATAACTTAGGACAGACAAGATAGAGTGTTGCATACCATATACCTGTGCAGTGAATTGTGTCAAGGTTTCAAAACAATTACCAGAAAGTAAAAGTGCTATTAGAAATCATTTTGATTAAGATATGTTTCTTTAAGATGTTCAAATGTTTACAGAAGGGAAGGAAAGTTTTATTTTCTCCCCACACAGCAATGAAGCAGGAGATAGCACCTCCATTAATAATGACCCCTCTCTCATTGATGGAGTAGTGCTCTGTTTACTGCAAGGTGCCCTCAAGGATGTTTGGGACTGGGTGGTTTGGAGTAGACTGAAATAGTCTAGGACTCCTTACACAATGTAGTTCCCTAGAGGAGATTCAAGAGATGTGTGCATGCATTTGAAATTACATGTTCACTGAAGAAGAGGCCTCCTGGATATTCTGAACTGCTGCAATTTCCAACCCACCCTTTGGCATTTGAATTTACAATGGAGATGGAGAGAGAAGGGGAGGGAAAGATCTTTTCATCTGGATGTGAAAACAAGTGATCTGTACCTTTTTTGGGAAGAGTCTGGTCTGATCCAACACAAAATTGGAATACATAAACATATCTCTCTGTCAGCATGAAGAATTGCATGATGTGCAACAAACTTCAGGGGAGAAATTGAAGATACTGAAGGCAGATGGTTTAACAGGAGAACACAGAACATTTAGTGTACACAGCTTCTCTTGGTGCTGCTTGCCTATAGTGGCTTCAGGAGGGAAGTAACTATTTGCCACCTAGGGTATTGCTTTGGACTTCTATCCACACACCTTTTAAATCAAGAAACCACAACCCAAAATTTTTTCCATAAGCACCAGCTGGAAAATTTGTCAAAAGGTGGTTGGGATAATGTATTATGAATTGTATCTAGATAAATATTAGAATGTGCAAAAATATATTTTAAAATGCATCAGTTTCTGCTTTAAACATTTTTTGTCAAATCTAATTTGGCCTAAGGTTTGGGTTAAGCCTGTATTCAGCTCCCCCTTCATTAAGATCATTAGTCTAACTTCTTAACAGCTAATCCCTTCTTATCACAGCCAGTAAAAACTGTTCACATGTCAGATTATTCTCTCCATCTAGAAGCACATTAGGACAGTTGGCAACTCTTCTCCAAGAGTGACTTACGTATTAGCCTGGGTAAAATCATACCTCTGTCCTTCAGTTTTAATGAACATCTCCATGCTGCCAAGCTGTACTTTCTAAAAACTTCTTTAATGTGCTCATACTCATTTTGAACAGCCTTCTCCCACACAGTCCTCAGTCAAGAATGCCAGCACATCCCTGTCAGCATGGCAACTGGCTGAAGTGATGCTGTTTACACAGAATCATCCAAAAGAAATAAACAAAAAGGGAAAGAGGGGCAGCACAGATAGATGTATATGTGGTGGAGAGAAGGTGAGATGCCAAATCAACACTGTCATGGAAGAAAACATTGATAAAACAAAATCTCAAGTTTACTCTGATCTCCTTTTCTCCTTGCACCATTCAGCAGTATCAGAGACTGGGTGGAAAACTGCATTGCACTATTTCCTACAGCAAATCAGCTAATGAAGAGCCTTCACAGAAACTGCCAAGACAGCTCCTATTCAATGCCTTGAAGAGGCTCATCTAGCTTGAAATACTCCCTTTCCTCTTTTAATGACTCACACAGCTGTAAAGTGTCATGACTTCACAGAATCACAGAGTGGGTAAGGTTGGGAAGGACCACTGAGGCTTCTCTGTTACAACCTCTCTGCTCAAGCAGGGTCATGCTGGAGCACATTGCACAGCAGGAGGAGTATCAATTACCCTAAACCTAACTCCTTATGCAATCACAGGAATCATTTTACTTTTGACAATAGGTCATTTTCCATACTAACTTTTTGAATCAGGGTGTCCAAACTCCCTCCCTGAGCAGCTCGAGAAACAGTGTCCCTGCCTGGCAGTGATCTCAGTACTGTGAGCACCCTACAATATTTACCTCAGTAACATCCTCTGTTGCTTTTATTCACATCTAGTGGACAGTCCTTGAAGTAATATATCTGCTGTTGAAGTCAGGTGATCTATATAGATGTCTGTTCCCTGGGATAGCTAGTTAGGCTAAGATTAGGGACATATGAAGACACTTTCTGTGTCTTAGAAATATATACACAAGATATTTATTTTACCAGACCATGACCTGTTTCAATGTCTTTAATAATTTTCCTTAACTTTTCCATGTAAATCTATGACATCATCATGTTTCAAAAACTAAGTGAATTTTAAGAATGAATTATTACAGATGATTTCTCCTCAGATGCCTGAGTTTGCCCCTAAAGCACAAGAATTTCATTCCACCACTGTAGTCCTCTGCCCCCAGTAAGTGAAACAAACAAAAAATAAAGAAATAGGAAAAGCTACAGAGTCTGAAGGCATGAGAAGGTGCTAAGATATTGCAGACTTAAAACCTAGTAGATTTTACTACACAGAACTTCAGCAATTTAATTTGTCCAGGAAAAAAAAAACAACAGAAGCACCTGATGTATCTAATATGTCTACAGGCAGTAGGCCAGGAAACCAGATATCTGTGCTTCCATCTCTGAAGCATGAGTGTATAATTTAGACATGTAAGCAATTAACCAGCCCAGGCTCATCAGACTGCAAAGGAATATTGTACACAGACACCCAAGGGGTGCTGCCGTGCTCCCACATTTCACAGGCTCTTATGTGAAGAGCAGATTTAGCCATGTGTGCCTGAAGTTCAAGGCCTTTTTGAGCTGGGTAAATAATGTCATTTAACTCAGTTATAGTGACTCTGTGCTTCCATTATTAGTCTTCATAAGCCATTAGCCTGCAGCTTCAAATATATTGTGAAAATAGTAGTAGGCTAGATGCTTTAAAAATCAATAATATATTGGCAAATTTTTACGGTGAAGCCAACCTGAAATAAATGTCTTGAATTTCCTAATACAGTAATAACACCTTGAGGATTATCCTTGTACTATATTGCAGCACGTGACTTGTATAATAACCCAGCTGCCCAAAAGATTGCACCATGGAATCACTAGAGGATTCAGTGGCATCTTAATACAATCATTATCAACACTGAAAATTTGCAGTTGGTAGCACAGAGTGCACGTCTCAGGAAGGCACTCCTGAGAGGAGCACTCCTCTCCCTTGCAGTGGCAGGGATTTGCAGACAGCCAAGGAAGAGACCCCCCTATCCATTAAAGCTCTCAAACCACTTACTGAAAGTTCAATGTCATGAGAAGCCAAAGTTCCATTGTAAACCCTAAAGCCAAATAAATAAATCCTATATTCTCCATTCAGTAGGACTAGCAGAAAAACTTTCAAAGAACTCCTGCATTTCACATTGTAACCTCCTCAAGATGTGGTTTTTAAGCCCTGATATGTCCATGGCTCAAGTGTTAAAGGCCCAGGCCTGGCCTTTCTGATAGCCTGCAGACCCCTCTCTTGTTAGAAGCACTTTCATCTAGACCATTCAATTGTTTAGCTAAGGCAATTACAAGCAGTGTCACTGTCAGGTCATAAAAAAGGCACATCTCCATGTCTTACCATACATATCAAATCCCAGCTCTCCACCTCAGAGCTCATCTGTCAGTTGATAAGCTGTCAAGTAGCTATTCATGCACTTAAAGGAAAAAATATACCTGCCAGGTTTTACACCAAGTGTGGCAGATGACTAGGTATTTACAGTAAGATAACTGCCTAGACAAAAAAGATCTCAGTAAGAACCAAGCTTAACTGACCAAAAATACCATACACAATAAGTGGTGACTGAAAAACAGAATTTTTATTAACATGCATGTACTTTGTGCCTCCTCCCTCAGCTACTGAATTTCTGACCCTTTGAGCTCTAATGCAGTATTCATGTACTGAAGGCAGCACAACAGCAGCTGCACACAACAGCCCCTCTGCAGCATGTACTAACACAACTCATTAGCTATCTGTGTGATTTATTACCAAAATACAACAAGGTTGTTGACATGGACCAACAGTTTCTGTATGTGAATGTAAGCAGCCTGTGGCACAAAGATGCTGCTGGATACAGAATGCCTGTGTCACTTTTCTTCATGGATCTAAATCCTGGACAGTGTTCTCCATTAGGAACAACAATAGCTGGAAAGAGACTTTTTTTGATCAGTAAGGCCACTGAGTCATATTACATTCAAAATATTTTAAATAGCAGAAAAAAATCAAAAATACTTAGAAAAAAATAGTACAAACTAGCCAAAATGTTAAATAATTTTTTTAAAACCCAACACTTTAACTGCTTCGCTAGCATGCTGTCTTTTCTTGAAATCACCTGAGTTACAGGAAGGCTAACAAGACACATGTCAGCTAAAAACAGTATTTAATTTCTCCATTAAACTCCACTGCCAAAATATAGATTCTAAAATCCCCCACTTGTCACTCTTGCGCTGAGAATTACACAGGAACAGGCAAGAGGCAGGATTGTAGAAAAGGTAAAGGTTTTGTTTAAGAGAACCACGTGCTTTTTATAGAGTGATACGATAGGTTCTTTGATTGGCTAACTAACAAAAATATCTTTGCACACTGTTCTTGAAAAGAACAGGAAAACAAATAGAAAAACACTACCTGCAAATTCTTTATACTTAACAAATTATCACATCTTTCCAGCTCCCTAAAATTTCTCACAAGCCACTGTGAGAAACACTTGCCGTTTCTCTCTCTCTCTGTCCTATGGCATCCACACCCACTCACTTTTTGTCTAACCTCAAGAGGAAACCAGGAATTTTCAATGTTTAAATGCTCTAATTACTTATTATCTGAGGCAAGCTATGACCATAACAACCTTGATCTCAGCAACAACGTGGAGTTTGAAACTCAACTAGGTGTTTGCTGTCAGTCACTGAAATTCTCTGCTCGTTGTTCTTTTAACACATTATGTCACAGCTCCTGTGATTTGGATTTTTATCTGATTCCCTCCTGGATCAGCAAGGAGCCCTTCAGAAGGTCCCTGCAGCCTCCAGAGGACAGAGATGACTCGTGTTGTTATTGTTGTTGTGTCTCACAGATCAGCCGAGCGCAGGCGCAGCTCCCTGGTGGTGAGTCTGCCAGGCCTCGAGGTGTTCCCTGGAGACCTCCTGGTGTCAGACAGTGCCATGGACCACCTGCCCTGCTCATCTTTCCTGCTCAGTGCAGGTCAGATACAGGGTGGGTTTGCTCCTCCGAGCCCAGCAAAAGCGGGGCTGGAACACGCGTGCGTGTGGGATGGGAGGGAGGATGTATACAATTTGTTTTCCCCCTGTTTTTTTCCCCTGCATTTTACTGTTGAATGCAAAATGCAAGCAGATGAGAAGGCAGGACACAGATCACATTGCTCCTCCACAGGCTAGAAGCAACCAGAGCCCAGGCCAGGATCTCCATCTGGAAGCAACGGAGGTACAATTTCCTACCTCCACAGCTTCAAGCAGAGAGAAAAGTGGCCCATGCTGCCCTTTGCAGTGGTGTTCTGACCACAAGGGCAGCAAACCCAACTCATGGCTAGAGGTTTCTCACAAGACATTCCAAAGCTCAAATGCAGACCTACAAGCCACAAATGGCTATTGTAGAATATAGTGTGGTGTGATTGACAGAGATGCTGGTGGCCAGAGATCAAAAGTTTCTAAAAAAACAAGTCAGCCAAGGTCACAACCAGCATTTTCATGACAGCAAATAAGCCAGCCGTTCCCAGAATGGCTATGACCTTCAAAATACAGAAACACAAACTTTTGACTGTGATTCCCTGTTACACACACCTGAAGATGGGTGCCACATAAAGAAAACCTTTTTAAATTTCTTGCTGAACACAGTAGTTCCTCACAGGTCACCAGTGCATTCCTAAATCTAGATCCCCAGCTTTCCCTGTGCCTCACCAAGGACCACAAATTACACTCTGCCTCACTGTGCCAGCCTCATGACAGATCTGAGGCCCAGGGCTAGTAGGATTGTTTATTCACTGGAGATTTAAATACCTGCATAATTCCAATTTATCATGATGAGAAGGCATAGACCAATTCTTGTTTTAAAACAACATCTTCAAAAATTGCCTTGCGGTATGATGGTTTTCCCAGGTAAAGAATTGGCAATCACATTGTGATCACCTGCAACAAGTAGGAGTGTTCAGCACCATCCCACCACAGATAGTCATAATTCTTGCTGGGAGGAGCCCAACAAGATTCATGGGTTTTAAGTTTGGTGTACAAACTGCCTAAACTCAAGTATTAAATATGAGCCAAGTAGAATATAGTTTATCAAGCTGTATATACAAATAATAGTTTTCTTTTTTATCTATTTGTTTCCTTACTGGTAATGCTTGTTTTACCCATTAGAATCCAAAAAGTCAAGGTGGCCATTTGCCAAAAGAGGAGTTGTGAGTATTTTTACCATTTTATTTCTCCTTGCGCTGACCTTGCCTTTTCCCACAACTAACCTAGGTAAAAATATCTTCTTTACTTTCTTGCCCTTGAAGAAGGGCAGCCAGCAGGTGAGCTGAACTCAGAGGGTCTCAGCCCTCCCTGGGACTGCCTGCACATTAACCTGCAATGAGGCTGCACTGGGTGGCTCCAGTGCAGCCACTGCATGGGATGCGCACGAGAGCGCAGTCAGGGCCACTGCTCCCATCACCAGAGAGGTGTCCGTAGCACCAGGAGGGCAGAGTGGCAATGACAGCAGGGGCTCTCATTCAGGGCTGGCAGCAGGCCCAGAGCCTCTCCCTAGGGTAAGGCAGCACACGGTGACAAATCAGCTGCATTGTTGCCTGGACCATGTATATCCTGCATTTCCTGTGTGCCCTAGGGCTTTGGAGCATGCAATGAACTGCCACTCACATGCAAGGATTCTAAGCTTTACCTGTAAAAGCAGCATTCCAGGACACTTTCTTAGGCCTTTCCTCTCCTCATGGGTGTCCTCTCACTCACCAGTGAAAGCACAATTCAGTGAATTTTATCTTGTCTAACATAATTCCTTATCTTTTCCATTTATCAAAATTTTCACTTACTAAGGTATCTGAATTTCCTTTCTGTGTACTGTTCAGCATTCAAAAAATTATTTACAAGTGTCTTAACTTTTTCTCCCTAAGCATGTAATTAAGAACAGTCCCTTCCTAATGCAACTTTTTTTGCATTTTATGAAAGAATACAGAACCAATTTGTTCTGTGCACACAGAACCAGTGCAAGTACTCAGGTTTATATGTATAAGAACTCTCTCTTCATTTGATAGTAGTTTCATAGCATTTGAAGGAACATGAACTAAAGGATTTTTACCTGAGGATTTTTAGATTCAGGAAAATATTTTAAATTTGCAATAAAAAGTACTTGATATTCAGATAAAAGTGATTTCTGAGACTATTAAATGCCATAATATTTAATTAATGAAGATTCATTTGCTGGTACACTGGTTCAGTGTGCATATATATTAATGGCATTATTTTTTCTGCCCCATTTCAATCTATCATTCAAAATTAGTTGCTGAACTTAGGGTTTAAGTTTCACATATTATAATCAAACACATATTTCAAAATTTGCTTGAGTTCAGTGCCTAAAGTTCAAACAATAGAAATCCATGAAGTGGGAATATACAGTTGTAGAGGACAGATAAAACTTAGGCAAACACCTTAAAAGTCTGTGCCCACAGCACTAAATTAGAGTTGCTTAAATTTTTTACAAGGCCTGAATAAACAAAGCTGAAACAAAAGCAATTGTTTTTATTTCATGGTCCCTCACACAAACTACTGCTCTTCTTTCAACTTTCTGAAAGCTCATTTTACAGACACTACTCTGCAGATGACAAAGGGACCTATTTCCATACATAGCTCAAAAAAAAAAAAAAAAAACAAAAAAACATAAATTTGTATAGCTATGACAGGATTTCAACTATGAATCTGTTGTCCCCTGTCTCTGACAGTGCTAAGGGACGCAAAGCATTTCATTTGTTCTGTTTTCCAAGGGTAGCCCATTGCCTGTTACCAATGTCTTACACATCCAAACCTGAGGTATTTACACACCACACCCACAGCTACAAAGAAACTTGCCATCACTGCCTTGTCTCTGTGTAGAAGAGTCTGGAAAGATAGAGAAATCACTCATTTAAGGGCAAACTCCTAAAGGATTAGGGCAAGAGGGGTAAATTTCTTAACAATCTTTAAAACACTCTATGAATCAGGTTTCTTGTCATTCAACAGGGTAAAGACAAACAGAAGCAAGCAAGTGATCTGGAAAGTTGTCTTTCTACTGTTAAGATCATAGACCACTGCACAGATGAACTTTTCTGCTTTAAGGTATCAAAATTCTCAGTATACTGTATCAAGGATACTTAAGGCTAGAAGGAGGAATTTTGTATTCTTTATAAGCGAATATTTTTCAGTTCATTAATCTGGACATGAGACCTTTCTGTCAAATTAATGTATAAGTATATGGCATATTTTTATCAAAATGGCATATGGAGGGGAAACTGAAGGTCAGAGTAGCTTAGCAAGGGCCCTCAAAATCATCTGGATATTGGCAAGGATCCAGACTGCCCTAGACCAGGGAGGTACCACCTTCAGAAAAAGGTCTCAAGCAACCCTCTCAGCAGCACCTACAGGTGCTAGAAAAGCAGAGCAAAGAACCTAGAGCATCAGAGAGAGGCCAAATGGGACACAGCCACCCCCACTGCTGTGTTCAGAGGCAGCCACAGGCAGGTCAGGGCCAGCACCAAGGTTTGGCTCCAGAAAGGCACCAAAACTGTCTGCCAGACAAACAAGGCTTCTGGGCCCCAGGCACCTAACACCATCCCCTCTCTGAAGCAAACCTTTTGCTTCTCACAGCAGGCTGTTATCTGCAGCTCCCCACACACAGTTGCTGAGGGCTTCTGCCAGTGCCTAATTCATACATGGACACCTGACTTTGGAGCAGGGCCATAATGTGACAATGGCCACCTTAGGACTATACAAAACAATTTCCAAGTGACTGTAAAGACCTAGTCCTTTGGTACTTTCATTTTATCATCCACCCAGGAGCAGCACAACAGATCAAATTCCTTAGCATTTGCAAGCTACTCACTCATTTTTGATACAACACACCTAAACATAGACTACCACATTGTGTTGCTTCCAAATTCAGTGTGTTTATATTGTAAGTATTTTAGAGCAGAATGGTGGGGTTTAAAATATTTTAAAGGTACTTTTAAGCTTTCAGAAGAAAAATAGCTAATACTGGTAGATGAAATTTACACAGTAAATAGGACACAGATTCTTTTCATAAGGTCTGAAGCAGTTGATGCAACAATTTTTTCTTTCTTCTCAATCAATAGAGTAAATCTTGGCATGAATTTATAAGTGAGCAACAGACTGAGCAGAAATATGTCAACAGCCAGTTAGAAATGAAAAAAGAAGAAGCAGTGTGGGAACTTTTCACAAGCGAATGCACTTACTTTCTGGATCATTTGCTGGTTCTCAAGATGGTAATGTCAGATTTCACTTCACAAAAATAAGGAAACATTATTTGTTCTGCTGTGATGGACATAGAGCCTCCTGAAACCTCTCATTAGAGGTCTGTGGGGGAAGGACTTACACACCTGGTTTTCCTCCCACCTTTCCTGCTCATCCTGCTTCCATAGCTCCTTTTTCTGTGTTTATGATGATATCTCTTCTAAACATTGCTTTTGAGGGATGCAATCTAGTGCTTTGCAATTAGCATCTGACTGCAGAGCCTTCCGGGATATTCAACTGATATTCCATTAGTCCTCTTGCAAATACTGTACTGAAGCCATGCTGCAATCAGTTATTTCTGTACTGGACTATTCCAATTGCTAATGTTGCTAGTGTGCAACATTATATTTGTCATTTAACTTCATATAGAGCTGTGGTTAGATTGTCCTGACTGCAGTATGAAAACCTCAGAATTCTGCAGTTTTACTGTTACATGAAAACAAGTATACTGACAACAACTCCTCTCCCAAAAACTCTGTATTACCTCCAATACAGTGAATTTTAAGAGCTTGAAATATGGACAGCAATATTACAGACTGTTACAAGAATAGCTGCACTATTTACATTCACCACACATCAAAAGTTAATGTATCCATTCAAAAGGATGGAAGCTTCCACAAACATTTTCTTATCATGTTTCTCTTACTCAGCACAGACAATTTCTGATTTCTTATTAAGTCAAAGGAAAGAGATTTGCAAATCATTTTTCGTGTTGCTGAAAAGTTATCCTGGACAATAGAAGAACTACTGCAAAGCAAAGGAAAGGAATAGATGAGTGGGCTGAATTCCTCCTTGGTGGGGCAGAACAGGAAGGGACAGAAAACAGGATAGCGGGACCAGCTTTGGTTCAAGGCAGGAGAAGAGCGTCCTTCTTTCTATACACTTTGCTCAGAAATCTGAAAAGTTTAAAAAGTGGTGAATTCTGGGAAGAATGGTGATAACAGCAGGCATGCAGGCTCCCTGTGAGTCTGATGCAGGAACCCACAGACAAGCCTTAGCCAGCCCTGCACGGCCCATGAATGATGAGCTATTCTGTCCATGCCAGCTTCCCAAACTCTCCTGCTAAAGAAAGAACCCACTGCATTTGGGTAACCAGTTTTAAAGATACCTGGTTACTCCCAAGTATAGAAATATTCCACTGATTTTAATGAATCTCCACAGGAATCTTTTAGACCACCATAAATACCCTTTAAGCTCTCAGGACAACCAGGTCATGGTAACTAAAGAATTACACAAGGCTCAGCAAGCACTCTCACTAGTTATTCGGTCTTGGCACCTGGGTGACACGTTTTTTTCATGATGCTTTATACACATAAATTAAAAAATCTACTCAGTAACCTACAAATTTTAAGACTTTTTCAGATTTAGGTCAGATTCAGTACAGCTCAATAAGCTTAAAAAATATAAAATCTTAAACAGCCAATAAATACACATGCAGTTTTCACTGAATACAGGTTAATAAAACAATCCAAAGAGATGAAAAACCTCCACAGGACTGCTACTTACCTTAATCCAAGAATATCTTTTTTCCTTATGATAACTCTTAACAATTTAGATGGCAGGAGTTGCATGGGGTAGGAAGGAAAGCATTTAGAAAGGTCATAGAAATCTGTAACTGTGACTGATGTCACTGAGTCCTTCACCAGGGATCTGCAGGGGGCTCATTTGCCCAAGGGCACAGCAGGGACACAGCTGCCTCCATGGTAACCACAGAGAAACCCCAGAGACATCACTCATACCCTCTTCTTCACAAAACCCAATATTTAACCTTCGGGTAGATCAGGAAACTTTTCTCACAATGCCGTTTTCTGCCCTCCCTAAATTAAATAATCCTTTCATTAATTTAAGTTAAAATGTTATTTCTGGGGGGAATAAAAATGTATTGAATTGGCACAAACAGTAATTAACATGGATTTGTTTTGGTTTTAAAGATATTTATGAACACTCTAAAATACCTCCAGAGTAATGAATTTCTCTTGGATGTGGATTTATGGAGACTTTTTGCAAACTTAGAGGAGTTAAACAAGGTGAGTGGAGTAAGAGAAGTGTTACTCAGATCAGAAATCAATCAGCCCAGTAAAAGAACACAACAAACCAAAAGCTTCTATTTAGTTTCAATGTTCACATTTGGAACTTTGTTCAAATAATCCACCTTTTCCTCTTTTCTATGTGGTATATCAGTGAGAGTCAAATACCACCAGTGCAAATCATCCTCTTGTATCTCTAGCCAAAGGTACACAGCATTTTAAACATGGGAGAGAGCTCATTTGGCAGTTGTGTCTGAAGTAAACACAAGTTTGAGACTAATTCTCATAAGCAGTGACCTTTTAAAAGAGATGAAGATAAACTACTACCCAATCCTTACACCAGAACAGAAAGCATGGCAAAATAACTACATAGCAAGTCCCCTTTTGCAAGCAGATGGGCACAAAGACTTTGCTGTCTATTACTCCACTCCAAAAGAGCAAGTTAAAACAAAATTCTGATCCCCTCTCTCCAACTTGGTTTCCCTTGGCAGTGTGTAAGGATCTCTCCCACAGAGCCTGGATGCTGTGTGCTCATGTGCTACTCACTCTGCACTGTCCAGGAGGAGGGAGGCCACAAGGCTTGGCTGTGATGTGCTCCAGCTCTTTGCTGCTTTTGGCCAGTTGCTGGGAGACCATTTTCAGCTCCTGAAAGTTAAAAACCCCTAAGACAAAAATAGCTTTTACATTACTTTGGAAATAAAACAATTTTTCTTAGCTTAAGGGTCCTTTTACAGGACACCTCACCCTTTACTGGAAAGAGAATTTTGGAAAGAACTCTGCAGCTGCCTTAATTGAAAAACTACTCACAATCACATCACATGCCCTAAATCAGCTGCTGGATTCCATTTATTTCCCTTACTGTAATTCCCTTGCCTTAATATTGAATGTCTCCCTTTTTAGCCAAAACAAGAATACTGGGGAAGGTCTTCAAAGCAGGGACAATTAGCCAGAACTCAAACACATGAGCACGGTAGTGCTGCTCAGTCACAGACCTCACACCTGGTGAGCTGCTGAGTGACCAACCAGCAGGTTTGGAGATAGAAGGGAAAAGATTTTTAGCCGACAGATTTCCCCTTTGGCTCACTGTGGATTCAGACTGTACACACAGGCAACTGGTAGAGATCAGCAGATGTGTGGTTGTTGATTGCCTTGTTCTTGTTCAGAGAAGGGAGTGGGATACATTGCTGTGTTTCACTTAGCTTTGAGCTTGGCTGGAGCTTGATCCTGTCTTGAGAGAATTATCTTTAAAAAACGTCCTGCTTTAATTTCTAATTTTGTTGTCCTTATTGATGAGGATAATAAATGATCATCTGTTATGCATACTTTAAGTATTGATTAAATGTAGGAGAAAGAAGCTGCTCTTGATGCCTATGGTGCGTTTTTTCATACATTTTACAGTATGCATATCCTCTTGCCAGCAGACTGAATCAATGAAAAAATGTATGCTTTAAAATTGTAAAGGTCAAAATTAAAGAATGGACATCATCCTATAAGCATTCTTGCCCCCAAAAATGCACCAAACAAAGCAGTCTGCTGCTACTACAGTCTGTAGCAGTATCACAGCAGACTGATGTGCCCTTCTGGCCTAATGTTTGGCCAACAATTTAGCCCAGTCATGAATTTGTGTGAAAATAGTGTGCTCAGGATGAAAGTGTGGGCTTAGGAGCAAGCTTGCAGGCCCATCTGGCTGATAAGGCAGGCATTTTGAATCCAATACAAACATGTAGAGTTAACTTATGGGGAATATGTGAGTTTCTGTAGTATTTTATAGATACTTCCTTCACCTTCAATTGTATGAAAAAACGCAAACCATGAAAGATGGTTCTTCTTAGATGAAGACCTCTTTAACTGTCACAGCTCTGTCAGCACCATCATCGTTTTCCAGCAGATACCATTCATCCGTTGTCATTTTTTATGTCAATCCATGTTAAATACAGCTGCTACCCTAAGACAAGTTTAATGGACTAACTAATCTTGTTTCAAAGCTTTTGTCACCAGGGATTATCACAACATAAGTATTTGTATAGATTTGTCTTAGTTTCTGACTAATTTCAGGATTCTAGGCATAATTCTGAAGACAATTCTGACAATAGCAGAGATAGGTATAGGCACCCATTACACTTGGAGCCTTTAGAGAGGCCAGGGATGGGAAATAAAACTGCTTTAATCTTAACTTCAGATCACTGATGTTATCATATAATTCGCAAAAGCTCCATACTGCTCTCTCCTTATCACAAAAGTTTCATATCTTTTTGGTGTGGTTTCGTGGGCAGCTCTTCAGAGCACTGACTTCTTCACAAAGTAGCCAGCTGAGTCCAGTTCCTTCTCAAGGGCCCAACCCACTCTTTTATAGCACTCTTCTTCTCCTTGGTCACAGCTGTGGCCTTCTAAAGTCAGGCCTGTTCCTAGTCTCTGGTAATAGGCCCAGCTGCAACTCTTTAGGGGTGAGATTACTTTCTGCACTATCTTTGTTTTCTTATATTCTATCCCACCACACACTGATGCTAATTTTTCTTTATTTTTTTTTATCTCTTACTTAGATAAGTCTCAGTTTTCTGAAAATGTTTTTTGAAACTGTGAAGAAGCACGTCAGCAAGTCAGACTCTCCTATGGATTTCAGCTCTGTACTCAGAACGGTAACATAATTAGAAGTGTTCTTGCTTATGAAACGAGCAGCAAACCATTTATCAGGGCATACATGTGCTCCAGAGCAATCAGGTCAGCCAAGTCCATGCCATCTGTCACAGGCAGTTTGGTCTCAGCCTCAGGCTGGTCCTGTCAGAAAGATGTTTTTATTTCTATTCATTGGCATGTTTGAAGCAGTCATGGAAAGGTGCTCTGTATCTGGAATCAAGTGTGGAAAGATTTTCCCTTCCTGGGGAACAGCAGCCCAGACTCTGAGAAGACTCTTCCACTGGCAGAGGCAATCTTCCCACCCTATGGAAGATGTTTCCCTGAAACCAGATCCCAGCTCCATCAGTGCCTGCTTCCACTCCTTCACATTGATCCTCCTTTCCTCCACGAACCAGACCCACAAGTGTTCATAATTGCTTAATTAAGAGCTCATTGACACTGAGATTACACTTTGGCCTGTCAAGCAAGAGAGAGATGCAGCCACAGCTGTCCTGCCTTCCCTGTGACCCTTTTGGTCAGTCAGTGTGGTAAACAAGGCAGCTGTCTGAACAGCAGTCTACAGGAGCTCTAATTCCTGCTCAAATTTCTAATGCCTATAAATTGGAAATATTAATGAAGATAGAAAATCAATTGATTGATGGAACCTTCCCTAGCAGTACAGGCCATTAGAAAACTTCTGGGAAATACCAGAAGACCCTACCTCAGTGAAAAGATTTTTAACAGAGAAATTCAGGCTAGAGTTTGGTTTCTTGCCCCTGTGACCTCTGACTTCAGGCATTCTTATTGACAATGTTTGTGTAGACAGACAAAATCCCAGATAATGCTGCATTTTATCATGCATGACAATCAACATATCCAACATAAATGAGGCTATCCTGTTTTTTCTAGGAGCATACTCAGATATAAGATACCATGCTACATGAAGTCATCAAAGCTGTTTCAGAAATAGTGGGTTTGATCTTCAACTTCCATAGGAATTTCACATCATTTATTTCTGATGAGAACAAAATCTAAGAATGTGTCACACCTCTGCAGATCTGTTAAAACTCTACTCCCATGCATTATGAAGCATTGTTGTGGTATTTTTTACTACTTTACAGTTTAATTGCTGTTTAAACTGCCCTTTACTTTTTTAATTCCCTCTTTTTCCATTTTCCTAGATGCAAGGAAATCTCATATAAAATGCAAATTACAAACCCAAAACACTTGTTTCTCCCTTTGTCATGATATTTTTCTTTCTTGATAAATTTCCAAACCTTTTCTGCAGTTTTTCCAAGGTGACCTCTGCCAGACACACCAGATTTACTGCCTTAATTATACCTCTGCTGTCTTCTACTTGGAAAAACTGAGACAGAGAGAAGATTTTGGCATCTATCTGAAGGTAAAGGTTGTTATGGCTGTTGTCACCTTCAGCCTTCCTACCTTATGACAGGATTTTAACAGCAAACTAGGAATGCTCATTAGAAGCAAAACTGCGTAGATAGCATTTCACATGGATTTCTTGAACTGCAGAGCCTATCACTGATTGGAAGCCACCCTCCTGAGTGTACCTGCATGTGTGAAAGTCCCCACTTCTAATTTAGAGCAGATAAGGGGGGAAGAGCTGGGCTGCCTTTTTGCAGGCAGAGTATACCTGCCTACAAACTCTTTCTTTGGTTTTGCACTTAATTTCTTGGCTCAGTGACCTCCACCTTAACAAAGTGAAATGGTTACAGGAAAACAAAACAAAAAAAGAAAGACACATAAATCAATTTCAAATGTTTTACTTTGGCATCAAAACACTACCAGTAAGGGAGAATTTACCTCCCTCTAAGGGTGAAAAGAGCAATCAGTGGACTCTTTATCGAGTTGCAGCACTACAGCCGGTTTTGTCTTTGCTGACCCCAGTCAGTGCAGTGGTGGGGTCTCAGGTTCTGCTCTTTCTGACATCACTACAGACCAGTGTGTCCTGTAAACACTTAAGATTAGTCTTCAATGTTACCGGTTTAGATAGAGAAACCTAAAGTAGTGGGTTTTTCTCACAGGCAGCCCAAAACTGGAAGGACATCTTTTTGTGGCAGGCAAGCTCTGCAGCTTAGGCCTTGGAGTTTCACATTGCTTGCTCCCTGCTGATGATCTCATACATTCACACCTAGGAAAAGTGTTCCCCAGTGGCAAGTAGTGATCCCAAAATATAAGGTGGCTTTCAAACTCAGATTAATTTTCTGAGGTCTTTCTGAGAAAATTAAAACAGCAGATAAATAAGAGCCCTACTGGCTATGACAGCATGGCCACAGCATCTGGAATGGTAAGCAGCAATGCAGAATGTGAATCTGGAGGGGCAATGCAATTCCCCCAGTGGAGAGCTGTCCTTGGCTTGGCTGGGATACTGTTAATTTTGTTCCTAGTAGCTGGAATAGCGTTGCGGTTTGCATTTAAGATGAGTGTAATTTTGATAACACACTGATGTTTACTTGTTGCTAGACAGTTTGCATTAAGTCCAGGACTTTTCTGTCTCTCACCACCACCAGCGAGGAGTCTGGTGGGCACAAGGAGGTGGCAGGGGACACAGCCACAACAGGTGACCCCAGCTGACCCAAGGGGTATTCCATACCATATGGTGTCATGCTCAGTACATTAACTAGAGGGAAAGCTGGCTGGAGGGGCCTCTGCTCTGGGACTGGCTGGGCATGGACCAGTGGGTGGTGAGCATTGTGCACCACTTGTTTTGTATATTCTGTTATTTTTTTACCCTTCTGTTTCTATTCTATTAAACTACCTTTATCTCAAACTACAAACTTTATTTTTTATTTCCTATTTCTCTTCGCCATCCCACAGGAGGGAGAGAAGAGTGAATGAGTGGCTGTGTGGTTTAGATACTTGCTGGGTTAAACTATGACAAGAGAGTTTATACTGCCCTCGTTCTCACTGAGTGAGAAACTCATCTTTCATTAGTCCCTGTCTCATTACAGTCAGCTAATGATGCAGAAAACTGTTTGCTACCTCCTAGCCAGGAGGAAGCTGAAGCCCAAGGCACATTTTCTTTGTCTTCAGCAGTGGTGTGAACAAAATGAACAGTGCAAGAGGTTGCATCTGCCAGAGCTGCTGGTTGCTCCTCTGCATCGACTGACACGATATCCCCTCCTCCTCAACAACATCTGGAAGAGGAGCACTGACGAAACAGAGAAAAGTTTTATCCAGTCACTTAAAGAGAAGGTGGAAAAGTCTATAAGTAAGTAGCAAAGGTTAAAAGCCAAGTGTGCAGTTACAAATTAGAAAGTTACATGGCTTTTTTGTGCACGTCCTTTGAAGTGTGAACTGGTCAAGTGTCCCCACAGAAAAGCAACAAGGATGTGTGTGCCTTCCTACAATGCTGTAGGGAATGATTTGGGCCAACTTGTGCTGTCAAAACCTCTCTGAGCAATGTCACAGGACTCCCAAATCAGTGAGTCACTTGTATTTTCTTAGAATCATCTGCAGTGACAGGCAAAAAATTAAAAGCAGATCTCAAATTGGACCATATCAAGAAAGATCCCAAACAAAGAAGTCTTTCAGCTGGATTTATGTCTAAGGAGGATTTTTTAGGGCTGATCCTTAATAGGATGAATTTGCACTCACAAGGGAACATTATGTCCGTGACCTTTCACTAATGACAGGGTCCTACTACCTAAAGTTGTCCCAGCTACAGATTTTCTCTAGCTATTGCATAAAACAAGAGGCTGGTCCAGATATTAATTTTTTCAAAATATGTAATATTTATATATTTAACATATAAGGACAGCAGATTTAGGTGTGGCCCCAAAAGACCACAGGATGTCTGGAGAGTACTACTGGCAGAATAAATACGCCCTTCCAGAAATTAGACACCTCTGGATGAAGAAAACTAAAGACAGAAGGGTGACCTGTCTTTACTCACAGACACCTGACAAAGATCTGCCTTCATTTTTGATCAGTGAACCAGTAACATAAAGAACAGTTGTAGTGCAAACACTCCCCTTCTGGTGGGGAGGTATGTGTCTGAAACCATTATCTGCAATGGTTTCAGACCTTCCACTGCACTCCACCCAAAAGCCTGAAATTTCAGTTGCAGGTCCATTAAAGCTTTGCCCATAATGGACTTGAATCAGCAAAGACACAGTCCCCATTTTTTACATTTTGGGGGACCCCCACCTCAATCACTTCTGGCAACACTTCCTCTGAAATTAATTCTCATTAATTTCAACAGTTTTTTATCAGGCTCTATATAATAACAATTATTTTTCTCTCACTATACCAGACAGTTTAGAATGACAGGACTTTTTTTGAAGATATTTTTAAGATCGCAGTTTAATTGAGTTTTATATGATTTCCTGTTCCCCAGACAGATTAGTAAACACAACCTTTCCATTTAGCAGTGAATTTAAGCATCTTTGAATGCATGAGTTGAAATTCTGTCCCTGATGATCTAAGTAGAGTTTAGGCATTTTTTACAATGAGATCAAGATTTCATCTGGGGCCTCACATGTGAGGTACTTCAGCTTTCACTGGAGAAAATCAGTATTCAGCATCTTCTAGAAATAGGACTGCTTTTGCCAGCCCTGGCACTAACTGGTGTTTCACACATTTCAGGGGATCTGGAAGGTAAAGTCAAGTGGTTGGACAACTTTCAGAAGTTCAGGCAGCTGCAAGAGGTCACAATTTGGCCTCAGGTCTGGGATCGTGACAAAAGGTTCTTTGTCCCAGAGGTAAGCAGACTTTAAAGGGTGCTTTTTTTTTTTCTACAGGAGGGTTTAGTTTCCTGTCTGTCTCACAGTGTGGTCTAAAGTTGGCTGGTTGTCTGTATTCTAGTTTTGGGGATGGCTCTGCTCTAGCAGGAGCAGCTGCAGCCTGGGCACTGCAAGTGCTGAGCTGAACACACACAGTGTGTCTTGGATGGCAGCTCTCAGCACCCAAGAGAGGGCAATTACACAGTCCAGGAGGACTCTATCACACTGGCTTTTAGGGGACAGAATGAAATGGGATAGATGTAAGTATTACCAGCATTCAGTAAAGTAGAAATGATTTGCCTCTTTCACTTCTCAAGCTGAGCCAAAGAACTTCCCATTTACACTTAAAATGCATTACAAAAAATCACACAGCATACCTGGATGTGCACATTTTTGCTGTAGCTACCCCTTTACCCAGACAGACTTTAAGCAGCACTATGGTAACATCATCAAGTGGGTCTCATCTCAAGGATTATGTCTGTTCACATACAGGGCTGCAAACACTATTAAACTCAGTTTGGAAAAATAAAACCCAGCTTAACATTTCAAAAGCATAAATACATTTGAGTAATAGCACTGCTGAAGAAACACAGGCATGCTCAGTGATGTACTTAGCCTGAGATAGGAGCACACAAACACTCATCTTGTGTAGCTGCTGGTTGCTTCCCTGTTCATCATCCATTATGCATGGCTCCCCCATTCTCTCTCTCTCTCTTTTTTTTTTGGGTCAAGTGTTTGAAGCAAAACTTAAAAGAAAACAGCAGTGAAAACATTTTGTCTTCAGCAAACAGACTTCTCCTTCATGAAGGGAAGCTGATGCTAGCAGGTAAAGTCCCTGAATCTCCTGGTGTCCAGAGATAGCTTAGCAGAATTATACATTGTTATGGCAGGTCCAGAATGAACCTCTGCAACAGCATTTGGGCAGGTGCAGGAAAGAAAAAGCAACTGTATAGTTTATCAGAGAGAGACTGAGATACAGCCAGGGTGCCAATAGAATGATAGTCTGTATGATTGGTTTTTGTCCTTTATCCTGGCAAGCAAGTAGTTTTATATCAGAATGAGGTAGCCAAAATAACTGAGACATATGACTTAGTGCATTTGAGAACGCAGACTGAAGGACAAATAGTTGTGAACTATACTGGAAACAAGGTTTCTTTGTTAAAAGAATTCTGTAAGGTGCAGTGATTCATAGATGTGCCTCGTCTTAGAAGTAGCAATTCCTTAAAATATTCAAACCATAAAACTGATTTTTTGTTTTCCTTCTCAGAAAGCACAAGACTCCTTGATGTCTACCTCTTTTTATTTGATGATTTCCTACTAATTACCAAAATTAAACGTAACAAAAAGGTAATAACGTCTAGAGATATACATGGTCGCAGTTGTTACATTTTTAAACTTTTGGATGGCTTTTGAATGTACTTTGGAAGATTGATCTAATTATAAAAATACAAGATGACTAATCAGCATGAAGAACAGCTGATACTTCCTCATGTGACTAGCAAACCATAACACTGATTCAAAAGCCTGCTTCTAGGCTCAGTATGGTACAGGAACACTATTACTGGCAGAATTTACATTACAAGACCTTAATATCTTCCTGATGTTGTTCTGATGTGCTGGACTCCTAAAGCTCAGAAAAGTTTCAGGAATGTAAGACTTTTTTTAATGGTCCCTGCAACCTGAGAATTTTTTATCCCAGAGATATCAGAACTGCTGGAAAGAAGAAAAAAAATAAAAGGAAAAAACCCAGAGAAAGGCTAAAATGATGGAAGACTGGCTATATTGCTTGTTGTCCTTTCTTTGCCTTGATTTTCCCAAGTTTAAAATTGAGATATAATGACTGTTTTTAAGAAAACGTTTATTGATGGATGATGCTATAGAGTTCTATAGATGATAAATATTTGTATTTAGACACCAACAGAAGAACTGGATGACCTGAAATTCCTAAACCTTCAGTGTAGGAGTGCGTTTAGCTAATTAAGTTTATGAAACTGATGTAAACTGAGTCTAAGTGAACCTGTGATAATCTCCTACGTTTTTTGGTTTTGTTTTGTTTTGTTTTTTTAAGAAGCAGTGTTCTGCTTTAGAGAGAAAGTAGATAGAGAAAGCATGCAGTGAGAGGTTTTTGACTCACAGTACCATCCCTTAGCAACGGGGTTGGTGAAGGAAGCAGAAATTCAAGGGACCTGGTACCCTCAGGCAAATCTCTTTGAGAGTTGTCCCAGGGACATGTATTGGTGAACATTCTGTGAAGGGCTGTAACTCATTTGGAGCTCCAGGAATTCTGTCTTGTGCATATGCATGAGGGGAGATAGGGAAACTTACCCCAAGGAAAGGAGAAAAAAACCCTGCTATTAAAATAAGGAGGGAAAGGGGGGGAAATACTTTTGGAATGCCTATAACTGCCTTCTGCTTGTGGAGTTGTATTGTGTTTCTTTTGTAGCTTTTTTATGCAAAGTGTAACCTTGCAGGAGATCTCCAGGTACCAATCAGTTTTTTTTAAGATTCCTCAGGCAAATAAGCTCTCTGTCTATCTTTGATAAGAGAAAAACATAATTTAGAGTTGTTTAGTACCTATACCTCATGAGCAGATGGCAGACAACCTGCTAACCAACTTCATTTTCTATTCCCAGAAATATGGAGGCTCAGACACCAGCTTAATCCCCGTCTGTCCTTCCCTCACTCCTGAGCTGCAGTCCTTCATAAGAGAGGGGGGATTTTGCACAGTCCTGGACCAGCCCATCCCACTAGACAGACTCGTACTGAAAAATGTTGAACCCGTCCAAGTTACAGGTATGTGCCTGCATGCACATAAACACCATGTCAATGCACTGTGTGTGTGGCAGCATAAGGACAAGCTGCTGTTTGCCCACAAACCACCCCCAGACGCCTGGAGTGCAAACACTGCTGCCTCAGCCCTGCCTGGCTTCGCAGCTCTGCTCCTGCTGGGAGGCTGAGCTGCTGCCTCCGACTCCACAGCCCCACTGCCAGCAGTGACTCACGACACACCAGTCACTGTCACACACCATCCATGCACTCCAAAGGAGGTATCAAGATTCCAATGACTTCTTTCTCACAAGCCTTCCCTTGTCATAACTGTCCTAATATGCTCTCTCCAACTCCAGGAGTCTTTCCTTTCACCCCAACATTTTCAGTTCCATACAAGTTATGCAGCATTTTTTCAGCTGTACCACTACATTGTTCTCCTGGGTATCCTCCCACATACACAGCAGCCATTCTCAAGGAGGCTGGAGAGGAGTTTTACCTCCTGCTACTGCTCCTACTCACATCTCCACCAGCTCTTGAGAGGATGGAAATCACACAGCAGACATCAATGCTTCCTTGCTCTCAGAAATCCAAATGCATCACTGGGGAATATGCCTCCCATCCCTGCTGCTGTGCAGTTGGGTGTGGAGTGAAGGAGGGCTGACTGCCACAGAGAGTGACCAGCCTTACCCTGCTAAAACAAGGTTCCCGAAGTCACCAAAATCAGATTTTGGGTGGGGAACAGGCATGAACCATCAGGCCTCCCCTGGTCTGAGCCACTGACGCAGTGGGCTCCCACACACCCCACCCTGGTGGTGAGCGGTGCCACATCCAGTTGGTGACCAGTCACTAGTGATGCTCCCAGGGTTGTTGGTACTCGTCCTGTTTACCACCTTCATAAAAGACCTGGATGAGGGGAGAGAAGGAAGCCTAAAGCCATAGATGGCATTAATCTGGGTGGGAGTGTTGATCCACTGGGAAATAGGAAGGCTCTGCAGAGGGATCTAAACAGGCTGCATCAATGGGCTGAGGCAAACTGCAGGAGATTCAATAAGGTGAAGTACCGTGTGCTGCACTTCAGTCAAGCACCACCATGCAGCATTATGAGCTTCAGGAAGAGTGGCTGGAAAGCAGCCCACAGAAGGAGGACTTGGGGGCACTGGGTGACAGCCAGCTGAACATGAGCTGGTGTGTGTGCCCAGGTGGCCAAGCAGCCCAAGGGCATCGGCCTGTATGGGCAACAATGTGGCCAACAGGACTAGGGAAGAGATCTGTACCTGGCACTGGTGAGACCACACTGTGTCCAGTTCCAGGCCACTCTCTAGAAAAAGTACACTGAAAATCCAGAGTGTGTCCGGAGAGGAGCAGTGAAGCTTGGGAAGCGTCTCAAGAGTAAGTCCTAAAAGGAGTGGCTGAGGAATCTGGGGATGTTTAGCCTGGAGAAAAGGGGTGACATCATCACTCCCCACAACCGCCTGAAAAGAGGCTGTAGCCAGATGGGAGACAGCCTCTACTCCCAGGCAAGCAGCAATGGCACAAAAGGAAATGGCCTTAAGCTGCACCAGGAGAGGTTCAGGTTGGACATCAGGCTATTTTCACAGAAAGGATGGTTAAGGATTGGAACAGGCTGCCCAGGGAGGTGATGGAGTCAGCACCCTGTGCTGAAGTGTTCAAGAAATGACTGGAGGTGGCACTTAGTGCTGTGGTCTAGCTGACATGGTGGTGTTCAGTCACAGGTTGGACCTCCAATGATTTTGGAAGTCTTTTCCAGCCTTAAGGATTCATTGATTCAGTCTAATACTGCCAAGATCACAGGAGCCTCCTATATCAAAGAGAATGAAAAGAAATACAAATCTCTAGGCTCCAGGGTCATCCTAATCCTAAAGACTGAGAGTAAAAGCTTAGGGAGCTACAGTGCTCTGTGGGAAAGCAATAGATAAGGAAAATAAACCTAGAGTCTGTAATATTTACGATAACTTTGAAATACATTCACCCAGACTACTTAGCATTCAGCATCAATGCCGAGAGGATATAAAGGCAGGCAATAAAAGGCAAACTACTAAAGACAAGATAAGGGGAACAACACAAAGAATAACCTTTTTTAAAACATGTTCCAGGCACTGTCTGCCTGCCTAATTAGCAAAATTCTGCCTACCAAAACAGCAGAAATGGAGCAAATGTACCAGCCCCCTCTTGCCTGCAGGGTGGAGGGGAGGGCAGCCCCACATCCCATGTAAGCCCAGGCTGAATGGAAGGCCAACAGCTCCTGGGTGCTGGAGAAGGCAATGCAGCCACCCTCCAGATCGGCTATAAAAACCATAATGGAGATGGAAATAATATTTTTGGATTTTTTTTTCCCAAGCCAGCATTTCCCATAGATTCCTAACCAGAGTCTTTCTATCTCTGTGATCCAGCTGCAATCATCAGAACAGAAAACACTGCCTTTTGCACTGCAGCCTAGGTTCTGTGCACTGGTTATGACCCTTCCCTGCACCCGGGGCCTCATTGCTTGACTTCTCTCCCATATATTCTTACCAGCTTTATTACAGCTGTAGCCACGGCAGTCTCTGTTACTCACTTGTAGTCTCATAACACCTTGGAAGTCCCATCCTAAGACAGGACCCCTTGGGGTGAGGTGCAATAAAAACAGTGAGAAAAATTACTATAGGGAGATTGCAGTTCAGATTCCCACCATTCTGTGTGAAACAACAAGCAAACATTCCAATGTCAACAGAAAATGTCCCATTGCAGGAGAAAGAAAAATATTTCACATTGTCTGGAATGTGTGACCTTGGGGAATGTTGCCAATATATCTGCACTCTCAAAGACACTTTTATTAGTGGTGGCACTAAAAGATTAGTTAGCATGTTCTCAGAAAGGTCATGTGATCCATCACATTAATCAAAAATGAAATCCTGATTTTTGATCTAGCAAGTACTTTTGCTTCTGTTAGTTTGCTGAAGGTTGACATCTCTTTGAAAATAAACAAAGCTCAATGCAAGTACTGGAAAAAAAAATATATGTTGCAATATTCTAGGAATACCCTTTTGGCAGCAGGCAGGAGGCTGATAATTATGTACGATAATTCTTGTCCAAAGCCTTCTATGCATTAGTGAAGGGATAGAAGATAAAATGGTGTGTTCATAACACCAGGAAGGTACCCTAAAAGCAGAACTACCTGCAAACACCATGACAAGAGATATAACTTCACATGTAAATATAATAGTAGGAACCCAGCTCTGAAGGTTGTAAGCAGCAACATACTTTCTGATTAGAAAACCTTTATTCTAGAGGTGTGACATTGGTGTCACTTTGTCCCCTTGCAGAGAAAGGCACTACATGATGCTCACAGTCATGGAACAGGAACAAAAGTCTGGCAGGAAACAGAGGCAACATGCCTGGCTGCTGACAGCCAACCAGGGCATTCCCAGGAGCACCAGCTCACGCCCAGGCCCAGGGAGAACCCAAAGGCAGCAGTAGTCTGAGTGCAGCCACTTCCCCATGTGCCAGCCATCATACAGACTTACTTAAATAAAATGGGACCTCTCTTTTTAATTTTTGATATTTTTCTCTAACTTCAGTTATGATTTAGGCCACTTTGAAGGGAAATATTTCCTAATGATCCTCAGGTAGACTCAAAACCACCTTAGCTGCACCATAATGAAGCAATTAAAAGAAAACAAATGCAAGTAGAATTAAAGTTTTGAACTAAGAAAGCTTCCTACACAACAAAATTAACTCACCCTATGAGGGTGCAATTGCCCTTTTAGAAATCAGAAAAGATGCTTACATATATCATTTATTTGATCATAATCAATGTGATATAGAATTGGACTGACAGTTGTACGAGGTGCATTTATATCACTTCTTTACATTTTCCACAGTCTTCAGCCTGCGAAATGCTTTTCTAATTCAGCATGAGAACAGGTATCGGCAGTGCATAGCAGTCTTCTTGCTACAAGCTCAGACAGAGACTGCCAAGGTAGGTAACACATCTTTTTTTTCTTCTTTAATTACACAAATATGCTTTCTCTAAAGGAGGCTGGCAGCCTAAAAGTGGTCATGCTGTGATAAGAATCTCTTACAGTTGTGACACTTGACCAAAACTAAAACAAAACAAAATAACACTCCAGTGCTCTGGCTCACATATTTGTTAGAGAATTTTCACTGCTGAACATGTTCCAGTTTTCTATCAGCGTTGATAGCAGGTCATATTCTTGTTGAAAAACATCAATTCTGATTGCAAAAGAAAAAAAAATCCATTTCTTGTGTCATAGAAGATGGTCAGCCCCTCCAGAGAAGTCAATAACAAAACAACCCCCCCACACCCAACTCACATGCAGTAGTACTCAGATCAGAAAACTGTCTCATGCTCAGCTATTCACAACATGCATTTTGCAATTTCAGACTGAACAGATGGCATGATTAATTCCACTGTTACATAAATTTACCCCCCATTTTCACACCATGTCACATTTCTAGTAACAGCACTGTGTATAACATCTGAAAGTGTGTCAGGCACTTCACAGTATTTTGCTTTCTCATGTAAGTTGAATTTCCCTCTCTAATACCTAATGCACACAAATTTGATCACCACAAATACTAATTCTTACACGTAAATGGTGGTAGACTTGTTCTAAGAGAAACACTGAGTGAATGCTTTCCATTTTCAAGTCATTGGCTGGTACTTGGAATAGCTATCCACTCAAGAAGTCATTAGATTCTCCTGTTACTGAAACACGACCTTCCTCCTCCAAAACTGCCTTCATACCAGGGTTACCATCTTCTCAATGTCATAGAATCACAGAATAGTTTGGGTTGAAAGCACCCTTTAAAGCTTTTAGCCCAAAGGATAAATTCTTTTAGGGTAGTCCAATGTCTAATCATAGCAATTCAGAGACAACTCAACTTCTGTCATCAGACTATCTGGACTAGCAGAGAGAAGGAAGTTACATATTTGAAATTCTCTCTCCTTCATTCCTTGTCCTCACACCTGGATGACAGCAAACATAGACCTGAATGCTATCAGCATGATAACAGAAACTGAAATTCAGTTGGCAGCACATAGCAGATCTTGGAGGGGGACAGAACTTGTGATGCTGATAGGACTGGAGCTGTCTTAATCAGAAAAATGAGGAACCCAAACTACAGGGACAGCATTAAGCTAATGAATAAACATCACACAGAAAGGGGTGAAATAGCCTGCAACAAACTTCACCATTACAAACAGAGCATTCCAACCGAAAATGGAAACATCTGCTGGAAATACCTGGCCCCAGACACAGATTCCAGCAGCATGTAGTGGCCTGAACAAGTGGGATAATTTATGTTTCCTTCAGCAATTATGAGCAAAAGCCTGAAGAGAGGCTAAATGAAACGAAAGGCTCTGGATGTTTATGCATCTAACGTACTGAAATTTTTTTAGGTTGTCTTGGTTTACAAATTTTTTCTTGTTACAGAAAGCATGGATGTCACAGATAGAAACAGCAATCTCCAATTACACCACACAACGTGAAACCAAGAAAAGCACTGCTTTCTGCTTCCCTGTTGAATCCTCTGAAATTTAATAATGTCAGCATCGCACTGCCAGAGCCACTGGAAGACTATTGTGGTGACAATATAGTTATTTTATAATATAAATATAATACCTTAGGTCTCTGAAGCGAACAGATTTCTGACTTGACAAAAATAGGGCACATAAACCACACCATGTAGGAGTATATTGGAGGAGGGGAATGAGCAATGCAACAAATGTATTGCTCCTAGATGCTTCTTTGCTTCACCTAGGGAAGGTTCTTGCCACCCAAGGAAGCTTTAATAGAGCTTGTCATTTCCTAGAAAGCATGACAGGGGAAAAACCCCTATGTTGGTAAGGACAACTCATTCACCAGAGAAGTTTAGATGGGTTATTGCATCATTCAAACTGTATTAATAAATTTCATTAAATTAGAATTGTGTAGCCATAGCTTCTGGTATTTATGTGTCTCTACACAGTAACCTATAATATCCCAAGATGTTTTTTGAATTAATACTGAGCGTGTGTATATATGTATATGTATGTATGCACTTACCTGGTCCAGCGCTCTCCAGATACAGCCTGGCCACTGTGATACACAAACTCCTGCTCTTCCCGTGTCTATCATGGGCAAGTTTTTTCCTTCCTGGGAAAGGAGCAGCCATCAGGTTCCATGCCAAGTGGTGAATGTGTGAAGCAGGAGGGCAGAACAGAGTGCAGACAGATCTGCACCAGGGCATCGCACAAGCTGCCAAGGCCTTGCCACAACGTGGCTGACACAGCTGTGCTCCATCTCAATCCCATGCTCAGCTGCACATGGATCACACCGAGGGCTCACCAGAACCTCCCAGCATCCTGAAACCACTGCTGACAACACAAAGATATTTCAGCCCAGAGGAGTCACACCTGACAGACTAAGGTGTGTGCTCTGTGTGCTGGCATAAGGGAGAGGGTATTTCACTTTGCATACTTTTTCACAAAATGGCCTTTAGCCAGATCTACTCACTTTACCAGACAAGCAGTCATTCCTGGCCAGCATGTCTCCAAGGAGGACAGCCCAGGGGAAGGAAGTATTTACACACAGGCTTATCTTCACAGAGATGCAAGCTCAATAGGCTCTTCTGTGGTGTCAAGAGAACGATACCTCAGGAAGCTGTTGAGGCAAAAAGTGACTTCCCAATTCAAACTGCCTTTCAGAAGAGACCTCCCTTCTCCATCTTTCTCCATATCTACACAGAGCCCCTGCTTCAATAGCTAAACATGGGTTGTTTGGTTGTGCCTCCATAATTCAACAGTGGCTTTGTCACAGGACTGATCTCCCACATAAACCATCTGGCTTCTCTCTGCAACACAGTTCCACCCTGAAAGAGCTCTCCATTTCACAACTGAGACCTTTATTGGTCTAAAAAATGAAACAAGTGCTACTTTTCGAGTCTTGCAGTTATGCCATTGTCCAGCTGCATTGACTGTGATATCAGAACACAGACAGTGACAGAAGAACTTTCACCAAATGTGGCATACGCGGCAGCCTTGCACAGCTATGGGGAATGAAAAGACTACTCTGAATTTAACCTGTGAAAAGAAGAGATTTGAAAAACAGTCATTATTACTATGTCCTCAGGAATGTGAAAGCCTTTGTTGCAGCTCCCTACAAGTGGAACATTTAGCTTGTTCTTACATGTATGTAAGAACAGTTCATCTATGTTGGGGTTCGCTGTTATTTGTCTCTGCCCAGACACGGGAAAAGCGGTTCCGGGTGACCGCGATTTCAAAGGATGAGTCTGGACGCTCAGGTTTTCAGTCTTCAATCTTGTTTATTAATTCTTATCTACAATGCTTTTCTTTCTGCCCAGCCGAGGTCCGCTCAGCAGGACAGTCAAGTGCACTCTCCCCCGCCCACAGGGCGGCTGTGTCCTTTATAGTGAAAATTACGTGTATCATATTTACCTTTAATTCCCAATACTTTTCACCCTTATAGACAAGTGTACCTTCACCATGAACCAATCCAAAAGTGCCAACATCATCACACAAAATGGAAGACATGAAGAAGAAAGAAGAACACAGGACCACGCCCTGAATCCTCCATCTTGTCTTCATGACCCCCCCTGTCCCTATTTTTCTAAAATCTATATTTCATCCTGTAAATATACTATTCACACCCAAGAAGCTCTCATTTTCCCACACACAAATTTTTCCTCTTTAGATGGATCAAAGTCAAGCCACCAGACACTTCTGGCAACATTCCAGGGTTTTCGAGCCCCACAAGGGCTCCCCCGGTGTCTCTGGACATCCAGAGTGATGTGTTGAGTTCCCACACATCTACATTTGTAAAACTATATATCCACCATTTCAAAGTAGCTTTGCTGTCTGAAACAGGGCAAGATAGTTTTGAATGATATAACCTGGTCTATTAGAAAGGTCTAATTTTTTTATTATTATTAATAGTCATTCCTTTAACATATCAGAAAACAAAAATGACATTTTAGCAACAATTCATCATAGTTTATACAGAACCCGTTGATGCATGGTGTCACCTTCCCATTCAAATCCACAGCCACCTTCCAGATCACAGAGTTTAAGAATTACAGTGCACACTGGACTAAATTCTTTCACAATGTAAGGCACAACTACATGATCACAAGTAGTAAACACAAACACTGAAAGCAGAACTTAGGAGAATGAAACTTCAATTAAAAAGAAATAAAACCAAAACAGACTCATGCAAAAAATCTATCTACACCTACCAAGATGGTATGATCCAGTTTAGAAGTACAGTACTCTGTAAGTAAAACTGCAACATAAGTCTTTTATAATACATTACTTCTAAATACCAAGTAAAAATTTATATTTTTTCCATTTATATTTTATACAATTATACAGAAATTAAGCTGTATGAACAATATTCACATCTGCAAAAATAAACTGATCATTGAAAGTCAGAAAAGAGGCAAATGAGACCATGTAATTTGTGGCACGCATCCATTACAGAACACCATTCATCAAGTTCACATCTCGAGTACTGAAGAAAAAAACACGACCAAGTGAACGGTACATGTGGTGACTGAGGCTATCTGTAACCAAAGGACAAAGCTCCATACAAAATTGGTTTTAACCAGCAGACCTTAACTATGAAAGCTTGTGGTTATCATTTATTTCCTGTCCAGCAGCTGGAGTTTGCAAGGTTGAAACTACAGAAGTTAAAAGAATTTAAGATAATTCACAATAACTCAAAACTGTTGGATTATTTCAAATACACATTTAAAAAAACCAACTATTTTCCTTTTTTGGTGATATATTTTTGCAAGTTTGGCATCCACTATAACTTTTACATAACACGACCATGAGAAAGCCTAATTAAACTTACCTAATGTTTGAATTTCACGTTGAGAGGTAGCTTAAATTAAATCTTATGTAATGGCATCAAATGGGGGGTGGAGGATATGACCTTTTTTTGTGACTTTTTTTCTTTTCTTACAAAAGTGACTATTTCTCTACAAGCAGCATTTTGGACATATTACTATAAAAAGTTCTGGTATTTGCTAACCCAGCGAGATGTTCCTTCAAACATCCCTTTCATGCCAGGAATCAAGCTCCAGCGTGATACAGTGGAGGACTTTGCCATAAAGCCAACAGCAGCAGCCTGGACCTGCCAGCACTGACCTGTTGACATATAACAAACGAACATCCTTTCCCAGCCCTCTTTATCCCAAAAAAAAAGCACGAAATACAGACAAATTTGGTTTTAGTGTTACGTTTCAGTCACAGGGGGAGGGAAAATTGGAAAATGTGCCTTCCAGGCTCCTGCTTTCGTACAACATTGATCCAAAGGGCTGGCAGGGCTTCATCAATCTTTAAATGCACAGACGCTTCTCTATCCGCTGCACAGTGAGTGTGTAGTATGTGGAGAGCTACAGACAATAGGCAGAGTTTGTTACATAACCTAGTACCTACACTCTTCATTATTGGGAACTTAAGTGGGGTCTAATATTCTCTCTAAACATGCAAAGTTTTTTATTCAGTGTCCATTTTAAAAGAAACAGAAAAAAATACCACAAAAACCAAATTTCCGTGGCAGGACTTACATGCAATTGTAGCTGGTTTTGAAAAGTACATCAATTAGTCCTTTTGGAGAGGCTACATTTGGACAATAGTTTTAAACTCATTCTAAAATGGATGCTGAGGTCAACACTTCAAAACCAAAGAAACAGACAACTGGCAAGATCCTTGAAAGTACATAAAATTCTTTTTTTTTTTTTCTCACTTTATAATGTTAAAATTAAGTTCTACAAAGACATAAAATATTAAAATTAGGTTCTACAAAGCCACAAACCATGTGTGACTAACATGGTTTTTGTTATATGTGCTCTCAGATAATGATTCTGTTTTTGGTAAAAGGAACTGTAAGTGCAGTTCTCCTTAGGGCCAAATTTATACAGTGAAAAATCCAGCTGATTATAAACCTGCTGTCCAATGACTACAGCTAACACATGCAATGCACATGATGCCATTCCACTTACTATAGATTCTCTTAGACAGCAAAAAGTGCACAGTGCAAGTGACAGTGTTGTTTCCTAGTTCTCTGAGACTATGAGAGCAGGAGAGGTGGTACCTGGAAGAGAAATTTATCAGTTTCTACATGCTCAAACCATGATATCATTCTTCTTGGCATAGTTTAGATTATAAATAGCTCCAGGATTTTTCTGTCCATCACTGAGTACTGGCCATAAATTTTTTTAAGTTTTGCAACAAGCATTTGTTTCCACTCAATGGTGAACTGACACATAACAATCCAGAAAATCAGCTGAGTTTTCCAGGTTCCTTTATGAATGTCACTTCTCTTACATCTAGCATGAGAAGCTAAATTGTTCTGGCTCATGTAATACAAACACAGAGAGGTTACTTCATGCTTCTGCTCTCAAATGCCTTCTTGCTTCACTAGTAAGAAAGCTTTTCCAGTGAGGATTCACAAACAACCCTAATGGTCCCAAAGCCAACAAAAGTTCTCATTGTTCTTGTGTACCTTGTGCTCCACACTCCATGGCAACTTGGTTACTTGACACCTTCCAAAAACAGAGGCAAAACCCCACATTTCACCCTACAGTCTTGGACTCTTGTGCCAGAGAGTGAAGCCAGCTGAAAAATGAGATCCCTCTAAACCTCTTGCCTCTGTTGGAAGCTGCAGCAAAAAAATTCCTTTTGTCTCTTCATCTCCAGACAGCAACTTTTCCTACTGTGACTCATTACTTTTATCCTCTTCATTCAACCTTTCCAGAAGGGGGAAGATTACATTAGGGAATACATGGGGAGAAGAAATAAATAACAGTGAAGCAGAGCCAGCTAAGACCAAAAGCCTGCCACTGACCTCTGCAACGCTACCTGTCTCCAGTATGATGTACTGCTGACATGAGCCAGAGTAGAACAGCAGGATTTGGCATTTGTGGGGCAAAAATGCAAGGGACTGTGGGTCTCTGAGTGGGAAGTGAGGTGTTGTCTCCAGGAAGTTAAAAGAACCTCTCCCCACCCTTGGGCAAGACCATCCTTTAGACATTTACAAAAGCTTTTGTAGCTTGTCTCTGCCCGTGAAGCAGCTGGTCTCACATTCTGCTATTGCAGCAATTCTGAATGTGGATAGAATTTCCTGCAGATGGGACAGTTTCAAGAACAAAGTCCACACTTCACTATCCCATTCCTGGTGCCCTAGTAATGACTAGTAATCAAAGGCTGCTTGAGGATCCCACAAACCTACTCGTTTGAGTGCTGGTTTTGCCATCATTTTCACTCTTCCTCTATAATGGCCACTCCTTGGGGAATCAGAGCAATCTGCCTATTGCTAGAAGCTGTAAAAACACATAACTATGCATCCTCCAGTTCCAAGAGTCAGTCTCTTCTGCCATTTTATTAGTTTTCCCCTCTGTTCCTGTGTCTGCAGTCTGAAAAATCAGTGAATTAAACTGTTTTGCCTGGAATCCTTTATTTTACTGTGGTAAAAGTCACCAGGCTTTTTACTTGGTTTTCCAGTTACTTAGATTTTAAGGCAGTGGAACAAAAAGCCCACATTCCTACTGAAACATGCCCATCAAAACAGTAAGACTCTGCAAGCATATTTGTAAATACACAGCTTTTCACCTTCCAGTTTCTCACATTATGGGATATTTTCTTGAGCTTGAACACAGCTTCCAACCTGGCAGTAAAGCCAAGTATTATAGAGTCAGTCTACCATCACTTTGTCAACAAATACAGACCGGCAGTAAGAATTACAAGTACAAAAGAAGGAGCATAAGACTCAGCAATGGAATCATAAATTCACTTCTTACTGTGAAAAGCTGTAGAAATCATGATCTATTGCTGCAGAATCAAAGCTCAAACATGAAATTTTCTACCCCCACTGCTCCTCCAGATTTTAACAATCCTTCTTTCTACAAATGCACACTCAAAAAGCATTTCCATCCCCTCAAAAAGCTGCTTATACAAACTGGCCAGCAAAAAGCAACTTACAAAAATCAAGCTTGTACTGCCCCTGAAGCTGAAGAGCTCCACATTAAGGTGTGATCTGCAGTCAACCAACTGCACTGCTTCAGCAGCCTGCTGAGAAAGGTCTCTGCTTGTCTTTACACAATGGCATCCTAAAAGGCTGAATTAAAAACAACCCTTCCAGAACTTTTACCAGTGCACATGTTCCCAATCAAAAGCATTGAGCTTTCACATGTTCCCAATCAAAAGCAAAACGCCTAAACACAACTGGATCTTCTAACCACTTTCCTAGCTCCCCTGAAAGATCTCCATCTTCCCCTGCCTCAAGTTTTTTGATCTTAGGCAGCTGTGGGAAGTTTCCCCCTTTCCTGCTCAAAATCCCTTCTGTTCTATGTGGCTGTCCTTCACCCAAACAACAGCACAAGGCTCTTGTGTGTTACACAAAAGGGCAGAACGCATCTAGGTTGGAGCACAACTGTCTTGTCTCTACTTTTCCCACATTTCTAAAGTCAGACAAAGACTCTAAAGCAATTTTATTTTTTTTGGTTTCTCTCAGTAAACAAATAAATAGAAAAATTCCCCAGAGGCAGAGATTCTGTTCATATTTTCTATTCAAAAGATTCTTATGCCAGGAAGTTACACTGATGAGGAAAAACAGGGAGTCCAGAGGCTCTGTTCATATGGAATTGTTGTGGCAGTTGGTTTTTTTGGTTTGGTTTTTTTTTTTTTTAGCAAGCAACTCAAGTTCAAACTAGAAAAGCAGGTCTGTTGCAACCCAAACCCTTTTACAATGATAAGAACAAGTCACATCATTCAGCTGGCTTCTGGGAAATAAGAATTGAATTTTAAGGAAACACCTTGACAGTGCAAATGTAGAATTTGCTGGGTAAGTTAAAAGAGGAGTACTCCACTACTTCTGGAGTAGAAGGATGAAGTTTCTTCACTTGACAGTTAATCAAGACATTTTTTATAAAGACACTTTTTCATTCACATATAGAGCTGTAACTAGATAAAAGCAAACAAATCTTCCTAATCATGACTAAGATATCATAATTGGGACAGAATTTGATTCCTTGCCTCAGAAAAGAAGTAGAGGAATTCAGGACACAACCTTTTTTCTGTACAGCTGGCAAAACTTGGTAAGATACCGGAGCATTTGAGGGGTGGAGAATTTATTAGGGTATTTAAGACAAAAAATTCCTATATATTGGAAGGCATAGCCCCTGCTTAGAAAAAATAATCCTAAGGATTTTGAAATACCAGATAAAAAGGGAAGAAAAGTTAGAGACAGGCAAGCAAAAATGAAGAGGTGCAAACAAAATCACAACAAAAAAGAAGTATGGAGCTTACATGAACTGTCCAAGAAACTGCTGTTCCCAGTACAGAAAGCATGAATAAATATTCATAGTCATATATATTGGCCTCTTAGTTAGAGCTGTTTGGCTTACAACAAAGCCAGTTCTCCATTCTAAGCAGACTAAATCACATAACTAACACAACACTTCAGAGCCCCTAGTAATGGGGGTCAGATGGAGAATTGGAAAAGTGAGGTTTGTTAGGTGTTACAGGAGTTCAGCTTCTTTCACCAAAAGCTGAGGGAAGGGACAGAAGAAAAGGCCAGAAAAACTACAGCTGTCTCAAAAAATACTTGCTCTTAGTTGGATGCCTGGCTTGGAAGGTCTGGATGTCCTTTAGAAGAGCAGTGATCTCTCAGTGCTTCCAGAGAATGGGCAGGGGCAGAGATGTGCTACAGGCTTCTACCAGCATTGTTTGTTTGCTTTTTAAAACCCACATGATGTAAGGGTTTCTTGAATATTAAAATGTGTCAACCAAATTTGTAAAAGTGAAATCAATCACTATGGGATGAAATATTGTAATGTATAATATAATACTGCTACAATGCCAGATAAACTTTGTCTCATCATTTGTTCACACATACTCTCTCAGAAAGACAGATGCACTCACACACCAACTATGCAATACAGTTTGTGTAAAGATGTTCCAGCACCCAAGTGCTGTATTAGATAAGGACTTGGGTGCTGATACTACAAGAGGGCAAATAAAACTGAGTTGAAGTTGAGTCCAGCCATTACCCTCATTGTGGAGTTCAAATTTCAGAGAGAACAATGCAAGAACCAGAGAGATAGGAAAAAAACCCAAAATCACAGGGGGTTATAAAGACCATCAGATACACAATCAAATGCAACAATTAGTTATGTTTTTACAGCAACATTTGATACATAAAATCCTCACAAGTTTTTGCATCTTCCTTTTTCTTTGAAGGAAACAAGAATAAACTTCAATATCACATAAATGCTGTTTCTCTTGAACAAAAAAAATAAAAGATAAAAAAATACATTGTTACTCCTCTGTTTAAACTTTATTTACAAATAACTGGATATTTCTAATCTAGACATAAAAGCTCTTTCCATGATGAATGTCAGTAAGCTATGAATGATCTGAGGCCGTGTCTCACAAAAAAATACAATAGTTTTGCTTGGTATCAATAAACATTTTAAAATATACTAGATTTTGCCAAGTATTACAATCATTGTCCAAACTGAATAGTAGTCTGAGTGCTGAATGAAGTGCATCAACAGAAATAGTAAATTTTAGTGTAACATTTCTTTGTCACTCACGATAGCCAGTTATCCTTGCAAATCATTAAAGCAAGTATCACAGACTCGGACAGGCTTCTTGGAAGAAGGAGTTAAGGCATTCTTTGCTGAGCACTCAGCACAAAAGATATTTCCACACTGTCTACAGTGATGCTGCAAAAGAGAAGAAACACACATGCTGAACATCAGTGGCAGAGCAGTGATCACTAATAGAGATCACTATCATGTCACGTCAACTCTCAGCCAAATCAACCCTCATCTTTCAAAAATTAGTCTTAATTTTTAATTGGCAGTTACACAGCACAGAGAAGGTCATTTGAGTAAATATTTTCTAAAATGTATATGAGTAAAATATTCAGAAGTGCTTAATTGAGTCAAGAGAATATACCATTTTCAGAAAATAGATGGTTAAGTTCATCCTCCTTTTGAATTAGTTCTCTTGAGTTTGTTCTGGTCACATGAAATACATTCTTCTTATATGTAATTACTAACTTTCACAGTGAGAAGTACCCTTGCAGCCTCTGTTCAAAGACTACCCAAGAACATCACCAAAATAGTGCAGGCCAGGGGGAATCACCTAGGACTGTATCAGGAAGGTCTGCAAAAATGAACCTCACAAATATCCCTGATCTATTTCATTGCCAAGTCACTTGTTGGAGGGGTGCTCATCTCTGGATGAACGGCAAACCTGCAAATTGATGCTAACATCTTGGCTGACCACAGCAGTTTTTCAAACAAGGTCTGACTCCAGACCTAAAACACATTCAGATGTTTCTTCTGTTCTATGTTTACAAATATATAGTCACAAAGCACCAAATCATGGTGATGCCTCATATTTTCACACATACCTAATTTCAACCAATTTACATTCCTTTTATACCATAAATCTAATTCAGATCAGTTATAAATATATTTTCTGTAAATATGCTTGCAACAGTGTAATTTTGCCTGCTTGCTTTGGGGATTGAAGCATTTTAACACTGTTTATAAATTGATGCTGTTAAAATGGAAAAAAAAAACCCATGAATAAAGCAAGCTCCACAGCCATTATTTTTAATATGTTAAGGCATTTCAAACAATAACTGCATTCTGAGATGTCTTGAGAATCACAGTACTATTCAGGCCATTTTCTGAAGTCTGTTTCCAATCCAAGAGTTTGAAAACAACAAAAACTGAAAATCACCATAGACACAGAGTAAAACACACCTACCCTTCTTACTGTCACCGAAAAGCCTTTTCCACAGGCCATACAATTCTGTACCTCATTGTCTTCTGCCCACTTCCTGTTGAGAGCTTGTGTATGTTTGATCTATACAGAAGATGTAAAAAAAGCATCAGGCTTTTTAAAAAATGCATGTCTATTCCCTCTAATATCCTCTGTTTCCACGGCAAGCACTATCTATTGCAAAATAAATGCACCAATTCTATCATGGTACTCAGGGCTTATGGCTGTTCAGAGAGGAAACGTTCCAAGCTTCAAAACTATAAGCAGATTTAATCACACACACACAGAAGTATGACCCTCACACACCACAAACCTAACACCTTAATTCACTCTAAAAAGGCAATCCACCACCAAACTGACACAAATTTGAAATTCTCCTAAGGTCCCAAACAGAGAATCAACAGGTTTTATAGCTTCAAATCAAATTATACCTGCAGTGACTGGTTTTCTCGGCCAAGTTCCTGCATTGCAGCGGTTGTATTGTCCAGCTTTTTCTTCATTTCTACAAGTTTGGCCTGAAGCTTTTCAATTTCTCCCTCACTTTTTATACACCTGAGGCAAAATAATAAACAGTCAGCTCAAAGCATTTAAGACAATGTACACTGCGTGTGCTTTGGGTCGGTTGTCAGTCTGAGAACTTACCCAGATAAAATCCAGCCAAAAAAATCCTTACTCTGAAAAGTTCTTGGATGCCTTAACTAGGAAAACATTCTGTTGTAACAATCAATTCAAGATTATACTGGCATTGCTCCTAAGTATCTGCAGCTTATCAATACCTGGTGTTACACCCCAAACCAGGGACAGTGCTGAATGCAGTCCCTCAACAGCAAGTCCTGATAAATATCCCTGTGCAATGGGACACTCTCACAAACCATCTGCTCCAGATCAGGTCAGGCAACAGAGCAGAGAAGAAACCTTTTTCTTCTATCAAGTCTGCTTTCCATCAGTTGAAACTCAGTTAGCTGCTCAAAGCCAAATTTCAAAGGGTATTTTTCTGCCAAGCTGTAAACAGCTACTGGATGAGTTCAACACAGTACAGGAAGGGATTGGCAAAGAAAGAGGATCTCACTTGAATTGATCCCATCCCTTTCCAAGGTCTACTGCTCAAAAGTCAAACCACCAAGCTTGACAGTACCAACAAAAGTTTTCCCCTCTACTTTCACCAAACATGTCAGGAAATAAGGACAAAGAAAGCTTCCTGTCTCACAGGTGTTGCTTCTACCCTGGAAATCACTGCATTCAAGTAGCTTCTGCTGCTTGCAAGGCCTCCTGCTGCCTGAAGGAAAAGCACTCTGCTTACCTTTGACTTAAATATGTTGTAGAGACAACAGCAAGATGGGAGAAAATAAGACTGCAGCTTTTCAGGAGGAAGAAAATGCCTCCTTTGTGAGCTTTAGTCTATCTAATCTAATTACACATTCAGTCTCCTAACACAGAGTAGTTGGCACACCTGGGAGCTCCTATGCAAATTCTGTGTTACTTAAGGGGTCTCTTCCAGGCTTCTGGATGACTAGGGCATGTATTCAAACTGAATCAAGGCATGGGAGCCTCAGAGTGATGGAGAATGACAGTTAGCTCAGGTAAGAGAAGTCCTCTCTGCCAGGCCCCACAAAGTTGACACAACAGATGAGAAGCCACAGCCTATACACCTGAAATCTCAGAGAAGACCAGTGGATTTAGAAGGGCCTTACAGACGGACATAAATCCTTGACAGCAAGCACAAAGCTGTGGCTTTGGTGATAAGTAAAGAGCCTGATACGCCTGCCCTGTTTTCTACAGAATCATCACAAAGAGCACAGTTGGTTTCCAAAACCTCTTGCTGTGCTTTGGCAGGGATGGCAGGGGTTTGCACCCTGGAAACTGTACCCACAGCCCAGGCACTAAAAACAAATACCGATTTAAATAAAGCAAGACTACAGAATCCCAAATCAACTCAAACAAGTTTTCACCCTCAGTTCATTTAAATTCTCAAACTACACTTCCTCATCATCATGACCACAGCTTACCTCTCCAGCAATGCTCTTCTCTCATCCTGGTTATTCTGGACTGTTGCTTCCAGGACAGCGTTGTCCCCACGTAAATCATCTGTCTGTTTCTCCAGCTCGCTCACTCGTCTTTGACTGCTTTGCCACTCTTTCTTCATGGTGGCCAGGTTTTCATTCAGGGCTGTGACCTGCATGGTGAGCTTGGTCTCTTTTTCCTCATGTTTCCGTTTTTCTTCTTCTTTGTCTTTTTTCTCTGTGTGCTATAAAAACAATGGAAAAATGAAGAATAAGCTTCCAAGCATTCTTTCCCTATTCCCTACATTTAATTGAGCCAAAAAATCTTACTGTAACAGAATCACTACTTTTAATCAACATATTCTATTAGACAAGGCTGTCACCTCAGTGAATTTTCCTATACCATTAAATGCCTCAAAGATTTTTGATCTTGTCATTTAAAAGCTGATGTAAAGTAAAACTAAAGTCAACACATTGCTTCCTTTCTGTCCCTGGAAAAATCTAAAGGCATGCTCACAAAACAGCAGTCTCATTCTCTCTAACATACTAACCAGTTTGGCTTCAATTTCAGCACATTCTTTCTTCAGCTCCTCTTCTCTCTTTTTCAGCTGATCTTTGACAGCTTGATGTTTTTGTTTCTCCTGTTCTAGAGTTGAATTCGCATTATCTATTTTGCCCTGCAGTTCTAATTTCTGTTGAATCAATAGCTGGTTTCCATCCTTGAGATTTGTCACCTCCTGTTAGGATACAGAGTTCAAAGTTAAAGTAGCAACTCTGAAAGTGTAAATGGATTAAAATTCAAAAATACTGTAATTCTTTCCTAGGAGAGGACAGCAATAATTTTTAGTTTTATCACTAGAAGAAAGGATGATTTTGTACAGTACCAGTGATTTTCATGATCAAAGACTTTAAACTTCTATTATGATCGACATTCAATTTTAGAAATAATTTTAATGTATGCTTCTACTAAAGTAGAGAGGAAGGTCTGTTGAATTGTTTTCTACCACTCCTTGAAAAGATGTATCCATTGTCATTTTATAGGTACTGCTCTAAAATTTACTTCACATTGTTCTCTGCAATAATGAGGTTAAAAACGTTGTAATGACAATATAAAAGTGAATGTTGATGGAAGAAAGCTAGTTTCTATTAGTCTTCAGTGTATAAAAATTACTCTGTTTTAAGCAAGTGGGATAAATAATGGCTTTACTTGTTCCTCTGTAACTGAACTCAAGTAGAACAGTTCATTTAATTTATAGAAATAATTTTCCTTAAAATTACACAGCCAAGGATATAGGGACTAACAGACTAATAGGGGTGCACCATTTTCCATAAATCAAAATTCACAATACAAGTTAAAACCAAACAAAGGACAGTGAAAAGAACATACCTTCAGAACAAGAAGATGCCCTAGAGATACATATACATCCAGTCCTTGCTAGGACATGGGAAACAGAATTTAAGTCTTTAGGACACTTTCAGTCTGACTGTTTGTAGGGAAACGAAGACATGACTATTAAGCTGATATTGGTGTGCACACCTTTTACATATTCATAAATTTTATTCTTTAGAATAGAGATTTGAGGAACAACAAGAATTAGAATACCTTTCCCCAAGCACAGAGTGCTCAAGAGAAACAAATACAGAATTATACCTAAAAATTACAGACCATTTTCTAAACAAAGAAGAACAAAAGAACATCTGAAGGTTGTAAGCTATCATGTTATTTTCTATTTATTAGTGTATAGGGAATTGTACCTGTATTTATACTTGTGCAATAATTTAAACTAAGTGTGCTTAACAGATGCAAATATAACTGCTAATAATACATTATGGAAAACACAAACTGCAGCCTTTTAGGAGTGTTAGTTTTTATAGAGACTAAAAAAACAGAATATGTAGAGTGTGGCAAGAAACAATTAGTTTCACTGAAGACTAAAAATTATTTCATTAAACCCTCCCAACCTTTACCCTTTTGAGAGCTCAACTGATTGTTATGGTTTTGGAAGAGAGATTGTCTTTTACGAAGCTCCTGGCATTTGCCTTTTATGAGGTTTCCCCAACTGTGACTTTTTAAGACATTTTAAGATACAACAGTAAGAGAGTTTCAACTCTACCATGCATCCTTGAGAAGTCCCAGATGTGTCTAGAATATGTGGAAAACTTCACCATTGTGACTTTTTTGGACAGCTTTTCATTTCAGAATAGTCAAGCAGGGGTATGCAGAGTGAATTTACAGTGGAACTGAAGAAAAGGCAGGACATAGAACCCATCCTGAAGCTAAGACAAGTTATGCAGCCCACCTGACTCACGTGGTCCTGGTGATAGGCTCACTAGGCTCAAGGATCATCACCACACAAGACATCATTGCTGAGGGAGCTCAATAGAATCTGGGCTTTGGTTCCCCTACCTGTACTACCAATATTTACAGTAACCATCTTTGCAAAACCATTCCAGACAACATCTACTGAGTCGACACGTATTTCTCATCAGATAACCAAACACATGAAGAAAACTTTGTCGCAATGTACCTTCTCAAATTCTTGCTTGCAGGCTCTAAGCTCTTCACCCAGCTTGGCACTTTCTTTTTCAAGTCTATTCCTTATTTCCTGGAGCTCCGCCGTTTTACATTTTTCATTAGCCAAATCTTTTTCTTTCAAAATCTTGAAGAGAAATAGAAGTGCTAGAAAAGTTACCTCTTCCAAATTCACAAAATAAAAAACCCAAACATCCAGGGCCCAAAAACTACTTGGTGACTTTGTAACTATGGGGAAACAACTGCCATATATCTATCCACAGTTTGTAATGCAATTAGCAGCATGATTGCAGTTTTAGATTTAAAACTAATAATGTTTTCCCACCTGTCTAGACACAACCTGTCTAGAAAAAATGAGAGCATATTCTGAACCAAATTCAGTACAACTGTCTCTTTTTTAAGTCTTTTCACCAGAGCTTCAGTAAAACTGTTATCGTTATGCACTATAACAATGTTATGCTCTCAAATTAGGGATGTAATACAAAATAGTAAAGGGTGCCTGCATGGAGTGGATGTGAAATCTCCTGTGTGGAGAATTCAAAAGGCAGAGGCATTTACCCTGTCATTCTGAAGATCTTGTAGCATTTTGGTCTTCTCACCCAGCTGCTGCTCTTTCTTTGATGCATCCTGCTCCAGTGTAGACTTAGCTTTCTTCAGCTCCTGAATCTGTTGATTATTGCTAGCAATTTGATTCCTGCTGGAAACTAATCCTTCTTGAGCTAGAGCAAGTTTTTCTTCTGCGGACTAATTACAAAGAGAGTTCTAAGTTATCCATCAGTATAAAAGTTTCACACACTAAACTGCCACAAACATTTTCCAAGTAGAAAAACTGCTACCTAGTGTGCAACATTTAGCTTCAAATGTCGACAGAGCATAATTACAGAAACTTCTAGTTTACAAGGTTACCCTAAGTAAAAAGAAACTATGCCAGCGTAATTTCCAGGAACAAAAACTTACTGTATATATTCCAGCCTGCATCCTTACACAGACAAAAGGTGATAACATGCAGAAGGGCAAAGAACAAAAGGTAACTGCCAAAAAGAGAATACACTTGAATTTGCTCACATAAATTCATTTTATTACCTAGGTAAATCAACTGTTCTATAACTCTAGACAGCTGTTACTTATGAAGCAGTGAAGCTATACTTTGAAGATTTCAAAAATCATTCAATGCTATTTTTCACCAATGACTTAATAAATTCAGTGCTAGAAAAATCATGATTCTTTCAAATTCTGAAGTGAAATGTATAAGATAAAAATGCTAATATCAGGATAAAGTGTTTCACAGTTTCTGCTGCATAAGCATTGTAAACAATAAGTTTAAACTTTTATTCAAAATCCAGAAATGATACTTTATTTGCTTCTAATTCTCACCATTAGCTAGAAAAAGAACTTTGATTTATCTGTCTGAAAAAGGCCACAAAATCCTAAGAAACAATACAAAACTTGCACCCAGAGCCAAGGACATTCTGTTTGCCCACAACAAAGTCTAACTTTGGGGGGTTTTTTTGAGTTAATATTCTGAAGGTTTTTAAATCTTCTAGCTTAGGTAAAGACTAGTTCCACTTGAAACCAATGAGAAAAAAAAACAACTAAACAAACTCATCCTCCACTTCTCCAAAATACTGGTATTTTATGCAAACTTTTGATGCTACGATACAGAAGGTGAGCCGAGATTTATTATTACTAATAAGTTTATTGCCTTCAGTGCAGCAGTAAGGATTTAAATTCTTTCAAGACAAACTCAATTCTTTTTGAAGTTCTTGCTTAAATATTAATCAAACCTCTTGTTGAAGGTTAGTGGTTTTAAGAGGAACTATAAGCAGAATTTTCACTTCATTCAATTATGCATATGCTTTAGTCGCTCCCATATTGATTTAAAAGCTAATTCATTTCTATGCCTCATGACCCTCCTTTGTAATATCTGAAGAATTTTGCTTGTAGAGTCACATTTAATTTGAAACAGCAGTGATGGAACACTGCTGATTCAAGAGCATTTTCAAGAATCCCCATGACTCTTAAAAATCTCACACCAGCTTTAAAAGTAATTTTCAGACAAATTACTTCACTTTCTTTCTGAGAGTTTACTACTTAATACTTTGAAAAGTGTTGACTCGGAATTTTTTGTAAAAAAATACAAGATGCTTTTGCAGTTTCAAGGTTTCAGTAGGGTGGGTATTTCAGAAAGCAAAATTATCTCACTCTGTTCCACTGTGTGCAGTGGAGTACCATATTTTCCAAAAAACTGAGGGAGGATAGGAAGTCTAGCACCATCATATAACATTTTCACAGGAAAACCCAACAGTCTCTGAAGTCTTAGAAAGAAACATAATAAAGCCACAACTTCAATTCAGTTTTGTTTTCAGTAGAAGAGATGTGGTTACATCAAATTTGCTAACATCAGATGCTGAAATTTGATGAAGTGGACAGTGACACAGTGGGTGCTTCTCTCTCAACCCATACCTCAAAGTGTCTGCACTGTACAGGTTATCCCATCGTGTCTACTCCGAAGCTGAGACAAGGAGCAGGCACTGAACAAAAGAGGTTAATCAGTACTTATTTGTGTAAATAAAGAGAAGCACTAGGCTGAATGGTACAGAGTTTAAATAAATCAAAATATTTTAAAATTACAGTTTGATTCACTACAGCTTGAGCTGCGCCAGTGCAAATCACAGTGCCAGCTCCACAACTGGTCCTAGCAGGAAGGTAGATCTAAATTCATTCTACCTACATGAAGTGCACAAACAAGCATCTGAGTCTGTGTGCTCCCTGATCCCAGTCCACAAGGATCAACATTAAATTATTCATTAAATTAGATGCTAACCTGATCTCTCTTCATTCCCTAAGAAAAACAGTTTGACTGACTGCATGCAAGTTAGGCTCCTGACTTACACGACCGAGGTCTGGCAAGTATGAATTTTGTTCCAGAATATTCACTGAATATATGCTGACAGCAATGCCAACACTGGAGACAAAGAAACATTATTTTGAAAACACAGAAGAAACCAGGACTGACTACAAAAAGCACAAATGCCAAAACTGAAGAATATTTGGCAGAGCTCAGGAGATCAGATTCACAGAAAGTATTCTCACACTAAGTCAAAATCAGGCAAATATAACAGTTTGTACATTTTTATTAATTCTTCTATATAAAAAATGCCTTTTTCACACTAAAAAAAGTGTGAATATGTGTGAAAAATGCCAATCACTTGTTTTTAGGATTTTAAAACCTTAATAGTAATAAAATGGTTATAAAAATAGTAATATAATTAGAAAAATAAAAATTTGAACAATTTGGATTAGGACAATATGAGACAACAAAAAAAAAAACAAAGAGTTACAGAAGACCGGGTACCTTTTTCTGGGCAAAATAAGCCTGAAAAAGGACACATGTTAACAGAGGATTAAGCCTTAAAAACAACAGCCTGTTTCATATTCATACAATTCATACATGATGCATAAATTTCATGCAAACAAAGGATTATGTCTGGTAATCATCAACTTCTTCCTCTTAATCCTCACAGCATCTTCATGGCTGAGCAAGGTGGGAAGAAGTTAGTTTCTTTTGATAAAAGAGCAATAAATTCTCTTTCTCTGAAAGATTTAGGTGTCCTGTGGCTGCTATCTGGTGCGAGTACCTCATTCCTTTCTTTAAAAAAAAAAAATCCCACATACATAATTCCTACTTTAACATTATGTTATAACCTAAAACTATATTTAACATATGACTTTAGAAAATTAATACAGCGTAACTTTCTAACATAATACATATAATATTCATCCTAATATTTGTGAAAAGCCAATCATAAAATATGCATTTTTCACAATAGTCACACACAGATACTTGTATAAATATGTGTGTGTGTATACAAAAATTGTTTAAGTGGTATTCTTTTTTAATTATATATATCCTTTTTTATCAAAAACTAGCTTTAACAAACACTCAAATCCTCTTTCTTTTTCCATTAACAAAGATGGAAAACGTGTGAAAGTTACTGTTAGAGACATTTTTAATCCAAAGGAAATTTGCAGAAAATATTATCATAAAATTATAATTATAACTACATTTTCACTTCTGGTTTGATTTTTTTTTTTTTAATTGTATCACAACACTTGTCCCGTGTCCTCTGCAGGACTGAGCTCCAGGGTTCGCACCCGGCCTCAGCGGCACTGCTCGGCGCTGTGCGGCGGGCTCCCCGGCGCCCTGCCCCGCAGCCCGGCTCGGGCCGAGCCGCCGGGTGTGCAGCGGCAGAGCCGCCCCGCAGCGTTCCGCCCCTCGGCGGGGCTCACCCGGCCCCAGCCGGAGCCCAGCCTGCGGTCCGGCTGGGCCTTTCCCGAGCGATGCCGGCAGATGGTGCTCTGTGCACAGCCCTGCCAGCAGCGGAGCGCCCCACGCCCGTACCCACCGCCTCAGCAGCCTGGAGCCTCGGGCCCGCCACCAGCGAGCTGCCACACCGCGGGAGCGAGCACGTTCGGCTGTCCAGTTAAATCTAGCACTGCTGCTCTGGCCATGCCTCTTCTGGACAGTGCTGGGCTCCTGACAGTGCTGACTCAACACAGCTCTGCACGGAGTTCCCAACTCTGCTAAAAATCCTGCACCGAAAGGCACCCAAGCTGACTCTACACACGGACAGTTTAAAATCTTCTACCACTGCCTACTAAGAAGATTGAGGCCAATTAAAGCTCAGTCTGCCCATCAGCTTTCATTCCAAACTTCACAAAAAACACACAGCTCTGGCTCAAATGAGCTACTTTTAATAACTTGCTCAAGGCAAAACATCATGCAGACAACTGATTTTGAACAGGTTGTGAAATTCTACCATAAAGTTCTTCAGTGGCATTTTGATATTCATCTCTCAAGACTAACATTGTCACTCTGAGGCTGTCTGAATGTGCTTTTTTCTTTTGGGGTCTTCTAAGACAAGTTATCACTGCTTCTTTAATTTAAAGTTGTACTGAGGTAGCACAGCCATGATTAAAGTTCAGCTCCACACCTTTTCCCCCTTCCAGGAAAAAAAAAAAAAAAAAAGAAAAGGAAAAAAAAAAAAGTAGCATCAATCAGACCTCACTAACCCTAATTAATATATGATTTTTGCAAAATTTTTAAATCAAGCAAACAGCCTCCAAATTGGTACACCACTACAGTACTTAGGAACCCAAATCTTCTTCAGGTTCTCTAGGCTCCACAGAAACTTACATCATAAATCAAGTTACCAGATTGCTCACCTTAAAAATCTTGTTTCCCCATTGCCTTCACCTTATTCTACCTTTTAGCATAGAACTCTCCCTCTCTCTTGCTACCATCCCCATCGGGTCTAAATACATGTGAGACACACACGGTCCTATTTTTTCTGCCAGAACTAGAAGTCATCAAACTGCTTTAATAATACTTACTCACAGCTATTTTGCAGTAAGTGATACTTTAATAAAAACTCTACTAAAAAAAACCCCAAGTTACTGAACAAATCAAATGCTTCTACAGGTCACTCCACTACCAAAAGGTGATTTAAATGCATTGCAGGAAAGAAACTCACAGATGTATATGTGCAATAGTAAAAAACTGAAAGAAAGAATATGCTTAAGCCACCACAGCTTGTTAATCATGCAGAAGTTCTCCACAACTTAATGTAGCAATTCAACCATGGTGCACTGAACGTAAAGCTTCAATAAGCTGCAGGGAAACATGGCAGGTAATTTATCACTACAGAGGAGTAAGTCTAATAAAACTGCAGTGGCCTATATGTAAAGGAGGTATTTCTCTGTTTCTTAAAATAACCTGAACCTGGCATTCAGTCTCTGTGGCACAGAATGTCCTTGGGACTAACTGAAACATTGGCTTAGTACTGACATGAAGCAGAAGGCCAGAAAAAAGGGCCAAAAAACACCTTTGCTGACTGGCTCAACTCTCAGCAATACCTCTTTGAAGGCACTGCACACTAATACAAAACCAGGTAACTTCACTTTAGGAATAGCAAAAACTTCAAGGACGAAATTCTAGCACTTGTATTCCAGGTAGGTCTGAAAGCCTACTGTTTCTCTAAGTTTGACATCTCTTAATATCTACCATCAACAGGAATATTCTAGTTAAGTCATCTGGAAGACAGCAGTTACATGCTGGCAGACCTTGCCCTAATTAGCTATGCTATTTAAATTAGCTGAAAGCTACAGTATATAACATGAAAAAGCAACATTAAAAAATAATTCTAATGAATATGAAACCAAATCGCCTTTCACTTTGCTGCTGCAGAAATGCAAGGGTATTTCAGGTAAACTGGCAAATCTGTTTGCATTTAAATTAGTTTCAGAATTTCTTTTGTCTCATGGAAACGGAAAAGGATTAAACAGCACTAAATTCTATATACAGGAGAAGATTTTTTTTTCACTTATACAGTTATTGCATTGTTTCTTGGTCTTCAAAATGGATATTAACACCTGCTAAGTCACATATGACATTAAAATGACTGCAAGTACCTTAAGGTCTTGCCTGGTTGCCAGCAGCTCAGACTCTTTCCCATAAAGATCCAGCTGCAGCTTCTCCATGTTTTCTTTATGTTTATCATGGGCCTTCTGCAAGTCTGCTAGCTTGCCTTTCTCTGCTTTAAGTTCCTGTGCTGACAAAATACACTGCTGTTGCAGTTTATTCTCCAGCTCTGCCTGAAACATAAGCATAGAAAGTTGTAGTTAAAGTTACAGACAGTAAAGTTAGCTTAAGCATTTCAATAAAATGTATTTCTACTGTAAGAAGAATTAAGCATTTCAATAAAATGTATTTCTACTGTAAGAAGAATTAAGCATTTCAATAAAATGTATTTCTACTGTAAGAAGAGAATTTTGTTCTTATGGAATAACAGTTCAGTAACTTGATATTTGTGATTTTACAGTAACATTTTATAACTAATTTAATAACAAAATTTAATTCGCTACAAAAGACAAAGTGAAACACATTAAGACTAAACAATAAAAATTGGAATAATGTTTCTGAGTGTGCTGGTTTTGGCTGAGGTAGAATTTTCTTCACAGTAGTTAGTATGGGGACTGTGTTTTGGATCTGTGGTGAGAACAGTGTTGTTGTCACAGGGATGTTTTAGCTACTGCTTAGCAGTGCTCACCCAGAGCCAAGGCCTTTCCTGCTTCTCACACCACCCTGTGAGCAAGAAATCTGGAGGTGCTCAAGAGTCTGGAGTCTGGAGAGGGCACAGCCAGGACAGCTGATCCCACTGACCAAAGGGAAATTCCATACCATAGGACATCATGCCCAGCTTATGGGGCTAGCAGAAGAAGAAAGGGGAGGGAGTTTGGAGTGTTTGTCTTCCCAAGCACTGAGCAGCTCTGTTGAGCTGAGTTGATGGCTGGGTTAAACCACAACACCAAGGCTTAATGTTTCCACAGGCTGTCTAAAGCACAAATATGAACATGTAGCATTGGGCAGCCAAAGCTGAAGCCACATTTAACAGTGCATGGCACACAGCACAACATTCCCTAATGCTGTAAGACATTTGAACTCTTCCCAGTATGGTTTATGAGTTTTATACTGTCACTCAGATAATTTTGGTATAATATGAGAAGACTCAGTTTAAAACTGCCATGGACATTTTGAAACACTGCAGAGTTTGTCTAGAAATACTCTCACGACATTCTACTGCTTTATGAGAAAATGGCAGCTCTTGCTTTGCTCCTGAAGCAAAAAACCCACATTCAATCTAGGTTATTTTATCCCTTTATTAAAACTCACTTCCTATGGAATTTATATTTCAGCATTGGTTCTTTTCATTATTGCTGTTGATGTTGTTGTTTTTATCTCCAACAACATCTGAAGACCTCACTTCCACATCCTGACCTTATCATTTCCAACAAGACTACAGCAAACAGAGTTTATCACAAAGTTATTGACATAAAAGCTTCAATATTTATCAGAGGAATTTACATTCATTTTCTTCTAAGAGTAAGAAAGGACAGTCTTACCTTTTCTAAAAGGGCAGTTTTTAATTCAGCTTGCAGTGTTTCACTATGTTTTTTCTTCTGCTCAAAAGATTCCTTTAACTCTCTCAGCTTTCCCTGGAGATGTTGCTCACTTTTTTCTTTTTCCTTCAGAAGACCCTGGATTTCCAGTACTTGTGCTCTTGCTGAATCAAGGTCTATAGACAACTGCTTAGAAATCTACATTCAAAAATATTAAGTAACTGTATATAATTTAAATTTAAATCACTTTTTGTACATGCTGTTCATAGAACCAGACCATCCCACAGTGCCACTGCTGTTTCATAGCTAAGTGGTTGAACACTGGCAAGCAGATTTTAAGAACTACCATAACACATTAAAATAGTCTGTTATTCCAAATTTACTACCCAGAGATCAACAGCAGTCTTTTTTATCTATTCTAAATTAAGATCAGGCAAGTCTTCTCACACCAGCAGTGGTTTGGGCTCTCCTGCTGCCAACTGCAGCATACACCAAGCTCATCCTTCTGCACTTTCCACTGAGCACCACAGCACTTCAGCTGAATGAGTGGGGAGCCAGGGAAGCAGCAGCAATAGTCACAGAGCAATTCCCATCACACCTGCACACCCCCAAACCACTTTCAGACAGTAAGTGTCCATCACAGTCTATCAAACTATGTCCATTGATCAAATCTTTTCTGATTCCTTTAGGGAACAGAAGATGCCTTGGGTAAAGAAATGCATGAAAGCAGACATGTCCTTCAGGCTGCCAGCTGCACTGTATGGTCTGAATGCTCATCTTTGAAAAAGAAGTACATTTGGTCCTTATGTAGTCACAAGCGACTTACACAAGTTTAAAAAAAGCAATTCAGTCCTTGAAGGATATCTGAAAATGTCCTGCCAACTACACTGAGAACATACTGAATAAGCCTGAGAATAAACTAGATCTAAGGATATGAAATAACAACTTTTATTGTATGGCAATACAAAAAAAAAAAACGAGGACACAGTAATACCATTTCATTAAAGGGCTAAAATCCCCTGCTACAGTATGTGGAGCACAGAAAACTATGACTAAAACCTGCATTTTAACGCTTCACATTACCCTCTAAGAAAGTTTTAGTATCACCTTATTTCAGTGCCAAAGATAGTTTACAATTTGAGAATTGAAACATCTTTATGTCTCATCAGTCCCAGCAGGTAAGACTGAAAATCAATCTTTTAAACATTTATTTTTATTGGTTTTTAGATTTCTGAAACTAAGCAGACAACTTACCCCCTCCTTTTTCTCCAGTGAGTTTTTCAATTCATTCCTCTCTTTAGCTACAGACTCTGTTTGTATCTGAAGTTGGTGTTTTAATTCTTGGTAAGATTTTTCCTATAAAACATAAGACAAGGAAATATTCATATTATTACTATATATTCCTTCTAAGACCATGTATGGAGTATTTCTGCAGGAGTTCCAAATCCTTAAAAATACCGCTTTCATTTTTAATGAAAAATCTTACCTTCTCAACTGCAGATATCTTCAGCTCAAAACCTCTCAAAACTTTAAGAGTAAAATCTAAGCCACACGTTAGATGCCCTGTACTGATAAACTCAACCAGGTGCCAGAGCTTTTCTGATTAGGGATAGTCTCCCTGTTTGAAGCTGTGGTTGGCACCCCTTCTCCTTCTTGATGAAGTTAGTAGGCTCACTAGTCTTGCTCAGGATCTAAAATTCCCTCATGTTCTAAAACTCACAAGCAAGTAAATTTGCAGACCTCCATGCAAATGCAACCATATGTTAAGTCCAAATACTACATATTTAAGACAGTGGAGAGTCTCAAGAAGACTACAGAACTAGAAGCAGAATCTGGACTACTACCTTTAAACTGAAGAGAAAATCCTTCAAGTTTTTAGGAGAAACAAATCTTTAAATAGCAGTAACAAAGAAAAGCAAACAAAAGAGCTTTTCTTCAAAAGGTGAATGAGTAAAAGAAAAATGTTCTTTTTAACTAGGAGCATATTTTTTTTTAGATCAGATTAAAAGTGTCTCTGAATGGGTTCTGGAAAATGGTGACATGAAAGATGAGAAGAGTATGAGAAAGACACCCCTTGCCACGTTTGAGACAAGGGTGTCAGAACAACTGTGTTCATATAGTGCCCATTAATATCACCAAGGCAGAAGAGGTAAGAAAAAGGTGTATCTTAACCCTCGTAATAGTTTACTTTCTTTACCATAATAGGTTGCTCTGGTGGTCAAGTACTTGTTATACTGTCACTTGTAAGACCCTTCTGAAATTCAAATAGTTCTAGTACTCCAATAATACCTTAAGCTCATTCCCCAAATGACAGATGATGTTACTCTCTCTGCCTGCAGTATGCAGCTTTCCAGCATGTCCGCACAAACACACAGGAAGTTATATATATAAAGACTTCAGAAAGGGAATTAAAATGGCCTCAGAAAAATAACTTCTTCAATACAATAGCATTTTAGCAAAGGTTCCAAAACTTTGTGTTGTTATAATATAGTTGATGTGTTTTTTAAAAGGGGGACATTTGCCATCAAACAGTTTCACCACTTGTCATCTCCATTTAGTTTCTTCATTATGTTAAAGGAGTGCAGCAAGAAGAAAGTATCCTGTTATGTGGTATGACTGATGTTTACTACTGTAAATATGTAGGCAAAAATTTAAGGTGGGAAACTAGTATGAACTACTAAAAAACACAATTTGGTTTTCCTTACAGTACTAAATATTCATGAATTTTCATCATATGTACACTGTTTTAAAACAGAAAGCAAAGTCATTTTATCAGAATGTATATACCAAAATTAGTGCCTAACTAAAGAATCTACTAACCATTTCTGCCATAGCTGCTTTTCCTTTTTTAATTTCTTTTTCTAATTCCTCCTTTCTTTTTTTGAAGGATTCAGAGCTTTTTGAGAGCTTATCTTTGGTATCTGTAAGGTCCTTTAATAGAGTGTCCTTCTCTAACTTCACTTGTTGCAGCTCTGATGTGGCTGCTTGCATTTTACAATCAAGTTCCTTGAGCTGTTTACTTGTGTCTTGATTTGATTTCTCAAGGTTTTGTTTGAGACTGGCCTTTTCTGCCTCCTGCTTTGTAATTTGTTGGTTTGCTTGGTCAAGGGCCTCAGATTTCTTCTGCAAATCCAGCTGAGCATTAGACATCCTGCAAATACAAAAGGATAAAACATATTTTTTTAAAGTTCTTTTCCACAGGTTCTTTTGTATCCTTAAAAGTCTCTACTTTCATCCATGGCCATTACATCTCCCCAGTTAAGACAAAGCAGCAATTTCAGAAAATAGTTTTGAGGTGGTTCTTTCTTCCTCAACTATAATGAACAGAAACTACCCCTTTGGTGCTTATGCATGAATTGCAAATTTGTAAAGGTTACAGAGCTATAGATATTTAAAGATGGACCTTACTACATCTAACTGTTCAGACATTTAGCTGGCAACAAGCACAGTGAATAAAAAAAAGAAGTGTAGTGAATCACAGCAGTCAGTGACTCCTGTGAGACAACATGGCAGATGGAGTGAAAGACAACAGGTGGGATACAACACGGTTCTTCTAGCAGAGGGGACACAGCACTTATTTACAACTTCATGAAATCACAGGAGACAAGCAGAAAATTTCAACTCTACTCCAAACTGCCCTGGTTTTATGTCTGACTTTGAAAAGTACTATAACACAGGAAATGCATACGCTTCTCTTGCTGCTTGAAGTTGTTTACTCAGTTCTGCTGTCCGGAGCTCTAATTCTTTGTTCTGATGTCGCTGTTGCTGTAACTCCTGAAGAGCTTGGTCTTTGCTTGCTCTAGCATCAAGAATGTCACCTTCAAGTTTCTGAGAGAGAAAAATAAAAAGACAGAGCCATCACAAAACAATCAACAAAATAAAAATAGCAATAAAAAGCAAAGTCATATAGCCTGTGAGTAGCATTAACTGTAGAAAGCAGTCACAATTCTCACATATCATCTGTTTCATTACTTTGCAATTTATCTTTCACAATTTAGTTCCAGCTAATCACCTGCTCCTCCTGAACTGAAGTACTTTAGTAACACATTCTAAAAGCATCTCTAAATAAAAGGCCAAGCAGGCATTTTTCTGCAAAGTAATACAAAGTAATAGACAAAAAGCTTTACAGCAGAAGCAAAGACAAAAACTGAAGTGGTGAAGAAATTCTATGCTTGCCTGGAAGAGGTTTTTCTTCTGTTTTTTTCCAAAGCTACTTTTTCACTCACATGGAATATAAAGAACACAGGAGCCTTCAGCAAATGGGCATTGTTTAGACTCTTCAACATACTGAGTGTTTTACAGGCACTTCTGCTTTCACACAGAGGCCACAAAACAAAGTGGCCAAGTTTCTCAAAAAAATTTCCTGAGGGCTTTTTGTTTTCTATTTTTTTTAATTTTTTTTTAAATGCCACATATTAAACTGGAATAATCTCAAAGAATGGTGATGATGCCAAGATTTTACATAGAATTGCATTCCTGTTGACAACATCAACAACCCTGCTCAGTTTCACACTTCAGCTACCAGGAACCTCATAAAATCATACCCAAGCACGCTCTGTATTTATCCCAAGCATTTGTGTCCATTGGCTACTTGTGAAATTACAGCAAAAGAATGAAAACTAAAAACACAAATCAAAGTAGGCAAGAAAAAAGACCCAGTGTCCAAAAGATGAGATGGAAGAACAAAATAATTATGCTGATAATGAAATGCATGACAGTTTTAATTTTTACTAGCATTGGGTTTAAAATTTCATACAGGGAAAACAATCTTCATTCTCTTCTGTAGAGCACAAAAGCTAGGAAAAAGACCCTACTCAGTCTTGAGCAAAAAGATTACTAACCTCCCTCAGAACAGACAGACAACACTGCAAAACCAGTTCTGCATTGCTCCCATGATCCCTGAATCATATGCTTTTGTGTGTTATGAATTTTGACTACCAAGTGGTATTTTTTTAAATAGTGAACAAAGGTCAAAGCCTAAGTTTTAAAGCTCTCAAGCATTAGGACTAATCCATATCCTTAACTGTAAATAATAGTATATCAAAACACCAGGAAGTTCTGCAAACCTTCTGCCAGCATTATGTGGACTTCAAAATAAAAACTGATTTCAGAAATGGAATGCAAAACTCCAGATCAAGTTAAGAGATGGAAGAGTGATAAATAAATCTTGCTAAAAAGCCCACTGAAAGGCTTCAGAAATAAATTAAACCAGACAGGCAGTGCTAAGCAAGGCTAGGCAATGTAACACATATTCCCTGCTACTACTTGTAAAGTGTGTAAGTTCAACTTGAAAACTCTAATTTTGGGACCCTCACATAACAATTTCCAGGTAGCAGGAAGGTTGGCAGAAGCACACACAGAGGAAAATGACACAATAGTGGCAGTGTCATAGGCCTATCTATTTAATGTGATATACTAGCACAGGAGAACAGGATTAAATGGTGAATCAGGAAACATTAGTGAGAAAGAAAACCCACAATAGTGATATTGATATAATCCTTCCCCCCTAATTTGAGCACAGCTTTTACCACATGCTGTCTAACAGAAGAGATCAGTTTCTGTAAGTCCAGATTCTGTGTTCAATACAAACCTTGAGCTGTGCCTCTAGTTCTTCAGTTTTCTGTTCTAAAGAAAGGCATTTTTCTTTGTACTCTTTAAGACTGGCTTCCAGCTGAGTACAGTATTCCTGCTTGTCATTCAGCTTAGCTGTAACCTGATCCAACTGAGCACTGACCTTATTTAACTCCTGGGTAAAACAAAAATACAAAGCTTTTTACTTTTTCAGTAACTTCAAAAATTACTAATGTCATATGTGCTTTAAATGATCTAACATGTTCAAATTAAAAAGGAAAATAATGATATTGAAAGGAGAAACACAAACACATGCACAAATTCCCTCTGTTTCACTGAAAAAAAATATTTTAAAGCCTCAATATTCTCTCAAACCTTACAGGCTCTGGGCTAAATGTTAACAAAGGTGTTTGAAGTTGTTAAATCAAGAGGAACTGTAGGTAATAAAGGTGCTAGGTCCTCAAGTTAGTACAGCAGTAACTAGAAAATTACATTAAAAAACCTAGATAAAATTTTTGATGTCTTTGTTTGTCATGAAATCAACCATCAAAGAGGACAGAGTTCTTCAAATACCAGAGTTGATTTCAAAACGTTTTGTTCAATACAAAACAAATAAATTCTACAAAAGACATGAACACATTCACCTAGTAACCACTATAACGACAGCTACATCAAAGTTCACTGTTCTCCAACCAAGCTGATGTATTTAGTTATTAATTAATTATTTAATGGCTGCAAAAAGTTGTCTCCTGTTTACAGAGACTAATTACATTCCCATGCTACAAAGTGGTGCCATATTAACATCTGCTGGATGTTCCCACGAAGACCACAGCAGCACTGATTTTAACTATGCAAATATTTGATTCAACAGAGGGTAAAATGCTTCACTAGGATTAAAAGACATTAAAAAACATGTAATTTTATCACCAGCCTTTTGATTTTTTTATGTCAGCTGGCCCACAGAGAATTATTTCTGAATACCAGCAGCTGATAGGAAATTTATCTGAGTCAGCAGTAAGAGTTAGGAGTTTTTGCTTCTGCTGAGTGCATTCTACAGTCTTTTCTTCACAGCATACACATAGGAATTGAAAAATACCTCCAGAATACCTAAGGAAAGCCTCGATTCTGAAGAATAACCCTACAGCAAGGAGTGGACTCCCAAATAAATTCCCTGCACTGTGAAATATATCTGCTCTGGAGCAGCAAAAGGAATTGAATGCATACTACATGGTTAAAATATCCTAAATTATCATTTCCCAATGCTTATTCATATGTTCACTGAGTTGGTAAACAGACTATCCTGAGGCTTCTAAGCAGTTTTTAGGTAACACAGAAAATTTATGTGTCAGTTAATACCTGTTGTTTATCTTGCAGGGCATTCTGGGCAGTGTCCAGATGGTTCTGTAGATCAGCTCTCTGAGCAGCTTTTGATGCTTCTGCTGAGAGTAGTAATTCAGTCTTTGCTTTTACCTGAAAGATAAATTGTACTTCACTAAAACATCTGTTTTACCATAGCTCATTCTAATTTTTTGATAGCCATCAGTAAGTTTAATAGTAAAATCAGCAATATTCATGTGTTGGTGCATTTTTCTACAAGGAAATACATACACTTTTTCCCAAATGGGAAATCACAACCAGAATTTTTCATCACCATAAGATACAGAGATCCATTACCTGCACATCAAGTTGTGACACTTTCTCCTTACTTTCATTCAACTGACTGGTTAGTTCAGTGATGTTTGTTTCCAGGGAGAGCACACGATCTTGAGCAGCTCTTAGGTGTGCCTTTTGTTCCTGCACTTGTTCATGCAAATTCTCTTGGGCTTGTTTATGACTTTCTGATTGATTTTTCAGCTTTTCTGTCAGCTGAGTTACCTGCAGTGGAAAAAAAGAAACAATGTGAGAAGGCTGGGACAGCATGTCCAAGGAAATAAAAACTTAATTTTAGTGTGTCTTATTATGGCTCTGGAGACTCAATGCTATCACATTTCTTTTCCTGAACCATTACAGTAAAGCTATATTGTTCACAACACCAGAGTTTAAATAGGTTACCAGCTGAAAGTAGAAGCAAAAGAGAATTGTCAAATTGGCCTTAATGTAACAGAAACAAAATACTAAGGAGACAACAGATGCAGGCTAAGCTGAATTCTGGTGTTGAAAGCAGGAATCCAACCTCTTTTTAAAATGAGTGAAACAAGTGTATATATTTTATTTATTTATCTATAGTTAAACTATATTTATTGTTGTTTACAAGTATAAACATATACAAATACATATATGAAGTTATGTGTATAACTATTTTTAAGTACATATTACAAGCATATGTACAAATGAAATATCTAGGAATTCCTTTCCCTATGCTGATAGCATGGAAGTCACCAAAACACAAGTCGTGTGAAATTTACAGTAAGATCTTTAAAGCAAGTTTAAAGAAATGGAATAGTACAGAAAAGATTAGTGTCATATCTGATGAGATAGGAAAAAAAAAGGGAACAAGGTTCAAAAATGAGAATGCATGAAAAAAAACAGATCTTGAAGTTCTCACCTGTATTTGTAATGCATGGTTTTTCTCTTGTAGCTGGTTAAGAACCGCAGTTTCTCCTTCACCAGCTTGAATTTTTGCATATAAGTCTTCCCTTTCCTTTTCTAGCAGAGATATGTTGTCCTTACTTTTTTGAAGCAAAGCCTCAAGATTTTGAATTTTTTGGTCCTTATCTCCAATTTGTCGTAGTACTTGCTCCAGATCATTCTAGACAAGAAGATAATAGTGTTTAATTATAAGGACCTTAAAAGTTGGGCCTAATGCATAAAATACTGGATAAATTTATCAAACACTTTCCATAAACCCTGTTCCAGATTTATAAATTAATTTCTTGAAACTAATGTAATTCCTGCAAGTCACTTTTAGAAAGAAGTATTTAGCATAATGAAACCCTGGAACCCACTTTCACATGAGCATACATAACTACATTACCTGGGCTTCTCGTAGTTTTGCTGTTGTGTTTTGCTGAAGCGTCTGCTGCTCCTGGTGCTGCTGCTTTGCCTTTTCTAATTGATGTTGCAATTCTGTGGAATTTGCTGCTTTTTCCTTTAGCTGAAAAAAAACCCCAAAACCAAATACCAAACAAACCAGACTAATAAGTGGGAAAAAAGCACCATTCAGTAAGCTAATTATACTCAATGTTCACTCTAACTATAAAATATTTTAGTGTAAACATGGATATTTAAAAACTTGTATAAAAACAAAAATCTGTAATGCTAGATCAAAATCTAATCAAAGCATTCATTACAATTAATCGGTGAGATTCTATATCACAAGCGAGAATGATAAAAGAATTATCAGACACATGTAATTTAGCTCTCAAATAATCTAAAACATAAGACATTTTTAGTATGTTTTTTGCAATAGTTGTTAAGATGTAACATGACTGATAATAAAGATACCTGTAAAACAACATTATTATTACTTTTTTTTCAATTTCAGTAGCAACTATCAGTCATTATTTTAGTAGCAACCTCAGTTTAGCAGTCTCTCCACTTCTATACTACTCAAGGCTTTGCAAATTAGCTACAGAAAAGTTTAAAGCTTTGACAACATACCACTCAAATATTTGGCCAATTCCCCCTACAGCCAGCAGAAAATCAGCAATATATACAAGATATTCATTAAAACAAAAATTAATAATAAAACAAGTGCTTTCTGCCCATCCACCCCACACTATTAACTATCAATTATCAACTATCATGGCTGTGCCATGTTGACTTTTTCTTAATGTAGGGCTTTATCTTAAAAAAATATCTACATACAAAGCTACCCATATGGGTCTATGTACACCTTATTACTTTTTTCATAAGACCCTTAGACAAAGCAGATTTTGATAATTTTACTGTATTAGTCAAAACAAATTCCCATGAAAACAAACTTTATAAACTGCAGTATCACCACAAGTGTGTGTACAGACATACAAACTACAGAATCTGCATAAAAACCCCTACCTGCTCTTCAGCACGAGAAAGTTTTAACTGTAGGTCAGCCACCTGCTGCTCTTTGTCCATCAGTTTCTCACTAGACAGCTGCCTCTGTTCCTTGAGCCGCCCATGCGCTTCCCCTAACTGGCGCTCTGTTTCTAGGAGTTTACTGTGCAGCTGCAAAAAAGAGTCACCCACTTTTTCATTAATTTCATTTCATTTCATTCCTTAGCCAACAGTCATATAGACTCATTTCATGCAATGTTTATGTGAAGTTCTAACCCAGACCAAAAGAAGTCCATGACCTCTCGAAGTCTTGTATGTACCACATACACCTCAGAAACAAAAATCATGTTAAGAAACAGCATCAACGCACAGTCAAGAAGAGATATTCAAAAAAGTGGGTTGGAAGGACCCAGAAACATCCTCATTTATCTACAAGAGCCCTTCAAAACAAGTTACAGAGATTTAACAGAAAGAGGGTGGTCCTTCAAAAGCATAAGGGCTATCATGTAAAATAATGATGCTTTGAGCCATCTTGGCTTATCCAGTTCACCAGCTGACTCCTTTAAATCCAGAGGCTGAAGCACCCTACCTTTACCTGCTCCACACTGTTCTGCTAGAATACTGAGAGTGTAATTTTTAGCTTGAGCTAGCTACATCAATGGCATTCATTCTCTGCAGAGAAGAGATACATGAACAGTCAGTGTAGGGTACATGACAACTTTGGTAGCTTATAGTCCAGTACCTTCCAGCAGCAAAGAGTAAGTAGGTGGATGTGCTCTTCCAGCTGGACACAAACCTGCTTCATGATTTTATCAGTCATCAAAAGCAGTCCTTCACCATCTTCAAAGTGCAAGGATGGCCTTTTACAATTCACTGTTCTAAAAAGCTCTTTTCATAAAATCAGCTTACTCTGTGTGAAACTGCCTCTATAGGTCCTGGGTTGCCTCCTGCCTACTTCTACATGAACACGATCAAGGACACAGTGACCTGTTAACTCAGTGCAAAACCAGAGAAAGGATCAGACCTTGCAGCACAGCAAGAACTTCCCATAGGTTGTGGGAAAGCTATGAATGAAGCTTGTTCCCCTATGCATTTATGTCCAAGGCCCTAGAACCATTCACCTTTTAACTCCTGGTCCTCCCTTCAATACCCCTAAAGCTTCCTCATGCTTCCCTTAAATCCCTATTAATACCTATGCAAAAGGCAGCCCAATTTTACTGTTCACTGCAAGCAAACACTGTTTGACCAACTGGCTGCCCAGCAGAGCAGAAAAAGGAACAGTGATTGTGATACCATTACACTTTCCACCCAGATGTTAAGGTGGGGTGAAGCCTCACTCCTGCTGTCTGTTTCCCAAAGAATTTAACACTGAAGAACTTAACACTGAAGTCCTTTATGCCATGTGTCAAAATTTAGCTCAAGTTATCAAAAAATACAAAAGTTTAAAGAGTTTGGAGACGGAGAAATAAATGGGAAAATTATTAGGGAAAATAATTAAAGGCTTTGGATACAGGGAAATAAATGGGGAAATTATTAGGGAAATAAAATGTATCCATGACTTACCTTCTTAAAAAATCAAGCTAAATTATCTGCCCACAACCACAAAAATCATGAGTGAAAAGCTGTTTGGCATGTGGCCAAGATGCTGACCGCTAACGGTGACTGTACAGTTAAGAAAGAGGTAGGAGAAGAGGGAGGACAGGGTGAGGAAAGAGACCATAATCTCTCCTCCAGTAACTAAGAACATTTGCCTTTTCTTGCAGGATCACCAAATTATTTCTTCCTCACTAAAAATACAAACAAGAACTGTAGAAAAAAAATCTATTGAAGAAAGGGAGAAAAAAGATAACTTAATTATTCATGGCTATGCTGATACTGGGAGAAAATGTTTGGAAAGAGGGAAATCAGTAAACAATATTTTACACTAGTTACTTTTATTACAGGTATGGTTAAGTATTTTTGAAGAACTTTAAGATGACATTTAAGGAAACAGGACCACAAAATCCAGGATTAACCTATGCTACAGAATGCAAAAAAAAAAAATCATGACATAATATCTAGACTTTGAAAGATACAATCAAGTAGATTCATGTTTTCTGAACAGAATTTATTAGCAATTAACATTTCTTCAAAACTGAAGGAGTCCAGACTCTCTTGTCCACACCCTCCTCCTTACTACCGTGCTGGAACCAACACTATAACTGAAGTTTCTTCCATTATGATCACTTCTTCTCCATCACCCAAATTCTAAAATGTACAAACTTAACCAGACATGCACTCATTCAAATGAATTTTGAGAAGATGACAAGGATTCTTAAAAAATGTCATTTGACTAAACACTATACATATACCTCCATAAAGAGAATTCATAGCTAATGGACTACTTGCATAAAAAGCTAATTCCAGTGAAGTACCCAGTGAATAAATATGAGGAATTTACTCTTTTCTTTACAATAGTAAAGGAACTCTTCTTTGCAGGAAGAGAAAGGAAAATATGTTTATGCTTGGCTTTTCTTTTCTTTTATACCAGGTACAAAGGGGTTTTTTCCTGCACTATTCTTTTACTATACAATTCTAAAATACATCCTGAAGTTCAGTGGCTTGTTAGGCTGTCTTCCTTCCCAATGGTATCACCAGAGAATGTGTCATTCCTCCACTTCCTTTCACAGAAATTAATTCAGCATCCTCCTCCTTAATTTTCCCACCCCAAAAATCCTTCTTGAAAATGCCCTCTGAGGCTGAAGACAGATTTCAGCTCAACCTCTTGGCTATGATTCTGTTGCCCAGGCAGTTTCACCAAACGCAGATAACTAACATAACTTATCTCCTCTCACCCTGACAGAAGACTGATGGGAGAAGGAAAGACATTCTGGGGATGTAATACACACATAAATGTGGTTCAACCAAAATACGGTTCTTCCAAGATAAACTATACATAGGGAGCTTGCAACTGGATATGTTTCAGATTTTACAAAGGGTTGAAAACTCAGAAACACTCACTTTAAAATAAATAAGCTTTAGCAAGATTAAAATTAAGTATGTCATACTAACAAATAAATATATATTTTTTTACATCTCATGTCTGGACATGATTACTAATACACAAATATTTCTGCAGTCTAACACATTACTCTCCAAAAAAAAGATAAACTGAATTCAACCAACCTCAGGTTTCAAAATGCTCAATGTTATATGAAACTCCTCTAAGTCATGTGACTCAGCAGAATAATAGGTTCTGGTGGAGGGGAATGTATGCTCTGGGTGCCCTCCCAGCTATCACCAGCATAAAGAGAAGATGATGTTTGGAGAGAATCACTAAGGAAGCAACATCAAGATTTCACATTATCATGGCTTTTCACACTAGATATTCCCTACTATATTCACTACTCAGACTTAAAGCAAATCAAGCACTGTTCAGTTCTAATGTAAAACCAAGACTCACTTTTCTCAAATTTCCTACAGAGTAGTAAAGTACAAGTGCTGGTTCATTACTCTCTCTCAAATAAGGAAATGTAAATGCACATTCATAAGAAATATGCATGTGCAGTTTTTTAAACTTATGGGATGGTTTTAAGGAACCATTCAAGCAGGATGTTCTAGGAGGCTTAAGGAAACTTACCTGACTGAGCTCACTTTGGAGTTGCAGGCCATGCTGCTCTTTTTCCTCCCTCTGCTGCTGGAGCTGTTTACATTCTGCCTTGAGATGCTGGTACTTTGTCTCTACTTCGGACAACTCTTCTTTAAGCTTCTGGCTTGCTTCTGCCTTCTCACCTAGCTCTGTCTGCAATCTCTGTATCGAGGCTTCAGATGCAGACAGCTTTGCCTGAAGCTGTTGGCAGTCCAGGTCCTTCTGGTGAAAACTTGCCTGCACATTCTTCTTACTCACAGATACTTCATTGTGTTTTTCTTCCAGCTGGGTGTAGTCCTGTTCTTTCTTCAGCAGCTTCTCAGTCAGACTCTGTGAAGAGAGTTAGATAGCAATTCAAGTACAATTTTGCTTGCAGCTGTTCAACATATTATTCAAATTTCTTTCTAAGTGTTGATGCTGAATAGTGAACAACTTGTTCAAAAACATTATTAAAGAAAATATTAACCTGTATCTTGTATTACACATGTTGGTTCTGGAGCCCATACAGCACACAGTTTCAACTGGAAATACTGTTTTTCATATTCTCACATAAATCCACTTCCTCATACTGAGAACACCACACAAACTCTATTTCCATGTCCTGAAAACGACTTCGTTTTCCCTGAATGTTCCAATCAACTAAATTACAACTGCAATTGCTTGGGAAAAAGTTGAAAAGTTTTTCATGCTAGCTGTGTTCTGGGCTACAGGCCCTTACTGGCCTTTGCAAGACAAGCCAAGCCCCATAATTACTGTGCTTTAAAAATGACAAAGATGGAGTTCCAGCTGATCTCAGAAAACTGATGCTATAAACTTGTACCTCTGTTCTTCAGTATAGCTCCTGAAAATAGAAGAAACAGCTTTCTTGTTTGAACTTGTACATGAGCTTGAAAACCTTTGCATCAATGCACAGAAGTATCTTCCCACATTGCAACTGGATTATAAATCAATGTTCATATCAAATGTATTATATTCTATATATTCTACATATAACGTATTCTGTCGTGAATTAATGGCTCCTCCCTGACAGATTTTTCAATGATGACACACTGTTCAAAGTGGAAGCAATTTCTCTTATTGGAAGGCAGTCTTACCTTTTCCATTTCTAGGTCTAATTCCTCCAGGGTCAAAATTCCTTAGCTAGCATATAAGTCTTATGGATACCACCTTATAAAAAGCTGCATAAAGAGATGGCTGTAAACTGCTTTAAGTCACTAAAACTGCAAGAGGAAATGTAGCTCACTGACACTTCACATATCCAGTGTTACATACAACATAAAGCAGTACACATCTTTGTCCTTGTTTCCTGTCCCCCTTTATTTCCATTTTTACCCCCACAATACATGACTAAACACAAATACAAAATGCAGCAAGGTCAAAGAGCTCTGGTAACAGCTCTCAAAGAATGTAAGTTGAGAAGTTTCTGGAATTAATTTCCATTTTCTACCATTCGTAATGCCAGCAAATGGCCTGAAAAATATGACAAAAGTATAATCTAAAAGCTAAGAAACTGGAAAACCAACAAAGAGAACTCAGAATATCTTTGAAATTATGATTTTTAGGCAAATGTATTATTTCCAGGGATACTACTTTTAATGTGTGAGATGGCAATTCTGCTTAATGATAGGTAAGCATAAACTACATCTATTAAAAATTTGCAATCATAGCAACCTAAAGAATTTCAGTTGCAGGTTATGATGATCATTAAAATATGGTGTTTGCTTGTGCATTATAACAGTCCAATTGTTAAACAAAATGGCAAAGGAATTCTCAGCTTCTGCAAGAAGTTAGTCTTCAGTGCTCCCAAAGGCACTGTGTGATGTGTTTCCATTTTAATGTGAACTGACAAGCATAGGAAATAACAGCATTCTCACCTGATTCTTCTGTTCTAGCTCTTGGACTGAACTTTGAAGTTTTTGCAGCTCCTGAACATATACAGCTACCTCCTGAGGTCCTTTGGCAAGTTCAGCTCTTAACTGGTTAATGGTAGCCTGGAAAGACAAACAGAAAAATCCACATTTAAAACAAAGCTTTCCATGCATAATCCAACAAAAGGAAGAAGGCTGGTAGCAAAATAAAAATACATTTTCTTTATAAATAAAAAGCCTAGGGAAAAAATCACTGTAAACTAAGCTCAGAACACCATCATAAGTATCACTGAGCGTAATTTCCCAGCTGAGTTTCATTTATGTTCCATTCTGGAAGACAAAAATCTGACTCAATCCAGTAGCAAATGCCAAGTGGAACCCAAAGCAGATGAAAATCATAACAGATTATCCATTGATAATTATCACAGTTCTAGCCAAAGGTGAAACCTATCCAAGTCATTGCAGTTACAAGGCCAAAACTTTCGCTGCTCTAGGAAGGGAATTGTGCTGGAAAAGGCTCTAGAAGCAAGTCTGGCATTTGATGCAAACTTGGTGTGTGACTTTTGGACACATCAACCCTGCAGGTAAGCATAATCAGAGGAACAACACTACCCATTAAACAGGATCAGTACAGAACAGAATATATCAATGACTGCACAGTATTTGAATACAGTAATGGAAGAAAACAAGAAAAGCACTTGAGGGCATGGCTGCCCTAAAACATGTTGTGTATTAATGCACTCATTTCAAATACAGTATATAGCAGTGACCTTTCAAAAAGAAGTCTTCTTTCCTATCGTTCTCATAAGCAGAGATTTCAGCACAAATGCATAAATACTGAATTCAAAAGTGAACTAAAGCAGAACAGAAATAATAGACGATGACCATCCAATTTACACCCTTCCTACACAAAAAGGAACACCAAAGAGAACATAAGGACACAGTATATGACTGCATATAGTTCACTGGCTTTCTGTAACGCTGTGCTTCACAACGCTGTCTCATAGCAGAGCTGTTAGCTAAAACACATCCTAGGATCAGTCTTTTTTGGCCAAAGATTCCAAGATGTTATCAGAAAACAGTATGGTTATTTCATACTGGGAGAATATAATGCAGAAAATGTGCAGGTAGCTTACAAAGGACAGCACTGCAGCCTTTCCAACTAGAATCATAATTTAAATGCATAAAGATCCATTTCTTGTTCACAATTCAGTAAGACTATCCTGCACTTCTTTCTTAACAGGGAAACACATCCTGGGCAAATATTCAGTCCTGGTATTTTATTGCTGATGTGTCTGTATGAATAATGAACAACTAAAAAAACAGGAATGCATCTGTTTAATAACATCTTGAAATTGTCTTGATATGACAGAAATTTGCTATGAAAATTAAATGCTTTTGAAAAAAATTTACCTCAAATTTAAGTATCTCTATTAGAAAGCAAAAGGATAAAATGAATGGATGAAAGATGAAAAGAAGCAGTTGCAAAAGCTGTAGTAGGCACACTTCCTCGAATTCATTTTATAAATACTCCAGTGTTTCTAATGCCTTTGCTTAGTAGGAGGGGGAAAAAAAACCCAAACACAAAAAAACCACTAGTCCTGGCTTTATTAAATTTACCCTCAATTTAGGCTACTAATTTTGTTTACTTCTTTGGGCACTCAAGTCAACAATCAAGCCTAGCAGCTTCATTTATTAAAGATTTATAAGATACTGAAACAAATCCTAATAAGCAGAGATTCATAGCAATGTTTAGTTCCAAAGCAGTGCAGCTGTGTTCATAACACATTCACTATGCAGGAGCAACTATAGTGAAAAACTAAAGATGAAAGAGACCGCTCAGTATAAATATTCATGTAAAGATGTAGATGCCAGTTTCAGATAGAGCTCTGAAAAAATGTGTCACAGATTTAGGTGACAATTGTAGACTGTACTATTCTTCACATCCCTCTCCTGCAGTATTTGAAGATGCTATTTGAATATAGCATTAATACGATTTTTGTTATTTTCACCCATACTGAGCATTTACCTTATTTTAAAGATATGCACTTTGAAAACCAATTTTAATATGTGTATCCTCAACCAGCTTGTAAAACCAGCCAAGGATGGTGTAAAAACCACTTTAAACTTTCAGTCCTTGATGTGGTCTTAAAGAAAAAAGCTGAGATGAAACATAGCCATACATTTATGTCAAGCACTGCAGCCAATGCGTCCACTAAGGACTTCCAGTTCTTGTTTTCTTATGAGTAACACTTAGCAAAATTGTGTCTTAGCCAGGAGCTGTTTTAGACAGTTTGAGGAGTAAAGATCCAAATCTGAGATGCTGCATTCCTTTTCTTCTGCTTGTATGGAAGTGGAAGTCATAACTGATAGAAAAGCAGAATATCCAAAACTTTTGAAGAAGTGAGAAGATTCAATTAAATGCTTTTTCATTGTGATTAATTACTATTTTCCATTTTCATATGATAATCACGGCAAAGCTAGAACACACATCTTTATGTATGATTATTATTATTAGGCATGATTATTATACCTCAGAGTTGGCCTGCTCTGCCTGCAAGTGCTTGCACTCATCTTTCAGCTTTTCAGATTCTCTTTCACGTTCCAGGGTCATTTTATCCATCAGTGTTTGAACTTGGACCAGCTCCCTTTTCAGGACAGCCACATCTTCCACACCAGGCCTTTGTAGCTGAAAAGTTGTAAGCAGTGAGCAACATCACAATGGCAGACATGCTTCCAGAGTCAATGTCATTTCTAAAAATCTATCAAATCATCCATTTATAGACAAGGTAACATATACAGTATTACAGCTAGGCTTAATTAAAAAAAAAAAAAAAAAAAAAAAAAAAAAAAGAGAAAAAAGCCTCCCCCAAAAAACCCCAAAACCACAGAGAAGTGCTTGTAATTCCCAAAGAAAATGTGTTATAATTTTCCCAAAGAAGTGTTTCCCAAAGTGCTTATAATTCCCAAGGATTTAAAGGCTAGTTTTTAGGTTTTGTCTGCTAAATTTTGAACTTGCTGATTGATTTCAACCAAATCTGACAACAGGAAAATTGTCTCAAAGATTTAATTTTTGTGACTTTTACATAGGTAGATGGCTAGATACAGGATACTGTGCCTGTCTTCAAGATTTATTTCAGAAAATCACCACAGACAAAACAAGAGGGCAGCTGAAGGCAGCATCTTGAAGATACTATCAGATATGGCTCATACCAAACCCACAAGTAAAATCTGTTGGTAATTGCACCATGACATTCCTCAGCATGAAACAGTATGGAGGGAAAGGAGAGGGGTGGCAACTAGGAGCAATAAAGAAAGCAGAGAAAAGGAGTGTTGCCATCTTTAGAAGAGAAAAGGAACAGAATAAATGATAAGGAAAAGCCAAAACAAGAAGCAACTGAACAGGGAGGAATGGATAGATCCAGCATTTGGGCAAGGCCAACAGGCCCTTGAGGGCAATCAGCTACAGGGAAGAAGGGGGATAAACAAGTCCTACTTTCCTCCAGAGTCTAAGCTGAGTGTGAGAAACTAGGAAATTCCTTGCATTACTGCTTTAGAAGTGGCCCAACTTGCTGAGTCACTGGGATTGCTCCCTGGAGCCATGGCTGAATATAAAAGTCATCAGGAGCCCAAATCCTGGAATACACACACATTGGTACTATCAGCCAAGTGCAAGAGGGACAAGATTAACATAGGCATGATGATGACAGCTGCCAGATTTTCAGCCACCATGTCACAAAACAGCTCTCTGAGCACTTCCTAAAAATCCATCTGCCCAAGGACAGTCAGAGCATAACACCTCATGGAAAAAGAGTGACCTAAAGATAGCTGTGGAAGTCAGCAATGGCATGCTCCAAGTTCAGGTCTGTGCAGCACATCTATATGTGTAACACACTGCAGAATTGCTGAAGGGCAGAGCATCAAATGAGAAGACTATAACATAATTCAGGGTGAATTTTAATATATGTCAGAAACAACTTATAATTTCTCACTGGAAAAACACTGAAAATGCAGATCAAAAACAATGGTACTCTGATTTTTTTCACCCCACAAGCATACATCTTCAAGTTCAATTTCAATGTAAAGAGTTTCACTGCTTTAAAACTGTGTTTGCAAGCATTTAAATAAACCCCTCCCTTGACTTGAAAACAACAAAACATTAATGTGATGTGAATACCAGCTCTGTCTTTAAGTCTTCTACTGTACTTCTTTCTTTCTGCAGTTCTTGTCTCAGGTTCGTCACTTTCTGTTCTGCACCTTCCCGAAGGCTGATTTCTTCATCATACTTTGATTTAAGATCTAACAAGAAAGAAGTTGAATAAATGATCCCTTTCACAAATTGCACAAGTAAAGAGAATCAGATCTCATGCTAATAGACTTACCCACAATTTCAGTGGCCAGTTGTGCTGCTTTTTGCTCAAATAAGTCTTTCATTTGCTTAATGTTAAAATTTTCTACTTGGATCTCTTCTAGTTGCCGTTCTAATGATTCTATTTCCATTAAAAAAAAAAAAAAAAACAGCATTATTTTCTAGAAGAATTAGGACAATACAGTTCCTCATACAGCTCTTCATAACTAACCATGAGAGGTGAATATGTAATCCAAAATCCCTTAACAGCCAATCATCTTAGCAAAGTGAAACACTTTACTGAAGCTAAATATCTGCAAGCATGATTGAGTACTCTGCAGGATTAAGTACATATTGGTTTTCATTGCTCACAAATAGCCCTGCAGAGCACTGAAACATGATGTTGAAGTCCAAGCCCTGAACTGTAATTAAAAGCTTTAATCAATATCAGTCAGATAGTTTATGTACAAATAGGGAAAATTTTATTTCATGAGAGCCTCATGGAGAAAAACTGAGCAAAAATTATGGGTCTTCAAAACAATAAAAAATTCACTGTTTTCTGTTTTCTTTGCTAGTGATGAGCAGAGAAAAACACAACATAAAACCATCACTGAAATATGCTATAGTTTATATAGGATTGTGCTACAGTACATATCTGACTGCTTGAATATATGACATTATTAAAGAAGTGTTCAAGATGCCTCATAAGAACTGCTTTCAGATTCAGAACTCCGATTTTGCTTCTAAAAATTTCAAACCCTGAGCCCCTGGAACATTTCCCCAGACTATTGCTTAACATAAATAGCTCTTAATAGATATCACAATTAACTTTTTTTGCCATTAATTGTGAAATTTCAGCTTTCTAGTTCTTTAATTTACCAAAAGTGCTAATTTACCTAAAAGCTAAACCAAACTAAATTCCAAAGCAGCGCAGAAATTAATATAATAAAATGTTAGCCACCTGTAGATGTAGCTGTTGTCAATCCATCAGATTTAGATTCCTTAAGAAAACAGAATAAATGCACCATTAGACAGTAGGAATAAAAACTACTACTTCCAAAGTTCATCCATTTTTTGGAAAACACAGGGAAACAAAGACTTCTGTGCTCAAATACTGCACAGCAGTATAAAAATACCTGAATTCAAACAGCTGCATTTGGAAGACTGGAAAAGGCCAAAATGACTTTTCATTTCATATATCACTACACTATTAAGGTTTCCTCTCATAAGGCTCCATTAAGAATAACCTCCCCCTCCCTTTCCTCAATATAGAAATCTGTCCTACAAACAGAGGTTACAGACATCAAGTACATCCTGAGAGGGAGCTTTGACAGAAAGCAGTTTCTGAGGTTTGTAACTAACCCGCATCTAAGCAGCTCATAGTAATAAAAAAGCAAGAGTTTCCTTTAGGGCACAACACACCACAATTTGCCTTGCACTATTTTTTGAGCTCAGCTGGATACCTATGAAATACCACTGCTGTTTTCCAAAAGTTCTTACAAGAAAGACTATATAGCCTTTTCTCATAAAAGATGAAACACCACATTCAAGTTACTTTCTTTAATAAACTGAGTTCTGAATAAGCTCAACAGAAGGAAAAGTCTGGACTGAACTTGTAGTGAGTAGTATGGAAGAATCGTTATCTATTCTGTGTTCTTTACATTTATATATATACAGTTACACTGTGTAGAGATAACTAGCTTTGCTTGCAAGAACATGTCAATATTTAAATTACAGAACTAACTAAATCAGGCCACGTGCCTTACAAAAAAGGTTTTAATCTTCAATGTCAATGCTGACGATAAACCTGCTTCAAGTATTTTAAAGCAATTACTTGCTGCCGCTGCCCCTGCAATTTCTCTAGTTCTTTCTTCAGCTCTTCTGAATACCATCTCTCCTCCTGAGGGGGAAAATTATAACCAAAAAAAAAAAAAAAAAAAGATGGGAAGAGAGACTATAAATTTGGTTGCTTAAGACACTTCAATTTGAAACAAAGAACCAAGTGCAAGTAAAATACATTTCCAACCTTCAGCGAAGCTTGCAAGTCTTGGACTTCTTGTCGGAGCAGTGATACTTCATCTCTGAATAAATATATCCACAGAGTGGCGAAAATAAATACACAGTGGTTATAGTTTGTCAATTACATACAAGTTGTAATGTGTGTTACGTAATTGGACTGATAGCCATGTACTATGTAAATATAACTTACATAATTATAAATATTTCTTTTTAGGGTTTTTTTTAAACTTTGAAGAAACAAGATTAATATCACTTTGTACATCCCCTGAAAAATGCTAAACATATTAAATGGATAAGTAAAGAAATAGATACGAAAAAAAGTCTCCCGAAAACAGAATGTAAACCTAAATCAACGCATCAGCTCAACCACATGAGTTCAGAATGACAAAGCTATGCATTGGAACATTTAACTGGTTGGCATGCCTCTGTACCAAAAGGACAGGTTTCATCTTCTTCACTTCCCATATCACGTAAAGGAACACTGCTAAGCAACAGCATGCTATCTTACTCCTGAAATACGCAGTTCCATAATTTTTCATCCACACAGAAATTTGGTATGCCCCACAGACATATTCACTTAATGGTCTGAATATTTAAAGCCTTAGAATTTTAAATTCTCAAATTTCATGCTCAAGCCTCCAGCCACGCAAGAACACACAAGGCTATAACTGTTAGTATTGATTCACACAGCACCCTTCAAAATCACAGATCTCCTTACAGAGTTGCACAACTATACACACAAGGATAATGTTGCATTACTGAGATATAGCCACTCCAAATCAAGACTACAAGGGTCATTAAAATAATGCAAAAATACTCTTTCTTATTGTTTGTACAGTGGCAACGCTAAGGGTTACACAGAATATATACGTGAGGGTACCAGTGCCAACAAATCCACTCAGTTTTAAACCATACAATTTTATTGCTGCTGGTGTGCATTATCCCCTCCTCCAAAAACGTTCTTTCAAATTATCTCCTACTTAGGAGAAAAGAAACCACCAAAGCAAGTTATTCCTTAGCTAAACTGGTAAGGAAAAAATTCAATCTACATTACCATATTAACATCAGGTCAGGGTCATCAAGTAGCAAGTGAAACATGCATTTGAAGCAGTGGAGCAAGAATTCCAAGGTGGACCAATTTTAATGACAAAACAAACATGGGATATTGGGAGATTTACTTTTTTCAGAGGAAAATTTTGTTATGTACACATTATTCTGCCTGTGTGATACATTTACTGGAGGTTTGCAAATACAACTTTACTGAGGCAGGTGTAGCTGCATTCCAAAACCTGCACATTGGTTGTGGGTGGAGCAGAGGGAAGCTACTTTCTCATCAGTACAAGTAAATGAGCTAAGATTCAGTTCTCAGATTTTAAATAAAAAAGCAGGTGGAATGGCCAGCTGTATTGAAGTTGGACTCAACATACACCAGACCTGCAATACCAAAGCATTTAATATGCTCTGGTCTTCATAATACATTGAAGGGTTTGAGTTGTAAAAAGCTAGCTTATAGTAGAGATAAGGTGGAGGGGAGGAAAAATGAATGAGTCTGCAATGTAAGGAGCCTTCTACAGCAGTTGCCTTAATATCCCAAACAAAATTTTGCTCAACTATTTTAAAATGAAACCTGAATTTAGTTTAACCAGTGGAAAATGCATGGCAGGAGAGGGGGGAGTTGAGGGGAATTAGTGTAAGGGATCGCTACAGGCACTGTAACTTTGCTTTTTTTCCCATCATCCAAATCCTCACCAAATCTCCTTTTCTGCTAGTGCTGTGACAATCCCTTCCTCCTCTCAGCACATCTGAGCCTACCAACTAGAAAATCCTTAGTGCCTTTTCATTATGGTCCACTCAGTTTCACACTTGTAAAGCCAGTGCCTCAACCCTAGTACTGAGCACTGATGGCATTGCTGAATCACACTGGGGGGGGAGATACATGATTTATTCTTGAAACTTATTCATCATAGTTTACTGGGGAGTAGGAGGAAGAGGAAACTGTAGTTAACTTTTCCTATTGACTACATATGGAATTTCACCTCCCAATCTTGGTCCTAAGAATTGCATATAAGCTTCATACATGGAGAGCAAGTGGAGTGGCTCCCTGCTGCAGGCTACAATATTTCTTTACTACAGAATTCCAAGGTTTGGAAGAACATATTTATGTTGAATGAGATTTTCTCAAGCAAACATGCAAATGAGTAACATTAAAGAACACCACACTAACAGGAAAATATAGCTCATGTGTTACACAATGGCTCTCACCAGACTCCCTTTATTCCATCTAAACTCCTTGACCTTGTCCACTTTTTCAATTATGTGAGAGAAAACAAAACTATTTGTCCTTAAACTGTCAGGAGCCAGGGAAAAATAACTAAATTTCACCAGTCAACATCTGGCTGACTCTGGAAATTTGCAGGCATAAAAACAAGTATTTCATAAACTATATAAACAATATAGTTATGACCAATAATTTCCCCATGTGAATGCTATTATCCTACAAAAGTATCACTTCAAATCCAAGTTGAATTACTCCAAAAATACTTAAATCAGGCATAAAAAGAATAGTCATTATTGAATAAATGTGCACATCCAAAGCCAAATATGACTTCATTAATACCCTATCACTTTATCCTGTATAAAGCCCCAATTTTGATTTCTTTTGATGCAGCAGCTGAGAGCGAAGGCAGCTATCCACAAGGAAGGAGTCATCCAAAACCTCTGCTAATGCCGGCTCCTACTGGCTTGCCAGCTTTGCTCAGATCAGATACAGATCTGCATTTGGGCAACAACTGAAACATGTTATCTTTCACACTCTTTCCTCACCAAAGAGTCACCCTCTCTTGAGCTAGTTACATAAATATATTTATTTCTTTCAACGTAATTATTTGACTTTTTGGGCCATATTTCTGCTTGTGCCAACACATTTGAACTCTTTACTTCCCATGATCAGCAGAAGCCACAGGGTGAGGTGATGTGCTGTGTACCTCCGTGCTGCTCTCTCTCAATCTCCTGTGTACAAACCAGGGGAGTGTGGGGGAATGTGACAAAAAAGCAGCATGGACTGCCATTTCCAGCAGCACAAAACAAGCACTGAACAGAAAAAGAATTAGCAGGAAGCAAGAGGAAACCTATATAAATTTTACCCCCAAGAAAAACCTTCCCAAAGCAATCAGACTACTCAGTTAAGTATTTCTAGAGAAAGTTTCACATTATCGATTCCTGCTGCATACCACTGGTCTCAAAAATGAAACAACCTGATATTCTTCCTAGGGATGCATTTAAAAATACAGTTTTGACCAAAAAAAAAAATTAAATAAACTAGTTAAGATTTCTGAAGATCAGCCTGGATTTTCTGAAACACAGAAGGATAATTACTGGCACACATAGAAACATCTCAGATTTGCAAATAACTAGGTAATAAGGGAAGCTATTTAGGCAAATACTGATATTGATATTGTAATTACCCAGGAAGTACCCTAATTAACTAGGGACAAAATTGGGTTTCTTCTCTATCTTTAGGGTTGTCCTCTCTACTCTCCAATGATAACATTTCAGCTCTATGTCAGAAATTAGGAGAAACCCATATTTTTCCTGCCACACTTTCAAAAATCATTCTGGTCTGCAATGCTGCATTGTCTGCTGAATCAGAAACAGGTGCCTTAATATCATAAACACATGTATTTGCTTTTCACTTACTGTCAGATCAGTATCAGACAACTTTAGTTACAAGCTGCCTTTTAATTCTAGTTGGAAATGGGACATGAACATTTAAATACTTGACTGCCTAAGTTCAAATTAATAAAACCTTCAGTGCAACTAGAAGCAGCTCAACACCAGCAGAAAAGCACATGCACAAATGAGTTCTGTTTCACCTTTCCGGTGACAGATGACCTTTCCCTCCGTGAGTTGAATCAATGCCAGAATTATGAACTGCTTCATAGTGCTTGAACAGCTCCTCCGCTGATCCATGAGACTTCATACAGAGAGGACAAATAAAGCCCTATTACAAAAAGGAAAAGCAAACAAAGGAAAATATGAAATGCATTTCTTTTCCATCTTATTTTTATACAGAACTGTATATTTTGTTTGCACACTTAAGAAGTAGTCAATGCAATTTCGACGATTCATACTAATTCTTTCATGCTCTAATAAGAGTTTTTGCAATTAAAATGTTAGAAAATGCCTGCAAAAGGCACATTCCATTATTCAGTGAGTTTTTTACCCAACAATATTACATACTAGCAACAAAATTTTATTTAGCAAAACAAAAAGGACTGTTCTGCAATTCCTTCTCCCTTCCCAACAAAATAATTTTCCATACAACTTCTCATAAAATCACATTCTTACTCCAAATAGAAGGTAGCACCTAGACTTTGGTCTTTAAAAAGGAGATATACAGACCCACTCTAAAGCACAGTTATTCATAAACTGATTATCTCCATACTGAAGCTACTGATTTTAATATGGGCCCGACAACTAAGAACCACTTTTTACCTTTTGTATAATTAATTGGTAAATGCCATTCAGATAAATACCACATCAAGAAAATCAGATCTCTACAGCCTTAAGAATCAGAAATCATCCATTTTCTTTCCAGCATACATACTACAAGCTTACCAGAATGGAAATTTGGCAGATCAATGCCCTCATTCTACCCATTAACCCATAAATGAAAATAGTGTTATGTTCCTCTTTATGTATCTCTAAACATTCATGCTTAGAGATTCAAGCTGCCACTTACCAGAAGTACCATCCACCTAATTTCTCACAGTTTATTACAGCTGGTGTTGACTGCTGGACTACAATCTGGCTCCTCACTCATGTGGTTATCATGCCAACTCTGAGCCCAATTCCCATCCACACTCTAGCACACAACAGTAGCGACACTGAGACTTTCCCAGAGCAAGAGCTAAAAATCTCGTCTCACATTTAAGACTCCCCATAATTCCAAGCAGTGCCAAAGGGACCTCATGTAACATTTTTAAGGCCCTCTGTCCCTTTAATTCATCTCAAATATGTATTTTTACATTTATATGTTATCCTTAAGTTTCTTACACCACTACAAACTGTAGTGTACTCCAACATTAAATCAAGGCTCTCCAGTATCCAAGATGAGAGCACTCCTCTAAATGGGATTATCACACTTCACCTAGCACAGGCTCACATATGAGTTATGGAGGACACATGAAGACTTTTGGGACTTTTCTGCTCTTAACTTTGCATCTGGATGCTAACTGATTTAAATATTAGGACGAAGTGAACATAATGAATGTGTATGTTGATAACCACAAATAGCACTAATTTATTAATTTGGCATTCATAGTATTTTGTTTCACGAGTCACTAAGAATTCAACAATATTTACATGGTTTTTACCCAGGAAAACTACCATGTTCAGCTACTCAAATGCAACCAAAGCTCTAAACAGAGCCTTCATAACTTCTATTATTCATTTAGTGTTTCAGAAGTTAATTACTAAATACGGTTGCTTGTCAAGTCTGCCACATATCATATGGAAAACTAGTTTTGTCACAACTAGGCCAAACAAAACAGAGTACTCTTTCCTACGCAGGAATCCAACCTTACCAACCATTTATTTATTTGCAGAGCTGAGCAGCACAGTTTCACTCCATATTAAACCAAGTTAACTAATACATAAGTATACCTACAGAAAATTTGTTCAGCTACTATGTTCCCAGTAATGTTTATCTGATACAATTAGCATAGGATGCCAGTGAGAGTCACTCTGAGTGCAAGAACCAGAAGGAGTTGCCAGGCACACAGCAAATGGCAATGAACCATAGAGGATCACAAAATATGGGATTAGGTTCTATACAGAAAGAAGTCAATTTCATACAATGACAGTGCAACAGCATCCTTTCAGGATGAAACTCTACTAAGCAGTTCAATGTTGTGTTTAGTTTCTCAGTGCTGCGTTTAGTTTTCCAGTGATGGGAAGGTCTGCTGTTCATAGAGAAAAGCTGTTCATAGAGAAAAGCATGTGTTCCTCATAGTTCCAGTAAGTGCATCTAGAAAGAATAAGTGCAGAAAATTGCTCAGGCCTCTCCTTTCTTTTACCCTTTATCTCTTTTCATTTAAACAGCAAAATCTGTTTTTTGCTTGGGTTTGGTTTTTTGGGGTGGGGGGGGTTTCGTGGTTTTTTTGGGGTTTTTTTGTGGTTTTATTGTGCTTGGTGTTTATTCTATGCAAATAGGAGCCCTAGAGAAGAGGAAAGAATAGATCACATGAGCAATTAGCACAGGGGGACAGCAATCGTTCATCTAAATTATTGGGCAAAGCCAGCCAAGATTTCCCAGGCAGGCAGGGAGGCAGAATTGAAGGCAAGGTCCACAAGGACAAGTGGCCAGAGGCAGAGCAGAGCTGCTGAGCAAAGGGAATGTGCTGCAGTTGTGACCCTGCAGGGTGGATGGGAGCTCTGGGGCGGCAGGCATACTGCCACTGGCAGATGGGAAACATGGACAAAACCTCCTCCTCTTCCTCTCATACAAGCAGAGATAAAGCAAGCATCACCCACCAATCTCAGGCTCTCCACCAGCACTGTCATGATTGTGGCTGGCCTCAATTTTGGGGGACCTGGCACTGCTGGAGTCAGCTCTCACATGCGCCCTTACTCTAATGCAGCTTTTGCTGAAGGTCTGACATACAGGCTCTAAGAGAGTGAGCCATCACCCTTCAGCAACAAGGTGTCCTTGCCATGAGAAATGTCATCATTCCTGTACAGAGGTGGGCAGGAACACTAGCCCCTACAGACACAGGCAACTTGCACTCATACATCAGAGCCTCAAACTGCATGAACCCAGGAACCAGCTGCACCTCACACACTGATCATATCCAATGTCAACTCTGATGTCAGCAGCACTAATTCAGTTGCCTTTACAGCAGGAAAATCAGAATCATCAGGATCCTTCTGGCAGCAGGCAGTAACAGGTAGAAGTGTGTAAGTTTCCTGGATCTGTAACTATCAGCCTCAGTGACAACCTTGTTTGGGAAACTGGGTTGGTGGATCACTAATTTTCTCTTTAAAAAATTTAAAATTAAATACAGCCAAATAAAAAATATCTCTCAGTATCATCTTGAGATGAACTTTGTAAATATTTTCAAAAGTGTATTTTACTATTCTAAAGACAAGCATGTAAGAAAAAGGGAAGAAACCTGATGGTCTGAGATGCTTAAATTTAGTGAACATTTCTGTCAGTTTGCAGGAATTTATATCCTACATCAGGACCAAACCTGTCTTGGATAAAAAGGAGACGGCATAGCTACAACCAAGAGGTGTCATCAGAGCCTGGGGGAGGAGCTGAGGCATCCTTCCCAGTAAGCCTGCACCTGGATGGATACCTTAACTAACAGACTCCTTTACAGAAGAAACAAGTGTGAGAGTATCTTGAATTTTGGTTTCCTTTTAACATGTACTTAGGGATTACTTTACATAAAGAACAGCCACAGAGAAGCAAAAGGTATTTCACATTCTTCATTTAATAAAAGCAGGGACATCACTTACAGCCCCTTTAATGCTGCACCGTAACTCATGAGTCTCTAGCTGATGTTTCTAGTTGAGTTTATCTTTCACTTTACACAGAAAGAAAAGAGCCTAAAAGAAGTTCAATGATGATTACCTGGGTTTGTTTTTGTATCTTCTCACCAAGAATTTATTGAATTCAATGATTTTTGCAGATGCCTGCCAGTTTCACAGAATAAAAAATAAACCACAACAACTACATGCACTAGTTTTTATCAGGAAAAGTTCTTGAGATCACCACAGAATTTCTGAAGCCATGCACAGTAAGAACAATTTTTTAAAAAGGCATTCAAACCAAACCCCAATATACACGCACAAACAAACAACTAGGGACAGCACACAATTTACAGCTCAAAACAGCCCCTGACCCAATAGTCCAGGCACTCCAATGAGAATGAGTGAGATGCTAAACTTCAAATCCCAATCTTCTAATCCCAAGGGAAACATTCTTCTTTCAGGAGGCCCATGGGCCATGCCAAGCATCAAGCACCACCAGAGTACCATGATGTTTGCAGTGGGACAGGCCTTCCTCAGTGCAAAGACTCCAAAACACATGGGTTTCGCTCACAGCAAAAGAGAAACTGCTACGTAGAAGTTTTTTAGGAAAGCATCTTGCCTCAGCTTGAGTTATAATGCCAAATTTCACTAAAGATCTTGAACTCCATGAAAGCACCAGAAGATTTTTTTATTTACCTTTCTCAAGACAGACTTACAAATAAGCCCAAAGAACAAAAAACTACTTATCTCCTCTAATAGTTGAGATTTGTTTTCAGGCTTGGTAATGTTAAGCTTCTCAGTGCTCTACCTACTTAAAGCCATTCAAGGTAAATTATTTCTTTCTGGTAACATTAATATTTGTATGAATCATTAAGACAGCATTTTTGGGAAGTATGCCAGGATATTAAAAGCAACACTAGAAGAAAATCTCACTACAAAAAACAGCATGGGATTTGAGGGTTTTTTTGTACTAAAATAATTTACAGAGCTATTAACTATTGGAAGAACTTTGGCCTACAACATTGAAACACAATGCCCAGCAAAAGCAGGGCACAGACCCACAGGCAGACAAGTGCACAACCAGAGCAACTGCAGGCTACCACAGAGTCCTCCTAATCCTCACATAAACTATTCCCAGTTTAAAATCATGTAACGGGAAAATGAATATGTAGGACTGAAGGGTTTCTGGGTTTCTGTCTTGTCCTTATACTACTCTGTAGGACTAGGGGTGATGGGGTTGGCTGTGTAAAGAAGTATTTTGAAAATTTCAGCCTTTTCAAAATATTGTCTTACTTTTAATGATTTTTTTTTTCATCAGCTGAAGGCTCCCAACTGAGGTTTTATAAAAACCCAAAACCTGCATGTAGATATCTACTCCCCAATCACTACCAATGCAGAGCTATTCAACACAGTTAATGGAGCAAGAAACTAGTCACCTGACTGAACAGATGTGTGTACCTTAGGTAGGGTCAGCATAACAACTCCCAGGGCTCCATCATCAGTAACTGGAACCTCAGACACCTACATATAGATGCATTCAATCTCCCTTCTTCTGCCAACTGCTCTCCTTTTGCCCTCAGCTTTAATGAAATGGTTTTTTAGAGCTAGTATGAAATCTTGCCTTAATTAGTTAATGAGTGAGAGCACAGCTTACTCTACTCAAAGTTCCTTTTTCACAAATTAAAACTGGAGGACAGTTGAAGGACAGTCCCATGGGCAAAACAGTTTTTACAGGATGGAATTCAGCTGTGCTCAGGTCCTTAGAATCCAAGAAATAAGGCACCTTATTTAAGCTTTAAAGTCACAGCCATAGCAACTCAGCTTCCTTAGCACCTTCTAGCAATATCTGATGATAGTGCAGTCAATCCCATTTTAACTACATAGAATTGAATGAGTGGTCCCATTTAGGATGCTATGATTGCTGCTGATCCACAGCTGCGTGTGGTAGAGAGCCATATAGCACAAATAGCTTCATATAGCACAGAGCTGCATTTACTAATACAAACAAAGCTTCTGCAACATCTTGTATTTTTATTCCAGCACTTACAACATGATTCAACCTTACAGAACCATGGAACTTCACTGCTTCACTGTTTTCCATTCTTGGAAAATATTTAAGAACTATGGTAAACAAAACAAAACAGAAAAAAAAAAACCACACCAAAAAAACCCAAAAAAACAACAACAACAACAACAACAAAAAACCTCAACCTCACAACCACAGAGAACCATTTCAGGGTAACTGGCACTTCACCATATGGAAAACACTCATGACTATTCTACTATATACATGCTATAGGAGAGCTTAGCCCAAACCAAAAACCAGGATGCACTTTAACACGCTTGGCATTCACACGACTAGGTTAAGTTTAAATAGATTTGAGTATCTAAGTTTCACCATTGGCCTTCCAGAAATACCAGGCCAGCACTCCCAGCTACAGCCTGTTTCCAGTGAGCTCGTGAACAAAAAGCCAATAGCAGTGACTGAAGCCCAGGGCTGTAACACCTTCTGGCCATGACCTATGTTTGTCCATCTCTCAGAATACAGACTGACTCTCACACAGCTGTACTGGTACAATAAGCTGCACGCTGTGAATAAAGTCCAGCATGTTTAGAAAACTGAAAGTAAGCTCACCATTCATATTTCTTCCACTGCAGGTGAACCTCCACAGTTTTCCTCAATACAAGATACACATCTTCACCAGCACTCAAACAGTAAGTCCAAGCTAAAACCCAGATATTCTCCAGTTACACAGTGATTTAAAGGCTGAAACATTTTACATGATGGAAGATCAGAAACTATATATTTTGGGCTAGCGGAAAGAAACATAAGTGATATTTCAGAGCTGAAAGATGCATCAAGTAGCTTCTAGATTGTATTTTCCAAATATATATCAAAGCAATTAACTGAATCCTCAGGAAGTTCTCAGAAGCAGATTAAACAGTCTGCCTAGACAGCAAGGGCAAGACTACATTTCATAATTTATTTCAGAAGGCTTACATATTGATTTAAAACATCATGACATATTTTAAGTCAAAGAATAAAAAAATTAGGTCACTCCTTTTGTATATTGCTAAAAAGAAAATGCAGTTGACATTTTTCATGTCTTTCACCAGATAAAACCCTCTCCTCTGTGTTTATGTAAACAGTAAGATGACAGGCTTTCTCAGATAACATCTCTTTTAATCATTAGACAAGTAGGGTAAAAGGTCATGTTCAGTATAATTAAGACCTGCAGTCCACTTCAATTTTACAAGTATTTAAATTTCTGGACAAAGAGAGCAAAGATGTATTTATATAGTATTTTATACCAGAATGTAGAATTGACTTCTTCCTAGAAAAGACGCTGGATTCTTCCCGAGAAGAATAGAACCAACATAATTTCTAGTTCAGTTGTCTTATGTTTTTGCTGCTATTGATGAGTAAGACTAAAAGTGTGTCACAACCTACAGGACTACAACTCTGTCATCTGTTAGAAATGCTAATATGGTGGGATCTCTATTTCTTAAAGAAAAGTCATATCCCATGGCCATGTCAAATCAAATCAGTATCTCTAACTCTTCATTATCTTAGTACTGTTCAGATGTTGAAGGAAGTTAATAATACTAATGTAACTCAATCAATAATTTTTGTTTGTGTGCAAAGCAGGCAAGTACTTGTTGAGGTGAAAACCTACAGCCTAATTTGAGAAGAAACTGAAAGAGAATAAAATATCAGCTTTAAAGCATTGACATGATGTTCTGTGCAATAACACTCTGCAACATTCCAAGGGCATGCACAGAAACAGAAGATTCAATCGACTGTATCTACAATTGGGGGGAAAAAAATAAAGAATGTGGTCTTTTAAAAGACTGACTTAAAAACCACACATATTTGCATAACTACTATGCCAATTTACATTCTCTGTAATTCTGTTACGAAAAGCCTATTCAGACAACATCAAGGTCATATTTTACTTGTATTAGCTAAGAAGCACATTCTTACTGGAAGTCTGGAAATTTATGAAGACTATTCAAAAGAACTGACTGAAAATTGCCTTAGATTTAGCCCAATGGTGGGTAAGACAACAGATATTAACAGCTGCTATATTCTAAATGCTGCAGGGGTATCATTCAGTGGTTGCTTTGGATGCCTCAGATAAAAACAGCACAGGAGGTCTCAAACTATGCCTCTGTACTGACTCACTGTTTAGATGTTCTGAACATCCAACAGAGACTGTCAGGAAATTCAGAACACAACTTAGAAATGTATCATTCCTTTCAAAGAAAAGAAAACAAAATGGAAGCCACCATACAGCTTTTGTTAGGGACACCACTGTATACATGGAAGTTGGGAAACAATGTTTAGGAACTTGGCAATGCGTGTTGACTTTCATACAGCATTTGGTTTGGTTAAGGTGGCTATACATGGACAGATATTTGCCAACATTTTGGTGGTTATTCCTGCAGCTGAATAGGTCATTGTATTTAAAAGCAAGGCTTCATCACACCTCGGTGGGCAGGGGAAGTATTACACTGACATTTTCACCAGTTATCATAGGTTTCAACCCCCAGTTTGAAAAAGAGGGCTGCAGAGAGCTGCTCAAGAAGATGGCCATAAATCAGGCTATAGGCGAGTGGCAAGAAACCCTTCCACAACAGGACACTGCAGGTGAGAATGCTTGTTACTGAAAAACAAAGACCAACTCTCACTGCATGGAGGACAGAGAGGAAGGAAAAGCAAGGAGAACAGAGGGGCACTTGCTGAAGTTTTCATCAGCTGATAGGTGTATCAGTGGAAGGACGACTAGCAAAGAAACATGTCAAATCTAAAGCAAGGTACCAAGGCTTTTGTTAACCAAGTAACAATTTTTCAGGTCTCACAAAGTGTAACTAAACACTGGCCTTGCAATACATCCTATTTCCTTGTTTAAGGAGAATTCACTAGTAAAAATCCTGAACTCACAAACTTCTTCAGCATTCTTTCCAACAAAAGGTATTTGAACTCTTCCCAGTACTATGTACTATCCACAGTAGTACTAATCACAAGCAATACCACTAAACATTAACAGTTTAAATACGGCAAACTGAGCGATGTTTCATGTCTGCTACATAAGGTGACACTGACAACATTCTATCATTGTTATAATGCTGTCCCAGAAACGGCAGAGATTGAATGAGGTGTGACAGCCTCATTCGGGCTGTGTCTCAATGCTGTTTGCTACAAATGCAAACTATTCTTTTCATCAGCTAATAATCAGCCTGCTTGTTGACTTCTCAGTTGTCAAACATGTTAAACTTTTCATACTGGTATTGACTATAGTTATTAACAGAATTCCCCACTTTTTCAATGCTTCTAGGCATTCTCACATAACCAAAGATCAAACTGAAAAAAAACCCCACACATGTATTTACTTTCTTTGTTTCTCATCTCTTACAGATATTTATTGAACCACAGTACAAAGAAACACAGCTTTAGTAACAAGAAACAGCAACAGCTATAAACAAGTGAATTTGTATTTCAAGTGCTACACTCAATACATAGGTTTATCAAGTTAAAAGCTGTCATCAGCTCTTGACAAGGGAACAGCACTGACCAAGGAACTGACAAAAAGTCAGTGGAAAAACAAAAAGTCAAAGTGGGCAAAAACCCTGCAGTCAACTCCATAAAATATGCTAAGCACAACCAGCTTAAATCAAACAGTAACTTCTTCAGGTAATCAAACCACATCTGATAGCTCACATGCCACAACCTACTGGCACCATCACATCAGGAATGCCACAGCTTATTCAAGTGCAGCACTTGCATCATGACCAGATAATAAAGAAAATAAGAAGTTGACTTGACCACAACAGAGCATTACTGATAGCCTCTGCTTCAACAAGAGGCAGTGAGGAGTTCATCAAAAGCCATATTCAAGTTACTCTGGCTCTGAGAGGTCCCACACCACTCCAAGAGAGCAGCACAGGTCAGTCTTACCACAGATCTTCCTCACTTTATTAGGTGACACTTCACACTCAAAATGACATCTCAAGTTATCTCTAGAATAATCAGTGTATTGATTCTTTCCATCATTTTTGGGAATAACATCCAACAATTTGAAGTTTTCCCCTCAAAATAACAGCATAAATACACATCAAGTATAAGGAAGATAAAAGGCACTACCTAGCAAATATAACAACAAACCAAATAAAATCACATCACACACACACATCCTAGAACAACCTCTTAGATTTCAAAACTCAGCAAAAGTAACACTGGCAGAAGCAATGTAAAACTTCACCTCTGTACAAACCCATTCGGTGCACAGCAAGCTGCCTACCCCAAGAAGTCAATCTACTCTCTCAAGGTTTGCAGCAAAAAGAATCAGACAGCCTTGTGCAGCTGGCAGTTGTTAACTTCCAGAATCTAAATTCTTCTAGTTCTGGAGTACAAAACCATGCATTTTGTTTTAAGTGTGTAGTTTTACACTGCAAAACTGGAAGAATTTAGAAATGCACTACAATTTACATCTATTAACTGAAACAGCCTTTGCATTTTCTTGGGGGTATTAAAAAATCCAGTAAGATTATCTATTAATTTTTTTTCCTAATTTTTTTATAATGTTGCTGCAATACATAAGCTCTTAAACATGTTCAAAAAGAGAAGTTTCTGAGTTTTTTATATTACCACCCTCTGTTCCCTTTACCCAATGTACTTATCTTGCACTAGAAATCCACTTTTAAAAAGTTACCTAATAAAAGCTCAAAACACTTCTTTTCACAAAGGATGTGCCCAATTCAACACCATGTTTATCATGATACTGAGTCTGATGTGAAGACAATCAAATAAGGAAACAGTCTTTTTTATAAGAAAATCAAGCAAAAGCAGTTTAAAAGAAGTGTATGTATCAGTGACTGCAAGTCTTCCAATACTGCAAATGTTTCACGTGACAGACAACTGCAAACCAGAAAACTAGACATGAATTAACTGCAAACCAGAAAACTAGACATGAATTAATTCTTCTGCTGACTGTATACTTTGGAATCATGCATATGAGATGAAACTGTGTTTAAGCAAGGAATCAAAAGAAACTATTTAAAAGGCTGACACCAGGAAAGTATGTCATTAATTTAAAGCAGCCCATCACCAAAGCTATTCAAACAAAATAAACAAGACCCACACTAACAGCTGGGAGGTCACGAAGCTCCTGTCTTCCTTCTGTCCCAGTGTGCTCACTCTGGTAATGTTCAGACAGATCAGTGGGAGTTACACACACTTTCATACACAATGGACAGATGAAGCCCTGTGAAATGCATATTTGTTTTTAAGAAACTAATAAAGACAAAAAAATGCAGATCTGAAATCAAAAGTTTGAATTCTTATGCTGAAAGCTCTCTATAATCACAAAAGCAAAGTCTGTTTTCCTTCTGGAGAGAGAACTTTTACAAACCATAGTAATACCATACAGAAAGCAAGAAGGAAGAGTTATTAAGGACATGAAAATAAATAAATCTAAAACATGCCTTAAAAACTAGGACCATGCTGCATACTGCTATGTTTTCCATACACTCTTGATGCCCCTTTCGTGTGACAGAGGAACAAGCTCCATAAAAAAAACATGAATGGAGCGTTACAAGGCATTATGTCACATCCATCGATTAACTGCAAACCAGAAAACTAGACATGAATTAATTCTTCTGCTGACTGTATACTTTGGAATCATGCATATGAGATGAAACTGTGTTTAAGCAAGGAATCAAAAGAAACTATTTAAAAGGCTGACACCAGGAAAGTATGTCATTAATTTAAAGCAGCCCATCACCAAAGCTATTCAAACAAAATAAACAAGACCCACACTAACAGCTGGGAGGTCACGAAGCTCCTGTCTTCCTTCTGTCCCAGTGTGCTCACTCTGGTAATGTTCAGACAGATCAGTGGGAGTTACACACACTTTCATACACAATGGACAGATGAAGCCCTGTGAAATGCATATTTGTTTTTAAGAAACTAATAAAGACAAAAAAATGCAGATCTGAAATCAAAAGTTTGAATTCTTATGCTGAAAGCTCTCTATAATCACAAAAGCAAAGTCTGTTTTCCTTCTGGAGAGAGAACTTTTACAAACCATAGTAATACCATACAGAAAGCAAGAAGGAAGAGTTATTAAGGACATGAAAATAAATAAATCTAAAACATGCCTTAAAAACTAGGACCATGCTGCATACTGCTATGTTTTCCATACACTCTTGATGCCCCTTTCGTGTGACAGAGGAACAAGCTCCATAAAAAAAACATGAATGGAGCGTTACAAGGCATTATGTCACATCCATCGCAAGGTTTCCCATAAGGGTGCTCAGATGTTTCAGACAAAGAGGGAGGACTGGTGCAGTGAGATTGCAGAAATGCCTCTATAAATTAGTAAGCAAGTTTGCAACAGCAGCAGGAGAGGCTGAGGCAAACCTGTCTAGCTGACACAGTTACATTATACTAAGGAAAGCACCATCTCACTGGTAGACTCACTGCAAGCATGGAATATTTAGCAACCCTGTACTGCTGACAGTTACACTGGGACCTAAGCTGCAAAGGTAAAAAAGAGAGACTCAAATATTTCCTCCTGGGGCAGATTCATTATAGGGCTACTTGTGACCTGAAGTGCTGATATGGTCACAGACAGAATATGAGCAAATTTTTTACCTCTTCTTGAGCAGTTTGAGCAGTCTGAATTCAGACTTTCCCACTCCTTCTGTTTCATATGACAATTCTCAAAAATCAGGATTTATTTCAACCAGGCTTGAGGAGAAAGGAAACATAAAAATCTGCACAGATTTCATAATTATTCTCCATTTGAATCTTGCAACAATACAAATTAGAAAATCTAGCCAAGAAACTGGAGTGAAAAGAAGTTAATGGACTTCTGACTGCACAATAATGGGGAACCAGATAGGAATATCATGATAAAACAAACAGCAAACATTCGGCAGAGACCAACCATGGTGCACCTGAAGAGAAGCTCCAGGAGAGACAAGACCTCAGGGAAGCTGTGAGGGAAAAGGAAGGCTAACAGATTTGAACAGCATTACATGTGAATCTAAAATCCCATCACCAGGTTCAGAGCTCAGTTTCAAATAGACTTTGAAATTCTACACTACGGATAATACCAATGCAAGAAATGATGGAATTACGGAGAATTAAGAGACACTTTTTTTATGTAACACATGCATGTCAAGAGCGACAAGTCAGCCTTTGGTCTGACGCAGTTTCAACTCAGTTGAAAGAACAGCCAATGGGACAATAGTGCAGGCACATCACCACACTGAAAGCTCATCCCACATCAAGAAAATTCCATTCCATTAGTACTGAGGTACCTTATGGCACCCACAAGCTGTGCAGTCAGCAATGTTGCACTCATATTAACAGAACTGGATCATTTTAACCAAACTTTAGAAACATCTCATTGCATGTTTTTATGCCTTAATCAAATACAAAACTAATAAAATTTTAGTCTGCAATTTAAGACTATTTATTTGCTTCAGGGATTGTTAAATATGCACACAAAACAGATTAGGACTCAAAAATGTGTGATATGTAGAACATGTAGCAAAATATTATGGAATGTCTGATTACACTGACTGAAATAAGGCATTAAGAAAGTAGAAACAAGCAGATGCACAGACAGGATTTTAAACAGCACAGTGAAAGTTTCTCTTATCTTGTATCACACACTGGACTATTTGAATCATCACACACTTTATTCAGTGTAAGAAAGGGCACTTTGCTCCATTTAATGTTGCAATAGGGATAATTAACCCTGCACTGTGTATGTATGTTAAGCTCAAAACATTTTCAAGATAGGTAATCAGGCTACATTAGCACAAATGAGCTTCAACAGCCAGTGAAGTCAGTTTGCATTTTTCAGAGTTAATGTCAGACATCACTGTAAATACAAAGACATTAAAATATAGGATTGCAGCAATAACAACTTATTCTGCTGATTAAGTATGGCATGCAGCACATGAAACACTGATAGGATTTATACTCCAAATATATTTATCTACCAAATAAAACCCATTATATTTGATACTTCATATGAAGGAAGAGGTTTCCAGCTTAGCAGAAACAAGGTGAAACTGAAGTACAAGCATGATAAAGTGTCAATCCTTGTTTTTTGCAGCTCTCATGAAAGATTTATTAACAAGGAGTCCTAAGTTTGCATCTCATTGCTTTGATTTTAATAATTCATCTCTAGAACTACAGGAAGAATTGCTTGTGACTACTTGGATAGATAAGCCTAATTAATAGTTACATATAAACACGGCCTAGTCTTCTTTTCTTATTTAAATAACAAACAATTTTTAGAATTTGTTTAGTTGAGGTTTAAGAAGGGCATCAAAAGTTACTCCAACAGCCCCACAGATCAGAGAACCAGCATCCAAGATTTAAGCCACCAGTCCCGTGAATGGTGCACAGTACCTCGGAGGAGCCTTCGTAGTTCACGTCCACGGCATTTCCAGGTGTGGCAGAGGAATCCGAATCCGAGCTCTGAGACCCACCTCTACCTGGAGTCTGAAATAGATGGGGAAGACAAAAGTGAGAGTCTACATTTTAATATTTAATAAATATTTAATAAAGCACACTACATATCCTATGCAAGGCTTCTCTTCTACTTGTTGGAATACAGAGGTATTTTCCCTCCACAAGAAGTGAACAGGTTGACAAGTAATTATATAAATTTCAGCACAACACTTCAACAAAAGTTTCTATCCAACACTCTCCATCCACAAAATACCAAGCAGATACCAGAAGCAAAGGCCAGGATTTTAAACCACTTCCTCTCATGAATGCTCACCACAAAACAAAAACTTTGGCTAAACTCTGCCCTTGTATCACTCTTGGTGATGTTCAATTAGGTTGCTCTATGCTATAGGAAAACAGTAGAAATAACAACCTAAAAAGTTTCATTAGTAGTGAACTAGTATCATCCTACTTTTTTGATAACTTTTCTACATTCTGGACAAGTCCTTAAATATATGAAAGACAGAAAACTGAAGTTTGAGAACCTTGCTGATCTAACAAGCACACAAACAGTACACCATCTTGATTGGAAAAAATTAAAAATAATAATCAAGGCTGTAGTAAAGTTAAAACATGCTAATCAGTAAAGATATTCTGTAAAGATATACTTCTCTGAATATGCTGAAAAACAAAACAGTATTGATTTTAAATTACATACTTAGATAAAATAAGCAAATAAACTTTAAATACTGCATGATTCAAAATCTGGGTAGATGGATTGTATCTTATAATCCTTGTTCAACTAAAACTTTGATTTAATGTTGATTTAACTTCTCTTACTTATCTCCAGAATGTCATTGCTTAACTGATGGCAGAAGAGTAAGCATTCTCAAAGGAAACATCATTAAAAAATTATCTCAACATGTATATGCAATCCTAGTTTCAACAAAGAACAAAAAGTTCATTACCTAGCTCCAGTATGACAATCTCAAATGGGATAAAGTAATGCTACTGCTGTATTTTGGCCCATCTGGAAATACTTGTAATGCTATGAAGGATTTTATATCTTAATATAAGAGGATAAAGAATTTAAATATATAGATTGAAACCTACAGAGAGAGGGACAGAATTTTAGTTTCTTCATCTTGGTGCCTCCAAAATCTTATCCAGAAAATAATTTTCTTTCTCAAATAGATCCTTTTTTTTTGATGACAAATCAGTTATATAACCTCTTATAAGATATCTGCAGCACACGATTCCCATTCTTTGAATATTAAGTATATTTTCCTGCTTTGTTTTAAAAAGAATGTTCTATTTTCAACTTTCATAGATAACTAAGATAACAAAGATAAAGGTAACAAAGATAATAGCCTTTTACTATTTATCAAATCTAAAAAATATTACATTAACAGGTGAAGTTTACTGTTAAGGACTTAATTCCCAGTGAAATACATTTCAGTTTTGGAAAGGCTCTGAAGATTGGCCAAAGGGAAGTGAGAAGTGAAGCACTAAGCTATGGGGGCTGGTGACAGTAAGAGAAGACAACCATCTCTCCTTATTCCAGCCCTCTCTGAAGTCATCAGTTATGTGATCAACACAGTCTGGTTTTCCTACTCCGTGTCTTTTTCACTCCAGCTGTATTGTATTTGTAAAGAAAATATGAACACCACTTCCTTCTAGCACAGCATACAAAAGGAATAGGCAAGGCAATGCAAGCTCTGCAAGTTAATAACAGGAGAGGCAAAAAAGGGGGTAAGCAGAGATACTACACACATGCAAAATATGTCGAAGTGAAGGCATTGGTACTTCTCCCCAGGGTTACTGATATAGACACTAAACAAGGGACATCCCAGCATGGACCACAGGCGCACACTCTTCAGGTTTGTACATGACATCAAACTGGGAGGACCAGGTGATACACTCAAGGGTGGGGCTGCCACTCAGAGGGACCTAGAAATGCCAGAAGAAACAGGCCAAGGGGAACCCTATGCAATTCAACAGGCACAAATGCAGAGTCCTGTGACAGGGAAGGAAAACTCCTGGCAGTAAGAGAGGTCTCTCTGCTGAAAAGGACTGAGGCCTTGTGTCAGCCAGCACATGGAACAAGAGCCTGCAGAGTGCCCTGTCTGCAGAGATGGCTGCCAGAAGCGTGGATTGTGTTAACAAGGAGCCCAGCCAACTAATCAAGGGAAGTGATCATTCCCCACTGGCCAGCAGCCAGTGCACCACATCAAGATACTGCTCTCCCAGTCCAGGGAGAACACTGATAAACCAGCAAAAGTTTAGCAAAAGGCCACCAACACATCTGGGGATGAAGCATCTGACCTGTGTGAGAAGCTGAGGGAACAGGGCTGGCTCAGTCTGGAAGCAGAGACAGCTTTGGGAGTGCCAAACAGCAGCCACATCACGACTCATGAAGAGGCCACCAAACAGAGGAAGCCAAGGTGGTCTAAGCAGCACACAGTGGGAAGACCAGACACAAAAACTGAAAGGAGAGATTCCTACTGGATGTAAAGAACAGCTTTTCCAGTATGAGATAGGCCTGAGCAACTTGCTCTTGACCTCCAAGCTGATCCTGCTCACTGCTCAGACTAGGGAGCTCCTGAGCTCCCTTCCTGCCCCAATTGTTCAGCAGCGTTAAAAGTGCTGCCCACAGAAACACACATCCCACAAGAAAGCTTTGAAATACAAGTTAGGTAACTCCATTGATGAACATGTGGACTGTGTTCCATTGACAGCCAGAAGAATATCTAAAACAAATGGTAAGTTGAAGCTAGGTCTCCCAGGAAGACAAGGTAAGTTAGAATACTGCATCTTATGTTTCAGGGGCACTAAGAGATGGTCGAACTGCATCTTTAGACAGGCAGAATCTACCTCCACTTTTGCAATATTTGAATATACACTTTCAGCATACCTAATGAATCATTTTGTCCCAAAACCAAGAATTTTCTGCAAGAATTAACATAACATTTTCTTCACCCCTATCATAACTCCTTATACAACACTACTGTACACTTTCAATTGCCCATCCCATTTCACCCCAGAGTTGACTCCATTTTGCAATGAGATTTGCATATTAAGTTTTGCTAGTTCTAGCACTACAAATTTGAGATTATTACCACCTCCAGGATGCAAGCTCTTCTGTTATTACTCCACTGTACACTGTTATTACTCCATGGTTGCTCAAAGTACTTGCTTTATGAAACACTTCAGACATGCCATAATCACACTAATAAGCACTGGATGGCATGTCTCATTGCATGTACTGTATGACAGAAATTATTACACAGTACCTGGTAAAATCCTTTTAACCTTTCAAAAATCAATGTGTGCTCTTGAAAAGAGAAAGCATAATTCCAAGCTAGATTTAGAAAGCCTAGTACAAATGGTGACATTTACTGATGAGTGCGATGCACGGGAAAGAAGAGTGAGAAGGAAAGAGGTCATTAAGCAACTTTCAAGTTATAGTTCATAGTATCCATTTGCAAAACAGATAAGAAACTTAAAATAAAAATTTGGAAGAATTTTAAGGAAGCCAAGATCAAAACCAAAATTAATTTATCTTTCAAGGTCGTAATGTAATTTAAATACCCTTCACCTACCAATAAAGAATGGGACACTGCAAGTGTCTTTTCTAATTGATCATTGCATCATCAAATCGGTTCACACACACAGTCATGCTATGCTCACGTACCCCTGCCGTATCACATTCCATTAAACAAAAAAGAATCACAACACATTGAACAATTTGGACTTTGTGATCTACGAAAGGACTCAGAATGATGTTCTTTGTTTTCAGATGGCCTACAGAAGGGAGCAAATAAATGACTTACTAACCCCAGAGAAAAAGAAAATTTCCACACAGGCTTCTGTATATGTACAATTACAAAAGTAACATTTGACATCTGAAGGCATACCCAGAGTTGAAAGACTAATACAAAGTTAGTTTTTGATCCAGCATACTTCTCTCCTAGCTGTCAATTACATTTGTTTACTTTGCAGAGAATCCTATATTTCTACTGCTCGCCCTAGAGTTGTAGAAGTAATACACTAAACTCCATAATGCCATCCTCTATGTTTTCTCAAAACTGCAAGCTAATATAAAGAAACATCATTAACCAACAAGAATTCTGACAATGACTGCAGCTTGTCTTCTGAAAAGGAATTGAAAATTATATAATGAGTGAGTTGAGTTAATGCTTTAAGATGAGGGAGTATAAATATGGACCACTACTGTGTCATTTTTGCATAGTCTTTTATCTGTCTATAGCTACATTCCTTTCAGTCAGAAGACTCTTTTCAGCAATTTGAAATTCAGAATAAATTAAAACCTCTGAAAAAATATGTAAAGCTTTGAGAAAATGTGAAAAGATACAGATTTAACAGTTTTTCCAGCACAGATTTAAATACTACTACTAAGGGTACTACTACAACCATAAAAACATCCTGAAGCAACAAACAAGACACAAAACTGAGAAGGTAAGAGGGCCAAAGCCCTTGTTGCCAAAGAACTCTCAGTGCTAGGAACAGGGTATTTTGCCATACAGAACAGTAATACCATTTACTTCTAAAGCAGTGTGATGCTACTTTGTAACTCTGTAAAATGAAATGACTCCTGACTTCAGAGGGCATAAAACTTTCCTTTCTCATCATGCCATCAGTTTCACACAAGCACACTTTGTGCCCAGGAACAGGCACACACGCTCCCTTTGGCTCTGAGGAGAGGGCAGACGCACAGCTGCAGTTCAGCATCTATCCAAGCAAATATGCTATCTGCACTTATAAATGTGTAAAGAAAATTCTAAGTCAGATGCAATGATTTCAGACAAGTAAACACCTCTGTGCCTGAGCCTGGAGTAAGAGAAAAGGTGACTGTACTACCTGAGCTACAGAAATGCCTGCAAAGCCCTGTTCTCCTCCAGACACCAAGATCTCAAGACCAAAAACTCAAGCATTAGTTAGAAACAGAAAGCAAAGAAGAGCACAGAGAGCACTCACACACAGCACAGTAGCCAACAGTTGTAGACTGTTAAAGACAAATAATGGAGACAAAAACTAATGTAAAAGTAGTCACATTGGCCCAATAGATGAGTTGCCCACTAAAAAATCATAAGCAATGGGAAGAAGGCTCAGAAGGAGGTCAAAGTAATCAGTTTTCTACCAGCTGAAAATAAATGCCTCCTCCCTGCAAACACAAGAAATGAGCTCTGCTTTAACAGGCCAGAGGCAACTGCCACTGCCCCACAGTGGATTAACAACGGGGAAATGACACAATGCCCAAAGAGGGCATCAAAGTTGAACACAATAAAGAAAAGACTGCTCTCCAAGGAATCCAACAACAAAAATCAAGCTATGGGAGCAGGAAAGGTGCATCTCAGACATTCCACAGAGATTCCTTTTGGGAAAAACTACCTTTTTCTAGATCAACATGATGAACAATGCTTGAAACCAGGAAGTGGCAACAACATACAAAAAGGGGGGTTATGGTGCAAACATACAAAACAGGTGGATCCCTGAGATGTCATGTTGAAAACATACATAAAATTTAGAAACTTGTGAAAAAATTTACAAGCTTGTAGGGAAAGGATGTAAAATGAGAAGCTAGTTGAGGACAGCATGGAGATACTAACCTCGAAAACTAAATAAGTAATGTTTACTGTATCATACCTTCTACTTTGAAAATATGTCATTCAAGCTCACAGTGAAGATGCTCTTAAAAGCAGAAATTATAACTATGGATGAAATAGAAAGGTGATCAAGGTAGAAAAGTAGTATAAAAAATAAACATTTGATGCTTTGAAACTTCAGGAATCAAAAACTATAAACCATATCTTTGTAGCTGTTGTCTTCCTCCTTTGCAGCTTGTCAGCCAGCCTAGTTACAACAAAAATGAATGTAATAAAGAATTCCTTTTTCAAAAAACATACTTTTATAACTCCAGTTATACTACCAATAATGTTTAGCTCTCTGCCTAGAAAGGGTGGCATCACCTATAATCATGTAACAAACCAAACAGATATGCAAGAAGCTATGTTTCAGTGACAGAAAGCCAGCTATACAAATGATGGACAATAAAATGGTCAAGAAGAGGTTCCTTATCCTTCAAATTACTGCACAAGACACATCAAAGACATTAAGAATTATGTTCTTTATTAAAATAACTGACATAAACCTAAGATTCATTTTTAATACCAAAGTACAGCAGAAGTATTTTTCACATTTTGCTAACCAGAGCACAAGTCAAAATGGTACATATGTACGAGGTTGTGCATGCAATCAATATTTTTACTAAAGTCCCTTTTAGTATGAGGTGAATTTTTAAAAGCCTAGTTATTTTCAGCAATTAAAGGTTAACACCTTCAAAAATCCTGGCATTTCTCTACTTAATTTTTAGGCAGGAAGAAGTCTGTTTCACCTTTCTTGACAATAACCTCCCCTGTAATCTCGTAACTTTCAGGAGCCACTGGAGAAGTATTTGTTCAATCTTTTAGGAAAAGATGTCTGTTTCTCACACATAAACTTTTGCACTGACTTTAGATGTTTATAAGATGTGTTTAGCAGAATTCATACTTAGGGGCAAATATCCTTTGGCACTGTATGAAGCATTTCCTCTTTTGCAGAAGCCTTTCTTGACGGCCTGGTGTTACTCAGAATCAATAAACATCCAGTTAACTGCTGCCAATATTTAATTAGGTCCGTGCTAAGTTTCCCCGCTTGTTAGCAGGGCTTCCCATTAAGCTTCAGGAAGGAAGTTCTTCCTTGTAAACACGAAGCTCCAAATAGACCAAGATCTTCACCTGCTCAGGGTCTATGACCGAAAAATAACCTGAGATATGTTTTACACTGAAAAAGTTGGTGGCACGCTTACTTTATTTCCCCTAACTCTCATTCTTATGGCAACGCTTCTTTGCATGGCAGACAAGGAGAGCAAGCCAGCGTTTCCAATAAAACACTCTTTCGCAGAGGTGTTACACAGACAGCACGCTTTGGAAGCAACAGCGGATAAAACGGGGAGAGCAGCTGGTTTTCCCTCTATCCGTGAGCGCCTCCTGCGCCACCGCTCTCCGGCGGTGCGGGATCTGGAGCGCTGCCTGCCCACCGCCGCCGTGACTCAACCCTTTTGGGAGCATCCCCCTGCCGAGCCCGCACGGAGCCGCGACCACGCCGGCACCTGCCCTGCGCCAGCGCCTCCTGCAGCTCCCAGCCGAGCCGCAGGCCAGCTGCAAGGCGACCGGCACCGGCGCGGGGATCTGGGCAGGCGAGAAGGGTTTCATAAACCAGTGTCACAACTTGGCTTTCCAAGCCCGGCAGAGCTGCCGGAAAAGCCGGTTCCTTAAACCACGGGAGGCGGCCGGACGGCGGCTGCCGGGCTGGCTCCCGGCATTAAGAGCCTGCTGCCTGCCAGCCCCTGAAGAAATCACCGCAGGTCCCGGCGGCGGCTCTCCCCAGGCCGGGCTTCCCTTTATCCTGCCCTATGAGCGGGCGGCCGCAACCGCGGCGACGGGCGCAGGCGGCGGGCGGAGACGCCGCCGCGCTACGGAAGGGAGCCACGCCGGCCAGGGCCGGCCCTCGCCCCTCCGACAGGCCCGGCCGCGGGAACCGCCCGCCGCCAGCACCTCCGCCCAGCCCGGGGGACGACACCGCCCCCAGCCGGGACGGCGGGCCCGGCCCGTCCCGTCCCGTCGGGGCTCGGGCCGTCCCCCAGCGAGAGGGCGGGGGCGGACAAACTCACGGCCTCCGGGGCCGCGACGGCCCTAACCCGTACCCTGTGCCGCAGGACGGGCCGGACAGGGCCGGTGGCTGGGGCTCTGCCGCGGGGAGCGCAGCTCTGAGCCCGGCCGGCACCAGGAAGCGGCACCGGCACGGCACACCGCCCTCGCCGCTGGGGGGGGCCTCGCTGCCTTACCCGCTGCAGAATCCGCCTGAGCATGGTGGTAGAGCGCGGATGCCGCCGGACTGCCGCGGCCAGGCCGAAGGGAAACCGCGGGGCCCCGCAGGAGCCCGGTGCGGCCCGCTCGCCCCGTGACAGCCGCCGCGGCCGGGGAGGCGGGGCAGCCGCCGCGCTCCGCCCCGGGGAGGGGTGGGTCCCGCGGGGAAGGGGCTGCGGACGCCGCCCGGCCGCGAGGTGCGGAGCGCGCCGGGAGCTGCTCCCGGGACGGGATGGGGCTCGGGCCCGGCTCCTTCCCGCCGCACCGGGCCCAGCGCCGCAGCTCTCGGTCCGTCCCTGCGCTGTGCCCGGGTCTCCGCCGCCCGAGAGGCGTCCTGGCTGCTGAGGGCAGGGCGGGGTAAACGGAGGGCGGCGGTGTCTCTGCCCCCGGCCGTTCTCCTGTCGGGGGCTGCCCCAGGCTCCCGACAGCTGTGGGCCCCTTGCTGCTGGCATCGGCCGAGAGAAGGAAAAGGGCTGTAGTTTGAGCTTGCAGCTGGGGGCTCACTGGAGGAGGCAAAGCGCAAATGCAGCGCCGTGTTACTTTGTTACTCGTGCGGCACGGAAATTACTGACAAATGCGCGTTCAGGAAGGATTGTTGAAGTGAACTTGTTTGGATAATTAACCTCAAGTTTAATTCTGATGAAGCAGCTCCTTGCTTCAAGCCCTCAGCTGAAAAGACGACCTTATGGCATGACCCATTAGGTGTTTTTAAATGGGAATAAGATTGGTTTTGTACAGCTGTACAGATCTTTAAATATTTAGGCAGACCATAGATACTTACTCTGAATCTAACCAGAAATGACTGCAAGTTTTATAGATATTTCAACAAGAGCAACAGCCTACACAACAAACTGCCGGACTGCTTGATTTGCCAGACCCAAATAACTTGACCAACCCATCTTTGTAGAATGTTTCTTACTCTCCTACGTTAGCAATTCCTGAGTGCTCAGAGGAAGGTGATAGTGATTGGAGGACACTAGTTAACAGTCTTATATAAGAGGAGGCTTTTCTTAGCAAGACTTGAAAGGAAATACATGCTCCTTTCCCTGTGTGGATTCTAGAACACATGCATCTGTCTCCCTGTCCAAATATCATTCCCTCACCAACTTGTTAATCTGTGGGCCAATTTCAAATACAACAAAGTCAGATAAGGCTCAAAGATATTAAGTTCCTACAAATTTAAATAGTTAGCCAAAGAGAAGAGTGACCCTATTGAATCCTGGCCATAAGAAAAGACTGCAGTGTGGCTGCTTTTACATACCAGAGAATGCACATAAAAACTCACCCTTAGGGCAGAGATCTAGGGGAAAAAATTTCCATCTCTCCCACTTCTAGCAGAAGTCCTTGGTTTTAATTATTTTGTGTATGGTAATATCTATGAATTCATATCATGTGCTCTCCTAAAATTCAATAGAATTTTCAGCTGCTGGTAAATAGGCTGTGTCCTCAGGCATGGGAGCTGTCAACTTCCATTTCATCCAAGCTCTGTTAAGGGTTTGGTGACAAGAGGGTTAGAAGGTGCCTTCCTAAAGAGTCAGTTGTTGGTAGAAAGTCTCAGAACACAACCACAGCAAAGATTTTTCCAAAACCAGCTGGAAACAGGTACCTTTTCCTTTAAACACAAGCTGAAGGCTGAGAGTCTGAACTACAACAAACTCGTGCCTATCTGTCAAAGCCAGCATTTTTTTATGTCAGTACAGAACTGAAATCAGTCTTTTGACTGTACAAGCAGTATTAAGGGTGGCCCAGTGTGCACCAGCACTTCTCAGATCTTCCAATAGGTAACTGCAGGGTTTTGTTGGAACTTCGGGGAGTTGTTTGTTTTTAATGGCTATGCATATAGTCAAATAAAAAGCAATGATTTCTGGACCATGGCTCACAAGAATTGGTGTTCACACAATCTTCTACCCCAGCTGAGGGCTACAAGGAGCCACTGCCTTTTGCTAGAAAATGGCAAGGAACACACGTGGTATATGCACACTACATATGCTTGCTTGCACATACAGCCTACAAGCTTCTGGGCTATTTATTGTCCAACGTGTTTTCAGTGTTCATACAGATGACTATTTTCAGTCATGTAAAATTCCTGACCTCAAAGTCACATGGTCACAAGCTCCTTTGCTGCACTGAAAAAGTATCCCATTTTTTCCAAAATGTTGTTTTTAAGTATCCTATTTATAAAAGATATCAGCCTTTGGTTTGTTTTCTTTTTCCTAGCTCTTCAACTGTACACTTTTGACTGTCACTGTGTGCTGTTCCATATACTTTCAGTAAGTAGTTTTCAAATTTACCCATATCTTTTTCTGAAGCTCTCTCCTTTCATGTTGAATACACAGTTTGTTTAAAGAATATGGTTTAGTTTACATGGTGATATTTGGTCAAAGGTTGGACTTAATGATCTTGCAGGTCTTTACAAACCTCAATGACTCTATGAAAGGTATATGACGAAATTTGGAAGATTTATGAAGTGCAGATTTGGGCAAAAATGTATTTTCAGTTGAAGGCAGGGCTATTTAGTAGCACATAGGCTGAAACTACTCTATGCTTGAACTAATCACCAATGGTTCCCGATCCATTCCCTTCTCACTACAGGGAAAAATAACAGCTCTCCAATTCTTCACTCATGGTACTGAGGAGGTTGGCCAGAGCACTTCCCTCATCATGTATTAGAGAGAGTGTGTTTGCTCAGCTGCTGTAGAACCTGGCTGACTCTGTGGTGATGTCTCTAACAAAGAGCTGATGCCTCAAAGTTGGTTCCTGTGCTACAGAGAGCCTCTTTCAAGTCAGTGCAATTGCTTGCATGAGTAATGAGTGTGTGTCCTAATAAAGGTTGCATGGTTAGCATTAATAACAAATCCAAGAGCTCCAAGTCATGACTTCATTCTAGTATTACAGAACCTGAATGCTGGAAAACTTGCACAGCTCTCCCTTAAGAAACCCTAATTAAGGAGAATTATCTCTTTTATCAATGAAAAAATTGCTTCAGTCACTGATTCCTTTTCCATCCACCTCAATACTGAATCTCTGTGTAGCATATATCATGTGGCTTTGCTGGAGTAGCTGGAGAGGTAGGCACTGGAACTGGAGAAAGCCCAGCAGCATGCAAGGGAACTTAAGTCATAAATATGTATAAGTTCATGTAAAAAATAAGCCTTATATTAATATAACCAAAATCTGAGATGGAGAAGATCTGCTGCTGAGTCATGCAGAGCACTCTCTGCCAAATGCCTCAGCTAAGAATTTATTCTGCTTAAAGTTGAAAGCCTGCCACAAAAGAAACATTTTCAAATTCCACCATAAAAAGCTGTGGTGATACCATGGCCATTCTGATCCCATTACTCCAGAGACATTAGGAATTGTTGGCAATTTGCCTGAGTACTTTCCAGTAAATGGCAGAGAAAATGGGTCAAAAGGAAAAAGAAAGGACCTTTGTGGAATTTCATTGCAGAGTAAAATTAAAATATTTTGAATAACAGATTCTTTGGTGTTATGTGTTCACCTTGGCATGTGCTAATATACATATCTATCTTCTCTTTCTCTCCTCTTAGAAACAAACTTATTCATCTCAATCAGTCTAGGCACATTTGAGACTATTTCAAAGATTTTTAAGTGAAATTATTTAAATGCCAAATGAAAGAAGTAGGGGAAATAGAGATCATTGGCATGTCAGTATTAATGGTTATTAAAATTAACTTCAGTAGTGCTTTCTTAGTTACAGTAGAAACTAGGAAAGCAGAAATTAGATAAATTTCCAGTGTATGAAGATTTAATGTTAATAGTTAAGGGCACCATTTTGGTCACCCTTCTGCATAACTAACTACCAAAAATGCTGAAGGTCTGACATGGGTTGGGTTTTTTTCAAACACAAATCTAACCAAGTGCAACAACAAGCTTTTGCTCAGGTTATTTTGTTTGGTTGGTTGGTTTTTTCAAAAATAGTAAGGTCAATACAGCACTGCTTCAAACACTGTCCTCTCTCTCTGAACATTAATGCACTATTTGTTCATGGCCTTGTATATAAGTAAATACAATAAATGTTGGCTTTATTGAGAGTCACTGTGTACATGTGTTACATCAGCAATTCAGTTAAACACTTTTAAATTGTCAGAATACAGACTGCTAAATAAAGAGGCTGAATTTTACAGATACAAGGATGTTAACAGGCTTTCTCAGAACAGTAAACAAATAGACCCACAGCATTACACTAATCCCATAATGCTTAATGGTATCTGTTATTATAAAGTTAACCTCTCGAAGCCATCCAGATCTGTATTTCAAAGTGTACTGCATCTAGGAATCAAAATGATATTTTTAAGGTGTACAACTACATGCACACTGCAAAATGCTGGCTGGCCAGCCCTTGATTTTCTTGCAGTATTAGCCAAACCTGTCCATGTAGCAATTGTAGTAACGACTTAGACACGAGGAAGGATCTTGGGTATAAACAAAGGAGGATTAAAAATCTTTCTCAGTTAAGCTTTTTTTTTTTTTTGAGCTAAAATGTTTGTACTAAAATAGTAAAGAGCAGGACCTTTCACTCATGTTCTTCTGGTATAGAGCAGGTACAATTTGCAATTTCGCAAAATACTGAAGCAAAAAAATAAAAAACCCAAACCATCTAATTTATTAATGGAAAATAAAATGCATGTACAAAAGCCTAGGGCAAAGAAGCACTGGGTATCAGTGAAGGAAAAAGTAACAAATGCATTTCCTATGGCATGATGAAATGCCACATGGTTACACAGTTATCAAGGATCAACCATTCAACAGCTGATGCTCCTTTCCATTAATGCCAGCTAGATGCATTACTGGGTCAGCTAACAATACAGATTTAATCTGGAGCAAATACACATGCACCACTGAATTTCTGTATCATCTAAGCTAAGAAGAGTGTGGGTTATAATATTAAAGCAGTTTTATACTTTCTGTTGACTGCAAGTTGATTGCAGGCAAAAAAACTTCCACATTAAATTCATTATAAAGCTGGCCAGAAGACATTAACTGCTTTGAAATAATGTTAATATATTTTGTTAGGTAGAATAAATTTGCAAAACACCTGAATTGTGCTGTTTGCTGGTAGCTTTTCTGATCTACAGTTAAGTACTCTGAAGCCCTATTTGCCAAGCCATGTAACCCCAGCCTGGCCTCTATAGCTCTCTTTTCTTAGATGAGTGTTAGCTGTAATGGTAAGAGCAATGCCAGTGATGTATCTGTTCCAAAAATAAATATCCACTCCTAACTTCCAGCTTGGCACTGAAAGGCTCGCCTAAAACTGGATATATATTGTAGAAGGTTTTAGCATGGACCACATCTGCCTCAAAAAGTTTTAAAACCAAAGAAGCAAGAAAAGCATCATATAAAGATTAAGATTTAATATTACAGAACCAAATAAAATCATCCAACCTAAAAAATGTCTCAGTGGTGATTTAACTACTGGGCTAGAATATGTGTTTAGCACACCAAAATCTCTTGATGAGTTTGCCAGGTGGCAAGAAATGGAAACTCTTTGAAGTTAGAGCATTTTATTCATATTAGACATTTCTGGTCAGATACAGAGATTTCCCATAGGTAATAATAAAGCCCTTTTTTTTGTAGGCAATTGGACAATACTGATTTGTATGAAAATCTTAAATTTTTAAGCTTGTGTAATGTATTCCCAGATTCTGGCAGTATAGTAGCAAAAATATAAGGGTAAAAATGTCCTTTGTCTTTAGGAAGAAGGTGAGGATCATCTACTTCTACATCATTTCCCAGCTGCCCAGCAATATTATGATCACAATAATCTGTACAGGACATCCATTTTGTTGCATGGCCCAAGGCAGAAAACGAAATGAGGAGTTTCAGTGTTTCAAGCCATTCAAAGAAATCTCCCAATCATGAACATTGGAGTCTTGGCTCTCTTGCACACAGTTGGACCTCACCCCAGTATGGTTTCGAAATCAATATTCCAGTCTACACTAACGGAAGAGAAAACCCACTACACATGGTTCATGACTGAGCAGGGCTTTTTTTGGTCATCCTGACTTTTGATTCCCATTAAGGACTGGTGTTACTCTCCTGTTAGGGAGAAACACAGCTTGAGGCTCTGTTGACATGGAAAGGTGGGATAGCATGTGGATGTTCCTGTCAGAGAGGTGTATGAGACCATAACCATAGACTTGGTTGAGTATGGGAACCAGTGAGAATCCTCCAGATGCTCAATGCAATGGCCTGGCTCTAAAGTTTCACAAGGAGACCTGAGACTTAGAAATACATGGGAAAAGGAAGGGAAAAAAATTAACTGAGGGTCACAATCTTATACTTTAAATATTAGGACACCAGATATGGAGTTATCTCAGTCTCACCAGAGCTTTGCAGAGAAGAGCCGTAAAACAGAAAGAGATTTTATGAAGTGGTGGGCAATTAGTAGCAATAAGCAATTTACTGAAGTGATCCAAACAGCTTATTTTTTTAAGGTTCCTTTGATGTTTAAGTGCTATTCTTATAAATGTAAGAAACAGCAGATAATAAAAGGTGCTCTCCGATCCAAGCAAAAATTGATGCTGAATGAGGTTATTAAACTGAAATATATTTTAAGAGTATTAAAGAGACTTCAAACTGAAGTCACAGTCAGAAGTTCAAATTGCTGTTTCTTATTAAAGATATTGGTTTCCTGATGTCTGCTACTCACAAAGAACAAGTGTTGACTACTATAACCATCTTTCCATTACAAAAACTGTTACAGATGATTATAGCAGGTCTGTCCACTTTCAGCTGTCAAGGCCCAGGCTATTTCTTCCCAAGACAAAATTATGTAAAAGCTAGAATTTTGTACAGTTATTATTTGCTTCTCCCTGAATTTTCAGGATCTTTTAGATCCTATTCAGAGGATCTAAATTTGAGCTCTACAAGTTACACTTCTCAGCATCTGTAGGGTCATCACACAAAACAGGAACGCTCACCAACAGCCTGTGATGGCTGGGGAGGCCTCTGGAGCTTCTCAGCTTTTCTCCAGGGCTATCCCCCAGCAAGGCTTACTCTAAAGCTCTACTCTCACTGAACCCTCCCTTGAAGATGCCAGATGAAGTTTTTCTATGGTCTTTAGTATGCCCTTCTTCCCAAATGTCTTCTTGTCTGTTCTTTCTTTGTGAGACCACTGGGAACATCTGCTTCCTCCACAAGGATTTCTGTCATTCTCTGAGAGCTGAGCTGACACAGGGACAGATCCCAAGGGCTGTTCCCCCATGGCAGCATGCTTCCATCAAGTGACCACATTCATCAAGCAATGCACCAGGAGGGCAAGATTCTGTCTCAAAATAAATTCATTTCCTTTGCATATATCAAAGGTTATTTTTAAGACCTACAGCTGATGGCAATACTTTTTCCAACAATGACAGCCCAAGAAACAAAAAGCTACTTACCTGGTGCTAGGCAAAGGCACTGAAAGAAAACTATTATCATACATTATTTTACATCACCTTTATTCCCAGCTACAGTCATGATGAAGTCTTGTAATGCATGGGTTTTAGTATCATTACACAATCAATCAATCACTAGTTGGGTGCTTTTTTACCCCTCTTACCCCTGTCTCCCAAGTGTCTGCTCACAGCCAGGGTTGGTTCCATTTTCCAGAAGCCAAGGAAGGCTGTGGTGGGAGAGCAGAGGACCTGCTGTCCAGCAATATGCCATGTAGTGTCACGGGGGGCCACATGGGAAAACTCTCTGTTCAGAATGAATGAGACAGGTTATTTAGGAGAAATAACAGAAAAAAAAAACTGATAACAACAAACATGCTTCAATCGCTCACTACTAGAAATATAATGCCTACATGTCTAACTCCTCCTCATCCTTCATGGAGGCCCTGTAGCTTCTTTTGCTTTTGTGGAGGAATGAACAAGTAACTGGTTCAATTAAATAAGTTGGATGTAATAATAGAATGCAGCCATATTATACTCATATAATAAACATACAAACATAGAAAGACTGATTTAAGAGGGTATAGACTGTCTTAACTATGGCATCCTGCACCAGTTGAAAACTTTATCATTTGGCATTACTAATAATCTTCCACCCTAGTATTTTTATGCAGTTAATACACAAGTATGTCAATCAGTATATCTGTCTACATTTAAAATAGCTATAGATACATTTTTTTTCCACATCACATTGAAAACATTTTACCGATTCACTTTTCTCTGCCATTGGCAATTCCAAGTAAACAAGACCATTAATTTCTTACCTCAGACGAACCAATCCATTCCCTTTCCAGGAAGCTGTCAAGAACCTTACAATTTACTCTTACTGCTTTTTTTTTTTCTCCTTATTTCACTGTTCTGTTGACATAGTCCTATGCTCATAAGCCAGGGTGAAGTGCTATATGCACAGCATGTCCAACACCACTACAGAGCTAAAGACAAAATGGGGGGGGGCGGTGGGAGGAGGTGGAGGTTGGGCTTCCTCCAGCCCAGGAGCTGTTTTGCCCTATCCCCTGCTACAAGACAGTTGCCTACCACAAACCCTTCTCTTGAATTTTGGTGTAAAGTTCAGGCCAAATCCATCTGCAAAGCAGTGATTTGTAGAATCATATAAAACTAAGAAATCTACCATTTTTCCAAATTATAGCTATACTAGGAAGATATGAAGAACAAGATGCAGAGGGCTCCTACAATTATCTAAAAATCTACTAAAGTCTTTTTGGGCTTGCCACAGCACACAGGCTGTGAGTCACAACTCCCAAGGCTTCCACTTAACAACTAAAAGGGAGAAATGATCAATAACATTTTTCTCAGTGAGTGATTAAGACTGCTTTTAACAATGCAGTCATGCATGCTATGTACTAAAAGGGATGATTCATTAGTTACTTGGAAGAGGAGCATCTTCTTTTCTCAGTTCAGAAGCCAGGGAGATGAGCTAGTGCCCCATGAACAGGGCTGACTAGCATGTAGAAAGAGAGGAAATACTGGCTGCTTTTGTCCCTGTCTCCACATCTGCAGAGCTCTTCTCACTAGGGCAAGAAAGTAACTGGGGAATTTTGTATTCAGAAGTGGCATTGTTTTAGTCATGCTTTGCATGAGTCTGACACCAGAGCTGCTGGCAGCTACTGGCAGCTCACTCCTCTGCCCTGCAGTCACAGGTGCCTGCCCCAGGCCCAAAGCATGATCTTCATGGCCCCACTGAGCAGCCCAAGCAGACACACCAACTGCTCTGCACACCACGTTCTGACATTGCTTTGGCACATACATGAGAAATTAGTCTGTCCTGATTGTTGTGGCAATTGCCTCTGCTGAAATAAAATGAACACTTACATGCAGAACTGGCAAAGAGGACAATGACAATAAAGGATTTTTTTAAATTATTATTTTTATTCAACCCTACTATTGCTGAAATGAATTTTAAACCAACTCCTCCCTTTCCATCATCTAAAATTTGCTAATGCTAATCTTCCTTTGAAGATGAGGTCATGCATACAGTAACAAATATATCACTCCCAAGCCTTGTTAGGTTTGGGCATTCTTTGCAACACCCTGATGGTGCAATACAGTAGTGTGATGGCATCTGAAAAGTAATGCTGGGTTGTCTTACAGTCTTCTTCCTGTGAGGAGAAATGATGCTGCCAAAGACTGTATGCAAAACATTTCCAACAAGCAGAAATTGAGGTTGTTGTATTTTAATCACAACAGGTGTTTCATTTATGGGCAAGTACAAAGCTTTTTCTTTTTCTTTTCTTTCTTTCTGATAAGACAGATCAGAATCGTCACATAGAAGACCTACATTTCTTTGCCCTTTTCTTGGGGTCTGAATATCAGACACAAGCATAACTGGTGTGCTTCTTACTGCAGACTTGTAATAAACATCTGGACACGCTGTACTCAGAAAACTGGCAGCAATTCCAAATTGGTGTATGTGACAGACCTCTGGCACCAGCCTAGAGATGGTCAGTATCTGCAGTGCTAGTACACATACAGTGCCCTTGCATCCAAACAATCACACTATTCTTAAGGACGCTTGTATCCTGGATTTTATCAATCCCACCAAAACTCTGCTTCACTCATCCCTAGGCTAAGTCTTTGCCAAAATGTTTCTTTCTCTGGTTTGGCTTTGCCTTTCTTTTGACCTAATCCTGACTACCTTTTTTGCCTTTTACTGCTCTTCTCCTCTGTCACAGGTTGCCTCCTTGGCAGCCAGCACCAGCTATTTAAGCAAAATAATTAATTTCCCTAACTCATGCCTCTGTTTTCTTCAAGAGGTCAGGGTGGGGTGAAAGGAGATGTAGCCTCCACATGCCAGGGCAACCCTGACCCACATGAAGATGTTAGCAGATCTAAGGGGTGGAGAGGAAATCCCTGTCAGTACTTCCCTTCCCAAACACACTCGAGCAATATCCTGCCCTGAATATGGCCTACTCTCAACCCTCCTGTATGCATTAGTATTTATTACCATCCTTTTGTTATCTGAATCCCTTTTATTTCACCTTGTCAAGTGCAGAGTATACTTCCCATAGGACTGGGAATAGAAAAAGGGTCTCTCTAAGTGCCTGTCTAGCTGGGCTCCTGATAAAAAGACCTTAGGGATTTTGGTTATATTATTCATTATGTAAGTGTGCTTAAAGCCTCGGCTACATAAATTCCATGCAATTCAACTCCAAACATACAACTTTAAAGAAATATTTTACTCCTGAAATAAGTGCTTTGAGGGGGAAAAAAAAAAAAAAAGGAAAATAAAGGGTGGGAGTGGTTAGGTTTGGGGTTTTTTTCAATTCAAAAAGATGGTATTTTGATCTAAAGCAAGAATCATTTTTGTGGTTTTGAAGGCCAAAAAATGTCTCTTGAAAACCAAACAATTGACTTGAAACACAGACAGGTTCTTTTCATTAAGTACTGGAATACATTGATCAAAATAAGGATCTTCTATTAAAAAAAAAAAAAAATCTCATCTTCAGTCAAAAAGTTTAAATCTCCTGAGACTCCTGAATAAATGCACAGCACATTTTGGACACCAAATGGAATAATCTTCATTAGATATACATATATACATATATATGTATATAACCACTGAAGAGTAATGTATTCCATATAAAAACAGAGCATTATCAATTCCATATGTGAGGTATTATGTAACTTGAATTATTTTTTCTTTCACCATTACGCTTCAGCTTCCACCAGAAACTTCAAAGACAAATAAAACATTAGTCATTTAACTGGTGATATATAATACTCCCATTTGTCATCTCTGGCAAGGTTCTGCTTTTAAACTTAAGTTAAAGCAATTAATTTGTGTCCTATGAGACATAAGAACCTAAACTTCATTGCAGCAGATCTCTGATAATGCTGAACATAGAGCAAGGTCAGACCTTGGGAAGCAAAACTGAGCACAGTGTTGAATGACTGCTACAATTAATTTTTTTCTGTAACTCCTGAAATCTTGTATGCTACTCTGCTGACACTTCCTTGGAAATAGCTGCATCATTTTAGCTAAAACATTTCCTGCCTTCTCCCCTCAGCAACCCACAAGAAACAGCCAGAGGCATTTATTTAGCATTGAAAACATCTGAACAATATATTCACATTTCAGAAAATATGGAAGAATTGAAAACAGTATAATTTAGTGGAAAGAGCTGAGTCGTTTTTTCCTAGGACCTATTGCCCATGCTCTGCATAATGGAAATGTTGCTATTTTTTTTTTATCAGTAACTCGCTGCCGTGTCACGCTGCCACTTTCTATAATGGTTAATATATAACTCACCAATGTGTCAGTTTTTCCCTAAAGTGTTACTTCAGGCAGTGCAGGGGAATTCCCTTTGATATCTGTGCCAGAGCAAAGGTACACTGGCAGCTGTAGTTATACAAAAGGGGGACTTCAGCTGAAGGACAGCTTGGGAACGTCTGTGTCCCATCCCTGCCTTGCCTCTGGCTGCTTCTTCACACTCATGCTTCTCTGCAACTGTTTTTGGGTTTGTGCTGTAAATCAGGTCACTGAGCTGATCCAAATTACTAATAGGCTTTTTGTTTACAGAGTTGTTCTTAATACAGGTTGCTTTTCTTACCAGAACGATGCCAGAAATTGCAGTGCTGGTGCAACTGAGAAGGCCAAGTCCTGGGACAAAGAGGAGAGAAAAGCAGTTGGGATAGAGGACACTGGGGAGGAAGCATGCCTGAGTTCATGGAACTGCTGGCTCAGATGGTGTCTCTTCCACTAATAAGGGTAAGATGCAGTCAGGAGGTTGCTGTCATAAACCATTAGCAAACAGCAAATTCACAGAAAAAGGATCATGCACTTGCTCTAAAAAAAAGACTACAATTAAACAGTAAAACAGCTCCATATGTGACTTTTGCAGGAAAAGTAGCTATATAGACAGGTGTTAGAGAATGTGTGTGGGCATATGTACACACACACACACATGTGCATACACACACAGATGCATATTAACACACATTTACACAACAAAAACCATCTCTAAATTTAAAATAAATGCAAAATACATCTCACTTGAGCGTTTTTGACAGTCTTCAAAAGCATGCTGCTCTGATCCCCTGGATGGCTGGTTCGTGAAAGCAACAACCAGAGAAGCCTATAGAGGGAGCAGGCTGCCTTCTTTTCCTCAGCAAAAGGAGTTTACAACCTTAAGTGATGACCCTGAGAGAAAGGAAACAGAAAGGTAGAGGAGGAAAATGTCTTAAGTAGAGCCCTATGCAAGGGCCAGAGCAGTTGCCCTGCAAACAGGGGGAGCAGCACCAGAGCTGCCTCTCAGGGCATGGGCAAGAGAGCTGCAGGTTCACACCTACCTTCTTCCTCCTCCCTCTTCTTTGTGTTCACACTTTGTACCCTACAGGGAGTCAGGAATTTCTTAGTGTTTCCCCCAGTCTCTGTCCCAGCATTTCAGCAGCTTCTCTGCACATTGCAGGATGGAGATTTGCTTGCCTGGGAGTTGAGCAGAATTTCATCTTCCAACATTAACAGCCAGAGTAATAGAGCAGTAATAGAAGACAAGAAAAGATGCAATCAGAAAAGCCTGGCATTTCCTGTTGAACAAAAAGAAAAACTCAAAAAAGGCTAACCATGTCACAGACAACATAAGAGAAGCAGTATTAAGCAGAGCCAATTCAGAAGACAGAGTACATAGAAATGCCATAGTTAGTTATTGTCAGTAGAGGCTATGTGACTGAACTGTATGTTATGTGTATTTGAAATCATATGTGCATACACAAAAATGTTTAATTCTTTAAGCCATGTATACCTGTATTGAAGGTCCAGAAAGCTGGTAGTTATTTGTATGGCTGTAAAGCCCAGAAGGCTCATCCTAGACAGGTTTGTGTTTGCTGAGCAAATCTGTACCAAAAGCCTCTACCTTACTGTGTTTATTATAGTAAAAAAAACCCCAGAGGATAAGATCTTTTTCTTTTTCTAACACATAGGGAGCTGTGACGAAAAAAAAACTTAACAAAAACTTTAATAACTGGTGTTATTAAAGCAACCCAGTTTCAGTCTTAGAGACAAAGGACTAGCAGCTAAAAACACCTGTTCAAGGCTTGACCAAGCAGTACATGCATTCTCAAATTAAAAATAACAATCAGAAATAAAAAACAGAGCACAATACATGGCAAACACACATGCATTTTTCACCATGTTGCACCTGTGAGTTCTTCTTGTAGAAAGACTGGCCATCCACTGTCGCCTTGATTTTGTAAGACTTTGTTAAGCCTTCTGATGTTTACATTCTTTCAACAAACTTTCTCACACACAGTTCTGTAAATAACCTATGTTTTGCATTCTTTCATGGAAGCGGAGAGAATTGATGGACCCTTGGTCTGTCCAGTGGCATTGGAGAGGTGGCACTGTCACCCTCCAATCCACTGTCACCTTTGGAAAACTATAAATGTTGGAGTCAGAAAATAAAGGTTCTTCTTTTTTGTTCCCCTCGAGAGCAGCAGTGTCTGTGTCATCATTTCGTGCCTTATCACAACAATCCACAGTTTATCAGATAACTTATCTTTTCGTAAACGTCTAAGGATGGGTATAAAGTATGCAATATTTATACATAAAAAATTGTACTAAAAGCTTTCCCTCCTATGCACTTAGGTCTAATAATAGTTTAGTGTGTTTCTCCTGGGGAACAAGAGCAGGTCTTAGCACTGCAACATAAATAGTTAAGCACAAGCCATGCAGCAGTAAACGAGAAAAGGAATACACTATGCCCTTCAATTCCAAGGCAATGCAGCATGAGAAATATAATAAAAGGATACTATTACTTTTCCTCATAATATGGTTCATCGCTTGACTTTTAATACAGGTTTGCTGCTGCTTTCTTTTTTGCCTTTTTTTTTTTCATCATTAGAGAAAGGCCATTTGAGGAATATACTCTGCACAGTGATGTGATTCAGCAGCTTTCTGGAAAACAAAAACACAGCTCTCTTTCTGGTGTACTAATGAAACACAACTGGCACTAATTTTCATTGAATTGAGCCTAACTGAAAGCAGGCAATGTACCATGTTAGCTAAAGCTCAGTGGTCTTAGATCACAATATTATTTTTCATGGGTTTTTAGTCATTATGTGCTGAACATAACCTGCTGCTAAATCAAGCCAATGATAACAAATATATTACTGTGCAAGCTGTTGTGTTACCAAGAATGGCTCAGTAAATACATTTATTTGCCTTTTTATCCAAATTCTAGACAGTTTCTGTCCATACCAGCATGTGAGACCATTGTTTCTGAACATCTCCTAAGGGCATATCAACAGAAAGGTTGTCCAGCAGCTTCATAAAGGCAGAGTGCCCTGTCACGAGCTTGCCATGTCAACACTTTTTCCATGAGGACACTAAATGCTACTCAGACACACGATATAATTTTACATATTTGGCATTCTTTACCAGTAGTGCTCCAAGTCTGGAAAATTAAATCAAGACCAAAGGAGGTAGAAAATCCCCCACAGTCACACACAGAGTAGTCAAAAGAATTTAGGAAGCCTTATGCTTCATGGGTGTGTTTCCATTAAAAATATCTGAATAAAGATATCGTTGCCTATCTAGTCTGATAGAGAAGTCCTGTCTCCAGGCAGGCATGATGTGGTAGCCAGCCATGGCAAGCAGAGAGTGCCTGAGCTGGGCTGTGCTGCATGTCCTGCCTTCGGGCACATGCTGCTTTTTCTCCAAGAAACATGTGGAGTGACAAGCAGCATGTGTCCCACGTACCACCAGGATCATTCCTGCCTCGAGCCACAGAAGAGCTGCCACTGGAGCTCTGCAGCCCACAGTGAGTCCCACAGCCTCTGTGAACCCACCTGAAGATGAAAAGTGCTGCACGAGAGACTACCCTTGTTGTTCCTGGCAGAGCTGCATGGGGACATTGGCATCCAGGACCTGTGGGCTTGGCTAACCACCAACAAGCACAGAGCCTCTACTCTTAGAAGCACCAAGCAATATTGCCCAAACATATTGTCATTTGCAAAAGAAAGAGTCATTCTGACAACAAAGTCCTCCAGTGACTAAGTGATCGTGGTGTTGCTGGCATTAAAGAGCTGGCAGAGTTTCCACCATAAATATTTCTATCAGGCTATTGTATATCAGCTGTAAAATTTGCTGGGGGCTGATATTTGGAAAACAAGATCCAGCAAGATAATCCTTTTTTAAACACATTATCCTATTTGAGTAATCTACAGGTATGCAAATCAAAAAATCTGCAAGTGTAGGCCACAATGACACCTTTGCTGATCCTTCTTTGCTGATGCTATGGCCATCAGGGAAAGTGAGCACTGGCCATTCCAAAGTTCTTGGTCTGGGACTTTGCTTTTCCTTCCAGATACCCTCAATGGTTCAAATAAAAATGCTGGGGAGACAGGTAGAGCAGACAAGCTGCTGTCAACAAGGAAGCATGGAGAAGAGCTTCCCCAGGAGAAAAATCCATCTCCCGAGAAGGCAAAATACATAGCAAGATATGGATCACCTTTGCACATAGGTGAAGAACAGCCACTGTTGGAAAGTTCCTGAATCCTGCCTAGCCATACATTCCCCTCCTTCCAGATCTGGAGTAAGCCAACTTTTCCAGATAAGTGAAAGAAAAATTGCACTTATTTCTATCTCAAAGGAAATTTCTGCTGTTGCTTCCAAATTAAACCAGCTTCTTGGTCATAAAGCCATAACACTGTACTGGCCACATAGCCCTTTTGTTTTAAAAAGTTTCCTGTGGATTCTAGCACTTCTGACATACATTTTGTGGAAAACATGTCAACTGGCCCTTCTGAATGGAGATTTCCAGATGTGCACAGAATACGCACAGGAGAAATAAGTGGTTACATGCACCAGGAATGGAAAACTCAGTACCCAACAAACAGTAGCAACTTTACGTATGATATTCAGGATTTATAGTTAGAAATACTCTTTTCATTGATTTCGTTATTAGAAGTCTGTTACATCTAAGCATTTTTTTTAAATGCTGAATCTCATTTCCAAATACCCTTATGGAACAACAGCCACAACAACAAAATTAGAAACACATTACTGAAGACAAATTAGAATAACTAAGCTTAACACTATACAGGAAAAATGCAGCGTTAAAATATATGAGGTAAAATTGTTTTCTAACTATCCCAATGTTAAACATAATTTTGTCCTTGGAATGAGCAAGGACAGAAATTTGTGACATGCTTTTACAGTGTTAAACACAACTGTAGTTTATGCAAGTTATGTACTAGATCAGTATATTTCCTCAGTATAGTTAAGGCCAAAGAGATTTAATAAGATATTTTAATTAATTTTTAATTAACAAGTCTTTTTTAAAAAATGCTTTTAACCCTCCCTTCCTTTGGGACCATGATTTCAGGAAGTCCTGAGAAAATAGATAGATTATTTTTCAGCACTGCTTACACAGGAAACCTGGAGGGATAGATCAAGTGAAAGAGATTCTCCAGTAAGCATGGAAAAGCCACTGCTATCACACCTATCATATTGATGGCAAAAGCAGAAGGCCACAGATCTGTACTGGGGCAAACCCCTCAGATACTTAGTAGTATCTGTAGTTTTCTGAGGTTGGTAGGACAAGTGTTTCAGAGCACACATGGCCTGGGTTAGAGATAGGCTTCCCTTATCACTTCTGAAGAAGTCTTCATGAAACAGACATTCTCCCACCACCTGTGCATAGTGCACACACATGTGCAGACTAGGCATTTCTTATCACAATGTTGTTGAAAAATGTATTTCCTTTCTTTTTCTTTTCAGGAGCATAAATAGAAACCACATATTTCCAAAACCAGAACTGTGTCATAATAGCCAACGCAGGACAAGAGGGAAAGGTTGTTGTGGTCTGCAATATCTTCTCAGGTTAGTAACCTTCTCTTCCTCCCTCTCTTCCAGCCCCAAACATGTGGCTGTCATAAACTCTTTAAGGCAACATTGTCAAATACATTCACCAAATATTCTGATAAAAAAAGAATCATTCAAATAAAAAAAGTATGTTGATGAAAATACTCTGTTTAGAGCATTGCTTCATATTGGTGAATAGCTCATTTGCTATTCCTGGATTTTAGAGCTCAGTGCTTTTGTAGTAGATATTTTTAAATAAAGGTTAATGAACATGTTTGTCCTGTGTTACATACTTGAAACGTCTGTGGAAATAAACAAGCACCCCCTTCTTAAGGCACTACCTATGGTAGGATTTGTAGGTCTTGAAATAAGCAGACAGGCCAAATACACATGGGTTTCACAGATCATTCTCCAGCAAAAATCTGCACTTATGAGTTGACTCCTTATCTCCACTTCAATCAAATGAGCTTATTGTTAAAGTTTTACAAAGCACCCCAGCAGCAAGGTGAAAGATGAAGAGATTATTGAATAATAGATAAGAATATTTTTAGTCAGCTCAGATGTATTCATGCATCTGACAGAGCACCAGGAAAAAAGCACTCAGAAAGGTGCTGGCTGAATTCCAGCAAAAGCAACCTGACTGTCAGGGCCCTGCAAAGGCTGAGGTCTTCCCATGAGAGATGGCAAAACAGAGCTGCTGGGGAGGCACCAGGAAAGCCAAGAGAGTCCCAGCCGCAGGCACTGGGTAACTCTGTGGGGACATAGGCCTATGGTGGTCCTAGCCTGGGGCACTCACAGCTGAGCAGGGCAGATGGAGAGTGCCTCTGCTGCTGTGCCCCATCACTAGGGCAGAGACCAACAGCCCCAGGGAGCTGACATGGGATCCTGGGCTGTAGGCAGTGTGGGGGGAGCCCCAGAGGGCTGGGCAAGGCTAGTCAGAAATGGGGGTGCCCTCAGCCCTGATATAGTTATGCAGAGATGCAACATTAGTACTAAAAAGTGGTTCATATTTCTGGTCCTGCAATTGATTAACTTTTGCTTATTTTTCACTCATAGCTTTATAAGCCAACAATCCTGCCCTTAAATTTGCAGCAGCTGGAACTGTGAACCTATTCCAAGGTCATTCTTCCCATCAAATTCCCTACAATGTAGTTAAATGCAGGGGCAACAAAGCATTTATAATGATCTGGAAAACACCTTCCCCATGCACAAAAGAAGAAAACTACCAAATTGTCTGATTTCAGTCCTGTTCTGCTTCTTACCCTGCATCCATTACCCAGTGAGAGTCATTATTCCATTATTATGGTCTGAAGAGACAAAGATCTTTTAAAAGATATTTTCAGTGCATCAGCCAGCCCTCTCCCTGTTGTCTTTCCCTTCTAATGAAGATCACAGTGTAGTTGACATCTTTGATCCTGAGAGCCTCTGAAAAAGTGAAGGTATAATGATGTTATTCACTTAAAAGCTAGGGAGATACTGACTGAAACAGCATCTACTGAAATAAAGTAGGTGTGAATAATGAAGTGTCACTTGGATATTCAGAACTTCATTCATTAAAAAACATTTCTGAAAGGAACTGGTTCATGTGTCCCTGGAAACACTAGCACAAGACATGCCAGGCTAAATCAGACTTGGCATTTAGTCTGGAATCAAAGTACTTGAACATAGTCCATCCTCCCACAACACTGACTACAGAGCACAAACCCCTTCTCTTACCTTGTGTACAACTATGAGACTATGCAGCAGTGGGCTAGAAAATCTCTTAAAAGGCAGGTGTAAACAGGGAATACTTATCTCAGCGGTATTCAAAAAGCATAGCTCCTCACAACGTAAAGGTATGACAGCCCCCAAAATACTTAACCATGTGAAAGAACCAAATTTTTGTCTTTTGGACCAGGGACAATCATAAATCTGAAGCACCATGGAGCTCATTGCTGCTTAATCTACCTTGATTTGTTGACAGGACATTCTTTATGAACTCCTTGCTCCCTTAACTAGACTGCTGTACACAACTGAGTTAACATGTCCAAAATTAGCTTGGATGTGTCTAAGTTATACCTTGGATCCTATAGAAAAAGAAAAGATACAAACTGGGAGTTGAAACTGCAGCATTGACATAGCCCAGCATTTTGAACCCCTGTCCAGAAAGGCATTTCAGCACACATGCAGCTGTAAGGCTCTGAATAGACTTGGCAACTGCTTTAGCTTAATAATGGTGAAGCATGTTGTGAGCTCCCTTCTGGATTGGAAATCTCTGAAAGGTTTTATAAAACGCAGTAGAACTTCAGAAAGCAGGAAACAACATTTATTCAATTTCACTCCTCTCAATGTGAATGCACTGGAACTAGGATATTTTGGCATAGAACTCAGACATATTTAAGCAAATGTCAGAGGCCATCAAAAGCTCAACAAAGTCAGTTTTGGTGGGTATGGGCACGTACAGAAAGGGTCCTTTCCCAAAGCCACACAAGCCCAAGTGCCAAGTTACAGAAGTCAGGATGAACACCAGCAACATGGAACAAGGAGCCATTCATCTTTCTGTGAGGACTTGGACAGGCTATTGTGCCACTGCAGAGTGCAGGGCCCAGAAGAGTGCTGCAAGTAACACAGCTTCTTAAGAAAATAGCAGTAAATAAATCTGTGTGCAATGCTCTCCTGGTGACAAACCAGTTCAAAAGAAACCCACAATAAGCACCTTCAGGAGAAGAACATCATGCAAGAACCCATCTGTGCACACACAAACACACAGAGACACCAGCATATTTATCCAAAACAATCTCACATAGCATCTCACTTCAGATCTTGTGGATCACGTGGAGGCACAGGGTCATCTACATGCAGATCACTGCTTTTTCAGCCCTTTGGATCCACCATCTGCATCTTCTGCTTCCCAGCTCCCTAAAAGTGAAGTTTCAGACCGACCAAAATACTGAAAAGTCTCCCTGCCTGCAGACTGCAACTTTTGGAAATGGCTGTGTCAGCTGATATTCACCCCCTGTAATGACACCATTTGTTATTTGAAGCTGTGTTTTCATTTCTGAAGAATAATGCACATGCTTCAACTCCCTTCTCAGATGTGTCATCCTACTGCTATTCCTTACTTCTTTAAGCTGCAGTTTGGTATTCTTTTAAGTGAACATGATTACCAATAAAGCATTCCCCACTTTCTCCCACTCCCACAATTTCTCCCAGATCATCTGTTGTACTGTGCCATCACAAATATTTGTGTGGCTTCATGGTTAACCAGATCAAGGAACTGATCCAGATGAAAAACAGCCCCTGGGAAAAAATGTGCAATTTTTGCAATATAGATCCCCACAAAGTCATACAAATGCTTATGCTGCAGTTGTAAGAAGGTTTCCATAAGAATAGGGATGACTGACTGAGAAAAAGGAAGAGGAACGATCTGTTTTTTTAAGCAGTTTTTCTGGCCTTAATGTGGTGCCATGGTTTGGCATTTGCTTTCACCAGCATTTGTCCACAGAAAGCACATAGAAATTCCATAGAAATTCTTGCTTTGGGGAGTAAACATGCAGAGCTATTGAAAATTCCTTCTGAATGCCCAGGGAGAAGTTCTTTGCACAGCAATATCTAACTCTTGCCAGCATTGGTGCCCAAGTCCTTAAGGTCCAAAACAGCGTCCTTCCATTTGAAGAAGAGCATTCTGCTATCAATGACCAGCCCAAGGATCCTTTGGAGTCAACTGTTAACGCTTCAAAGGCAAACAGCCTATTTCTCCTTCTCAAGATTTAAGGACTGGTGTAACAGAATGATACCTTGTTACCTATTCCATAGCCCTGTGGTGTAAATGGGAGAGAAAAATATGGAAGCATTACCATTGGATAGCATTTTATCAAAAAGCCTTTTGAACATACCTCACCTCCCCATTTAACAGTTTTTAACAAACTAAGCCTAAAACTAGAGACAGAAAGTCCTGACACCAATTCCCTCAGTTTCACTTCTTTTTTGTCTTGTTTTCTTCACAACAAAGTGGCAGTTCCACTGCTGATATTTCTCAGGACCCATGTGATAATCTTTTGTGAGACACTTGAAAATTGGAGTTAAGTGCAAGCTTGCTGGTGAATAAAGCTGCACAGAAGGCAGACATGTTCCCTCCTCCACCAAAAAAAAAAAAAAAAAAAAAAAAAAAAAAAAAAAAAAAAAGAAAGAGTCCAGAATTACTGTTTTCTCCCCACTAGTTTGTGGTATGAGATAGCAGGGAAACAAAACCAGCTGATGCCATGAGTGGGAGGACTGACTACAAAGAGAACTCTTATTGTTTCCAGTAACTGTACAATTAACTTAAATTGTGGCTATCTTTTCACCAGGGGTTTAACATATTCAGACTAAGGATAGTGTCTAAGTGAACATTACAATTTCCTGGAGAGATTGCAAACCAGTGATCCTCCCTGAAATTGTATACCATTGCTTACCCTTAACTAACCCAAAACACAAGGGCTGTGTGTTACCATAGGCTAGGGGACTTCCTCCACACAGTGTCTGTGCCACGGCAAGTCCAGGGACAGAGCTCTCACACAAATGGTGGGCATATTTAGCATCAGGCAGTAAAGATCAGGGGAAAATGTGCAGAAAAGTAACAGAAAAGGACTAACTCTCATAATATCTACTATTTTGATAGCTCTGCTAATTTTGATGAAAGCCAAGAGGGACTCAGCTATAGAACTGTGAGGTGAACATTTTTAGACATTGAAGGTGTTTGAACTCTAGGGAGCCCAGAGAATATAAAATCTACTGCTGGGCAGAGACTGCTTAAGGAAGTTAGAGGCCTGTTTTTAACATATCCTTAGGAAAGTTGGCAAGAAGAATTGTCTTTGAATTTTTCCGCTAACTGCCAGTTCTCTACACATCATTCTGTCTCTACTTCTGGTTGTACTCCTGTGGCTTTTGGAGCTGTGATGGGCTGAAAATATGACCAAAGCAATATTTGTAAGGGCAGGTCTTATTCTTATTAAATTAAAGGGACAGGAAGCAGACAGATTTTCAGGAACATGAACTCATCTGCATGTCGCTGAAAGTCAATGTGCTTGGAAGTGTGCCAGAGCTTTTTCTAGCTATACCTGTCTAGGAAAATATGACATTCCCCTTCAACACCCCTCTGCTTGATCTGGTGCACAGCTTTTTCCCTCCCCAGTAAAGCCTCCTCTAACCGTGTCTCCATTCTGACAGCACTCCCAGCCTTGTCTGGATGCACTGAGTTTTCATACCCTCATTTCCACCTATCTTCCCATTCTTCTCACCCTGTCCCACCACCTCTTCAAGGCCTCATTGAGCCAATCCTCTGGATCCCCTACTCTTACTACACTGAAGCTCCTTTCACAGGCCCCTGTCAGGCAGGAGCAGTTCCACAAAACAGTCTTCTGCAAGGCAAAGCCACCAGAAACGTTTCTATCCAGCCAGAGCAACTGTCTCTGCCAGGCACTGCCTGATAACTGGATGATGGTGCTGTCCTGCTGCAGCCATCAGGAGTATAAATAACCCTCAGAAATGGAGCTCCCTTCAGTTTTGATCATTTCAGCGATTGGGTTCAATCCACTTCCTGGCACACAGTTGCAGGGCCAAAGCCAGCAGGATGAAGCAGAGATGGGAATGAAAGGCTGTATATAGGGTGAAGGAGGAAAGTGGTTAGGTGAGCTAGAGAAATGTTTAGGGTGCCTCTGCCCTGCAAAAAACAGCAGGGGGTCAGAAAGGAGCATTCACAGTAGCAAGGAAGCCACCTGTGTAACAGGCATTATTTTTCCCTGCATCTCATAATAACACAATATTTTGTGAGCTTTGTCCAAAGCTGCTGTGCAGAAAATACAGCAATATTTTGCAATACTTTTAATGTTGTTGTGTCATAATGTTCTAAAAGAACTGTTCTTCATAAAAAGAACAAGAACAAATTAGACCCCAGTTGAGTGAGGGGGGGAAAAAGGCAAAGAAAATTGCCAAATACTTGCCTCAATGGGCCATCAAGAACTGAAGGGGCAGCCCCCTGCAGACACACACAGGTTGGCAGCACAGCAGGACCCATCTGATACTGTGCTTCTGCAACTGAAGACAGTCTCTTGAAATGAGGGGAAGGTGAGGGTGGGGCAGGGGAAGGAAGAACTTCCAGCAATTTACTGCAGAACACTGAATCCCCCCATAGTCAAGCTTAGCTAAGGGCAAAAAGTGGTGAAGAGTAGGAATACCTCAGATAGGATAAAAGGAGAAAAATAATGTCCCAGGTTTCTGTCTAGCATAGACTGTATAGAGATCTGAACTGCTGACGAATCGACATGAATCAGCCCTATTATACTCCAGACCACAACCATGATGTAAATTGAGGTGATGCAGCAGCTGACTCAGAGGCACCTTGCACATCCTGGGTGAGGCACACAGCTGGGGACAGCAAGCCATCAGCAATACCCAAATAAACTCATAAAGCCTGAGCAACAGGCCTAAGGTATTTTACCCTCTCTAGTTCAAATAACCAGTATGCATCAAGCCAACATGTAACGTGCAATGGCTCCCTGCCTTCCTTTAAAAGAGCAAGTTCTCCTTCAGGATTGCTTTGTCTCACCAGTGACATCACTGACAAGTGGAGGTGCTGAGACCACAGCCTGGTCACCCCACTCAGAGGAGACAGGGGCTGGTCAGGACATGTGATCTTCTCCCACCATGAACATCTGGAAGCAGAGCCACAGGAGGAAGCAAACCACACAGCAAAATAATACACATTATATTTACATTTTAGCATTAGATGTCCTGTTTTTACTTTCATGCATACTAAAAAGAATTTTATGGAGTTTTTTTAATTGATATTGTGCAGGCTGCTGAAAAATCATGGTACATCACTTTGAGCCTTGGACAAAGAGCTCCTTTTTTGACCTTGGATCTCTTTGTGCAGTATGTTGCGGTCTTTTTGGACATCATCTCATTTGAAAATAGCAGGGGCTGACAGAGTTGTAATACCAGGGGGACACACCAGATGGATGGGAACCATGGACTTCAGCACTTTCTTTGATATCTGCATTACTGCAGCTAGAGTAGGCCTGCCTTCTCTTTTGCTCCCTCTGCATTTCACACATGAGGCCACACACCTGGAAAGGAAAAGAGCTCTCAGCAACAGCTTCATGGCAAGGAAGAAGGAAACAGGCATATGTTCAACATCACTATACAGCCTGCTACCACTACACTGTGGCCCTGATCCTGAGAGATGATACCAGAGCTTTCAAGGATAGTCCCACACCACAGAAGGCACTGCCTGCTTTGTCATTGGCTATGGTAAGAACAGGCATAGGTATCACAGAAAATTTGACAGGTGAAGGTACAGGTTTACCTGCTGTTTGTACCTAGATATCACACTTTCAGCTTTCACAACATTTACAGAGCTGGGGACATTTACAACTAATAAATTGTAACAAATCAAAATACAACAGCCTGCATAGTGCAATCCTTACTTAGGATACGGCAGAAAAGAGTAAATAAAAGTTCTTCTCAATAAATAGAAATTGTGTGGATGTGATCTAGTTTTTACTATGTTGAACATACTAAATGTTTAGAGGGCCTCTACCTCTGTTGAGCAGTTTTGTTATTAGCTTTGTATTTGTGCTGAATGAAATGTGTGCAAATGCCTGACAGAGTCAAAGGATGCCTGAAACAGGATTTAAGCTTGAATCATAGAACCACAAAATATTTAAGGTTGGAAAGGACCTCTGGAGCTCACCTAGTCCAACACCCTGCTCCAAGTAGATCTACTGCCAACACCATATCTGGTCACTTGATCAGCTTTGCCTTTGCTTTCACAGCACTTTCCTGGGACTGAGGCTTTGGCAGCAGTGGTGCTTTTGCCAGCTGAAGCCATTCCTACTCCACCTCCAATCCTGTCCTCCCAGCACAAACATTTGTGTAGCCTCCTAAGAAAGTGAATCAGCTGAAATATAATCTGTACTGCCAATGTCATAATAATTTTTTCTATCCAGAACAGTTCCTCAGTCCAACATATTCAGTAGTCATACTCACAACCTTTGTGGAAGAAGAGCCAGACAAGGACAAGCAGCCAAGAGGATGAAGGAAAAGGAGGAGGAAAGAGCAATGAAAATGCTTGCCTGAACCAGAGCTGCAGATTAATGAATTCTGTGTTAATACCAACCCTCAGATAAGCAAGATTCGATTCCTGTTCAAGACCCTCCACCACTACAATTTCCTCTTCAGGGTTGGGACAGGGTGATTAAGTATTGCTTATTGAATATTTTCACATACCTGAACTTGTTGGGAAAATTCTATCAAATGTATAGGAACCAGGTGAGTCTGTACATGTGTCAGAAAGTAGAAACAAGCAGAAAGTTGACCTGAACAGAAGAATGAAATAAATAAAATTTTCCAACAGGAATAGCCAGACTGGCTTGGCTACAGAATCTGGGATGTCTCCACCCAAAATTTTGTGGAAAGGCATTTGCTTCAGAATTAGATCAAGCCTGAACAAAGCTGGAATGAACTAACCTACCTTCACTCCAGTTTTCTTTCCCTTCTTCACAGTATCTTCATATTTGCCAAAAGGACTCAAAACATTATTTAAAATAACTGACAAGACAATCAATCACTGACCAAAACAATCTGAGGAAATTCCAGACAAGGACTAGATTGCTGAAAATTAAGGCAATTGATCCTCATTAGTGCTACTGCCAACACAAAAAAAAAAATGAAAAGACCTGATTAATTCCATCTAGCAACAGGTATTTAATGCAGACACCTGAGACAGAAACCAGATCACAATAGTCCCTGTGTGTAATGCATGACGAGTAGCAAGCACCTGCTGAAGATAATTCACTGCAACATCCAACTTACCATTTCTGTATAAGCTCATTGGAGGTTGAAACTGCCCTCCAAGCAATACTCAAACACTCACACTCATCACTGACCAGTGAGAGGCTCCATGCACTGCCCTGTCACTTTTTATTTCAATCTCAGTCAAATTGCATTTGTGAACTGGTCAGAGTTCAAAATGAAATTTGAAAGCCAAATACAGACTGAACTACAACTTCAGACATCAAAGAATAATTTACTAAAATCAATCCAAAACTGAAGCTTGAAATAATATTTTAAACAACATAATGACATTGGTTTGTCCAGAGTTAAAGATAATACTCCTACCCAGAGTATAATATTCCTGTATAGATTTAGCAGAAGCCTCCAACTAGTCCTGACTCTCATCATCACCCTGACTTCAACATTAAATGTATCCTTATAAACACTTCCAGTCCAAACAAAAGTGGAAGTAGCAATAAGCTCCTGGCTCCTAACTGTCAAAAATCCCAACTCATTTCCCCACATGTACCATAGAACAGAAGGTACCAAAAAGCCACCTTAAGAGCAAGGAGTGGCTTTAACTAGAACCCTGTGCCAAACCTTTAGCCTCTGTCTACAGTTCTATCACTGATTACAGTTTCAAATTGACAGGCGACTTGAAAAGCCACAGCCCAGAGTTCAAAGATATCCAAGTATGCGATAGACACAATGCGCATGTTGTATACACCCTGACATAAACCAAATTGTACTGACAATACTTCTCACAGTAAATATCAACTGCAGAGCTGCATTCCTTTTTAAATAGAATACAGTATGTAAAATCTAGCTATTCCCTTCCTAAAGTGTTAAGAATTACATCACTTTCCAGCACTGATTCTAAGGACAAGACCTGTATAATCACAGAAAGGGAAAATGTCCTAATTCCAGTTCCTGCTAAATCCCATCCCACAAATTACTGCCTTATTCAGAAAGCCAAACTCACCCTGCTAATTATAAATTATTCTCCTTCAATTAGGTAATGGAAATAATAACAAATGTCTTAAGTAACTAATCACAGCTAAATAGCACAGCTTGTATTATGGATACCAAGTATTCCATACCACAAAAATACTCCCAGAATATGAACAAGGAAAGTGCAGTCTGTCTGCATAAACTCCGCAAGAAGAAGAGGTTACTGACCTCAAAATGTAAATAAATAAAAATTATTTGGGACTAATCTGAAATGCAGTTAATATATCATCATTCAGAAGCATTCTACTCCAGTGTTTCTTCATTTTAAAGATGTCATATGGGCTGTTTTCTGCCTTTGTACCATGTCACTAACAAGATTCTACAAGTGGGTAGTTAAAGGGAACTCTGCAAGACCAGTGAGTAGAATATTTCTGTCTGACTACTCTAAATGCATGCAAAGAGGAAGACCAGACTGAAAGCTGATTACACTGCTTTTAAACATGTCCCTGAGTGTCATGTACAGTCTGCACAGTGACTTTTAAGTGCCACATGATTATTATGTAGAAGAAAGCTAATCTTTGGTGTATATTAGCTTGAAGCTTTCAAACAGCATAATATCTTTTCATGTTAGTAGTCCTGAATACAAAGAAAAATTTAATAAAAACCCCAGTTAGGAGCACTCCTGGATATGGATATGCTCAACAGGGTTTTGCAATTTGATAACCAAGTACTAGCATATTTATCGTAGAAATTAGAAAATTCTGGCAGCTAACTAGAGAGATTACAGCAGGGCAGCAACACATGAAGGCAACCTTCATTCTGCCCCATGGCTAGCAGATTATTTGTAATAGTTCATGGATGAAAGGACAGGCAAAAGATACCAAAACTCTGCTTTGTAGTGCAGTGTTAAAACACTCTTGTGTGCACATAAGCAGAACAACAGTTACCATATAAGAGCAGGAATTAAGAGGAAGGATGAAAGATTGGTTCCCCCTTCTGATAAGGGGGAATGGCCAGTGATTCAGAAACTCACCTCTAGTCACCCACCTGACTTCAATTTCTTGCCAGGTCAAGAGACCCACTGATTGTGCCTTCTCCTGTAAAATGGCAATAGCAGAACATCACGGGCAAGGCAGAAGGAAGCCTGGAGACAGAGAGGTGTTGGGATGATATGAGTATAGCCAGAGGTGTAACGGAGAGGATTTGTTTGCTTAAAGCAACGGCTGGTTGCTTTAAGATGAAACAGTCCCGCTCCAGCACTTTCTCCCCCTTCCTTGTTTGTTTCCCCTTTCCCACACACACAGCTTCAGCTCCTCTCTTGTGTAACTTATGATGCTCTATCGGCACAATAAAGCCAATTCAACTTCCTAAACAGTAAAAACCCTATGCTTTGCTTTTGTTTTGGAATTATTTTTTATTTAGTGTTGCCAAGTTGAATCAGGTTAGATCTAGATACAGTTAGATCTAGAGACAGTGAAGAGGACAGTGAAGAGACAGTGAAGCTGGAACTATGCAGCTTGAAGAGTATGAAAAGAGCATGGGAGAGCAGCAGGATCTTCCCTTTTCAATAATTCACTAGACTGGGAGCTATAGCATGTAATTGCCCCTGAATGATGGACACCTCAGGTGCCCAGGCACAGAGAAAAGGAGCAGCTGTTCTTTGCTAGGAGTGGAGATCAAAGCCACATCCAGCATAGGCACCAGAGCTCCAAGAGACCCCAAGAGATTGACAAGGAGCTCACAAACATAAAATAGAGCTGGAGCTTGATATAATTATTTTTTAAAGAAGACTGAAACAGTAGCAGACCAAAAATATAGGCAGGGAAGTTTACTGCCAGTTAAGGAGAATATCCTCTTTCCCTTATCAGAGAATTTATTAAGTCTTGGTTTCAATTGACTGCACAGTGCTACCCCACCAGATTTGATACTGTTATTCAGTTTGTTTGCAAATAATATCATCTTCCTAATCTATTTTGCTTTCATAACATGCTCCAAGGACAGCCTGTGCATTTAAATAAGGGTGTATCAAGTGGCCATCTTCAGCAAGAGAAAGCTTTGGATCTGTGCAGTAGAACTTAGTAAAGACATTACTGGTTGACTAGATGCCTTTGCATCCAGTGGGGCCCAACAGAACATCCAGCGCCACATTAAGAATTGTTGTTAGTTTTGGAATAATGTTCCAGAAAATTATAATCACTGTGTTAACAGAGTAACAGCACACACTGCTCTTACATCTTACCCCTGGGAGAGCTAAGGCTGTCTCCCTTTGATACACAGAGACTTTCTCAATCTGAAGCATACCATACACCTTGCTGGGGCATTCAGGAATATTTTCCTGATTACCACTGAGTCCATCTGTAAGAGGGCAGTGATATATGCCTACAACATATCCATCATTCTCCTGAGTCCTGGGTGAATACAATTAAAAGCATGCCCAGAAACATGCAGCAGCAGCAAGGACCATCATGAGGCTGTTGGCACCACCTCTGCCCACCTTCCACTTGCCAGCCTGCATGACTAAGCCTTCATTTAAAGCAGGATCCCTTGGGAACCACTGTCAGTACACATTTGGAGCACAGCCTGTACTCATGACTCTGGCTCTGTGGCCAGGTGTCCTAATTCCTCTGCTGCCAGGTCCCTATAGACTGACACAAATTACATTATTCATGCCTGGCTATAGCTGTTGGAAGCAGTGAACCAGGTTTATTGAGCAGATAAGTGCACCACCTTGAAGAAGAATGTATACTTTACCTTTCACAGTACCTTCCCTGCAGTATTTATCTCTGTGATGGTGAATTACACTGCATGAAGAAGGCAATCAGATCATAAAACCTGTATATATTCCTACACAGTGTGATTAACAGAGAAAGGAAATTGCAATTACTCACACCTGCTATATACATTTTTCCAGATGCTTGCAAAGAATGGTGGTTACATTTTTTCTCACTTTCAAAAGATAAAGAAGAATATAATCTGTCAAGCTTCAAGAGTAGATTAAACACCCTCAGGTGAATTTCAAAATAGCAGTATTCAAAGGGCAGAGAGCACACCTAGCAATATGTGCTGCAAAGCTCCCAGTACACTAGAAGTGCAATAAATAAATGATCATAACAATAAAGCTATCTTGCATATAAATAACAATTCACCTTGATGTTTAAATTTAGCAAGCAATATTTCCCACTGTACATCAGTTTTGATGCACCTATGATAAATCATGAAGTGTTCTGATGATCTTAACAACATGGTGCAAGGAATGCCACATAAAAACTAGGTAAGGAGAATTTAGGAAACTGAAAGAAATAAAAACATACTCCGGGGAAATTAAAACAAAACAAAATAAGTGTTTTCATGGCAGTTCATAGAAGACTCAAGATAATCTCTTAGCTGTTTAAAAAGCGATACAGAAAGGATAACCGGCATCACCTAGTTTTAGGCACTCAATACAGATGCAATTCTCACCATATCCAGCAGAGAGGGAGAAGTTCCTTCACTGATCAGGACTGTCTTAACTCAGGTGGTTTTGGTTGCCTTGTTCATGCTCTCACTCTCTGCTACCTACAGAAGTTTAGGCAGCCTGGTTAGCTGATGTTGTGGCTGGGGCCACAGGATTCATCAGCTGGGCTGCCTCAAACACCATGAATGCTTGCCCTAAGCATCTAACGCAAGTAAAAAAAGTCTTTTCTTCCTTATCTAATACTGCATTGATCTGACAGCCTTTATTCATACATTATTTCTCAAATAAATGGTTTCGAAATTAATGAACCAGTTTTGTTTGGTTTGTTTGTGTGTTTTCTGAAGACCAATGTAATTTAAACATGCCCAGTGCAAAGAACAGTCTAGTAATATGAAAAGTAGAATGAAATAAATCCATAAAAGGCAGTTACATTTTCCCCTGACACAGTAGCCTACAGGATCCTAGGTGGTCACTGCTTCCCATCAGGCAGCTTAAGAAACTTCAGACATTTTCTAGAAAAACAAGATAACATCTGAGGTCTATTTTTTTTTAATAGCTAGGTAATTTCCAGACATGTGTTTAACTCATTGTTTTTCAGAAACTTTTCATTTGGTTATATCTCTTCTTACTGAAATTCCATTTTCTGCCTTCTTCCAAAGGTTTGGTTGTTTTGTCTGGCACATTGAAAAACCCTGATGGAGATAGGACAAGATAGTCTCACAGTGCTGAAGATGGCTGGTCTGGAGTGTCCTAGGCTGCCTGCTCCACTGGGGCTGAGCATACAGCTCTAACTCCCAGACCATCACAAGCATCACTATCTAAAACCCAAATCTAAAACCCATTCCTCTAATCTTTGGAACTATATGGAAACAAATCCATACAATAATATTCAGGTTTGCAGCTTAAACTATACACACAGAGAGACAAAACATGCTGCCACCAAATAAATGGAGCCAAAGGTGATAAGAATAGGAAACTGGAGAGGCCAAGAGGACCAGAGTGGACAGCACGTTGCAACAGAAGCAGTAAGAATACAATGTCCTTCCTTCCCCTCCTGCTTTACAGCTGGGTTAGGTTACTTTTACTTATACAGACTCACTTTCCAGAGTTCTGTACTCCTGCTCACTAGTGGGAATACCAAAGTCCAGCAAAACAAAACATGCTCAGGTAATGGCCTAAGCTGGTACACATGAAGGTTAAGAGTTTCTATGCTCTTTAGAGCAAGGACAGATGGCAACACAAGGCTGACCAGAAATACAAGCCCTGATATTCCTTTCTGAGCACTGCTCAGTTTGGCTCATTCATAGTTCAACCCTGCCCAAAGCAGTTATATTTTCTGGATGTCACCTAAACCTGTACAGCATTATCCCTTTTACTCTTCATGTCCATTTCCTTATCAATCACGCACTCTTCGCTTATTCATAACAATGTGGTTTGGAAAAAAACATTTCTTCTTATTTGCTATTTTTCCAACTCTGTGCCATTCCTATTCCACTAATACTTGCTCCAAGAAAAAATATTCAGCAGAACATACAGTATGTACCCAGCAGAAGCTGCTGTGTAGTGCTCTCTGTTAAAGAGAGAACAGCAGCTACAGACAAAACTGCAGCTAAGACTGTTATTCCTGAACTCAGGTAACTAAAACAAGAGTTTTCATCTCCAGCTTATCATCATTATTGCAAGGAACACTAATTTCTTTTTCAGTTTTTCAACCAATACCAATTTGATTGTCTGATTTTGTATATAAATGCACCCAATGTAGATGTTCCATGGTTTTAATCCATTCTCTAGGACATTCTTCTCTAGGACATTCTTCTTTCTCTTCCAAGGCATCCTGGCTTTTTGTCTTTTCACACTGTTCCAATTAGGAATGCTTTTTCTTAATCCCGTATTTTCTATATTGCATCTAGATTTAAAAAAAAAAAAAAAAAAAAAAAGAAAGAAGCTCTGTAAGCCTGAAAACCCAAACCAGCACCAAATTGAAGTAAAAAGCTTTCAAAATGCTTCTAAGTTTTCTTTCAAGACAGAAGCAAGATTACAATGTTTTTCTTGGCATGCCATGTTCCCTTTGAAATACTGAGACTATTCTTGATATGTTCTCATTTTCCTTGTGTTTTATTTTAACAAGATGTGTCCTTTGGGAATGCATCATGACTCCCTTTTCATAGGTTGGCTCTGTCATCTAACTATGGCATCTCTCCAGGGCCAAGTATGAAATGTATATTTTTGTTAAATGTTATTTAAGTGAGGTTGAGAAACTTTCACAGGCCTACGCAAGTCTCACAGACTTTGACACCAGATGTGATATCTAGTGGTAACCCCAGGAGAAAAAAAAAAAAAGGTGTTTTTTGCAGGAAAGCCAGGTAAACGAGTGTTGGAGCTGTTGATATAACATGAAAACCTTCTTGAAACAGACTCACTAAATTCAATACAGTTCTCAGTTACGAGTTGTTCAGAAATGTCACAAGTCCCAACACCCTGTTCTAACAGAATGCTGCAAAAAACAGTTTCAAATACTTGATTGACAGGAGATAAAGGAATGTGGACACATGAATGGAAGGAGAAAAATGTGTTGATAAAGATGACTGCATTTGATCAGAAAACAGTGACAGTGTGACTTTAAAAATGCAACTTAAAAAATCTGCCCCCTAAATTCCACAGTATCATGATTTTTAAGCCAGTATCAGGATCCTTTGAAGGGCCACACTTTTAACCTTACAGTGACTGGGCTGCCTGTACTGAACACATATCACAGATGGTGAGCAGTCCATGCAATCCATTGGCCAAATACAACTGTAATGACTGCTTCAAAGCTTTCTAAAGCTTAAATTTGTTCATGGATGCTGGACAAGAGAAACAAAGAGGTACATAAGCTGTTTGGAACAAATTGTTACATTAGTCCTCACAGATCCTTTCAGTTGTGGATACAGTTTGGAGGCTAAAATTTTTGTAATGTCTAAATTAGTGTAGACTAATTTTCAAAATAAAATTAGTCTACACTAGCAGAAAATTAAAACCTTGTCAGGGATACTTCAGGACATTCAGCAAATATGACAGGCAAACCATTCATCCAGCTTGCTGGCAGCTTATGTTCAAATCCATTATTGACACTCTTCTATTTTTCCACAGTACAGTACTTGAGGATCTCCTGAACAAAAAAGACCTGAAAAAAACAACAAAAAAAAGTACTTCTGGAATGGTTATGACCTCCACTTGTAGCTTCAAACAATTCAGTTTACTTTTCTTCTCTCATTGCTTGATGCAAATATAGCACAGAGTACTGTAATACAAAACTATATTCTCAGTTTCCCTTTGATACAGGTTTCTGGACATACACAGCATATGGAAATCATGAGTTTTCTTGCTTGTCACTTCCAATTTCAGACTGCCTTGGAATTTTGAAATATTTATTAAAGAATTGTATCATCCTATTGCATCCCTCCCAAGCTTAGTCTTCATTGCCCTTTTTTTCCACCTTTTTCCTCAAATATACAAAAATTAATAGTTATTGTTGCTATTCATGAAGAGGATGAATTCCAGGGTTATGTGATATGTCAGGTAAACAGAAAAACTATCCTTCTCATGCAAGTCATACATTCATTATGCTAAACTTGGTGTAGAGAAAGCAAACCTCACAAGTTCTTGGCAACCTAGTTCCATCACTGCTTGCAGATAGAATGAGATGACTGGTGGCGGTAGGAAGGCTGAGAAGAAGAGGGGGTTTTAAATTACATACCCTTGGAAATTCATTGCAGAAATTAAGCCTAATAGGTACAGCTGCCTCATGGCTATGAAGATGTTTCACACGGCCACCACTGCCCTTGACAGCAGGTGGGGTTTTGGATAAACAGCAGCAGGAAGCAGCTAGCAAAAGACAAAAGAAACACTCTTGGAAAAACTATGTTGGAATTTGATCAACATGTTTTCCAGACAGCTCAGTTCCTAAGAGAAACACAGATTATTTAAATTCAAAAGCAATATCCAACTGGGGAAAAATCCTAAAGATAAAAAATTACACAGCAGTAATGCTTGGTCAAAAGGGCTTGAGCTACTCTTATATTTGTGTGATAAATATCAGCCACTGCTTCAGCTTTAACATCTGAATTTGAAGACCCAGTGTTAGACTTCAGCCTGAAAAAGAATGGAAGAAAGGAAAGGAGGGATATCCCACAGAAATGCTGCTTCCAACGTGGGCTCCTCATGAGAGCACTCTACCCTAGGTCCAGCCATCACTCTCACCACTCTATGGTGCAGAGAGACAGCAATGCAAGTGTGCAAAGGCAACATTCAGCTGCTGTGAGAACCACTCCTGGATGGGTACAGGTCTAAGACCTGTTTTTAATCTGCAGGGTTGCTTTCAGTACATCCCTCTTCCTGAGGGATTCAGATGCTTGGGACCCCAGACACTCATTTGAATGGCTGCCTGCAGAGAGAGACAGGATGAGGAAAAACATGCAGTAGCTTCATTGTGCAGGTGCACCATGATTATCCTTCTCCAAAGAAAAGCTCTGCAGAAAACAGGGCTCTCTCAGACCAGTTTCAGATTTCTGGATGAGTTTTCCACTGGAATTATCTCCAGCACAAAGCTCACCATCTTCTACTCTGAATGTGAGTCACACACACACACATACAGAACCACAGATAATATAACTATTTTAAAAGAGGCCAAAAATAAAGAGAGCACAGAATTTCTCTTTAGAATGAATGAGAGAAAAACATATCTAGCAGATGACAATTCCACCAGTTAATGCACTTCTGGAAGACATTCAATCCTGTGATGTGCAGCATATAAGAACCAAAACAAAACTTACATAACATTGCATTACGTTGACATAGTATTCTAGGTAGAGGCACTGGCTGGAATTCATATAAACATATCCATGGAAAAATAATATCTCATCCACATGTACAAGATTTACCAAATAAGAAGAAGTATCACAGCACTTGGCAATTATCATAATATGCACTTCATAAAGTGTAGCTATGAAAAACAATATGCAGTGTTTCCTAATAGTAAATAGCTAATATGGGAGAAAGTGGGTTTTATTCAATTGTCTCCTGCCTTGCAAGGAACCTATCTTATCCCATGGATACTATACAACACACCCCACACAAGTCTAGGCTTGGTAGCACTCCATATTTTGATTTTGATGCAACACCAGGACATATTTCACGTTGTCCTAATTCTTACTTTGCTCCATGTAAAGCTATTTCGGAAGCATTTAAATCTCAACATCCAAAATAGAAACCTTAATTAACATTTCAGCTATGAAGACTATTTTTAAAAGAGTTATGGTGCAGCTCTTATCCTGCTAAGCAAAAATTCAAAACATTCAAACTGCATTTTAAACATTACAAAACAGAAAGTGAGGGTCACCAGAAGCCTCATTTGTAAGCATGCGTAAGTATTTTTGTTCTTGATAATTAAGAACTAAGCAAAACCCTACCAGAAGATTTGTCAGCAAACTTGTATAGTTGCACAACACCTTGGAAAAAGACATAAATAAACCCAGCCTTTGCTGAGAATTTAGAAGTATTGCTTCCATTATATTTCAGGGTCTGTATACTTTTCACAAAGTGTTCTGAATCATATCTTAATGACTTCAACATAAGCCCTTGATAGAGAGTTGAGCTGAGCATTCTTCTTTTCATATTTTTCCTCATGTGGTGAAACAAAAGGCATGAAATTATTCCAGAAACCTTGATCCAAATAGATAAAAGGAAGGAACTGAAGGAGGGCCTGATATTACAATAGACTCAATGTAAAATAAATTTTATTTCCCCAGTCTTTGATTGCTCCTATTCAATCCAGATACCTATGCTTCTGGCTCTTTTGCTACCACAGAAATCTGCTCAAAGAATTCTTTCAAGCTGTGTCTATACTGTGGGAACCAGCAGTGTTTTGTAAATCTCAGGTGTAGGCATATCTGGCATGTCTTATCTTGACCTGGGGTGTATAAAGAGCCAGAGCCACTTGTTGGCATCCAGCTTACAAGGAAGGAAAGGTGTACAAATTGCTTTCTCTTCATTTTTCATCCTGTTATAAGAAGAGAATGTAGGCAGGCAGAGTGGGAGGGCATTACAATGTGGTCCAGTAGGTGCTCCCATTTACACCTTGTAAGAAAACTGTACAAGGAAGTAATCAATAAAATTAATCCTTAATATGGTGCTTATCCACGATTTTGTACATCTTTAAAGCACTAATCACTCTACAAAGTTACAGGCAAAAACATAACTAAATTTCTGTCCACACAACCTTTTTATGAGGGCACATAGTGATAGGAGAAGGGGGAATGGCTTTAAACTGAAAGAGGGTATGTTTAGACTGGATATTAAGCAGAAATTTTTTACTGTGAGGATGTGGAACAGGTTGCACAGAGAAGCTGTGGATGCTCATCCCTGGAAGTGCTCAAGGCCGGGTTGAACCCCAGTCTAATGGAAGGTATCCCTGCCCACAACAGTGGGTTTGGAACTAGATGATCTGGCCTTTCCAACACAAAGTATTCTCTGATTATGACATCTTTACTAGCAATTGAATAATTCCTAAGTTGTGAAATTACTTTAAAAAAAAAAATCAAAAGGGACTCACAAATCCAGTTACCTGAAATGAGATAACAGAAATCACAACTTCTACACCTGCAACATCAGGCTGAGCAACTATCAGAAACAATGGCATGATGATGGCTCTGAGAAAACAGCTTTAGTGTCTGGAGCAGCAACAAGACTGCACCAGAAGGAATCATGAGGAAGATAGACACATTGATTTTGGAAATCACGGAGACTTATCACAGCAAAATATTATTCAGAACTGCATGATCATAAAGTTTTCCTGCATTTAGGAAATTACATTCTAGCTAATTCTTAAAATTGTTTAGATCACAACCAAAGATACTTTCCTTATTTCAAGACATGAAAGGTGAAGTGGTAAGTGTGCCACCAAGTACCTTTGTTCTTTGTCAAATCAGGAGCACAGTCCACAGAAAAGGAGTGTGTGTGCTTCACTTACAGAGAGATGTCTTGATGCACCTTAAGCTGTAAAGGAAGAAATGTAGAGTTCCTTTTACGTGTCTGAAGTAGGAAAAAAATATCAAAACTCCCTAAACATACTAGACAATCTGTCCAAAGCTCTGCAAAAATAAAATATTTGAGGAATAGAAGGCCCTTCACTTCAAAACAGCACTTAATTTATTTCAGTGAAGCCACTACAACTTACTGTGGGAGGAAAAGCATACAAAACATTCACAGCTGGAGATGCCTGAGATGAAAAGTTCCCAAGAAAGTCCAAAAAGGACTGGCAAAGCCAGCTCCCCAAAACTGCTAATGCAATTGCTATAATGTAATGCTAGCACTTCTATTATTACATAATGGATTTTACAGGTATTCAGCCATTATTTTTTCAGGAAGAATCAGAACTATTTACTGTCTTAGTAAAGTTCCAGATGTGGAAGAATGTTAATTAAACAACAGTTTTCAGCTCTATAATTCTGATCTCAGTCATGACTGACTAATTACCCAGCTTTATCAGTTGAAAGCCAACTGTTATCTTACAGAAAGTTATTGAAACCATTTTAAAAATATTTCCATTTGCTTAGCCAACCTAAATATCAGAAATTTATTTTTTTTCCAGAATCATAGAAGATTATTTAAATTCTTTTCCTGGAATTGAAAATCAATGCTATGTGCAAGCAGGATATTAAACATGGTTTACTGTCAGAGCAAGAATTACACCAAAGCCAGCAAAAGATTCTTGTAACAATGCAGTCAAGCCAATTGTGTATTGTCCCTTTCCAAGATCTCCACTGTTCAGAACCCTTTCAGATTTGTAAGACATTCCTGTTTGACAGATTTCAAAAACAGTGCTATAATGCACAGCTCTTCACTAGGATGAAATTTATCCTTTTTTAATGAAGAGAGACATAGAAACTTCTGCTCTAAATTTTGTGTTTGCTCTAGTTATAAGCATAACTCCATCATTTCGGAGGCAGCTAAAGACTCCCAAAGGCCACAACTGCCCCTTAACCTGGGTGGATTCCCTTCCCACATAGTCCTCCCTAATTTCTTTTCTTGTTCTGCTCTGAATATGAACATTTTAAAAATAACTTTCACAGGGTTTCTATTCAAGAGAAACTTTACTTTCTGCCATGAAAAAACATTAACTACAAAATTTAATGTAGCTTCTGAAAGGAATGTAACTGTCATTACAATATATCACTCTGTTTCCCTTTTCCCTTCCCCTCCCTTTCCCTTTCCTCTGCTCTCCTCCCCCCAAACCACTCCTAATCCCACTTTTTCTTTACCTTACTACTGTGATGAACTGTGAAACTCTTTTAAGAGTGACTGTCATACAGCACATCCACACAAGTTTTTGTCATGCTACCTACTCCATCCAGATGCAGTACAATCTATTTTTACTACATATGGAAGTGGGTTGAGATTAGGTCAGGTGGTTAGAGCATAGTGCTAATAATGCCATGGGTGTGAGTTCACTTAAGAGGTGGACTTGAGGATCTCTGTGTCCCTTCCAACTCAGAATATTCCGACAAAGTGAATGAACAACTGTTAATTACAATTGACACAAAACTATGCCTGTCTTTATTGTTCATGCCATCGGTCTGATAATACTGCTCTGATTACAGAACTATACTAAAACCAGTGAAGTTATATTAAATTACTACCTGTTGCCACATCGTAAATCTTGCATAACTAAGGTTTATGAGCTGCTACACGCAGTGTCTTTGAGTTCTGAAACCTCTTCTCACCAAAAACCTTCAGAACCTTCTCAGGGATTTCATACACAGAAAGTAGAGGTAGATGGGATGAGCTGAGCAAATATACTTGGCAGGATTCATGCACTAATAGATCCAAAGATAAAAAATGTAAATTAGTTTTCTTCTTTTTATGTTAGAGTCATAGATTTCAGTTCAATACTTCGTGGATAGATTCAGTCCAGTTATTCATTGATAGACTTCCTCCACCTGCTTTCTATTTAGGGAAAATACTTATCATTCAAAAATAACAACTGATTTTCCTTGTCATAATTTCAGATATAGAAAGCAGCTTCTCTGAACAGGACAGAACCACCAAGCATGATTGTTGGTAGTTTTATTAATCTCAAATCATAGTCATTACTTATCCTGATACTGGTTTGTATTCACACACTGGCTCTGCTTCTTGCTTACTGTAAATCTTTGGTCCTACTTTTGTCTGTGCACTTACTGATTCTCCTGGCTCTGACACTTTGGCACTCTGTCCTGCTCCACCTTCTCCCCTGAGTTTCCTTCCTCTCCTCCCTCTAATGATTGGTTTCTCTAAATTCCATTCATTAGAGAGGTCAGAAACAGACAGCATCCCAGCCACATGGAAAAGTGTTTCTTCTACTTCCCATTTTAGGATCATCTCTGTTCCAGATGTTTACAAGCATTACCTGGTTGTGAATTGCTGGTGTGCATTTGCTCTAAAATAGGCAACAGAGTGTAAGTGCAAAGGGTTGCAAAACACTGAGAGAAACAGCAGAAATTGCCATGTTGGTTGTTACAGCTGCTTGCCACACCTATAATTAGCATTGTCTCACAATTCCCATTCAATGGTAGTTTTTTTTTAGTTCTGAATACTTCACCAGATCTCCATCTCTGTAGCTTAAATTTTCCATCTGGACATCTGCTCTGAGGCAGTATCAGTCATAATGTGGAGCAACAATGTGTAAAAATGAATCCAAATAAAAGTCTGCTTTGCCCACATTTTGCTCATGTTAAAGAACAAAGGTTAACTTTTTCTTTGGGAGCTTTTATATCTCCATATTTGGAGACAGAAGTTTGAAGCTTAACAGGGAATAGCCTGGTGTAAGAGAATTTTTTCCTCACATACATGAGAGGAGAGGAAACATGGAGGAGGGTAGCCTGGGACAGGAATCTTAAGGACTGAGTTTTGGAGGAGTAAAAAGATCAGAGCAAAGAGGAAAAAAGCTGTCTACACAAGGCAGAGGGATCAAAGCCCTCTAAGATGTGGTCCCCTTCAGAGCAGGCGTCTCACAATTCTGCTGTAGCAAACACGACACAGGCAAACAACCTCCCTACACCCTGGAGAGGGTACACAGGAAGGGTGGGTCCATGTCCAGTTAACCTAAAGGCTTCAGATGGCTCACACAGGGTATCCATATAATTGCCATCTTGGTGCAGATGCTTCTTAGTGTTTAAAAATCTCATTAAGTAGGGCTTATACTATGAAACATTTTCTATTCCTCTTAAGCCCTGTGAAGTGGCACACAAAAAACCTGTCACAGCAAAAAAAAAAATCTGAGACTGCAGAAAAGAACAAGGAGATCATGCAGTTGTTTGCATCACCCTATCTTCATTTCTCCTGCAATCTTTTCTTTACAATAGAGTTTTTCAGGAACTTTCAGTACGTATACTGCAGGAATACATACCATTGGTTTGCAAAGACCCTGTACCTCATTTGATGCACACCAGATCTTACACAGAGATGTCTTCCAGAGAGCACTATTGGCTCCTCAGGCTTGCTTCTTCTTCTGCAGAAGTTGTAAAGCATGTAGTAAAGTAGATTTATATCTTCCAGAACAGAAAGGATCAGTGCACAGCTGAATACTTCCAAGAATAAATGGATTCTATATTTGTCTCTGCCACAGACTTCCACAAAAGGTACTTCATGGACCTGTGTTCTTTCAGAGATATGTACAGCTCCTTAATACATGTAAAGAGTGAAGTCCCTGTGCTTAATAAATCCCTATGCTTGTTTTTCAGCCTGTCTGTTGTCTTGTCCCCAGATACCTCAACTGGAAGCCTGAATCTCTGCTACTGAGAGCACAGGCCAACCAGAAGACTCAGAACTGGAGATGGCTGAACTGACATGTCCTGACTCCCAAAAATGTGGGAAAGAGTCAAGAGTCTGCAAATCCTTCAGCCCCACAGCTAGAAAGTGCAGCCACACTGAGATCCAGATACTTCTCCTGAAGAAAGCATTTAATGACTTCCTCCTTCTGGTAAACCTGGACAGTCACTGCACATGAGGCCACCTGTAGCAAAAGCACACTTTTTTTTTTTTGTCAAGGTCCTAGGTGCACCAAAATTCCTTACTGGTGTTGATAAAACTCACCTGGGGCGTCTCCCACCACCCTTCCCAGGGTCTAGGACTCCATTTCAACTCAGTCCAGAATCATCAATCCCTGAGCTAGAGATGCCACAGGAGTGCAGCCTCTAGCCCTGCCTCTTGTCTGGACTTCAGATTCACACTGCAGTCTTGTGTCCAACCCTGTCTCTGGCCTCATCTCCTTGTGTTCCCATATGGATACCCTGGATGAATCCTGGATCTGGGTCATCACTCCTCCAGTTTGGAGGAGTGTTGATGGAACCTGTTACCAGCACCTAGCTATGCCCATCATGTTTGGGTATCATTGGAAAGCACCCCACTGGTTAGGGCACAGCCTGAAGTGGAGTGACCATGAGCCCTGAGGTCCCTGTCCCACAAAGGAGAATGCTACTAAGGAGTAATAGAGAGCCTACACTTGGGTTCACTTATAACACACTCAGTCTAGACCAGCTAAGAAATTGGTCAAGCTGTGACAAGAAATCATTCTCCAGAACACCAGGTAAGACAAGCACTGCCCAAGCCCTGGACACAGAGTATATAAATTTCTGTTTTCTTGTTCTTCCACTTTATAACTACTGTTCACTTACGGGAGTCACTGCTGACTCTAAATCTATGAGAGCTGATGTTCCTCATTCATCTGTCACATACCTCCCCTTTTGGAAGAGTACAAAGAATCATTAAAGCACCTTTTACAAAAGGCTTTGGGAGTGCATCACATCCCTCCAACCCCAAATACCTTTTCCTTTCAGAAATTACATCTGAGTCGGACATTGACACCTATAAAAAGCACTCTCTTGATTGTCATCCATCAATGAGCCTTCAGCCAGGCTATAAAATAAGGGTACTGACAAACATATGCCAAAACACAGTGCACGTCAGTTTCAGCATCTACAAAAAACATTCCCCGTGATATAACCAGGGCAGAAATCCTATATGATTCCTCAGCCTCTTTTGTGTCAGCCTCCTATCAGAGCTGGCATTCAGTGCTGGCTTTCCACCTTTTTCCATCCGTCAGCTTTGACAAAGAATTTTATCTGCCTCTGCCAGTTTTAACACCAGAGTCAAGATGCTGAGTGGCCACAACAAGTGCAAACCCTGTGATGCAGTTTGAAGTAAGTAGAGACAATGCTTTCCTGGAAAAATGTATCCAAAGCAGACGTAAGCCCGCTGAACCTAAACATGAATCCACAATAGGACTGGTGAAAGGAAAAAGGCCTGATAATTAGGATGGAGGATGCTCACCCAGCTCTGCTACTAACATGCTGTATGACCTTGAGTTATTTCTTTCTCTGCTTACCTGTCCTTTTGACCACCTTGGCCATTCCAGTTAGAAAGTTAACACTTCCCCCAGGTACCTCGTTTGACCAATGCACATTTTAGGTGGTACAATCACCTCCAGTGAGATGGCACATTCCTGCATGGTGAGTCCACACCAGGCAAATATGCATAGCTTGGTGGTGATGGTGATGGCTGTCTCTTGGAAAGAGAGGTGTGCAATCTTGGCAGTAGCAGCAGTGGTTTCTGACTCTGTGCCGGCTGATGGGCAAGTGCAGGAGGAGGTGTAGGGGTGTCTGACAACTGCCAAAATATCTGCTTCCCATCCTCTCACAGATAAAGACAGCAGGCTGGAATTTTTTGTGTGTAACACTTTGACATATCTGCAGCACTGCTAGAAGGTTCCAGCTGGGGACACCTGCTGCGGCTGACTGAGCCAGTACGAGCCTGAAAACCAGGTCACTGCTGCGGAGGAAGACCAGTCCGTCCTTACAACACCTCACTGGACTTGTGAGACAAGGGCAAACTCACCTGGCACTAGACCAGGAATGAAGGCATCCCATGTAGGGTAATATCCCATGTTCAACTGTGAAATCCTGAAAAAGACAATTCTCAGGGAGATGCAGCAAGGGTGGGGGGAGCAGGGGAAGGCCCAAGGCCCTCCAGTAACCTCAGCAACAGAGCACTGTGAGGAGAGGTGGTACTGAAATGGCTGCTAGGGACAGCAGGCAACAACAAAGTGACAGAACTAATCAGCACATTTGACTAATGAACTTGATTGCTGAATATGTTCCAAAAATCCCATGGGAAGCTCTTAGAAATAACATTGTACTGAAGATGGTGCCTATTTCTAGGTCTCTTCTGACTGCAAAGAATGTTTCATTTTACTTGTATTCTTAATAGTGAATGAGCAAATAAGGAGTCATGAAGCAGAACAACTGAAAAGTGTCTCCGCAGAGACATTAATTACCCATACCATTTTCTGCACTAGTTTAATGAGGAGCCGTCACTGGGAAAAGAGACAAATTATGTGGTTGGCACTTGCAGATCCCAAGACCTTTCCTCTGTGAAACTAATAATGTTAGTGAGAGGCTATGATATACAGTGACATGTCTCTGGCCATCATTACATCAGGAGTTCAGGGAACAGAGAAGGGATGAAGATAAGTAAAGAAAACAGTTCTAATCTGAGATTTTAGGCTATGTGGTACACAACTAACTATTAAAAACAAAATGGGCAAGTAATTATAGTACACTCTTCCAGTGTACTATTTTGCTTTATCTCAAAATTTCTCTTTCCTGAAGTAGATACTTTAGATATTTGAAGATTTGTAGCTTCTCTTATCTCCTGTTTTGATTAGAGCCTTTAATAATAACATTAAAATAAAGAGTCAAAAAGAGAAGACAAACTGGGAATTCAACCAATAATCCCAAAATAGAAAAGGAAAAGATGTTAGTCTTGTTTCCTGACATGAAAGGTCCCAGGAGGAAAGACAGCAGGCTGAAAAAAGAGAAAAACCTCTTCATTCTGTGACATTTTTCAGATTTTTTTCCGTTTTTTTCAGACCAAAATATTGTCAAAATCAAATCCTTCTCCCCAACACTTTTGCATTAAAATAGCATTTTCTAGTGGAACACTTCTGTCAAAATGTCATGACCAACTCTATTCAGCAACTTCTGTTGCTGTGGAGATCTTATCAAGGTTACAAATGAAGCATTAGAAATAACATTTTCTCAGCCAAGCTGCTCCTTGCTTATCCAGCAAAGGAGTTTCTCAAATCCCTGCTCCCAAGAGCATTCACCTGCAAGGAGGGAGGGGTAAGACAGCTTGGAGATTGCAACATTTCTCAGGAAAGTTGAGTCATTTTGAGATATACCTAGCCTACTTAAAACAGTTATTCCTGGCTTTATTTTTTTAATTTCTCTTCCTTCCTAGATAAACATATCTGGGAATCTCTAGGCTCTGAGTAAATGTTTGACAGTGTTTTCCTCTAAAGGTAACAAGCCAAATTCTCCATGCCTACATCTGCCTTTTAAGCTACACCTCCTTTTTCCCTTGGAAAGAAAAAAAAAATCAATCCTGTCTTTTTATGGTTTCAGTTTATATTGCTTCTATCTCTGTCTATTTTTAGGGATCAGGGAATGGTAGGCAGCAGATAGCTGCTGATACCAGGCAGTGCTGAGTGAGAACCAGGCTCCAAGGACAGTAATTAAATTGTATTTGTTAGTAGTGCTTCCAGTTTGAACCTTAGAAGCATAGATCACACCCATTTAGACATAGATAATTTAAGTTTCTCAGATGATGACATGGTTTTGTCTGTGTTTGTGCACACGGATGTACACACCTCTTTACTCAGGTAACAGTCACTGGCTACATCACCCCTGACCTGATAAAACCAATGAAGTAGGGTGTTTAAAGCAGTATCCTTTTTACCCTTAGGGAAGTTACTCTGGGATATGTCTGTAATAGGAGACAGACCCACATTCTGCCTTCATTCATTAAGAGGGCTGCCTTTTTGAATCCAGACATCCCTTGCTCTGTATCTTTACTGACAGCATAGTTTTAATTAAGCTCCCTGGTTACCAGCTCCAAAACCAGATCCTCTCCACCTATTAGAGAGATGTCCTCAATATTCCTTACCCTAAACGCACCCAGCCCCACTTTTTCTTACCTACAAACCTTCAACAATATGGTAAACTCTCCTCTAAGGCTACAGGAAACAGACCCAGAAGTGCCACAGCCATGGAACATTAGGCACTCATCCAGTATAAATTCACTCTGCTGGTTCAAATGCAATAAGAGAATTTTTGTTGGATTTATTTTGACCTGGCAGATTTTATGCTAGATCAAGTACTGCCCATCTTTTCACAGCCCCTCTAAAGTGTGACTAAACACACAAAGCCAATATCCACACCAGACTGCGTTCAACAGGAACGGCATCATGTGCCCCCCTGGCTCACACCCCGTGTGATCCAGGAAGGGATATATTGGGCAGGAACAATCATGGTACCAAGGCTGGGAGGAATTCACAATCCATACAGAAGTGAAAGATTCTCCCCTGGACTGTGGGATTATGATTGGGTTGTGGAAACTCCAATTTAAACCAAAACCACCTTTGCTTTGCTCTCTTCATAAGGGTGCAATGCAGGCCAGCTGGCTGTACCTTGGCAGTTTGGCACCAGTCCTCTGAAGTAGGGCAGTTTCCTCATCTTAATGACAGGTGGACTGGACCACTCCTTAGTGACAGTATATGAACTCCTCAGAGCAGAATATTTACAATGATTAACAGAGTCTGTCATTCCACTTGCAAAGCTATTGATGATACGTTTATCTCTCCTCAAACATGACTTTAGGTTGGAGAATTTTTAGCCACTTGTGGTTTTACAACTTTCCCAACCTTTGACCATGCTATGCTTAAGCAATTCAATAAAAATTACTGTTTCAGCAACACCTGAAGATAGGAAGTAGGGAATAACCAGTGTGCTTTCAATACCTTAGTAGTCAATAATAGAATAAAAAACTTTAATTTGCACACAGTGTGAACTTAAAATGCTCTTGAAGTGGCCTTATTAAAAAAAAAAAAAATGGTTAAAGAGTAATTGTGCAGGCTGTCTTTTATGCAAGCCCAAGGAAGCAGCAAGGAAGCAAGAAAAGGGCTCTGCTCTTGCTAGGGAAGATGGAAAATTTGAGACCATAAGTTCACAGTAACCAATTTTCAGCAAAAATGTCCCATCCTCATCTCCCATTGAAGGCCAAGCACGTCCTTGACAACCTTATTGTGAAACACCACACCTGCACCACCACTCCTGAAACCCTACTGTGAACTCCACAAAAGAGCTAGTCAGAGCTAAAAACAAAGCAAAGGTTAATTTTCACAGTGGATTAGTTCCTTGATCTGGCTCATGACTTCTGCACTGGCGGACTGAGGAGCTAGCTCCTTGCAATGCAGGGGAAGCAAAGAGTACATGGAGGCAAGGAGCAGGGTTCTGTTACCTGTCACTGCCACAAAACGCCTCATATTGTGGAACCACAGCCTAAGGTCACAGTCTCTAGGAAGTCTAACCTCTTGAAAAGAAGTCTAACCAAGAAAATAAATCAGGCCATCTTGTGCTGATAGGTTTGAATGTGGCACCCTGATATACCACTGCACACTGCTGTGCATGACTGTCTGGTAAAGAAACCTTCAATTTATAATGATTTTGTCAATTTTATTTTGACTAAAACTCTTCCTTTGTAAAACAAACAAAAAAACAAAACCTCTCTCTCTTCTCTATTACAAATACTTACAATGACATGGAAAATGCCAAGGAAAATACTATGAGAAATTAACAGATACTTCAGAGGAGCTTGGACACAAGGCAAAAGTAGACCACAAAAATCCCTCAGTTTGTTTCAAGAAGTAGCAATAACAAAAACTCATAAAACATCTAGTTGTTTTAGGAAACCAGCAAAGTGACTGACTTGCTCTTCAATCTCATCTAGGAAATTGATCTTCTATCACCTAAATCTAAGAAAAACAAATAGCTAAAATGCATGTATAACTCTTCCTTAAGTCACCAAACTACTGGGCAGTAGTTTATCATCATTCAATGTAGTTGCCTAAAGCTTTCCATTCATCTGTATGACCACTATAGAAAAGCATTGTGAACTGTAACTGCTGTTTTCAACAGATGACTACCTCTGATTGGGATTTCTATCCCCAGTGTAGGTCATGTTACTAAGGTCAAGGAAAAGAGAAGATTTTTACAAGCTGATCTCTGCCACATATTTATTGAAGAAATAAATACAACCTTCAGTTTTATGCATCTGTACTCAAAAAGGGAGCCAATAAAATTCAGGAAATCAATCTTCAGTGTTTCCCAATAAAAGCTATCTGCTTGTTCAGATCTGCTTGTCAGGTTTTGTAGGCCAGTTAAAAATAATCAGTGAGATGAAAGTGTAAAAGAGAGTTTGGCCTTTTACATGCTCTATGCATTACACTCTTTGAACATTCCTTCTAAACCTCCATTCTGGAGTAGCCTCATTAGTATAGACAAGTCTTTAATTCACCTTGTCAATATTATGAGAAGTTCTCGTCTAACTTTGCCACCTGCTACCTGTTCAGACGAAGGACAAACCCAGCACAGTTACAATAAATCAGTTCAGGGATGTGAGTTGCATTCATACCTATGCTGACAATTGCTCTGCTGTCCTGCAAGCTCTCCTATCACCTACCCTGCTTCTGAGATTTGGAAATTTGTGTCCACACAAGAATTCAGACCCTTCAGATGGAGGACTGTGTCATGTGGGCAGCCTAGTGTAAAAGGTATGAACAGTCCTTGAACTGAGGACAAGGAAGAGCCTCCCAAGCAGGGAGTTGTTCCCAGTCATCCACAGCCTACCCATGCTCTAACTTTTGGGCAACACTGGTCATCTACCCCACTACTAAAGGGCACACTTAAGCACCTAAAAAGGGCATAAATTCTCATTTAGCCTAGGCATACTCCCATAGCCTAGGATAAACCAAGAAAAAGAAGTGGGGTTCAGACCTGTTGTGTAATTCAGCATTTCACATATGATGTTTTAGGTAATTGCAGACTGCTTTTTATTTCACTGAGACACCTGCTTTTCCATGGATTGCCATGGAGATACAGGGTCTAACAGCAGGTTGTGAATTCCACCTGGGGAGCCAGGACCCTGCAGGGTAAAAGCCACTTTGACAATGCTCAAGTTCCTGGCAGATTTATTTCTGTCACTGGTACCTTACCAGTGACAGAAATAAATGACTTTTACTTTCATCTGGCAGAGCCGCAGTAATTAAATCCACAACTTATTTTTCTGTTAATTGTGTCAGGTAGTTTTCTGCTAACAACTACTTGCTGTGCTCCCTCTGGGCCAGATTTGTCATTTGTCCCCCCTTCATACCAATGCATTTGCAAGTCATATTCTTCACGGTCATAAACTTCCTTAATGATTAAGTTAACAGCATGAAATTCCAGCTTGTAGGACTGACAATAGCGGACTTTGGAAAACTACTGGGGTTTTTTTTCCATGAGGAAAAAAGGTGCTATAGACATCATGCTATGTGGAGCTGCTTTCTGTTTCAGTTTGTTGATATTTTTATCCAGTGTTCTGATTTTTGGATAAAATAAATAATTATAAAGACAAAAAACATCATTCAAAGCAAGCTCTGAAGTATTTTGGTTAAGAATATGAATTTTTCCTATGTCTTACCTTCCACAACACTGCTAGATAAAAATAAAATTAGGTTATGCAGTCCAAAAATAGTCTTGCCGAAATAAACTATTATGTTGTTGTACATTTGGAAAATAGAGAAAATATTTTAAGATATAACTCTAGAGATGCATGAGAAAATATTTGTGTTTTATCAATGTTCAAAAATAAAAAAAAAAAATAATTTCATTCCAGAAGAAGACCCAGCAAAAAGCATACTTACAATACAAGCCCATGTCAAGCTCTACACCTGTGTATGATAAAGACAGCCACATGAAAGGATAAGGTCATCAACTAGCTGATGATAGAGACTTAAGCCTTCTAAATCACATGGCAAAGATAAATTAGAACTATCTGCCACCTACATCAGATGGTGAGGGAGGCGGGAACACAATGCTCTGGATACCAATTAGTGGCATAATGGAGCCAGTATCTCATGTTCTAGTGTGTCAAATTCCAGCAGTGCCAGTGAGATCAGAGCAGAAGTCACAGCAAGGTCACTGCGATCTGTCAGCAGGACAGCTTCAGCCAAGTACTGCATCCTAATCCCCATCTGCTGAGAATCTAATGGAGGAGAGATACCTGCAGTTAAAATATGCCTACAGCAATATCCTCCAAGGGCATTGGGCTGGAAGAAGAATAGTGCTATACAAGATCGTAAAATGCAGCTGACTTTAACTTAAATGAACAGTTTTTGTTTTGATACATGAATGTGTTGAAGTCTGTCTGCCCACAGAAACACCAAGGACCTCAGCAGTGTGTCAGGGACACATTACAGTACAAACAACTTCAAATCATTCACCACTTTCCCCACTTCCAGAATAGAAGAATGACCTCTGTATGGAAGGTTGACTTTGCCTGTACTCATCCCTTTGGTAGCTCATCACAAAGAGTCAGTAAGTTCACAGTATAGTAACTACATAAATGATTTATTCTCCCAGTACCAACTGTCAGGCAGAGCAATAAAGTACCAGGACACCATACAAGTACAATGCAGTGTATGAGGCACAAAGCAAAAACCCTTGTCTTAGCTTTTTTTTCAATGCCAGAGGAAATTAATCAGAGTTATCCACACAGGGCAGCCTACCCTTCCACAGTATGGTCACACTCCCAAACGTTAAGACACATCTGTCATGCTCCAGCAAGCCATACAGCTGCCAGAGCAAAGATGGCAAGGAATACAATTTTTAGAATACGCTCAGAGTAGCTGAGTAGGATAAAGTCATATGCTTGGGCTGTGGCATGGAGCACTGGGGTTGCTGCTTTGTATATAGATACAATACTTATATGCAAGATACAAAAATAAATAGTCTTTTTTTCCATGTGCACTGGAAACCCTTGAGGTTAAAAAAGTAGCTGCCTAAGTTGGTCAAAGTATGTGCAAATATAGTAGAGAGAAGGACCCACTCCTAGGGATTAGGAGATACATTAGTCCCATCTTTGTTCTTTTTGAGGTTCACCGGCTCCTGTTGTTGACTCATTTTGCCATTAATCTTCTGTCTGCTGCGAATTATTCTTAGAGGGACTTAACCTCAGGGAAGCAATTTGGAGTTAAAATTAACTTCTGATTATTCAAAACAGTTGTTGGAGTAAAGGAGGTGGGGAGGTCAATTAGTAGAAGACATAGCAGCAGTGGCTATGCAGTGCCCTTCTCAGACTTCTGCAAGCTTCCATTCAGGTAAGGTTTCACTTTGCAGCTGGCCATATCTAAGAGCCAGATCTTGCTGGTACAAGAAGTGGGCTGCCTCCTCCACCATTCCTTTCTATGCATTCCTGTTCCATCTCCTGCATGGCTTTGTAGCTTGAGCTACTCTGGCTCACTAAAGCCTCAGAAGAATATTTATTTGCTCATGTTGAATGAGGGGGTTTGTGTTTTGGATGAGGTGAACTGGCCTAACAAGGGCAAGAGGACTGCCAAGAAAGAAAAGGGGAAAATTGTGCAGTTGATGGCAGAAGGAAGAGTAGGAAGAGGGGAAGAAAAGGAGAAATTAAAGAAACTGGCTTTCATGTGTGATGATGACCTTTAGATCTGCTGTACTGTACTATGATATCTGACACTTACATACTAAAATCAAAGAAAAATAAAAGCAATTTAAAATTTGTGAGGTTCCATTTGTACCACCGAAATCTCTCTATCTTGAACTGAAGGAGCTAAGTGACAGGACAGAGACTGCAAACAGAGGGACACAAGAGATACTCTTACAGCAGAATCACTGTCTGGATGTCTAAGCAAATGAAAAATTCTGTCTTGTTCCTCTCCAGAAAGAAATTAAGTCAGCTAGGCAACAGCCTGATATGTGAGGACCTACAGGCTGTGCAAATAGGCAAGTCATTTGAACAGGTAGGGAAGCGTGCAGGCACTTGGAAATTTAGATTTGATCAAAAACTGGACATTGTTTTAAGTCTGTGTATGAATGCCTCCTATAAGTCTGTATAAAAATGCTTCACCTGCTGTGAAGTGCTAGATTTCCTCATTTTTTTCCATTTGCAAGCTGCTTCGAAGTGCATGAAGAAAATAGGGACCCCAGAAATTAGTTCAGAGAAGTAGCATATACAATCCCAGCAGAGCCACTCTACCAGCTGAGAGCTGTAACTGTGGTCATGTGGAAAATCTATCCAGCAATAAAGTGCTCCTCGCATTCTTTGCCACCTCATAACTAAACCAAACAGTCTGAGCAATGGGATCAGGATGAAGGAAGAAGAAAATGGAAGAACGACTGGCAAATGAGCAATAGTTCAGTTTCCAAACAGAACACTGAAGGCGAACCTTCAAGATCATACAATCATCAAGTATCCTGAGCTGGAAGGGACCTACAAGGATCCTGAAGTCCAGCTCCTGGCCCTGCACAGGATGTCCCCAAGAGTCACACCAGGTGCCTGAGAGTGTTGTCCAAACACTTTGTGAACTGAGGTTGGTGCTTTGACCACTTCCCTGGGGAGCCTTTTCCAGTGTCCAGTCCAGCCACCCTCTGGCTGAAGAACCTTTTTCTAATATCCAAACTAAACCTCCCCTGACTCAACCTTATGCTCAAGTCCTGTCATTGGTCATGAGAGTGAAGAGACCAGTGTCTGCCCCTCCACTTCCCCTTGTGAGGAAGTTGTGGGCTGTGATGAGGTCTCCTCATCTCCAAACTGAACAGAAAAAGTGACCTCAGCTGCTTCTCACACAGCTTCCCCTAAAGGCCCTTCACCATTCCATGGAGAACCACAGTTCTCCTTTGAACACTCTCCAATAGTTTGTACTGTGGCACCCAGAACTGCCCCCAGCACTCGAGGTGAGGCCGCCCCGGTGCAGAGCAGAGGGGACAATCCCCTCCCTTGCCCAGCTGGTGATGCTGTGCCTGATGCCCCCAGGACACCCCAGGCTGTCTGGTGCCTCCTGGCTGCCAGGGCGCTGCTGCCTTGTGTTCATCTTGTATATAAAAGCTGTGTTTTTTCCAAAGCAGGGGAAGGCCACTTACCTCCCACGGTCTTTCCCTGTTCTCCTTTGCTGGCTGCCTGAGTGGACTGGTCTTTGAAGATGTCATGTTCAAAATGGATACCTTTACCTTTGCCTCATGCACCTAGGGGAGACCAGAGAATACCATTTCATTACTGGATTTTTTTACCATTGTATTTCCAGCCACTACCTGCTCAGCCTCTTTAAGATAAAGATGCTTCTACACTGATCTTCAGAATCCCCAGTCCTCTGGTCAAACAGCAGCAGCTTGATTTTCAGTGCTCCTCCTTCATTACTAAAGAGCAGGTTTTGCTCTCTTCTGTTCAGACTGACACCAGGCATTTGATGTGCTCCTGCAGTCAAGCAATTTGTATGAAGATATTTTGGATTTCTGAGGCCCCACTGCTCTTCTACTTAAAATGTAGAGATAAATTAAAATTAGGAGACTGTAGGCAGGTTGGGATACTAGACACTAAGGTTTTATGTCTCCTTTTTCAGGCCAATGATGCAAAGAGTGGGCCAGCACAGGTAAGTAGTGTATTAGAATGAGTGCCCAGAGGCTTAAGGGCAAGTGTTAAAAGACTCATTACTGCTTTGTGTGAGTATATGCCTTCAGTGAGGACACCTGGTACTAACAGCTGATAAAAAGCCACCAAGGCAGCTCATGGCAGCACTTTCATGCATGGCTCTGACAGCTGCTTTAGATTCAGCACTACATCCCAGGTGGAAGTGTAAAACCCAGGTTAAATACAAAATTAGCAGGTAATGAAGATAAGATCTGATGGAAGAATCTCTCCCAGTAGCTGAGTCTTCCCTCATCAGCAAAGCTGGGCAGTAATATTCCTGTCATGGTACGGACTAATTGAAAAGTGAGGTGATCAGTTGTTAATTTCATAGCCTCTCTAGTGGCCATAGAAGTGCATCTTTGTCATAATCCGTTCATAAAACATTTCTCATTGTGCCAGCACAGACTTCTTATGCCATTGTACCTCCTTGTGGAATTAAAATCAGCAGCACAGGAAGTCTGAGTAACTGAGCATGAAAAAAACATCAATAGCAAGGACAATGCCATACTGCCACAAACACTTACCACCATGAATAGCTCTCACCAGAGGAAAAATCTCATTTATAACTCTGCTTCAGTCTCAGTTATAAAGGGTGACAAACAAAGGAAGACTTCCTTCATTTTTTATTGGAATCTTGCTCTTGATGAAATTTTGAATTCAATTACTGATCACTTGACAGGCTTTTCTTTAGACCTACTCAGCATTCATTTACTACTTAAAGACTATCTGATACTGACAGAAACAAAGATTTTGGTAAATAATATAAAACTAAGACTATCTTCTCTCAAATAAGTGCACTTTCTATTGCTCATCATGGTGGGCATTTATTTGATGAACAAAAATACCAATATAGTAGGAATTTATTTCAACATAAAATGCCTACTCTAACATTATTAATGTAAGTCTATTTTTGAGCGGTTAGGCAGATGGAACAAGCAAAGCCTTCTGAAAATAATGATGACTTCAGAGTGTGACACCAATTCTGTGCAGCTCAAAGCAGTATATGGTTACACCAGACATCTATTTTGCAGGGATAGGTCTCATGATAGGCAAGAGTGTGTTACACGATGCATCCACACTGAATGGTGTCAGTGGAATGGAAGCTGACTTTGGCTTCTTCACTGTTACAGGAAACTGCTCAGCTGACCAGAATCATGCAGTATGTAAAAACCAATCCCCCATAGAGGATGTTCAAAGAAAAATCACTTTCTGGTTAACAAGTGTAAACACTGATAAAGGCACTAACTTGTACCCCATTGGACAGTAAACATTCCCCATTACTCCCAGCATTCACATTCTGGCATTCTAACCAGCTGCCTCAATAGGTAAGTAAGATAACTCCAAGACAGAGAGTGAAAATATGCTCAAAGATGAAGAAGTTTAAATCAAGGTCTGGGGAGCAGGAAGACTCAGCCCTAATTCCTCTTCTACCACTGCAAGGCAAATGGTCATATGGCAAGTCATTACAGTGCCAACATCAACACGACTCATGGAAAGCAAAGGTGGTTTATCCTCCTAGAAAAAAACAATACCAGTTCCATTACCTGCTATGGAGAAGCACTTACTAAGAACAGTAATTAGGACATTATTTTTGATCTGATCTTTATGCCAATCTATTTCTTCCACTATATAACAGTATGTCCACTATAAGCCATGAGAATTTCACAAATGTAAAGAGCCAAATATTATAGCATAGACCTCACTTCCCAAATCATAGCTTTCTTCTGTTTTTTTTCCCAGGTTTTTTTTTTCACCCTCTAAGAGAATCCAATCATTCTAGTGCAAGAATGGAACAGAACAGATCATATGCTCCAGTGAATGAAATAAAGTAGAAAAAAATTAGAAAAAATAGACCCATATATGACTAAGTAGAGACAGTCAAGAGAAACACAACAGCTACAGAGGAAATTAAAAATAGTAAAAAGACATACCCAGTGACTGAAAATGTGAGTTATGAAACAGACTCAGAACATATGAATGAATGCTTGGCTTTCACACTAGAAAAAGAGAAATCTTTTCATTTCAAGAGACAGAATTTTAAGCCAATTGTTAAAAAAAAAAAACCCAAAAAACAAAAAAACAAACAGTGTTTATAACAATAACTGCCATTCTCTTATGAAGAACTGCATGTTTCCTTCAGTTTGCTGATCCCTTTCTCTAGTGCCAATGCCAACATAAAGAACTCCCACCTTCTTCCCACCACCACCAGTCTGGTCCTGCTCCCTTCTTTGTAAGGACAAACATTTAAGAATGTTTAGGGGAAACAGTTTTCAAACTGGTTTCAAACCCCAATCCCCATCTAAATCCTGTTTTTTTAGCAGCTGAAAGACTTAGGAATTACAATAACTTGCCTGAAAGACAGGGCTGGTGTCCAAAGGTTGCTTAGGACATCTTAAACGCACTTGCCATCACTTGCCTTAATTCATAGTTCAAAAAATGCTTGTTTTAGGATCAGCTGGCTCTGGCTCTTAGAGAGGTAGTCCTTCATCTCATGGGCCTACTCACTTTTCCACCCCATGTCTCCATTTCGTTTTGGCAGACACAGATGTGTTTTGCAGCTTTACAATAAACAGGACTGAGGAACTTACGCAGAGGAAAAATCGACTTTGCTTTTGTTTTGCTCAAGTCAGTTCTCAAGGGATGCATCTTCCATCCGTTTCACACCACATAGACACTTGAGAGTGTGAGCTGGTGCCTGGGGACAGGGACACAAGACTCACTCTGTCCAAGACTGGCTCAGCTCACATGTGTGTTCATGGAGTTACAGTGCAGCAGACCCTAAAGCTGGCCTCTTTAGCTGTGCACAGGCAGTCACTTGTTTGCTGTAACTGTACACACAATGAGAAAATTATTGAATAGCAACTCACAAATAAATAAACTACTTCTCATATCCTCTAGTTACTTCTATTTTGGGTGATTTCTTAATGCAATTGCCCAGTCAGACAATAGATACCTGTGGAACCTTATTGCTCAGAGTCACTTGTAATTAACATGATTCCTGTAAACAGAGGCAATCAGAAAATCCAGCTCAAGACAGTTTTTAAAACATCCATGAGTGGACACAGTTTTCATTAAGCTAGAGATGATCCACCACTCTTGCCTATTACTTCATGCTCTAATCTTTCTCTATAAGAATTACTAAATGCAAAAGCAATGATAAAGTTTCCTAATATGCTGATAGAGAAGACAATCTGAGACCTTTTCAATCAATGCAGCATGTCACAGTACATGAGACTTAGAAAGGGCAAAGAGAATGCATTGCTGGAAAACAACATAATTCTTCAAGGCTGCCAGAGAAGTCAATCCAAAAGCAAAGAGAAGAAGGACAGTAAAGGCATTCACTCATCTAGCCTAGGTAATGGGAATTTGAAAAATATGAGGGAGACAAGCTCCCATGATCTTATGAAAGAAACAATTCACAATGTGTTAGGTAAATGGGACAAACAGCACAGCCAGTGCAAGGCAGAAACTGGTCAAAACTGGCAAAGATCCTGCTGTCTGACCTAAGCCTAGTCATGAACCTGAGGCTTCACACTCAGCCACTGTGACAAGCCATGGATTCTGTCCTCCAAAGGTGACATCAGCTCCTCCCTCCATGCCTACTCCTGCCTTCCGTCACCTGTAGCACTCATCCAGCCAGGAGCTAACTCTGAACCACTGGATGACCAACATGAAAACTAATCAACACATTGCAGGCAGGACCATTATTTTGAGCTGCAGCATGGTCTTAAGCTTGCTGGGAAACCATACCTGAATCTATGGCAGATGTCTGAACACCAAAAATAACCTACAATATATATACAGAATTGCAACTTTTCCACTGCATGGAAATTATTTGGGATTTTAAGAAAGGCTGACTGCTTATTTCTATAAATATATCTAATAAGGGAAGGCTCCTCCTGTTCTAAACCCTGTAGATCTAAAATGCTGGCATAATGCTGGACATCTACCAAATGACTAATCAGTCAGAAGCCCTACTGGGCTAAATACATGGGCAACATGATGGTGATTGCAGATTCCAGAGTGCAGACACTTTGGAAATGGATGCTGGGTTGAAAAACAAAGATTGCTGAAGCTCTCTCAGAACATTCAGAATATCCTTTTGAAAATATGTAACTTTCAAAAAAAAAAAAAAAAACACACCAAAAAAAAAAAAAAAAAGGCATCAAAAACTAAATTTAAAAAATCCAACCCTACTAAGTTTGAACATACTATTGTAGCTATTTGGCTGCTAACTCTGGAACCCCTCACGGTTCATAAGGAGGAATAGCAGTAAACAGAGAGCCAGGGTATAAGTCCTACAGGGCTCTGTAATTTACCTACTGTCTCAGAGTTTTTAACCAGATTAAAAACTGTTAGATCACTGAATGAGGGCCAGCAGGTTAAAGTAGAGACATGCCCCTACCTCCTGGAACCTGAGGAAAAGAAAGTACCCGAGGGTAGTTCCCAACAGGAAGCTTTTCCTCATCCTGCTCTTGGCAAGGGTTATCAATCCCCCTCTGCTGCCTCATTCTTTATTTTAGGAATAAAGATGATTACTACTGATCAGCTGTGCAAAATTTCAGCAGTTTTGCAATCTCTCCAACAGAAAGCCATCAAATGTGTTCTAGAACAAGCCGGACAAGCTGGGAACTTGCACCTGAGCACACACCATATGACTACAGCTACAGTATTTTCCTACATCAATGCACCCTCCAATTGTTCTACTAGCTCAGGGACCAGCACACAAGTAACTTCATAGCACCCTTAGAAATAATATAAATCTATGGTGACCTAGCTAGACTGTGTTCAAAAGCCAGGAAGAATGACATAAGCAAAGGCTCATCCCTCTCTCTCTTTGAAGTGACTTTCAATATATTTGAAGACTTTCACATTTCCCCTCAGTCCTTTCTTCTCCAAGCTAAATAAACCTTCTCTCACCGTCTTTCATCACAGGTTGTGCTTTTAAGACATTTGATATTTTTTATTGCCTTCAAGTTAACTGTAGTTCTAAAAATTAGTCTTACTCCAAGGAAATGCTGCATGATCTAGCACGGTGCTGCACCAATACAGCAACAGCCTTAAGTGACCCCCTAATTTGACTGTCAAACAAGCTTTGCAGAAATCAAAACTATTCTGTGAAGCAGATCTTGCTGGGTTTTGTAAGAGCAAGCCTATGATACTGCACTGCTCTAGTATCAAACCAAGGCCTCCTGGCAAAGGATTTTCAGTGGAAGAGAGACATAAGGATCTAATGCTCTAAAAGTACAGCAAATGAAAATGTTCAAAATGCCTTTTACCTCATGAGAAGTAAAGTCACAAAGAGCTAACTGTGCATCTATCAGCATGACACTGCAGAGGTATTTAAAAAGAAAATAAATAAAAGGATATATGGAGAGTATTTGTGCTGAGGTAGGAACTGAAACAGCTTGTCATCATGAAGAGACTTTGTTTACAATGGACAGTTTTCCACAATGACATTTACTGCTGTCACTAAGCTAAAAGAGAGATCAACATTTTCACTCAAGGAGAGAAATAGTAGATACATCTCCTATTACTGAGGAAAATGTCTTGACACTGACATTTTATGGCTTAATCTGTACTACAGGTTATATTGAGTTCAATTAGCAGGTTTTGTATTGAAGCTAATTATTCCTCACATAGTATGTCTGATGTCAGGTAGCTATCTACTACTTTTACAAACTGAAATTAAAAAAAAAAAAGCCACAAAGCAGGAAAAATAAAATTCTGGCAGCTGTTATGAACTACATCTTTATTCAAAATCTTCCAAGATGCCTCTGAAGCAGGGAATTTATAGTTACCTAGTCTTTTCTTGTTACATTCTGTAACCCAGACACACTCATTAAAGCTCTAACTTCCTTCCAGTTTCTTAGGAAACAACCAGTATTCTCTTCTTAGAAACCTCAAAGTTCAAAGTATCTAATTGCAGGAGAGATCTGGATTTTAAAGCACCACCAACACTGAAGGCAGGCTAGGTTGTGGAAAAGAATTTTATTTACCCATCATTTGACTGGTTCCTAAATTTTTTCATAACACAAAAATATATCTTTCTTTGAATAAATCCTTATCTTTTGTTCACTCTAGCAAAACCTGCTTCTGTCAACACTTCTATTTTCAATAGACAGCCTGCTGAACTGAAAAACAAGCCCATAGGAAATATTTCTTCCTTAAGATGGTTAGAAGGTAAAATTGCCTGTGACTGTATGAGATACCTTGGAGGATGACACAGTCATTGCTTTAATTATGCTTTTTGATACAGTCTCACACATGTTCATAATCAAACACATGACTATTGTCAAGATACAGATATTGTACACTGACCACAAAAACAAGTTGGAAAACTATTCAAAGAGTAATTTTCACCAGGTTCCTCTAAGTAATTTCATACACTAAGAGTACTTACACAGAGTTCCTGTTAGACAGGTGCATGGATCTTATTCTGTTTCCATTTCTCTCTTGGCTGCTATTGTAGCAAAAACACCTTTCAAATGAAAACAAGTTGAGCAGTGTTGCAAGCACCATGATGGCAATAAACAGATTTCAAAATGGCCTTGAAAAAACACAAGATGCAATTCAGAAATGGTAAGTTCAAAGTACTACACTCAGGGAGAGCTAATTGCACAAATACATAGTGGGCAAAAATTCTGAAAAACAAAAGGTAGGAGTATAGGAAACCACAAATTGAACATTAAGTAATCCATTGCTATGATATAGAGAAAGGCAGAACTGCTTCAAATTCATTCTCAACAGTGTGGATAACCTTAGGCAGCCACTATTTTTCTTAAAACTGCAAGTTTACTCATGCTTCTACATACACCCATAGCAGTTCTGGTCATTTAAAAGGGAACAAAAACTGAAATCCACTCATTCCCAAAAAAAATTAAATCACAAACATTAGGTGTCATTTCACAGTTAGTATGAGCAAAACTACATCTGCCAGCTTTGCACGAAACACTTTTCTTCCTTTTCAGTTTGTCTGAGAAGCCAGTGCATTACACTGAGAAATTCAGAGCATGGGACCCTCACAGTGCAAATGCCAAACCCTTCCAAGAATATTAGACCCACATTTGTGCAATAACAGTATGAACAGATGTAGTGGATGCAACTGCAAAGGTTTTACTTGTCATATCTTAAGTCTACATTTTCCACAGAGATCAGGCCGACATGGGAAAAGAAATTTGCACATAAAATTTGTGCAGTTGGATACATTTGTTTCAGAAATGTTCACTTAAACAAAAGAAAAAATGTTATTTAAATCAACTCAAATACTCCTACCTTATCTGATGAGCAATGAATGGAATCAAATTTGAGACAATCTTCCATCTTCTTATTCCATTTATTGTAAGCAACTAAAATGCATCTTCTATTCTTTTCCCTTTCTGTAATTTCAAACTCTAATCACATCTTTAAACTCTTATTCACAGACCAGAATGATTATATGTAATTCTGATGTTGGACGATTCCTTTTATCTACCTTATTGTTCAGTTCCAATTATGTTTATGGAACTGAGAGAAAGCAAGCCTAAAGATTTAAATATCTTTCAGTGTCAAAAGGCTATTAGACCTTCAGGTCTGCCTAATGTGGAAAAAAAACCCCAAAAAACCAGCACAAGAGAAACCCATGGAGAACATGGCCATTTAGCATTATGTCACTTGCCATAAAATTCAAAAACTGCATCCAAGCAGATTCATCAATATCATCCCGCAGCTCCTCTGCGGCTTCACCACCTGTAGCTGGATTCTACTGCTAAAAGCAAATGCAGGAAGTTTGAATTTCTTGGATATCACTTCATCTTTCATTTAAGGGGACTGTGAAAAAGCCCCCAGGGTTCCTCAGAGGAGCAAGTGAAATGTAATTCTTAAAAACATACGCCAGGATTCTGTTGCAGCATATGTTACAGTTGAGACTGCCATGATACAGAGAGTATCATCATACAATTTCAGAAAAATTCAACCCATAGAGAGTAACACCATACCACACCAGAAGGTTTCAAAGCATCTGCTCTTTCTTGTTCTTCAATTCAACATTTTATACCACTCATATTCATGCATTTTATCTGCGTGCCTTCTGTTCCCTTTGGTGATTGGTGAGTACACCTGGGCAGTCACGTCTCATTACCTTCAATGCTGCTCACCTGCTTTTCACAGCTGCAGCCCATTGAGGATGAGGCTCGGCTGCAGCCCCACTCCCAGTTACCACAAACTGTGTGCCTACGGGATTCTTTTCCCTTTAGTCTACATCGAGCAAGACTGAATGCTCTGGGTGAAGGACAGTAAGATATGTCTTTGGTCTGTCAGATGTGGAGTGTATAAAACAAGCAGCTCAGGGCAGAGCAGTAACATGGCTTTCCTGTCTGGCAACAGCACTGGTTGCACATGGTGTGAACACTTCTCCATCTTAGATCCCTCTCTGTTCTGCCAGTAAGGATGTTTGAGAAACCAGTGAATGAACTTGATCAGAGAGCTGATCTCTCTGTAAAACCACTCAGCAAAATAAATGGTTATTTTCAGGTGGATCCATCCTGAGGCTTGTTAAGAGTGCAAGTGCCCAAACAGATCTGACAGCACAATGGAAGGAGCCCTGAATGGACATGAATGGGAAGCCAGGAGCACTGGATTAAGTTGACAGAGATACTCAAGAAATACAGAGAATGACACTTGAAATACCACAAGGATAAGAAAGCCTGACCATAACCACACAAGTACAGGTACTCCAACACTGATCCCAATCATACAATATCTCAGATCCCACCAAGGATCTCAGATCCAATCCAACCGAAGACAACCCAGGAAGTCCCTGTTCCTTCAGCAGCTGTTTGTCTCTTTGTCAAGTGTGCTGATCAAACTTTTTCTATGTTGAACTGAATATTGGTTCAACAAAAGCAACTGGAGTAAAAACAATGCCTGAAAGAAAAGGAAGACAAAAAGGTATGCAAGACCTCAAGGAAAACTCAGTGTAAGACTGATTCTTATAAACCTTATATCAAAACAACTAAGCTAGTTGTTATTCTTCTTTTTCAACTGTGTAGTGCAATCTGTGCACTGGGACATGTTTTAAATGAAGAGTTCCCAGATATGATGTGGCTCAAGCTCTTTTTATTATTTTGCATCCACATAAGAGAAACTAAGGAGCATAGCCAAGAAAAATAAGGTGGCTCCAATGAAGCATTTCATCATGCCCAGGGAAAGAAAAACAAGTGCCAGTACATACATCTCCAACACCCAGACATCAAAACAAGTATTTTTCTTTTTCAATTCTGTTTATTTGGACAGGCTTAGGAGGCTGCCCATTTCATAAAACAGGAAAGCAACTTTAGAGGAGTTATCCCCAGTTACCCCAGAATACTGTATATTGGTTTAGAGCAGATGACATGCACCATTCCATTAACAACTCACCACCCTTCAGGACCAGCCCATGTGAGAACAATTGTTCTGACTAGCACCAGAAAGAGATCATATGAGCAAGGGGGAAAGAAAGCAAAAGTACATGAACACCACACCCAGGTTTGTAAAAAAGCACAAAGGGAAGTTATGTTCACAACTTTTTTCTGAAAGTCAACGATATTTCAACATCTGAATTTTCCATTCTGTAAAATCATTCTTTTGTAGAATCTAAATTACAACATGAGTCGACACCCAAGCTGACTTTCTAAAGGATACTACGGTGGTCTCATAGCTCAAACATTACACTACCATTGTATACCTGGAGAACTGAAAACTGATTAAGTGCTCATGAGACAGTGCTGAGAATTGTACATGAGAATTATGTAGTTACAATAATGAGAAAACTGAATTTTCAGAAGAAATTATTCCACAAGAAACTTGTGCTAAATACATGGTAGTACGAACCACTTGAATTCTGTCCTAACATACTAGAAAATTTTATAGTACAAACCTCTTTTGTGAGAAATATCTAACTCTTTTTTCTTACATCTAATTTCTGTGAACTAAAGAGAGCTTCTTTAATACCTACCAGATAATATTCTCAGTGCATTAAGGAAGCTTTTCTTAGATGCTATTTCTTACTATTCACACAGGGTGTATATGTAGCACAAAATGCCTCATAAAGAAACAAACATACATTCCAAAAAACTGCGTGTAGCACCATATTGACTGTGATGTCTAACCAGTATTTTAGAGTGTTTAAATATGTGCCTAACCACTGTCCTGAAGCTTCAGCAAAATCAAGTACAGGACACCTACATACAGACTTACTAACTGCCAGATAATGTAACCTGAGATTGATAGATATTATCAAGATTGACATTACATTGCAGGACTTCATTGCAAACAGTAGCACAGACACTATACGAAAGTTCCATTCCAGAAATGAAAATTTAGATTAAACTTTTTGAAATTAAGGACTAATAGTGCACAAGAAGCTTCATCACAATGATTATATTTGTTAACATTTCAGCTGACTGAAATACATTTTCTATCTAGGGATATGGCCTGTACAAGCATTTCCAGTCAGTTTGATTTACATGATAAATTATTTTAAATATTATTCTCTAAGTTATTTTCTCCTATATTCCAATATAATTGTTTTGGACAGTGTCTCTTTTCTGCTAAGAATACAAATTTCTTCTAATACACTTAGGTGCAGAAGACCTTTTTATTCAAGAGGCTCACTATATATTGAAAAAAAGCTGTAGCCTGCAAGTGACTAAAAATCATCCTGTAAAATCCTGTGCAAAATTATATAATTCCTATAAGATTTGCAACCACACTAATCTTACATCAATCTTTGTAGGTTGTGTGAGTAGTCCAAGTAACTCAGTTTTGGTAAATATGACAGGTTGAGGCAATAACAGAAAACACATACACTTTAGATTTAAACAGCCAAAACCACCTCACTGGAGTTACCAGCACTGGAAAACAGCTGTATGAGCCAAAAGTCAAGCAGAAAACCAGAAATGAGAAATTCATGTTTAATTTTAGTTCTGGTACACAATTACTGCTTAACCTTTAGCACTGAGCCTCTCTGTGCCTCAGCTTTCCTACACAGAAAAACAGGGATTTGCACAATTTTTCATGGTGTATCAAATTTGATCTGCTCCCAAGCTTCTGCTAATAATAGTTCTGTGTGAAATGGAAAGTAGCCAGTTTTAAGAGCTCAGTGCAAGTAAAGAGCATCTGTCAGCTACATAAAAAGAAATTAAAAACATCTTAGTCAAGGAAAGCATGACCTAGTACTCTGCTCAACAGAAATTGTCTTCCTGTCTGGATGTGAAGCTGCAGCATCACTTCCAATCCATATTCAGATTTTAGAGAAAGATTTCATTCTTACTGGCTGAAAACGTGAAAAGGAAACACAAAAACAGAGGCTACATCCGCTGACCTAAGTTTGTTTTTTTCAACCCCTTCCATGTTAGCATGAACTTCCAGGGTTCTTCAAGGAAGTCATTAATATCCCCTATCCCTCTCATCCTGTCTGGCTACCTCAGCTTTGCAAGTCTTGCCCGTCCTTGAAGAGACAACTTACACTGCAGGCTGGGAGAAGAGAAAAGAGAGAATACTTAGGGAGGTGACAGCAGGAGACATGCGCAGCATCACTGCTGGAGAAGCCAAAGGGAGAGATGCACAGCATCACTGCTGGAGAAGCCAAAGGGGCTGGAGGAACTCCCAGAGCCACTGGCTGTAGGAGAGGGATTGCAGGACACTGCCAGCAGTGAGGGGAAAAGATGGCCTATGGCATGGGAGACTGGCAAATGGGATGGGGTGCACGGAAGCTAAGAAACACACAGAAGCCCTGACTTGGAGATGCATATCCAAGGACTTTTCCCCCTGCAACTCCAACATAGCAAATACAGCCCACAAGCAGATAAGGCTCCAATTGGCAGCCTGCACTGATTCATGGAGCAGGAGAAACCTGGCAGAGCTGGGTGAAATGGAGATACCAGATGCAACAGCAAAGGGGTGTGAGGAGGGAGGGTTCTGAAGGAGTCCCTGTCAGCAAGTGAGCTTGTTGGGCTCTATACCGCCTGTCTTGTCCTGCCCAGCTTGCTCAGGGCCTGTATTCTGGTTTCTTATGTATTAACATTACTCTCCATCTAGCAAAACTTCTCTAGTGTTGATTTGCCTACTCAGCCTCCTCCACCCCTTCAGCTTCTGCTTTATCTTTATTAAGATCTGCTTAATAAAGATCTGATGTTCTGTATCCAACTGGCACCTCACTGCCAGGGGCACAGGGCTGCCAGGGCCAACCCCATGCTCACCTGAGAGGTGCCTCCAAGCACTCACCATCACTGGTGGGTTGCACAACTGCTGTGCTACATTCACCTTATGCATATTAGTGGTACAAATATACTGCAGTTTTGGGCATGTAAATTTGTTTTGCTCAGACTTTAAGATGCTCCAATCTCACTACCCTTTGTATGTTTTTGACATGGTTTGCAGCAGGTCTGCTCTTGATTTTCTTACTGATAGTCACAGCTGAAAGGTCTTATTTGGAGTGATAAAGCTGAGGGCTTTTTCTGTTAATTTTTAAACTTCCCTCTATTCCCCCTTGCAATCCCCTCATATCAATAAACATCTGCCTTCCTTACTGAAGGCCACCCATGCTAGTGTATTCCAGCAAGATCCTGTTCCAGGTCACAGCACACAGCCCAAGCTATGCACTTGCTTCACCTCTACCCAAAGGGACTTAAAGAATTAAACCTCCAGACAATCTGGAAAATCTAAGTTGAACATTTACTGCTATTAACCCCACAAAAGATTACACTGAGTTGATATGCATAAGCAGTTAAAGCGTTTGGAAGCACAGACTTCATCAAATGCATATGCCGTCCAAACAAGATATTTCCTACAGTTCAAAGTCAGCACCCACCACTTCAACTTGTCCTTCCCCTCATTATCACCCTCCCCTCACAGATATATTACTTGGCTTTGTCTTTCTCCCAAGAAAAATGGGAGATTTTCCCATCAAAATGGGTTTGATTCTCACCACTATCAGTGAGCCTTAGCTCTCTGCATTCAGAGTGCCCAGACAGTGTGAGGACAAACCTGCAGGAACTTTCTGAAACTGTTTTGAAAACCAATCAAATAATAACTAAAAAAAAAAATAGGCTAGAAACAGGAATCAAGCCAAATCAAATAATTACTGCAGAAGACCCAGTTCAGCAGCATCAATGAGCAACATGCTGAGGAAGACTGCCACATCATAAAAAGATCATAACCTTTTTTCAGTAAAAATCTAGTGCAGATGAAGGAAGATCTTGGCTGTTAAGCACTCTTCTTCATCATGCACACAAACCTATTAATACAGAGAAGATATGAGATTACCAGAAGCTGAAAAGAAGTCACAATATTAATACCTCATTCCCTGCTGACAGTCTGTCAGGACAACAATGACCCAGAAAGCATTTGGATATTAGGACTCACTTTGACAGCCACTGCCTTGCAAGAGCACTCACAATTTTTCTGTCCTTCATCTCTTTCTCCTCCATAGTGGGTGGATCCTTCCACCATCAGCTTAACTGACACTTGCTGCTCCATTATTCTTGAGATTATTTTGATGCAGTAGTCACTGCTGTTTCTGTTCATCTCCCCCCTCAACCTCTCCCTGAGCCCACAGCCTCAGCATCAGTGTCCTACACTGTGATTTGCATTCAAGAACTATGCAAAGACAGGGGATGAACAAGGGCCCAGCTGGTATACAGAATGGAAAAAAAGTTTTGGCCCCCCAAAAGCAACTGAACTGCCTATTCTGAACATGACTAGGGGCATCGTGGATAACAGCACAGCTCCTCCACTGCTCTCCTGGACAACTCCAATAAAGGAAGTCATGCAGACTTCTGTATATGTAACAGTCAGGCCAAAAGAGGTAAGTGAGGTGCAGACAGTGGCCAAACCTTCCTTGCCTGTTTACCTGTTCCCTGACACCTTTTTCTCCCTGACACTACAGAAGCACAGAGGCTGTTTCCACTGTCAGCAATTCCACTGCAATTAGCAGTGCCTCCTCTGTCAGATTGCTGTGCTCCTCTTTCCCTTTGAGCTGTAACAGAGTCACAGCTCTTGTTCCACTTCCTGGGAGACATCTTTTCTAAGACTCATCTGGCTGTCCCATCCTGCTGTTATGCTCCTGCTTCTCCACTTTTCTGATTTTATTGACAAGTAGTCCTTGAGCTACAATGCTCTGTACTCATTGCAAGATCATAGTATTTCAGAGCAGAGTTAGAGGTGAAAAGGAGTATATAAGGGAGTCATTTCTACTATTTGTAAAGAAGGGAAGATAGGATGAATGAAGATAAAAGCCAGTGAGAGGAAGAGTGCAGGAACAGCCTAGTTTGCTCAGCCAGTACCAACCAGTTCCATCTGGCAACTGGAATGAATTACGTAGTGCACCGTGTTGCTTTACTCTCCTGTCAACACAATCAAGCAAACTTAGCCACCTGACGAGGTGAAGCTAGCGTGTTTTCAAACTCTCTGCTTCTACAAATGTTTGACATTCCTGATAAAGTTGTATCCTCTTTCAGTTACTGGAGAGATGTTGTTAATATCTATAGCATTTGGGAAGGCTTATGTGCATCAACTGTACATAGCAGTGCAACACTGAACGTGCAAAGAACTTGAAAAATGTTTTGATTCTTCTTCCTAAAACGCTAAAAAATGAAGGATTTCCAACTCCTAACATAAGAGTAGATCCATCTGTTTCTAATCTTATTGTTCTGGGTATTTCTTCCTGGCCCAAAGACACAGAGGGAAAGTCAGTGATATTTTCCAGAGGGTGGAAATTAATTTGTCAGTGTTACAGCCAGTTCCACTGCTTTCCTCTAAATGTCTCCACATCTCAGGACTGTCAACTCAGCCCTCATTGTAGCCATTAGCTGTAGGGTATCCTACTTCTACAGACAAAGCTGAAGAACTATCTGTGCTAGAGAAGAGGTTATTATTGATAAAGTTCAACTTGCTAGCTCTTTGCCATACTTGCATGCTACTTTAAAAGACCAAAAATACAAATAAATCACTTATTACCCCATCTTCTGTGAAAGTTAGACAAATTATCAGGTTTCTCTGCCAGTTAATGTCAGCGTTACCACTGATAGCCATCACAACTGTAGAGTTAGGGAGAAGCATCCTTAGAAGACACAGCCTGCCTGTCAGGGCACACTGCAACAGACTGCTCTGTTTCTACAGCATTTCTTGTACTTGTTTCTCAGCAAGGGAGATTTGAGCACCTACCCTGTAAGGTCAGCCCTCCAACCCCAGATTCAGCTGATACAAGGATTCCTCGCCTTTTACAATGGCAGTTTCCTGAAGCCATAGCTATCAAGCCCTTAAAATGGACCTTTTAGCAGAGAAGAACATGATGTTTAAACTTTAATGCTAGTGCTTCCACTGAACAGATATCCAGAAGCAATCTTCTACATCAATTCTGTGACATTATGGAACACAACTGATTTTCTGGTTTATGGTTTTAAATAAAAGTCATTATAAAAATCAAAATCCTCCCACTAATGTTTTCAAAAGGTATTTCACCTGAAGTCATTTTCTCTGTGAGTTAAACTCAAAGGAATGTTTAAGGTGAAGTAATTTCCAGCTCCTGGGAATATTATATCACCTTTGTCTGTCTACAAAAGCTTGGGCTCTGAACAAAGTTAATGCTCCTGTTAAAAGGTTCCTAACCTCAACTCTCTATTTCCTACCTGAGGATCCCATTCCTTCCTTCCTGCCTGTGTAGATGTACATGCTCTGTGTTCACATTTGTCTAAATAATCCTGTTTAACTCATAGCCCCTTTTGCATCCATACAGTACTCTAAGGATTTGTGCTAACCTGGACAGTCCTCGTAGAAAGAGAGGTCTAAAGGAAAATTCACATGTGCAGTAAGGCATGTGGCTGTTTGCAGAAGAATCAAAGAAAAACACCTTCTCAACATCAACATACAGATCATACTTACAGGGCAATTCCCAAGACAAGAAAAGCTGAATTTCCCTACCACCTTACAGCAACCAGAGGAGGGGCATCCAAACTGTCTTATACAATTTTCAATCACCCGGTCTTTTTTCTTGCCTTATTCTGCTTTTCAATGAACTAATTTGTCTTACTGAAGAGGCAGAAAACTAATCTAAAGAATATAATAGAAAATCAGATTTTTCTCTGCTGCTTCAGTGAGCTGAATCAGCATACAGGCAGCAAAGTCACATAAGGGAAGAAGCAGAGTCATGCAGCTAGGAGCAGGAGACTGAAAATCAGCATGCCAGCAGATCCTCACCCCAAGGCTTTTCATTCCAGTAACTAATAATGGACAGCCTAAGAAAACACTTGGCCTTTTGTCCTTTCCACCCAAGCAGAATTTGAAGTCCAGAGAGGTATGCTTTGCAATAAAATAAAAAGAGAACTTTGTATACAAAAGTTTCTTGGTATTTTTATTTCATGTTAACCCATCCAATCATTCCTAGGGCTAATCACATTTAAGCAGACAGTTCCATTATTTCAAGCACTTTATCCTTATTATAGTTACTGTTATTTATCCTTATTATAGCACACTAGACAGAATCCCAAAGCTCAGCCATCTTCAGCCTCTGAATGGACCCCCAGTCTGGGGGACGGGATACCAGTCTGAAGCTTTGCCAGGACTTCCAATCAATCAGGCACTCTGTTAGCTCCTAGCCAATGCCTGACTCTGGATGCTACTCAGTTTCCCAGGTGAATCTGTCTACTGATATGTCTTTCCCAGTTTCTGATCCATTATTTTCCAACAAGATTCAGATCAAATCAGGAGAGTCCAGTACCTACACATCAGTACAAACTCTGTATGCTTTTTAAGTTTTGATACACTTGTAGCATTTTTTAATAAAAACAAAGCGACATTTGGGACTTAGATCAGTAAAAAGCAGGCTTCTTATGCATCCAAGTGGAATCCAGGGTAAAAGAAGGACATAAGGGAACTAGGGAAGTAATAGATATAGTTTGTTTTTCCCACTCATGGTTGGTCCACCTTTCAGGAGAATCTGAACATATCTCTTTGCTGGCCTGCCTTCCTTCCTCAGAAGACACAAGGCTAAAACACACAGGCATTCCCTTTCCAGTTTCTTGTTTACAAAACAAATTGAATCTGTTACTCCTTCAAAACATCTGTTTGCACTCCTAACATGAGAAAAAAAATGTTGAGACTACGTGTTTGATAACAAGTCATGATCTTTGCTTTGGCATTTGGAGTTCAGTTGAACTCAGCTTGTTAAGTTTTCAAAACATAGTCATTTTTGAAACTTCAATTAAATAAAGTCCACTTACACTAAAATGAAATTATTTCTATATTTATGGTTTCTATATTTCTAATCACAGAGATTATTAAAGGAGTCTCATTACCTTGCTTTATTTCTTTTTACTTTTTAATTACACTAATGGATGAAATTCTAGCTAGTGAGTCAGAGTGGTTTTAGTGCAGGGGTGGTGAGCTCATGAGCTCAATACAGCACACCAAGCAGTTCATCCAGGCTACAGCTCAGTCTTAGCACCACCTCACACAGTGCCCCTGAAGCACAGAGAGGCTGCAAGGCACAAATGAGGTGATCACTTGGGCAGCCTGAATAAACCCTTTCTTCTGAAGGTGTCACAGACTTTCCACTGTGTGCCTTCACCTCTGTAGCCTAAAGAACTACAGCACAAGAAAAGTGCACGGTGGGACTGTGGAGGCACATCCTCCAAGACAGCTGTGCAACCTCTGGCCATGCTGTCCAGTGGTCACAGGACAGAGCAAACCTGTGTGGCCACATAACAGGACACACATGCAGCCTTCAGCCATGACTCATGACACCTGCACATGTGGCAGCCAGGTGACAGGGCAGGTAGATTTGGAGAATGTGACATATATACATTGTCACTTTCCAACAGGGGAAGGGACACACCTTTCTTTATCACACAGCTTTCAGAAGCCATGTGACTGCTCAAGGGGAAAGCACAGGCACAGCTGCCTCAGAGCAATTCTGGTTATGGCAAATACACTGCTGTTCCTACAAACACAAATTGTTTTATTTCTGTTCTTTGCAGATATTGTCTACTATATGAGAGGGTGGTCTGTAACTCCAAGATAACAAGACAGTCCATCTTATTACATATAAATGAGGATCAGTACAAGGTTTTCTTTTATTTTCAACTATTTGATAGTGAACATTTTTCACATAGGCAGAATTCTTGTGGGACATCCTAAGTCTCTGTTCATTCCTACAAGCTGTTTATAAAATTACAGTAGAATAAAACTGGCAGTGAAGAAGAAAATACTAAAATAATAGCTAAAGAAATAAGTATCATTGTCCTTCACTGAGTACTTGTTCATTTGCTTACCTGATTTTCTGAAATGTAATCATTGTTCATGGTCTTTTTTAAGTGAAAGATCTTTCTTGAGCCATGGAAAGACACAGGAACAGAAGGATCACAGCAGTGGCAGGAAGAGCAGGGAAACAGCAACCAGACTTGTTAAGGATTCAGGTGTTTGTCTTTTACAAATGTAAAGTGACATCTGGCATAAAAATACATCAATAGGGTGAATTCCCACCCAAAAGTTTAAAGACTGGGAAACAATTACAGAGTAAGCACCTTCTTGGCAAAATATCAAATTTCCCCCAGTGCAGAGACTTCACTGGAAGACAACAGAGGTAATTCTACATTTGGTATTGCTTTATTGAAGCACTTCTGACTGTAAGTTTTCACATTGCTATGATGAAAAGCTATGCCTTGGGAATATGCTTTAATCTATATGCTTCATACATGCTGTATCCAAATACTGTTCTGAAATGCAGTACCTACAAGCAGGTGAGGTGAAAGTGAAGGTCAGTGTCTTTCCTTTAGGACCAAATGTTGTTGTGATACCTGGATTAGGTTTCTCCACACAAAAGCAATGTGCTGCTGTTAACATTAAACACTTATCCTCTTGGTGCGAACCACTAATTTTCAACATGAGGGTTACAAATTCCAAGAGGGTTATCAACCATTGCTGGAGAATCTGAGGAAGGTGGCTCAGAAACACCAACCAGAAGGAAAAACCTCTCAGGAAAAAAAGTGTGTCCATAAATCCATTCCTCCCTTGTTCTCCTTGTTGAGGTTTCTATATTCCACCCTCACTCCTACTCCTTTCTGGGAACCTCTTGGTCCTGTAGTTCAGCTCCCCATTTCTGATCTGCCTCTTTAAAAGAATTCCCTTTTAGATTTGAATCCCTCCACTCTCCTTTCAAAATACAAAACGTTTACCAATTAACTACCAAAAAGAAATTTTCTGTAGCCTCCTACCCTGAGCAGACAGAGTTGGCCATTCTAATATAACAATTCAGCACCTCTTTGCTTTAAATGTGTTGCACATTTAAAAACAAAGCCTGACATTCATCTACATAACTGTAATTTCTTAATGACTTTCCCTCAGGTGCTCCCCTCCTAAAGTACAATGATAGGTACTGAAGTGACTCTGTGCATGCAATGACTCAGGCAGGCATACCTGATTACTCTACTTGTCTGCTTCCAGAGTGTTCAGGGTTATTTCATAGCTTGATTGACATTCATAAAATGCAGCATTCAGTGGAATGGCAGAGATTAATCAGCTAGAGGGGAGAAAATTTATTTCTAGTCCTCTGTCTACACTAACAGCCAACTGCCACAACTCTGAGCACAGGGCTCACAGTTCCTGACAGTGGCCAGGTTGTACCTAACCTCCACAAGAACAGGCTAGGAGAGATGGCAAATCCTCTCACTGCATCAAGTTACAAAGCCAGCAACAGCTGTCTTGCCACAGGCAGGAGCATGCTGCCCACTGAATGAGACTTTGGAATGTGCTAAGGAAAAGTAGGCTTTCTTCAGGTGCTGAGAGAGCTGCCCTCCCTATTTATGCACCAACCCAGCCACATGAGCCACATCAGGTCAAAATTTTGAGTCACAGATAACAACAGCATGTGGATGATCTGGATTCCCAGAGGACTGTGGGAGCAAATACATAAACATGCCTGCTGTACCAGCACTTGTCCACTCTTATAAAGCCCAGCTTGAAATGGTCCTATAATATCACTGTTTAATTTTGTATCGTGCAGGTTGAATTTGCTGGATAGGAAGCAGAGGCAGTAGTCATTAGGATAGGTAAATGGAACACATTTTAACATAAGAACAACAGAAATATAGAAAATTCTGGTCTCAGGTAAAGACATTTCTCTGAGTATATTTACATTTAAAAATGCACTTGCAAAATAAAAGCAGAGACTCATGTAATTATTTTTCATTCCAAACCTTCTGTAGCACTAGCAGCAAAGGACACATTATAGGACATGACATGGTGTTCACAAAGATCTGAAGCCAAACTTTAAGCCTGTTTTTTTCTAAGTATCTGCCAATCTGCAAAAGCACCTGAGTTTATGACATGATGTTGAGTTTAGGATTATCTGTACACTGAGTTAAGTTCTTAAAATACATCATCATATAACAGCTTTTTGGGGCCCTTGCCTTACTCAGTTTACTACATGACTTTCCTCTGGGACAAAATCCAGACAAAGTAGTGATGAAGGCTATGCTTTCTGGACGCTCTTTTTTCCCCCTATATAATTTGTTGCAAAAATTGGCAAGTGATAAAAGGCAAACTTGAAGAAAACAGAAGGTGTCACAACGAAAGTAAATGAATGTGGCTTTTTGCCATGGAGTTCTTCTACAATGCCAGCCAGGCCATTTAAATCACACTTTTCATTATTTTTTAGCAACTGCATGTTCCTCATCTTCCCATATGTAGCTTGAGACTGTGGGTTGTAATTTGAAGCAGAGCTGAAGAGTCAGCTTGTAGTTGATTTATGTGGATGCTTACTTTGTGTATCAGCAGTACTAAACACTGAGTACTCTGAAATATCATCTCCTGGGCACATAGTCATAAATTAGTGCAGATAACAAAGAGAGGATACAAAAGCCCCATCATGTCATGGGAGTTTTATGGAATAAATTCAGTATGGAGGCATAAGAAAAGAAAGTGCATTAGGAAATCATTCCCTCTGATTTCAGAGCAGACTTTTGTCTAAGTAACTTTGATTTTACAATCTTTGTGTATAATTTCTTAGACTCTTCTCAAATCAAAGCCTGAACAGAACAGAACAGAAGTAAATCACTACAACTCCTGTGTGCCTGTCACAAGTATCTACCACCATCCATGAGCCAAGGCTCCTGGCAGGAGGAGCACAGGCCTCTGAGCCAGATCAGCTGCCTTCCTGCCACTAAACCAGCAGAAGAGGTTGCAAGATATCTGCTTCTTCAGGTGACATTTACTACCATTAGTGGCTGATAGAAAAGGTAGTTCAGGGATAGCAGAAAGAAGAATGTGTTCTGATAGGTAAAATTCCCACTCTCAGCTCTCTTCCTTTGCCTTCCCTCCAAAGACACTGCTCTCTCAACAACTCCCAGGTGGAACATCCTCCCAATTTCTTGCTCATATGTGTACTTCATTCTTGCTTTGTCTTCAATGACCCTGCCCAATCTCCCTTTCTCTGGATTTTTCTCAAGCAGCTTCCATCCTTAACTTTGACATGTGAACTCTCTTCTACATCCCTGTGGTCACCTGCCCTCCTTTTTGCTTACTGAAGTCCCAGTTTATAATCTCCAGACTCAGCTTTTCTCTTTATTCTCTCCCTCTTCTTGCACCATCTCCATAATTCCCTTCTCTCTGTCACTGAGCTGCCTCCCATTCCTTCTCTCATTTTCCCCAGTTTCTAGGCCACACTACAACACAACAGAGACAACTTCCAAGAATATTTTTTAAGAAATAAAGCACCATATTCTTCCCTTAGCTTGCCTTTCAGAAATTACTCAGTCACTTGGCTGCTTTTTGTCAAAGTTTTCCACCTCAAGTTTTCCATCAGCAATGGAAAAGTGCAGCCAAAATTGCTAAAGCTTCTCAAAGTTATGAGCAACTGATACACAAGCCATACCAGGATATGCTTTGGAGACTTAACAACACACAGCGCTATCTACCTCTCCTGGAATTGTACCTATATACAGGTTTTGTGCTTTCATTTAGATTATTGGCTTGAATAAATTAGCTCCATTAGCTTTAACTTTGCTTCAGTAAAAAATACTGACCCTGGCTAAATAGGAAGGGTGGTCATCTCCAACTTTAACAGACTTTGCTAAAAATGCTTGCTAAAAATTGCGTGCTTATGCACATGGTGGCTATGAGCCACCTCCAAACAAGGAACAGAGCTTACTTGCCAATGTCATACTGCTGCTCTACTATCAAATCCTTGTTTAAAAGTACACATTTAGTCATTTGACTCTAGTGTGTCTAAAAGTTACGTGAAAATCTGACATCTCCAAAATCTGTCTTGCGTTTGCATTTTGTCTATATGTAATTTCTTTTTATCTTACCAATGAACCTTCAAATAATTGTTAGTAGCTTTAGGCCCCCTGAGCTATGCAAGAAAAGAAAGGTGTGTCTACAGACATGAAATTTCCAAGCTTTCATTAAACAAAGTCCATACACAAAATGCAAAGATCTTTATAGAATGCATAATGATTATGTTTTAAGTACTTCCTTCCAAAATCTTTGCTGAAAACTAAACACACATACACTCCCACACAGTGCCCTTAAAAACATGAACATTCTGCTTGTATCCTATGTTCTTTCTTGAAAAAAATACACATTACAGACAATTTAAAAGTTTTCTTATATTTCTCAGTAGTTTTGGTAGGCAAAAACTTTAAATTAAAAGAAAAAAAGCAACATAGAAAAAACCAAACAGTTGTGACTGTTTTAGTTTACTCCTGAAGGCTAAAAGACTAAAATAAACTTTGTGTTCAGCTCACTACATCAGCTAAGAGGAAAAAACCTCTCATCTTTCACTTAGTTTTTACTTCCTTGTCTTCATGAAAGCTTAGAAGTTACTGGTGCTGCTTTCTTTCATTTCAGATTTCCACAGATAAGACAGAAACAGTGCAAGTGAAATGCCAGGGACAGTGAACTCATTTTATAAATAAAAGTGTGAGCATGTACAATATATAAAATACATGAGTTCAGATTTGGTCAGATAATATTCTTACACCTGTTCATTCAGGCTTTGGACCAAAGCACTTGCAGAGCCAGTGAATGATATTTGAACAGAGCTGGGTAAAAATAGATTTGTTCTTGTAACATTATCAAAAGGATCTGACCTAAGAGATGACAACATCTGATGGGGTAAATCATCTGAATTGGATGTCTCCTCATGTTTTAGGATTGGTTAGTATTATTCAGTATGCATAAAATAGCTGACCTCTACTACAGGACATACTGTATTCATGGTCTGTAGCTTTCTTCTTCAGTCCTATACCAAGTCCATTCCATAGTCCTTCTTGTATAATACACCAAAACATTCATTGCAATAGTTTCATTTGCAATGAAATCCACAAGTACAAAATAAGTTACTTTACAAGATTAGTGCAGAACTCAGACAGCAGCCTCTAAGCTGTTTCCTCTTTTCTGAATGTCTTATATATCTCAGGCATCCAGCTATATATGTAGTTAGGAATAGTACTCTTTCCATTATAGCAGCTTCTGCTTCCATTGATAAAAAGGATTGATACAGTATTTGCTGCATTTTAGCTCTTTATGTCTGCTTTGTGACCAAGGCTGCTGTCTGTGAGCCCATTTAGCTTTGTCTGCACGGCTGAGGACTGTGCCCCCTCTGCAGAACCATCCACCTGTGAGTGACTCTGCCCAGCACCTTGCTGACGTGGTCCAACAGTGTGGATCAAACCCACTCTCTGAAGAGTCACCAAGGAAGATCAGTATTGGAAACAATTTAAACCTGTGCCACAGAGGATAAAAGCTATGCACGTCTGTATCAAGCAGGGAGGCAGGCGAGGAGCCTGTGTGCACTTATGCCCAAATGACAGGGAAAGCACAGGTTACCCTGCTAAGCCCCTTTTAAATCATGCTTGAGCAACTCTTGTAGGCACTGGTGACTACAAATACTATTGTATACAAATACTATACAGTACTATTATCTAATACTATCTATACAAATACTACTACAATACTATTGTATTGACACACAATAATAAGGCAATTGTGGCATCATGCCTCCTTTGCTCAAAACCCATAATGTTTTTTTTGTTGACTCAGTTTACATTTTGTTTCAGCTCACTGCATGTGAGACTTGCAAACCTTGGCTGAAACCTCCAGTTTTGTCTATCCACAGAGCACAGTATCAGTTTAAATTGAACAGTTTGTCAAGCCAGTATAAGACCTGGTGGGCATGGACGACTCAAGAATGACATCTTTGCATTTGAATCACTCTAGATTTCAATCAGCACAGTCTTTGCCAAGCCCAGGGCTTCAGTTCTGAGGCAGTGAGATAGGGCAAATTGCAGAAGAAAGCATTTGTAATTACAAATCAGTGTTTGGGGGGGTTTTCTCCAGTTTCATGACACATTTTTTAATGTCATCATTTTTGTAGTCTGTACTGTCAGTGTTTTCCATTTGTTTCTGCAGGAAAGATGGGTTTCTGCTAAATTTTAAAATTTTGGCTATTCACAAGTCAGGCAGTGAAATAAGGTATTGTTACAATGCTAAATGTTAACAGCTCTTCTAACTCATTTCCCTGCAGCTAGGACTAAAATTAAGCAGTTAGTGACTGTACCCATAGCTTAGAAATGCCTCTACAGAAATACATGCTCCCCCTGAACCCCTACCACAAAATCCTAATTAACTAGCTAGCATAGTAGCCAACATTCCAGCTGCCTATGAGATTGCAGCGCAATATGGAGTTTCAAGTAGTCAAAAGTAGAAAAATATAAATCTCTCTTCAGAACAAGCATTAGAAATTCCCTGGAAAAACCCAAGGGGGAAAAAGTTATCTAAGAAGCAAAAAAAATAAAGGTTTGCCAGAGCCATGTAGCTAAAATATGGAATATCTTCCAACATGGTGAGGATCACTCCTGTCAACTTCTTACTAAAAATGCTGATGTTAAATGAAACTTTACCTTTTTGTGTGTATTGCCAGACAGGAGTGCGGCAAATATATACCCAGGAGGATACACCTGACGGAAGTAACCAGTTCTGTATCCAGCACAGATACACCTTGAGGCCTTTTCCAAAGGCCATCCTTGTCCATTTTTCCACCTGTAAAATGAAGATAGATCTCAGTTTTCTTTGCCTTACATGGCTACAGAGATTAAGCAGATATCAAAATACTTCACCTTCTACCAGTGTAACAGAGCAAACAGGCTCTTTTCCTGGGGGTAGAAAAACTTTTAGAAGGGCCTGGGGCAGAACAAGGTGAAGCACCTACAAAAACCTTTCATCCTGCATATCACTGGAGGCTCCCCCAGCAAGAGAAGGAAAGTAATTACTTTCACTTCAGGTGCCTCCACTGTGGACTTAAAGTGTCCTAGCCCTACAATGAAAATAGGGGTAAAATTAATTTTCCTTCTATAAGATTAATAACCCCTGCCAGAGAGCAGAGAGTTCCCAAAGATTTGCTTGATATAGATTAAGCGCATATATATATATATATATATATATATATATATAAAATACATTATTCAAAAAATATTAGGATAATGAAAATTCTTATCCTATGCTGTCAAGAAACAGGAGAGGAAAAAATCTCTTGTATTGCTTTTGTATTTGACAGGCTAGTGATGACAGCCATGTTTTAGCTGTTCAGCTCATAGCAAAAGAGCACTCTGTACAGAAGCAGATTCTCCTTGCAGAGGCCTCACAATAGTTTGCAAAAGCAGGTAAATGCTAAACATAACAGCAACTTTGCAAATACAGCAACATAGGAATGGAGTAGTTAAGGAACTCAATTACTTTTTTTTCTGTAAGTCACTGGCAGACAAGCACAAAACAAAGTTTCCAGTTTCCCCAAATTCACTTCCAGCCTAAGGTTAAACCAGCCAGCTGCAGCCATTTGCCACGGTATGCAGGAGTACGCATGTAAGTTCCTTGAAGTTCGATGATTTGCATATAGCCATTGAGCCATCTAGTAGCAGGACTTTAAAAAAGGGCATATTTGCAATTCAATACCCTAATAGACCAGGACTGGTCAACAGATCAAGTGTCTACCATGTTCTCTTTAGACAAAAATACGAGGGAAAGTTTTAGCAGAAACAATCAGGTGTTTGTCCTTTGGCAAGTAAAAAATAAAGAAATGTCTTTCTTTTCCTTCATATAAACTGTGGCTTGAAGCTTTTTTTTATTTGTATTGCAGTCACAATAAGTTACATACACAAACCAAATGGCTGAGACTCCTGGGATTTTAGATTCCAGTCAATACAAACTAATTGAAACAATGTGTGCTAGGAAATGGTGCAAGTCTACATGGCAATAGGACCTTTGCTTATCTTGTAGCTCCGTGTGCACAGCAGCATTATCCTTTCCACACATTAGAAGGTGCAACCTTTCACATAAAGAGCATCTCCTAAGTTCAAATTGAACTTTCACTGCTCTTTTTAATGACAGAGCATTTAGGAGATTAGTAACTTGCTCTTTAGGAACTCAAGTGATCTTCTGGTTTCTGTGAATAACTTTAAAAGAAATGCCACTCTGTTAGAGGCAATCCAAATATGTGTGACACTTACTGTACATGAAAGTGTTTGTTGTACAGCTGGATGGGCACCACACCAGCCAAACTCATCCATCAGGCTGTCAACACCTTACTCTTTTTCTGCAGTGATCTATGTGGAAAATTCTCTTACAAACAGTTGTTCAGATAATAGGCAGACAACAGGTTGTCTTAAACCCTCTTTCAATTGTGCATAAATGTTTGTGAATTGCTAGTTCCATCTGCAAGATAAACAGGAAAACAAAGTTCTTTTGAATTACATTTATGATTTGTTTTACATTTTCTATTTGCAGAAACTATTCTGGACCTCCTACCTCCACTGCCAAAAAAAGACTTTTAGTCCACTGACCTTTTCTATCTGATGTTTTTGTTAGGATGTGAATCCAGCAGATGGAATTCAATTATCTTTTCTACTGGTGCAATTTTTTTTTTCCTAAAGGGTTCATCAGCAGATGTGAAAAGATAGTTCAGAATCATGTGAAAAAAGCTCAGCAATGGGTACTGCGAATGCAATGAAGACCTGTATTCCACAAAACTGAATTACTATTCTGGTATGTAAAGCAGTGTCATTTCCAAAAGCACTGAAAATAAATATACTGGAAGTGCCAGAGTGACTTAGAACCCTATTTTTTTGGACCTTCAAGAAGACTTGGACCTTAGACTACAGGCCAAACTAGTTATACATTCCCTAATTCCTTGGCAGAAAAATCAATTCTGAACAAATCTAGGCCTTGGACGGTGCCAAAAGAAATAACTGATTGACAGTTGTAGGTAGAATTTCCTGAATAAATCCCTAGATGGCCATATGTAATCATGCTGGATTAGATGTGTGAAGAAAAGTCCTGAGCTGGTCAGCAAAGACACTGTTGACCTATTTTTGATGTGACCTTCAGGATGAAATGGACATCTAGGTCATTGTGCATACTCTAAAATGTCACCACTTCTCTTCCCTGAATTCAGAGGTAGCTCATTTCCAGACACCAACCAACACTTGATAAGACAAATCTCCCTTTCAACTCAGTTTTGGAAGTAGGATTTAAGCCTAAAACATTTTCTCACTCTTTTTGAGAATTCATCTGGTAATTTTTTGCAGTCTAGCATAGACTCTTAACCCCATATATAGCTAAACTGGCATATAAGCAATTGTAATAACATCAACACAAATTTTAGTAACAGCAACACCTGTAATTCAGGAGTGTGTTCTTAGTTCTCCAAAAGCTTCACCAGAAGCGCCATTTCTTCTTTTTAAAGGTGAAATCAGAGATGCAGACACATTCTTCATACTACCTGGCAGAAATATTCAGCTATCTAGCTGCTAAGTATAACTCCTCTGGGAGCAATTTACAGCAGTTCCTTAAGTTAGCCATATTTAATCCCATTTCAGAAGAAGATATTGTTTGTGGAATTAACTGTGCATGCAGTGAGCCTTGAGAGACTACATTTGAGTTCGCAGAGCTCCAGCAGTCCTCAGATTGGATTAGATTGTATCATATACTAATGTTTGATTGATGATCTGTATTAAGTTTTTCCTCCTAATGAGACATTTGCTTTTCTGCCAAGAGACATCCTCTTCATTCTTTTGTTCATGCACAAAGATTATACAACATTCAGTAATTCATACTGCTTACTCTTCCTCACCATTTCAAGTGAGTCCCATGACTGTAGTTCAGCGCACAGAACATTCCTTCCTTGACAAAACGTGGGTGCTGGTTGTATTTGTTCATCCTTTCCTTTACACATTTCCAGAATGTCAGCCCTGACATTCTGTATTTTTTAGTTCTTTGTGGTCTCAAAATTATGGATTGCAAGCTTAGTCAGAGCTATTATTGAGGGTGAAGTTAATCAAATACAAATGTTTATAAACCAGAGTTTTAAATGCTACAAGCAAAAAACATTTTTCCACTTTTCTTCAGACCTCATTCTGTTCCATATAAACACATTTCTATGGCTGATTCTTGTGCCATCAAAAACTTTTCCGACTCTTTTTGGTGCAAAGATGTAGCAAATGCTAGTGGGAAGAAGGTTCAGTTCTGGCTGACTTCAAGAAAGTAAAAATCTGCCTAGGTTTCAATTCTATTAGTGACATGAAGGGTATAATAATAATAATCTCCAGGGAGTCCCTTTCACTGTTGTCCATACTGATTGCATGGAAAACTCCTAGCAAAAGGATGCATCTCATTAGACAGAGTTTTGAGAATTCAGTTAGAAAAGGTACTGTTACAGCATGAACTGATATTCATATCATTAAAAAAAAAAACACAGTCCTATGAAGGGGATGAAGGCAATGCAACCAGAAAGGTCAAACCAGCTACTCATCTTACATGGGAGCCATAGAGATGAAACTAGGGGAATATTGAAGAAATTCAATAGATATACCAGAATAACTGACACTGCTTGAATCAATTAATAACCATCCTCAGTTCTGTCACTGGCCTGTTCAAAAAGTCCTACAGGGTATAAATTCCCCAAAGCCCTTGTCTAAGGAACACAAAGAGCACATATACCTCTACCATAAAACACATATTGTTAGATCACAAGTTAATTTTTCAATTCCTGTTCAAACAAAAGAAGACCAATTTCTGGTTGCTTCTGCAACTGTTTTACTGCTCAAAATGGTTGTGAGTGCAATACATAGCTTGGTATATGTATATAATACATATATATATATACAACCTGCTTAAAGGCTTAGAAAACCTCAGTATGCAATATCACACTAAAAAGAATTTAAAATTTCAGGCACCTATGAGCAGCTTCATATTTGTATACTTTGTGTTCATAGAATTGGCCAACATGTGGATATTCTTTTCTAGCTCACCAAGAACATTTTACTCATGCTAAAAGCAGTACTTTATTTCAGGAAGAAAATACACTTTCTGTTACAATCATAAAAAGAGGAAAATTTCCAAATCACAATGCCCTTTTAAAACCCATTTTTTTCTAACTTTATAAGTTACAAAACAAAATATGCTAAATTGCCATTATTTTCCCTTTTAAATGAAAAATCTTTGAGCATAGGAACTAAAAATTATTACCTTCATGCCTCCTAAGACTGCATTTTTGGGCAGTTTTGCTACTCACAAAAATGACCATGGCCTATAAGCTAGCATTCCATACACAGGATTGCCACAGTCTACTTTAGCACCCAGAAATAAGAGAACAGTCACAAAACTTTTAAATCGGATATAAAAATATTTGATATAATAGGAAAAAAAATACCACATTTGTATTATTTCTTCACATCTATCCAAAAGAAGTGCTCATAAAGAATGAATATACTATTAGGGAATGTTATGCATTATGCTTTATTAAAAACTGATGAGTTAAGAGATTGGGCAATGCAAATCTTTGGTAAAGTTTTTCTAAACAGGATTTACATAGTTTTAGTAAAATAAAAATATAATGCAAGCATAGCAACCAAATTATAGCAAGGGATAGTGCAGGAAAACCCATAAACTTGAAATTATTGTTGTTCTTTGTGAGAAAGACGTTTATGGGAATATTCTCCAGCTTTGCTGTCAAGGAGTTTGGATTGCTTTGCAACACAATGTGTACGACACTGGGGTTTTTGGTGCACTGTTGATATCCCTGACAAAAATGGAGCCCCAGTGCTCAAGCCATGGGAAAGTGGCACCAGTATTACTTAAGACTCACTCTTGTTCCTTGCTAAAGTTAACCCAATACCATATAATCTCAATAATCAGAACTTCAACTATGGAATAGGAATGGTTTTCAACCTGAATAACTTCACTGATCAATTTATGGTCAGCCTCACATGCATTACAAAGAAAAGAGTGAACAGCAGCACAAGTACAGGAGCAACTGGTTCACCACTTAGACAAGAGCTGAAGGTGGATAAAGAGGCTTCTAGTGCTCTGGCTGTAGGCTAATGACATAAGACCTTCACTGAAACAACATAGTTGCTCCCTTCTGCCCCTCCTTCTGTCATGCCAATGAAATTATTTGTGGGGTTACACTGAGCAGCAGATCAAGGAGTAGCACCTTCACTCTGACAGGGTTTTTAGCACCACCAGGAAGGGAGAGCACTCCCATAAAGCTGTGTTTTCATCAACATTCCTCTCTCATCAAATCATGCCCTCATTTCTGTGCATCAATTGACTTTCATGCAAAGGTCACATTTCACCATTTTTCTTTAATATGCATCTTAAATAAATTGGAATCAATATTATGGTAAAATAGCTAACTGAGGAATGACATCCTCTATCCACAGAACAAGTTTAATGTCTCCTGTAGACTGTCCAGTCTTTATTTCCCTTGTGAAATCACCAATACAAATACTGTTCATAAAAGGGCTCTGGTAACTTCATAAGTGGTAGTGAGCTTATTTAGCCTCTGTACCTAAGAACCAGTTTAAAGCTACATGTTCACTTTGAGCAGCATTCCGCAGACAAAGGCTAGGCACTGCATTTTAGTTATTAATTTAAACTGGTGTTAGTTAACCTCAAATTTAATGCTTCTATTTTAATGACAATTGGCTGAGTCTCCAGGAGTGAAAAAATCCTAGTTACATCCACACACTCCTAATTCAGTTCAGCATACCATGCTTAGTTTGCTTGTAATGGGAAAGAAATTACATTTGCTGAAGTACTATGAATTTAGTACAACTGGTCCATTGGTGATGGTCCCTAGGGGGCAAAGAGAGATCATCAAAGCTAGAAGGACAAGATCAGCATGCAGAATGTGTGCAATCCACACTGCTGTCTGTACACAAGTCTGTGTTATTAACTAGACAGTGGAATTGAAATAAGAAATTAATTTTTTTTCTACGCAATGATAAGATAGAGACTCATTCTATAAGCAAATCTAAATTTAATCTTTCCACTAATTATCTTTGTCTTAAAGGGGGAAATCCCCCACTTACTTAACAATCTCCATTTATTATTTCACACTCAACTCTACATTTCTTTCAAAGCCCTACAGCTAGTTATAAATACAGCACTTCAGGTTCTCAGCACCAAGACTTCTCCAAACCTCTAAATGTCCTGATTTTTACATGCTGATACAGAAAGACAAGGACTGTCCTTCTGTCTCATGCTGACACCTCAGTTTCATTAATCATGGGATTTTGGCTGCGTAATTCTTCTCTGCCCTCTCTGTCAGTCATTTATTTTGCTTAGCACTGGTGCTCTTTCCTACCCCACATGCAATGACACAATTATTTGCACAGGGTTTCCCGAGGTACACTGAGATAAACTAACAGGTCCCTGAAACTATGAGCAGGAGGTCATGCTTCTGCTCTTTATCTCCAACTAGCTCTGGTACTCACCAGACCCTCCTTAGAGATAATTTAGTGTGCTAAAATGGCAGAGTAAAAAACAAAGTTGGATAGTTTTCTGCTGCTCTACCTAGTGAGCTACATCTGCTCAGAAAAGGTTTAACAAATACTGAAACTGTTGCACAGATCGGGGAGAGAGCCTGTGCAAAGCGCAGCTCAGCTCAGAGAAGAAGTCCAAAACCTTTCCCCTTCCACAGAAGATGGTACCTTCTCCTGATCCCTTTTCATTTGCATTATTTTTAACCTTATCGGGTTGCCTGATCCAGTTCAGGTCCCCAAACAGTTGTGTCAACAACTGAGTGAGTGACAGCCTGAGCGTAGAATTTCTTTCATCAGTTTCTCTCCAAAGGCCACATGATGTCTGAGCAGTATTTTGCTTCAGACATGCTTATTAAGTTTGTTTCAATCAGACCATGCGTCAAGGTGTTACCAGACATGAAAGATGAGAATCTGGTGCATTCAGCTTTTATAAAGGTTCTTCTAGTCCACTCTGCTCTACCACAACAGGAAAAATAATATCAAGTATGGTGGGCAGCTGTGGTATATTCCACAAACACCTTTGTTCTCACATTCGTCTTCTTACTTACCAGGGTTAGTCTCCACAGAAACTAGATATAAGCTTGCACCCTTCATTATCACTAATAAAGCTTCATAACTGCTCACTAAGATATAAAGGATTTGCTGCTAAGAAAATTCAGAATTTATCTCATGATTTTTTAGAATAAGGTAAATCTGATCAGCAAGAGATAAATTACCAATAAGCTGGCTCCTATACTTGTTTAAGAGCTACTTAGCTCCAGGAATGCATTTCAGAAAAGCTATCACAACTTCCAGCACTTCCAGCTATCAGAAAATTATATATAGTGATAGGCTGCATTTCACAGTAGCAAGGTAAGTTTGATACTGTATTTTGGTTGATCATCAAAGCTGCAGAATAACAGTGGCAAATTTACCTAACTAGGATCTTCCATGACTGCAAGACTTCAGAAGGGGATGGTTCAGACAAAGTGAAGCTGAGTTTGGGGGGCAACTCAACTGACATTTAGGAAAATGCCTCTCAGAGCAGCCATCAGGACTCCAGCTGTACATTCTGCAAAACTTTCTCTCCATTAGATTTATCAGCTTTGTGTGGTGGCTAGACAAAGAGGTTCATAACTTCACACTGACATGTAGTTAACTACTAGAGTGTTGTCTGTGACATTTGTTAATCTGTTTCCAAATACAGCAAAGGGTTTCTTTGGTGCCTTTTACCTCACTGATGCACCTTCCTCAGTGTTGGGAGAAATTTCAGGTTAGTCTGGAAAACACCAGGCATTTGCATTCCTTCAAGGTGAAACTCTGGACCATAGATCATGGACCCAGTGTATTCAGCAGAATCAAATCTCTATTCAGCACTTCTAAACTACCCATCTCTCATCAAGCTGCAACATGATGCCAGTGGCAAGTAGAATTTCCATCTTTCAAATGCAACAGGAGAGCAAGAAAATTAAATAAAAGGTGGACTTCCCTACAGATACAATTACAGTGTTTTGTTTCATCTCCAACCAGTGAAAGCAGAGCAAAACTATAAACATACAGAAGAAGCCATCTTCTCTCAAAAACGTCAATGTACTAAAAGATCAGTAGATCTTCTTAATGTAAAGCCTTTAATTTCATTTCTTCAAAGTATTCCCACTTAAACTCTTATTTCCACAAATGTAAAGATCTCTGTGAGATTAATGTGAATGTCATTTTTGAAAAGAAGAGCTAATGGCCTGCGCCTGAGATTGTCAAGCAGAGAGTCACAGTTTAATCTAAGCTCTATTGCTACATTTTTCCCATTTCACTTTTTCTGACCTGTATATAACCTAAGAATACCTAGATCTACAGTCAGTCAAAATCACCTGAAAATTCAGGCTGAGTACCCAAATACACTGCACAAAGTGACCCTTTCTAAAGCAAGGTAGGGATTGGTAACACTGAGTCATTTGGCTACATACAAATTCTCAAGCAATTCTGATTGGTACAACAGTTTTAGAAAAAGGTTCGTGAAACATTTTAAAAGTAAAGAGAAAAAAAAAAAATAAGTAGAGCCTTACACTGAGACTGAGGCCTCTGGATCTCTGACCGCCCAGCTCAGAGGGCACAGCAACAGCTGAGGTGCAGCTGTCACTCAACAAAGTGATCAAAATGCAGATTGATAGCAGACCCTATGTGACCCTTGCACTTTATCCTTTCAGGGTTTCACAGATTTTAATGCTCATGGATGCCGGATTTCTGAGAAGCTGAGATTATCAGATATTCTTTCCAGCTGGGAGAGCTACACCTATATATCTATGTCTAATCTTTATCTATATCATATATATCTATTTCTAGATATATTTAAATATAGATATACATATAGCTATTGATATGGCTATTTCACTTCCAGGTCTGCTTTATCCTTCAGGTGGAAGTGCTGATCCTCCCCTTTCCTGTCCTTAACCCACCCCTGCTTTAGCTCCTTTTAAGCAATAAAGCCAGTCCAATAAGCCTCCTTACTGCTTAGTGCCTCTGTGAACATTTTAGTTAGACTTGCAAATGTTGCTAAACGTGATCCTCAACTCTCACAAGACTTTTCCTCACTAAATTACTGACATTCACCCAGCTGACATGTTCTCCAGCAGAATTCCAACACAGCCATAGCCGCCAATGATCCTGAGGAAATAGTAGTAAACTGTTCCTCTAGGCAGTGTAAAATTCACAGTCACAGCCACCCAAACAAAAAAAAAAAAAACAAACAAAAAAAACAGCAGGACCACAAGGATATAGCTAACAAGCAACCCAAAATCCACCTAATTTCTGTAAGGAATGGTATCTAGAAAAAGCATGACTCGGTTCAGACATCTATATGCCTAAGAGATCAGGGAGCAAGAAAGCATTTTATACTATTTATCCCAGACTAGAAAAGGACATTCCTAAGAGTGCACTTGCTATTTTCCACTCTTTGATCCTACAGACAGCACCCAGTGGGACGATGGAGTTGAAAAAGTGCGGCTGTTGTTCTCCTCTACTATCTCTGCTCACAATATTCTGGCACTGGTGGGTACTATGTGCAGAAGGAGGAGCAGAGGCTGGATACCAAAAAAAAATTTCAGAGTTTACAGTTTTTCCCTTCCTGTGATTTAAAAAGAAACTCAGGAAAGTGCACTTTTATTTGTTGTTGCCTATTAACAAACCCTATTTTTTCATCATAGAGTACAATATTTCTGCGGTAACTCCAGAGAAAATTCATAGTTGTTCTTAGTAAAAATACATTTGGGTTTTTTTGGTCTATGTAGTCACTGAAATTAACCAGGTATGTTCTGGTCCTTTTCATCTAATTCCCACTGAAGAATTAGTAATCACACATAGAGAGATTGTTAAAATTTTTTAGCATAGGCTTTAGTTTTGTCAGAGATTTGCAAAACTCGTGTCAAAATCGCGTTACTCCTGCTTTGACTGGATATAATGATGTTTTCACAAGGGCAAAGTTTAGATAGACAAAGAGATAAAAATATAAGGTCACTTAAGTGAGGCAATCTAAGCTGGAATGTACATTTTGAATGAACAAATCTGTAGACTTTTTACAAGGCTTTCCCCTCAGCCCTGCACAGCTCTTCAAACAGAGAGTATCAGCTGGTGACTGAAGCGCAGACCAGAGTCAGCTTTTATTTTGGCTTGAATACAGATTTGTTGTGTGACCTTGATCAAGCAGTTTAACCTCTGCATTTCCTTATTTGTAAACAAGAATAATCACCATCCCTGACCTCATAGGCTTAATTCATGAATACTTGCAAAGAGCCTTGAGATCTTTGCCTGTATGTTGCTATAGGAACAAGAAGCAAACCTACAATACAATCATGTATGATGCTTTCATGATCCCAGTCGCAGCAGTACTCAAGCATTTCAGACTTTCATTTTAATTTGAAAGTAATACCATTATTTGGAGTGAAATAGAAACAATGTTCTATTTCATCCAGTTTTGGAGCTGGGGAAATTAAGTAGAGAGACTACATTGATCTCAAAATTGTGCTTTGGTTTCACTTTCAAATTCAGTCACATACATGAGGTAGATATAGGGAAGACTGAGGAAAGGAGACTCAGATGTACATTTCCCTTAACATGGGTCCAAGTGTACACATGTACAGATCATATAGGCAGGATGGTCACGCTGCACTTACCTGGACATCAAAATTTATCTGTCCTTCTTGTAAGATAGCTGCTAAGCACTTCTTAATAGACTTAAGACATACATTGCAAAAGCAATGATAGCAGTTTTAGACAGCCTAGGAGACCCACACACACTTATGAAAAGATAACAACATGGCTTCATGGAAACTGGTGAGTGATCAGTCAGTAGCCCAGTTCACTAGGGCATAGCATAGGCACAAACATGGGAGACTTCCTGCTCTGTGTCAGTCAGTGACACAATTCACACTGACAGCAGGTAGTGAAGGTTCAGTGACTAAATGACCAACTCAGAATCAAAGGAGGAAAACTGCAGCAGGGCTGTTATATATCACATCAATTCTCTGCCCAACCAGTCTATTCCATGAGTGTCACTGGGAACTGTGAATCAACACATGCATTTATTCGTTACATTTTCTTTTATATGTTGACATTTGTGATAAGATTTCTGCAATAAAGTTTGTTTACTGACAGGCTTCCTTTGTTGCTTCTTCCACAGCCACCAACATTGCAGGCAGACAGTTTAATCACAACATTGCAGGTTGGGAAGTGCTGAAATATCTGTGCCCTAAGCCTGCTTTAAAATCTACTAACAGGGCACATGGCTAAATCATCATATGACAATCTCTTTACACAAAAGCCAGTATGGAATTTATATGGTGAAAGAATGCTTCAGTATAAAAAAAATTATACAGCAAATAATTTCAGCTGATGCAGATTCAGACGCTCACTGTCAAGATGCACAAGACTGCATCTGCTGCTACAGGAGTCAACTTTGAAGAGATAGTCTATGTCATTAGGCTGTACCACAGTCAGAAAGTTCCCTATGGCTGAAAAACAGTTTCTGAATCAAGATCATCATAAAGTACAAGATTCTGAAGTCAAACCTAGATATTATCCTACCACTGTAGGACATGGGATAATAGAGAGAAAGAAGTAATTTATCTTAAAAATGTATGTTATTATATGTTTATAATGTTTTCTTACAATGTTTATAGAAAAGTTTTGAACTATCTTCCATTTCCAATTTTTTTAAAAAGAAAGTGTGGATTAAACCTCCTTCATAAAGCCTTCATAAATATTTTTTCTACAGTGCTGTAACACAAGCACTTGACCTAATGCTCCTTTTTTCTTAGATTAGACAAACAAAACCTTGGCAGCAGTTTCTGGACACCAGTATAAACAGCTGGGTTCCCTGTGAACCCAAAGATACACTTTAGAAAAAAGAGTCTATTGAAGACAGTTTTCTTTAAGGCCCTTATCAAAATCATCCTGAATATCCCACTGGTGACATAGAGGCCATGCCTATTCGATGCACCATATGAAAAGGTATTTCTGGAAGCCCAACTAAATTTGACAAACCAGCTCTTAGTATTATTTTAAGTGTCTGCCAACAATAAGGTTTGCACAAAATTATGATCTTCAGTACCTTTGCTAAGGAGCAGTGCAAACAACAAATTTGCAGCCAAACCCTATTTATTAGCATGAGAATTCAGTAGGTTTAGCCAGCAAACTGCTGCAAACTAGGCTAACACAGCTGGGGTACTGTATGAGATCTCCGTGCTGTAGAGTAGCATTGTATGAATCAGCAAACACAGGGAAATAATCACATTGCTGTGACATATATAGGAGTCACTGTTAGTCATTTTATATCAGGCAATATATCTTTGCTGTCTTTTGTGGCTTGGGTTAGAGTAATCCACAAACCCAGATTAAAACAGATAACAAAACACTGTTCCTTTAGTTAGGTAGTCTTGACTACTTTCATCTCATCAAGGGAAAAGCAGGGCAGAATCAGAGATCAGATCTTCTTCATTTGATCCTACATAAGAAAGGAGAAAAAGGATAAGTGAAAAGAGGCTATAAGCTCTCCTGTTGGGATTTTGCCAGGTATTTCTCCCATATGAACAATTAATGGAAAGACCAATGCCCTGAAATTTCATAGCCTGGCTTCTGCTACTTCCACTCCTGCTTATGAAACCTTTCTATTACCACCACAGGTTGTCTGTGACTGACCCTATGCTTTTAGCATGGGAGGGGACTTCCTTTTTTCCATCTTTCTTTTCCAGGCTGTTTCTGACAAACTCTGAGTACTTGGTCTCTTTGACACTGGTAATTATCCCTTCAATCCCAGTTACAATATGTCAGCTGGAGGCTAGAATAAAAGCAATAACTAATTGTAGAAAACCCCAATAAAAATGTTATATGCTATTGGTCTCAGATTATCTCAGCTTTTACATGTTCTAGAAGGTCGAAGTCTTCATCTCTGCCGTGCCCTACTGCCCTTTTTTCACTCTTTAAGCTTTCTAAAGCCTAGACTCATGTTCACATTTTTCAAGATTTCATGCAAGTTGCTTGTGAAAGCTGCCATATTAGCACCTACGTCCCTGGCAAAGCTGCAAAAGCCAGCAAAGCTGTTATTATTATCACTCCTCGCATAATTAAGATGCAATAGCAGTGCAAATAGAAAAGCAAGAGAATGTTTATGGAAAAATACTGTCCATTAAAATTTGACTTACGGTAAGCCAGGCTTTATATTATTACAGAAAAAACTGCTGAGAACTGGAGTGCCTCCACGTTCACCAGCAAAATTACATGTCCACTGAGTGGGTGAGGAAGGAACAGGAAAGGATGATGAAGATAGTGCAGTGCAGAGCAGCCCTCGGGGAGATAGAGAAGCTGAATAGCAGTCTAGTCCCCAGTGTGTGCAAACACCCTTTCTCCTTTGGAATTCCATACAGAACATGAGCTATTCCTGCTTCCTGCTCTAGAACTTCTGCTCCTTAGCCGAATGGCACAGCTCTTGCTTTTCACACTGGCAAGAGCTGTGTATGCACTCATACACAATAAGCACTGCCAAGTGTTATAATTACTGTGTTCACGTGGTCACTGTGTCTTATTGCCCAGTTATTTCATAACTGAGTGCTAAGTACTGCACCAGCTCCAAGCACACAGCTCTCACTAACTTCTAGGGCTCCCTTTACACATAGGTCTGTTAGAATTAACGTTTTCCATGACTTTATTTACTTGACCTGTCAATATTTTGGAGAACATAACGGTGCTTTGGAATGATTGCGTATTTGCCTTGTCTACGCATTGAAGCTGTACTTACATGTGTATCTCTTGCAGAACTCATTCATGAGGAAAACCATACAAGATTACAAGTTAATAATCTCCCTGAATGTCAAAATCCAGGGCAGATCAGGATGTGCATTGTGTTGGCAGCGCTGCAAACTGGGCTGTTTTAGTATTAACAGTAAATTTACTAGCTTCAGTAAGACTTTTAATAGGTTTTGCAGCAGGTTAACAACTAGCCATGGATATTTGCCATAAGTAATGCAAAGCACAGGAAAAAAGGTGCAATTATTAAGAAAACAGTAGCTTGAGTTTTCAATTCAATAGGAAGACTCCAGTTCTTTCTTTTAGATTTACAGTTCTGAGTAAAACAGATATCCCATCTTTGTTAGAAAGAACAGCAATTTCCAGAACCTACTGATTCTAGATCAGCACATTTTAGACCCCAAATATTCCAAACCAACACCAAGTAAGATTTTGTTATGGCTGCTAGCTGTAGAATGTGACTGAGTACCTCACACTACATGGGTTCCAGCTTCAGCTACATAATCAATGAGGCAATATTTAGGTGCATAGAGCAATGTGGCAAAGTATCTTCAGCTGCTCCAGCTCACCATCTGGTACATAAACAAAACAAGCCTTGAACCAGATTTTCTACTGGGATGACTGACATGCAGACATACATTGTGCCATCCTGGTTTTAGGGATAGCAACTTCTGGAAAGGGGAACATGAACACCTGAGAAAGAATTTTTTTCTCAGAACGTGGACTCTTTTCTTCATCCATTTTAGGAAGATAAAAAGCAGTGAGATCCTTATGGTGACTCTTGAGATAGCTACCTTACATCAGTCACTGGTGATAGCCAAGAGGAAGGAACCACTCTTCTGGGCTTCTGTTTCATCAGGCACTAATGTTCTTTGATCATTCCCCTTCCCTTGTTTTCTTCTGGTTATAAATTATGAGATACAAAGCATGTGTAAGCTAAGTAACATTCTGCCTCTCTTATCTGTCCCTGTAACTGCCCCTTCTGCCTCCCCAAATCTTCTTCTTGTGGTTGTTTACAGAGTACAAGTAGAAAGTAGGTCAGACAAATGGAGACTGTCAGATGACTAGTTTGAATTTATGGACATGTTGTTGTCTCTGTAGAACCATAGCGTTGTTCTTACAAATCCCCAAAAGTTTGTTTTAGCCTGAAAGGCTATTAGACTTACTACACCAGCAAAGGAGAAGGCTTTCTGCAGGAATTTCATCTGATTAAGTCAACAGAACTCTGCCTGCAGAGCAGAGCTTCCAAACATTTGGCTTCATTTTTGTGTAATTTATTCTTTACCTTTTCCTGCTCATAATGGAAATACTATGAAAAGCCTAAACAATTTAACAACTGGGGTTTATTTTCCTTTTTGCCCCTCACTTTGCCCACACACTCCAACACCAAAATCTCAATCAGTCATGATAGTTTAGAATCATAAGCAGCATTGGAAACACGTGCTCCATACAGATAGTGTCCCACCATGCAATGAGGAGTGCACACCACAATGGCTGCTGCTAATGGCAGGGAAGGCGAGTACAATTTACAGCTCTTTTAACTCCTCCAGCAAAGACACCAACAGTCAGTTACTGTGGCAAATGAAATATTCTGACAGAAGCATGATTGAAGTTGACAATAGTCCCACAAATATCAGCAGAGTTTCCAATAGTGTTGACAATTTTAGTGAATTCATGGCAAAGCAAGTAGTAACTGAAATGTAGTAACAGGGAGTTACCATTACAGCTCTGAACTCATATAGACAACAAAATTGGCAATTTGACTTCAGAACTATTTGAGACACTAGATTTTTCTTAGTAGGCTAGGTTTTATTAGAAGCTATGGATCACAACTGGAAGGACATTGCAATGCAACAAGGTGCCATGAAAAAGCTGAGAAGCATACACGGAATTACATCTATCTCAGTGCAAACTGTGCCAAACTTCCAAAACATCCTGTAGTCTTCTATTTCAAAATGAAGCTGGACCTTCACTATTCCACATTTTGATTGCCTAACTTAATGCTCTTATAAACTCAAATTTCATACTGTAAAAATGTGCAACTTTAACTGCCTTGGGTAGGATGCCTCTGTCCTTATGCATATGCCTCACCAGGTGGAAGTTGGGTGCCCATTCTCAACAGCTGTGTAGGGATTCCCTAAACCAGGACACAGGGGAAGAAGTTCCCTGATTTAAATGGGGTAATTCCTCCTATCATAAAATACACTTCTAAAAGGAATGAGATCTTTTGAGGGCAACTCAGCCTTTCTTTTAAATAATATTTTTAAAGCAAATGTTGCTGTGATTAATCTCATTAATTCTTGGATTCAAGTAATTCATGGATCCAAATAAGAACATGAAAATGAGTGCATTATTACCATATCTAAAAAAAATTTTCTAAAACTGTTAAGCTGCAACTACTTTCCTTTGCAACAGAAACTTATAAGGGTTTCAGCTCATAAACTCATGGTACCTGATAGCTTTTGCATCTTATGCTTTACCATGACACCTGGATATTTTTAATTTATTGTATCTATGTGTTCAGCATGAAAGAGCAGAAAGTCTCATCAAGAGACTTTACAAATTCGTAAGGCCTTCCTAGTCAGCTAGTTAGATTATTAGTTATGTGCCTTCTGAAGCTATTAAACTTTCAGTTGTTAGATTTTCAATACTGTCCATTTAGTGCTTCCTTCCTGAACACAAGTATTTTTACTATTCCAAGGCAACAAATCCAGATCTCTTTAGATAGTAAATTGCTAACTGCAAGAAATTCAGTGAGTGCCACAGACTTAGAGTTAATATCTTACTTACTTTGCAGCAGCCACCAGTTCCTCACACATAACCTCAAAACTTCATTCCAACCTGTTGTTTCTAATCACTTTTTTTTTTTCCAACAGGCTGTTTCTCATCATTAATGTTAGTGATATGACTTTGCTGATACATTCAGAACCTATTTCAGTCTTCATCTAGTTTTATGCCATTGGAACTTGGACATCCTTCCATAAAATTTTGGAGACAAAAAATTGCAAAACATGGCAGCTATATTAGGTATCTCAAGGTTATAGTCAAAGACTGTGACCATAAGAGAAGCCCATTCTGCTTGGTGCTATTCAGATTAACAGGGCATGCTTACATCTCCAGCAAGACATGACTGTGCTATATCAAGGTATATTTTGCATAGATGGCCTGCAGGCAGTTCAGCAGTGAAGCTACAGAACCTGGCACAGACTGCAAAGCCTACCTGAAAAGCAAACTCAGAAAGGTAATCTGTGCTGAATTATTTGCTGCTGGATCTATACTGATAAGGGTATTTGACTGATGTTAAGTAATTTAAAGCTAATTTAAGTATTTCTATGTAAGAAGGAGTCATAATGTGATTGCTATATAAATATCTCTGTAGTAAGCCATGGTACTTTCTTGTGGTTGCCAGAATTAAAGAATGGTAATGTCATGAGAAAACAGGGACACAGTGAAGACAGGTGGCTTCCTTAATTTCCTGCTGAAAATGGTATCCATCTACGGACACAAATGCCTGGCATGAACTACAGTGAATGGCTACAGAAACACATAATTTCCAAATTTAGTCTCTACATACTTCAGAAGAAACATCTGTGGTTTAAGATAGCCCAACATACCTTATTTTCCTTTATCCACACAGTATCAGCTTCCTGTCAACCTCACTTCCCAAATTCACCCTCCCATTTCTACAGTCTGAAAAACAAAAATAACAAACAACTCAAAAGTTAGCAAAAGTAAGGATGGAAATAGTCTAATGATGGATATTTATTGTATTTTCAACTCACTCTAAGGGCTATGAAAGCCACATAGAAGAGTTATCTCTCTAAAAGATCAACTTACTAATATTTTCTGTCCACTGCCAATTGCAGCTCTCCTAACATACCTGCACTGCTGACTGCTCTTGGAACATGACACCAGACCTTCAGCATCAGGCAGTGATGGCATTAAGCAGCCACTGACCAATAGGTTGAAACATACACAGGAGATCTGCTACACTGCTGCTGTTATACAGTCCTCTGAGTTTCTTGTTTCCAAACAATCTTCTGATACATTTAACATCAGTATACAGTGGTCAGTTTTTTAGCTCAAGCTGGGAACTGAAAAAGAAAACAAAGATGACAAAATCGTAAATACACAATAAATTTTAAAAAGTTAACTTCTGAGGCTCCTTTGCCTATTGCTTTTTTGTCAAGTCTTTTAGCTGATTTAAAAAGTGATAACCAGCTCTACAACTGGAATAGTAACACCTCAAACTTGAAAAACAAACCATTGAAAAGTAAAACTGAAATCAATTTTAAAGGACAGACTGAAAGGAACTTTTTCAACAGCAAGCTCACAAGCAGCTTGGAAGGAAAAGCAAGTAAAAGAGGACAGAAAAATATCAGAAATTCATGTAATACAACGTTCTGATTTAACAGTAGGTCGGCTACTTGCGCTGGTTACTTGGTTCTCAAAGGTAGGACAAACTCTTGGACAAGTCCTATACAGTGAAAATACGGTAATTAATTATACATACAATTAATTAAACATACAGTTCTAATGTTTAAGTCTAGAAACTAGATGCTAACTTCCTGTACAAGGGAACTCAAATCTAGGAGCTTATACTCAGATGCACACAGCAAAGTTCTTCATGGTCTGTTATGCAATCTGCTGTAGGCTCCTCTGTACCGCCACAGTAACTCAGTAAGGTGCCAGGGAAGAAACCACCTCATTTGGCCATTAAGTTTTCAAACCTGCTCCTACTGCCACAGCCCTAAATCCCACTGACTTTTGCTTGGAACTGGATTGAAAGACCCTAAAAATCAGCTGCAATAAGGCTCACAAATTAAGCAGAAGTGTTTTAATTCCCTCTCTGAACTGCTGAAGTTATTGAACACCAGATGATCAAGTCACATAATTTCAAAATAAATATAGGGTGCTTTTAAGTTATTTTACCATTTGAAGACCTCATTGGTAGTAGAATAGAAATAGAAGTATCGTTACCTTTTGTCCTGTTTCTATAAATAGAAGCAGGACAAAAGGTAATGATACTCTAAGAATAACATTCCAAAACAATTTATTTACCCCAAAATCCCAAAATTGCTCTCAATCTCTGCTCCACCCAGCCTATAATTATGTTTAAGGTTATCATGACTCAGGGGAGGACCTTGCCCTTGCTGAACTCTACAAGGTTCACATGGACCCACTTCTCAGGCCTGTCCAGATCCCTCTGGATGGCATTCCTTCCCTCAAGCATTTCAACTGCATCACAAAGCTCAGTGTCACCAGGAAGCTTGCACTTGATCCCACTGTCCATGTCTCTGAGAAAGGTGTTAAACAGCACCAGTCCTAATAATGATCTCTGAGGAACATCACTGGTCTAAACTTGGACATTGAGCAGTTGACCACAACTCTTTGAATGCAACCACCGAAAGGAAACAGAAAAATACACAAAAGATGTCTTCAAGAATTGAAATTCAGTGCTTCAGAAACTAACCAGCGCACAGTGTGGCTGTTCAAATCCTGGAAACAGAGATGATCAGCCAGTTGCATCTTGCACAAAAATATGTGTATCTAACAGTGTGAAGACTACTTTCCTAATATGCTCAAAAAACTTAATGCAGGAAGAAAGGTTGAAACACTGAAAATTTTAGGCATGGATGAGTTTGACACTTTATTCTGGAACAATCATTGGACAACAAAGAACTCTTAACCAGGAAAAATAACAGCCAGCAGAATGTGTGCATTCCTGCTCTGCTTCCAATTCCCCTGAGAACATGGGGAAAAAACTGGGGAAGTTAAAACCATTTCCCCAAGCAGCCTAAGTTCTCTTTTGGCCTGCTGTTATTACAATAAAAGCAAACCTATTACAACCAACTTTAGTCAGATTTTTAAGAGCTGAAAGAGTCATCTCCGGCTCCCTTTGAAATCAATTAAGAAAACAGGTATTTAACAAGTCATTTTTCTGTTTTATTTTAGGCAGTGGCACTGGGATGAGAAAAATTGTGTTGCAAAGTGAAAACAACAAGCCCTATAAATTTCCCTATTTCCCTCTACACACAATAAATGAAGTCCAGACGAGGAATTGTCTGTGTTTAGTAAAATGAATCCCACCCACAAAGCCTGTGGCATACAGAAACTCCTCCCAGAGGCCTTTTGTTATAGCTGTTACAGTTTCCATCATTTCCAGACTATCAGGCAACAACAGTGCCTTCATGGTAATCTCTAGACATGCAATGGAATTACAGACATGCAAAGCTCTTCCTAAGCCATCAGATCCTACTGCATGGACTCTATGGATCTGAGGGGTACACGTTACCATGTAAGTACTCTACATGATAAACAGGAAAGAAATAGATCAGAGAAACTCTTTTTTCCTATACTGGCTACATAAACTCCCTCCCTCCCATTGCAGAGACTTGGGACAAAACCTGAAAGACTGAAAACTGCAAGAAGATATGCTAATTTTTTATTTTTTTTTAATTATATTAAGCTGTACTTTTGATCAGAAAAGCATAATACTAGCAACCTAGAATCTACAACACAGCATGAAAAATAATCTTTGGTTGAAGACCTACATCATCTTCCTAACTCCATTTTTATAGCAGTATTGAACATTGATTTGCTATTAATCCTCCTACTCAGAAGGAACTATAGATGCCAAGGTGAGCATTGCTCATATTGTAAGCTAAGCTTGATAACAGTCTAATATCTGAAAATCCAGCTTCATTTATTATTTTATTTTTTTAAATCTGCACATGTGATAAAAAAAAATCAGTCACTCTTTGGATAGCGTGTGCCATCACAATGCTCTTTTACGCTCCCTCAAACAATTGGTACCCAGAGCAGGTGGAACTGGCAAATCTCTGACTCCAACAATTACTACAAACACCTTTTTTTCCACCTGAATAGGTCCCCAAAGAACATAATAATTCCAGAAATTACGTAGTATACAAGTGGTGTTCACCATCAGAACCGTTTCACCTGTAGAAAACCAGACCTCTTGTTAGACTTTGTTATAGAACAAAGTCTTGTCCCTCCTACAAAAGACAAAGCCACTGTTATCAATTAACAATACAGCTAACAATAATCAGTACAGCTTCACTATTTTATAGAAGGCTTTTAAGTACCATGTTCACTCTGCAGCTCCTCATCACAAGAAAGACATTGATATGTTGGAGTGAATTCAGGGGAAGGCTACCAAGCTGAGTGAGAGACGAAGCACATGGTGTACATAGATGGAAGAACTGTGTTTGTCCAGTCTTTATGAAAAGGGAGTTAGAGGAGACCTAATTGGATAAAATCTGCACATGTGATAAAAAAAATCAATCACTCTTTGGACAGCGTGTGCCATCACAATGCTCTTTTACGCTCCCTCAAACAATTGGTACCCAGAGCAGGTGGAACTGGCAAATCTCTGACTCCAACAATTACTACAAACACCTTTTTTTCCACCTGAATAGGTCCCCAAAGAACATAATAATTCCAGAAATTACGTAGTATACAAGTGGTGTTCACCATCAGAACCGTTTCACCTGTAGAAAACCAGACCTCTTGTTAGACTTTGTTATAGAACAAAGTCTTGTCCCTCCTACAAAAGACAAAGCCACTGTTATCAATTAACAATACAGCTAACAATAATCAGTACAGCTTCACTATTTTATAGAAGGCTTTTAAGTACCATGTTCACTCTGCAGCTCCTCATCACAAGAAAGACATTGATATGTTGGAGTGAATTCAGGGGAAGGCTACCAAGCTGAGTGAGAGACGAAGCACATGGTGTACATAGATGGAAGAACTGTGTTTGTCCAGTCTTTATGAAAAGGGAGTTAGAGGAGACCTAATTGGATAGGGACCTGAGCACCCTGATCCTTTTGAACCTGCTCTGTGAAAGCAGTTGCACTAAGTGACCTTTCAGAGGCCCTTTCCAACCTATGTAATTATATGATTCTGTGAAATGAATGAGAAAGTGAGGAAGCAGTTTCTATGGCTTTAATGCACACTTCCATCAGTTCTTGAAGGGTGCTCAGTCAGTATTCAATACTCAGAATCAGTCTCACCTAGTTGCCTGCTTAATGACATGTTAATATAGTTGGGTCTACACACAGACACTCAGACTGCCCACAAATCTCATCCCCTTCACAGCAAGCAACGATACAGCTGTCCTAAGGACAAGGAACTATCTTATCTGCAGACAACTGAATTAGCCAGGCACACAGCCTATCCACAAAGCAGTGAGGCTGCTCTTGAATGACCTTTAAAATTTCAGCACTAACTAATGTTTTTCGTGTAAGAGAATCAGCTGTTTTCATGTGCCCCAGATTCAGGAATAACAACGCCCTAACAAGTGCAGAATGAACAGTTAACACATTTGGCTTCAAGATGAATGCTGCACAGCATTACAGACACAGTTACCGAGATCCTCTTACATGATGTGTATATTTTGCCAATACAATCTGAAGCCATGAAGAAATATATTGCCAACAGAAGCAACCAAATGTAAATGCATTCTGCCAAAAGAACTTGCTAGCTGCACTATGCCAACAGACTGTTTGCCAGCTAGATCTCCTCATGCAGGAAAGGCCATGGATTGCCACTGACTTTTAGACTGTCAGATTCCAGTATTAAATTGATGGATTAACATTTTGCAACCAACAAGGTGACACTAGTTATCTTCATGACTGTTTTTAGTCACTAGTGATAGTGTCAACATGTCAATTTACACCATCATCTGTACTGAACCTTGCAAACACAAGGCTGCAAATATCTGGAACTGCCTAAGTAGATACACCATAGATGTGGAATCACTTAAAAACTCTGTGAGTTTTCATATGCTGCCACATATTAGTACAGGCTTACTACTCCACCTTGTACACTCAGACACAGCAGACAAGATCCTGAAGTACCTTTGCATGCTGTGCACTAGTACAAATCAAAAGGACAGATGTCTAACAAAAATGGTAAGTTGTTGTTTATGGTTCACATTAGGATTTGAATTTTGTGGCCCCAACAATAAAACTAGATTTCCAGATAGCAAGGTGATGATGCAGGGTATTTGAAAGTTCTCTGAAAAAGAGGTTTTTATTCCTGTTTACTAATCCAATGAATAAGGAACTTTGTGGAGACATACTTAATCTGATTCAATTTCTTACGAGGGTTTGAAAGTCTATCCAAAGAAAAAGAAATAGAATAATCTAAGCATAATCTGGTGATGAACCATAAAAAAGATTCAGACAAGGCATCTGATTTGCCATTTTCCCAAAACATTTAATGTTTAACATTTCACCTATCAGAAATATCTTGAGCTTCTTTTATCTTCAAGAGAAAACAAAAACTATTCAAAGAAGTTTAAATTTTTTAGTTGATTAAGAGGCACTTCATTAACAAGAAGGTCTAGGAGAGAAGATATAAATGCTGTCAAACTGACAAGTTAGCAAAAGGAAGTTACAGTTACCCTTGGAATCCTTCCTGTAGAAATTATAGTACACTGAAGAACAACATGTAATAATTTTGGCCACATCTTTTATAACATTTTCATAGTGAGACATTTACTGAAAAACAAACTAGTAAAGCAAATTTTCAGTCAAAGGCAACACTCTAACAGATCATCCCTACTCCCTCCGCAGAGCCTGAGAGAGATCCAGAACAGATGAAGGACTGATGAGTAAACCAATTACCCAAAACCATCAATAACAAAACTCAAATACTGTGATGGTATATATAGACTAAAATATGGGATTTGTTGAAATAACAGAACAACCAATGCCTAATGTAGCAATGGAACTAGTACACAGGAAAAAATAAAAAGCTACACAATTATATACACATTTCTTATGCCTATACTAGAATGCAAGCAAAAACATAAAAAATTATGTCCACCAGAGATATTGTAACAATGTCATAGAAAAACTGACCTTTCAAAACCCATGAGCAAAACTAATCAGCTGGTCTCTGTCATGAACATGATACAGCATTTACAGTTAGCATTAATACAGATTATTAAGAAATACTGGTATCCAATAAAATTGATACCAGGCAGACATATTCAATAGAAAAGCTATTCCATCCAAATGAGTTACAGTTAATGACTCCCACTGCAAAGAACTTCACTAAAATTTCTCTGGCCAGGACTCTAAAGTCAGAAAGGCTCTCACCTTCTCAAATCTGCTCTGATTTAGATCCCAACAGTAACTAAATCAAGATCATCAAAATCATTAAGGGGAAAAAAGATATGTGACAACAACTGCTGACTTAGAAAAACTGCAGTCTGACACCTCTAAGACAGCAAGACGTCTCAGGAATCCATATTCATAATGTGGCAAAAGCAATTCCGCTCATTTTAGGAGAAAATCTAACAGATTATATTTCCACAATTCATAGGCTGAGGCTAAAAATTAGATGGATTTCTTAGGGCAGAAATCTTGTCAAAAACCAGGCTGAACCTCATGATTGCCTTCAAGACAGTCAGTGTTTGGTGAGGAAACATGAGGTGCCCATCACCAAACTGCCAGAGAGACCATTTACACACATTAAATTTCTGAAAGTAACAATATACTCTCTGTAGTCATAACTCCTGGAAAATCTATTCTCTATTTCAAAGGGATAATTCAAACTTCATAAAGAACTGTACCAAAAACCAAGTGCCTGCTGCAGGTCTTAGTTCTTTGAAATGATTCAGCAGAAGAAAACAGACTTTTAGTTTCTCTCCAAGTTTCAAGCTGAAACAAACTAGGACTTTGAAATAACTTTTATATTCCTATGATTCAATATCTGTTTGTTCAGACTCTTAGGAAAACACTTGCAAAGGTCCAAAGCAATTAGCAGATATGTTTATGCAAATATTATACTTAAAATGTAAATTGAATCATACTTATTATCTAAAGCTTTTCAGAAACACTCTTTAAACACCTCATTTTACAAGTTAGAGAGAATTTTGGTTTTGACCCCCATAGTTATAGGACTGGCCAATCCTGACATGAGTTGGGACATCCATTTACTAAAGATCTGTTAGAGAAGCACACACACTAACACTCGCACCTTCAGTGAAATAATTTTCCTTTAAAAAGCAGTTACCACATAGTCATGTGGAGCAGATAAAAATACTACCAAAGTAATTACAATGTAGACCAGCTCTGACTCTTCAAATCTTTGTACTTTGGTGTAGCTCTGGTTGAAAAAAATGTCACTATTCAAGTTCCGTGTTGTTTAGATCACTGGAGATGGATATTCATCCCTACCTACTTATTCTTCCCACTAACACTCTTATGAGGAAGTATTTCTGACATATACCTACACCAGAAAGAATCTGGCCTACAGACTTTTTAAATCCCAGTACTCTGAAAGACATATTCAGATAACTGTTATAGACAGATCATTTTGTAATACCTGCTCTTCGTAGTTCTACCTATGCCCCCCCCCCCAACAGGTCAGTTCTGAAAATCACCACTCCAGCCACGATTTCTAGGGCAGGTGCTCAGCTTTCAGAATAAGTGCTAAGGTCATGCACCAGCCAGGTCTAGCTAGAGGCTAGCTGGGTAACACAGGAATTCAGCTACAAATTCAGCTATTTGCATTTATAGAACTTATTTTTGTTTATTGAACTTATTGCTTTAAAAAAGGTGGTATAGTAACCTATAACTTATTTTGGCTACAGGAAGCAGTTTTCCCATTACGGCCTTAATAAAGTCCAAATAGGAAATACAGACAGAGTGGGAGAAGCATATTTTGGAGAATTCTTGGGATTAAAGTTACTTTAAAGCTCCACTTCCTGTGAAATACTAGAGCCCAAATCAAGTAGGTGCAGGTTAAGATGAGATTAAATGGTATTCCTTCAGCAACTAATGCAATATTCCTTCATCACGTTTTCTGGCCTGAGGGTGAGAGCATTGTCATGGCTTGGGAAAATCTTGGTGGATGTTTCCTTGTTGAATAGCACATTCAGAATCCCTAAGTCCCTGAGCATTGTCTTGAGTAGACAGCTCTTGTTCTATGAATGTTGATAATCACAACTAAGCTTATCTTTTGGGTAATTACCTCTTTTAATGCTTTTATTCTTTATTAGAAGCATGTCTAGGATGGCATTGGCATTATCACTTCTCACTTAGGCTTCTGGTGACTGAGCCAGGCTAAGGGTTAACACTGGCTTAATTAATGTTTGTTGTGCTATTGTGTGAGTGTAGACTTCAAGCTTGCTTAGTCTCCACAGACTTACCCTCCTATTTTAAGTTTTCCAGGGAACAGAATGCCATAATACATATTTGAACTGCTGCCAACTAAAGGCCTGTTTAGGCCTCAAGACATCAAACTCAGGATGACATAATTTGAGTATCTGAACAGCCTGAACTGGATTTGTGAGAATTCCTTTTTTTCAGGAGTATCTGAGACTGCCTTTTCTTCCAGCATGAAGTATTTCAGCTGGAAGAACCTGTTTCTACTAAAGCATAAGTTTTTATGTCTGAGAACCACTATAATTTTTTTCTAATGTTAAAATGAGTATCTATGCAAAGTTCACTGAAATTACATGTGTTAAATAAAAAAATCTATAAAGACATTTGAGAAGCTCATCTTCTCAAAATATAAGTAAGCTTGAAATATTATTCAAATCATACAGAAAGCCTTTTTAAAATTACATTCTGAATACAACTGTGCTTCTTCAGTTTTGCTATGGAAAGGTGAACAGTATTGTTAACACCTGTTCATGCCTTGCAGCATGGCATTTGAAACTGGCAGCACTCAGCTCTCTAAAAAGCCAAGGTCTAGTTTGCTTTTTGAATAAAACACTTCGGTAAAACTTAAAAAGTTTGGATCATCTACTAACTGTGATCCATATAAATTTTCACAGTAAAGGATTAAATATTCTTATTGTAGTATAATTACATTCTCTTTAATTAAGGTGTGACTTTGCTTGGTGTTGTCTTAGATTACTATCACTATTGCTTTTTCATACAGGCATAAATATATGCTTAAACGCTAAAACTTTGAAATCTGATTTTACTGTCATTGGTAGATCACAGTTAATGTACAGGAGGACAGGACTCTCAGAACCTACGGCTCTTTTAGAACTGCCTGCAGAATCAAACACAACTCTGTAATATCAGTCCAGTTCATTTGACTTCACTATGATCATTCCCTCTTATCATGTGGTTCCTCTTCCTGTAATTTAAATATCCAGGAATCCTGTTTCCAAAAGTCAGCTTTATCCACTGGGCACACAGAGCATTCTTTTGTGGTGGCAGCATTGACAGCATACAAAAAGTATCTGGGAAAAGGGAACTGATTTTTTTATTTTTCACTACACTCAACTGTTGGAAACAGCCTAATACCAACCAGTAACAGTGGTGTGCACTAAAAGTAATTTTTTGTAACTATAAAACATAATTTTATTAATTAACTCTATTCTGTACCTTTCTATATCAAAAACTTAAAAGGCAACAGCTGTTGGTATACAAGGTGTTGTACAAAGTATACTACATCATTTGTAGAATCAGTTCTTGCTCTGAAAAACATAAGCATCTTTACTTCCATCCTCAACAGAGTTTTATTCTGGTTGCCACATCTCTCCTACCCTCAACTAATTTCCATGTGTTATTCTACTTTGTCTCAGTGCTATTAACAGCCATTTTCTGACAACTTCTTGAAATTCCTTGCAATTTTAACTTTAAAGGCCCTTGACACTGTCTCTGTTTAATATCCTCACAGAGAAGCTAACAATGTATGGGTTGTATCAGTGGACAGTGAGGTGGATTGAAAACAAGAATGGCCAAGCTGGGAGGGTGGCATGAAGTCCAGCTGGAGGCAAGACACTGGTGGTGCAACCCAAGGATCAGTACTGGGGCCAGTAATTTCTAACTCTCATTAGTGACTTCTGTGAAGGGACAAGGGCACAGCCTCTGCCAGTTCACAAATAACACAAAACTGGATAGAGTGGCTAATGCACCACATGGGCACACTGTTTTCCAGAGAAACCTTGACAGGAAGGAGAAATGAGAAAAACCTCATGAGGTTCAACAAAGGGAATTGCAAATTCTTGCACCTGGGCTTTAATAATCCCAGGCTCCAGTACAGGCTAGAGGCTGACTGACTGGAAAGCAGCTCTGCAGAGGAGGACCTTGGGTGGACCTTAAGAGAAAAAGAGGCTCCGGAGGATCCTGTCCATCTGTATAAATACTGCATAGCAATTTAAAAAAAAAAAAAAAAAAAAAAAAGGAGGGAACCAGACTCTGATAGTGCCCAGCATCAGGGTAAGAGGCAATGGCTGCACATTAAAACACATAAAATTAATGTGGAGACATGAAAAACACATGTGGACACAACCCATTCTTTTTACTCTATGTGAGTGTGAGTGATCAAACCATGGACCTGGTTGCCAAGAGATGATCTGAAGACTGAATCCTTTGACATATTCAAAAACAGCTGGATGCAGCCCTAAGCAACCTGCCCTAGCTGACCCTGCTTGAGCAAGGATTGAACTAGATGATCCTCAGAGGTTCCTTCCAACCTCAACTATTCTGCGAATTCTAAAACAGAGATACTGCTAACATTTTTGCTACCATATTTTCTTATAAAAGCCACATGGAAACAGGACTAAAAAGGAACAATTAAACCTCCAGGTTGTTATCATCTCAACGTTAAAATTTTGTTTTCTTAAACCCACCAGTCCTAAGGGAAGACTTCCACTCTCACACTCCATAATTGAAGGTTGGGTGACTATAAAAACCCTACTGTAAATTATTTTAGCCACATGTTCTTATCCCCACATTGTTTTTCAGTCTAACTATACTTTCTCCTCCCACAGGTTTATAGAGGTGCAGGCTTATTTAGCTTTTATGGACTCTTACAAGATGCTGTCCATTTCTGTGATCAACCTCAGAGCCTTTCCTGGCATGTGCTCCAGTGTTAATTCATCCTTTATGAACACAGAACAGTAGAATAGTACACATTATTGCTCAAAAATTATACTAATGTCTTCCTCTCTGTTCTGTCATAAACAATTTCCTCACTCTTTGTACATAACTGCACATAACATATCCTTCATTTAATCTCACCAAACTAAATTGGAGAAATGAATACAAAAGAAGACTAAGGTGCTTACTTGCACTGTGCTTACAATCCATTCTGTGGGGCTAACAGATGGGAGGCTCCTTTCTGCCGCCTCATCACAATCACAGGCCGAGGTCATGCTTGCTGCAGCCATTTCATTAAGATCTGCCTTCCAGGCATTAATAAATTTCAGTCTGTTTATTACCGTTATATTTCCACCCATGCACATTGTCTGAGGCAGAAGACTGGTTTTCTCAGAAAATCTTCAGCAGCCCCTGTAAGATGACCTGAGAAGCAAAATGATCTCAGCCCTGAGAGGATCTAATTCAAGTTAGGCTAGCACATACCAAACCACCAGAGAGTAGGTAAGTTTGGCTTCTTTTAAACAAAGAGGAAACCTCTGCATTCTAAATCGTGCCTATGAAAAATATTTTAAACTTGTTCTCCATGCCTCATTCTCTCTAAAAATAAAAATTAAAAAAATAATTAAAAAAAAAAAGTAAGGTGTGGGTTAAACTTTTCAAGAGTAGCAGAATTACAGAGTCATCAGTGACTTATGAAAACGGGACTTCAGAGCTTTGAAATTTACATTCAAGTAAGCTTCTAAATTAGAGAAGACACTGAAGCAGAGCTTCAGCAGTAGAGCTGGCCATCTGATAGCCCAAAAATAGCCATTAGCAAAGCAAATATAACTCCAAAGAGATGTAATCTATTTAGAAGTACTTTGGAAGGTAGAAGGTGATGGAAAGAGAGGAAAATCTAATGTAGAGACCACTTATAACTTATGATGTAAATGAAATATGATCCCATGGCATCTCAAAGCTTGGGTTATATTTGTCCATGAGATATCAGCTCCCAATCTTCTAGAGAGTTAGAGTTATAGAGTTAGGACAGCATTGTAATAGTACTTTATTTTGCCCACATTCCCTAAAATTTTGAAAGGAATGAGGTGAGAGTTACAAAACAAAGTGTGAAAAATTATCCTTTTCTACTGAGCAATCTGCTGTTTGTGCTCTTTAGTCCTCTTTGCAGCTATACTGTTTTCAAGAAGACTTTGTTTCTGTCCTGACATTTATCATATCACTACAGCCATTAATATGTGAAAGCCTTTTTTCAAATCCCATTTCAACTACCATTCCTCCTATGTTCCATTTCTTGGAGCAAATATATGATGTGAAGAATGGTGGAAGGTGATATTTTTTCTTTGAATACAATAAAGTCTACAGAACTAAAACAGGCTGAAAAAGATTCTCATTTTCTGTCTTTTGTAACCAGAATTCTACCTCCTACTTAGAGTAATGGTGCATGTTCATAGAAAGGAAACAAATGGCAATCCAATATTAGGTAAACTAACTGTAGCTAAACTTAGAGAGTAAATATCAGTTCACTGAGAACTTACCCTCAATTCATTAGCAAATGTTATCCTCAGAATCTTGATATATATATACATTGCTACATGTTCTTCTAATTCTCAGCAAAATAGATTTGCCTTCTTTCTCATTATGATTCTATGATTGTACTCCATCTGAATACAGTTACTCTAAAGAAAGAGATGCTTACCCTTTGGTTGAGGTTATATTTTTAGAGTGTCAGTTATAAAGATCTACTAAATCTGTAGCTCCCTTTTACTGGATAATAAACATAGCCCAACAGCTGAAAAGATATATTTACAATCTTCCCCCAGAATCCTCCCAACCCCTTACTGCTAAGAAAAACAAGTAGGCCACTGCAGCATGTCCCAGAACTATTTTGGTATTGGGGAAAGTGCAAGTTCCAAAGCAGTGTGGAAAAAGGCCCTGCCAGCTGCTCCCCTCTCATTCCAGCGCAGGCTTAACAGTCTTCCCTGGTCAACTGCTAGATAAAAGCACTTTCAGATAACTTACTTCTACATCATTAGTGCCACATCCACAGAGATTTTTAGGTGTCTAAATGCTTTAAGGTTCAAATGAATTGCTGGATGCTAATCAAGTATCATACCTCAGCTGACCTAGAGTAATTGGCTGTGTAAGTCAACAAAAAAACTGCAATGCAACTCCCAGCACCCAGCTCCCTCCACCAGGGAACACTCGCTCGCGTTACTTCGCGCCACAGACTGAGGCGAGCACAGAGGCCTCCCGAGGCCCAGAAACGCGTCACCCCAGCTGGCTCTGCCCCGAGGAACATTTGCATTTATAAATATAAATCTGCTTCCAAAGCTCTGGCACCCGAAAGTCATTGATGCTTTAGCTCTCAGCAGTGTTGTTAGCCACGTGCTGGGCTCACTGCACGCCGAGAGCTCGGCTTAGCTGAGCCTTGCCCATCTCAGGCCTGCTGACCACACGCCACGGCCCAGGCCTGGGCTGTCCAGAGCATGGCATCCTGAGGGGGGAAGCAAACAGTTACTCATCTGAGGGGATTCAAACACAGATTCTTACCTTCTTCTTGGAAGCATGAGGGCTTTTTAAAGGGAATTTATAATGCAGCTCATGCTTCTAAAGAAAAGTTTAAAAATGTGAACCTCCCGTGAGTCAAAAGGCTTGAAAAGCAAACAAATGTCACATGCACGTGAATTTTTTCTAGATCACATGAGCTCCTGCATTCATACATATGGCATTAATGACAGTAATAAGTGCCAGGATGACAATAACATGATGTGGCAAAGCATGCTGAAGCTGACTCAGTTTGGAGAAGAAAAAGGCAAAGTAGTTGGATCGTCTGTATGAACTGCACATAAACACAGTTTCTGAGTCAAGCTGGGCCCAAAAGCCAGACAGACATGGTCTGGCTGCTAATGCTGCAACATGACTGCTTCCCTGTCAAGAAGGCACTTGTGAGTTCCAACAAGTAGTCATAATAGGTAGCATCACCTCTTTGATTTTGGCTGTTCTGTTTCTTCAAATCAAAGCTTTTCATCAGCATTAGAACACTGTCTGTCTTCAGAATGAGCTTCAAGCTGTGGATAAGTTGCAGTCAAAGGTAGAACTGAAGCTGACTTACATCAAAACTCAATAGCTATTACCAAAGTAGCACTGCAAAGGCTTCAGCTACCACACAGTGCCAGCACGCAGCCCAGATTTGAACAGCTGGAGCCAAATCCAACACTTTTGTATTTTCAGTGCTGTTGTCTAGGTTAGCTAGATCGATATGTGAGCATTGCTATCCCACCTGTAACTGAAATGTAGTAACAGGGAGTTACCATTACAGCTCTGAACTCATATAGACAACAAAATTGGCAATTTGACTTCAGAACTATTTGAGACACTAGATTTTTCTTAGTAGGCTAGGTTTTATTAGAAGCTATGGATCACAACTGGAAGGACATTGCAATGCAACAAGGTGCCATGAAAAAGCTGAGAAGCATACACGGAATTACATCTATCTCAGTGCAAACTGTGCCAAACTTCCAAAACATCCTGTAGTCTTCTATTTCAAAATGAAGCTGGACCTTCACTATTCCACATTTTGATTGCCTAACTTAATGCTCTTATGAACTCAGATTATACTAAAATTTAAGGGGTGGAAGTTAAGCTGTGAGAAACTCCTAATAGTCTGCCAAGACTAATAATTTTCCCTTTATATTTTTTTCAAAAGCAATACAGTACAGTACAGCAACATGAAACTCTACTTTACAGTATAGGTATATATTACAGGTCAACTATATTTCACAGGCTTGCAGTCCCACTGAGAAACTGTTTTGAATAAAACACTCTGGTGATCCAAGCATCCAGGAAAGAATCAAGATTAGCAAAATGCTAAAATTTAAAAATGCCTCAGAATTTCTGGGATTTTTTAGCCTCTGCTCAATTTCAGCTCTAAAGTTTTTATAAGCAATAATCAAGAGGCCATGTTGCAGACAGAGAGGGATGAACCTATGAAATAGCACAGCCACCTGCCTATCAATTAACCCTGAGCACCATTGAAAATGTTACAGCCTCCATATCACCTGTCATATGTTCACATGTGGTATAATGTGAATTTGTTTCAAATATATTCAGATTCTTCTTGAGGGCTTTGGTTTTTGTCTGCCAGTAAGTAAATTCTATCTTCAGTTTCCACCTCAGGATTGAATGCTGGGAGCTTCTGCTTCAACTTCCAACTGCAGAACTTATTGTGTGGGCAGCTCCACCAGAAACTCTTCAAACTCTTCTGCAGCTCAGAAGACATTGATGGCTGTGTTTGCATAATGCAGTGACAGTAGATATAAACACTGAGCATGTTTTACATTTCATTTCAGAGGATATGAACTATAGGCATCCAGAAGACGGGACAGAAATTCCACAGAGGAAAATCCAGACTCACTGCTGTTGCCTCACCTTTACAGCAATAGTAGCTATTCTGGATTTAAAACTTTTTTTTTTGCTTTTAATACAGGGGGGCATTTAGATTTAATTGCACACAAACATAAAATAAACCAAGAAACAAGCAGCTTTCTAAAATACAATTGCAAAATGCATGCTGCTGGTTGCAGAAAGGACTATCTTCTTAAGTTAAAAAGTGAGAAACAATATGTATCATGCACTAACACATCTGTGGCTGATACAGAATTTAAAAAAAGATGACACACAGACACTAAGGAGTCTTTGCTGTGGGTTACTGTCAATGGAAAGCTCAACTTGACTGTCACAAAGAAGTTGTCAGCAAACTCATCACTGCTCATGGCCAGAGGGCTGACTAGCACCGTTCAAACAATGGGTGGGACCAACATGAGAAAGGAAATGGGACCCAAAACGTGCTGTTTGATTCCATCCCATCCACGGCTCCTCCCAGTAACATTGTTCTGCAGTCTAGCCAGAAGCCATACCCACATATGCAGTGCCTTTAATCACCCGATTCCTATTGATTTCAGTGGGAATCAGGCTCCTAAATGCCTTTGTCAGTCTCAGCTTTACTGGTGTTGCCCTCCAACAGCAGTGAGAAGCTTTTGTGCTACCCAGTTGCTGCTTCAACACCTTTCCAGGAGAAAGGAGGAAAACTCCTTAGATTAGAAAACTCCTTAGAAACTGTCTTAGATGTGATTCATGTCCATTTTGCAAGGAGATAACCACACAGCCAGCACAAAAAGAGACATCAGGAAGAATATAATTATGTATGGCTTTTAACAAAAAGTGACAGCAGTGGCTGGCTACCACTACCTTTTAGCATACCTTTTCCAGAAACTCTGACAGCATAGTCAAATATTAAGGAAATTCCTAACCGCCTCTTACTTTCACACATTTTTGAAAATTAGATTTAAGGCTATGCAATTGTGTTATATTTAACAGCTATTTTACACGTAAAATGTTGGGCATGGTTATCCTGGCTGTCAAGCAGTTTCATTGCAGCAGTTTATAACACCACAAGGAAATGTGTATTTAAGGGGTGACTCTTTTTAGAGTTATGTTCTGTTAGTGTTCTATCCTCCTTATGAGAGATGATTGAAGAAAAAAAGAAAAATAACATATGGCACCTATTGCCAAAGTAAACACATCTTGTTCTGAAAACTTGCATGCTCCTCAGTTACTTTAAGAGTAAAAAGAGCTTTTAAAAAATCGATTCCATTTGCTGCCTCCTGGGTTTTGATTTTTTGGTTTTGGGTTTTTATTTTTTCTGGCAATGAACCATTGTTGTTGGCATTACAAAGATCTGACATTCATTAAAAAAAAAGCAGCTGAGCTGGAAATCATGAATGTCAAAGAAAATTCAGAATGCTAGCACATGCTGAGTCTTGTTCTCCAGCATATTAACAGAAATGCATTCCAAAAACAGGTTTTATCCTAAGAAACCCTGATCATGGGTAGAAATTCTTCTTGCTATGGAAAATAAGAATCATTATTTATATTCCTTTCAATGCTTAAAGTCTTAAATGGTTCATGGAAGAGATAAATACACAAAATAAGAATAAACACTGAGCATGTTTATATTTCTTTTATATTAGGAATTGAAAGGAATTTATATTCCTTTCAATGCTTAAAGTCTTAAATGGTTCATGGACACACCACCACAGACATCACTTATTTTTGCATGCCATGTGTCATCACAGGCTGTCAGCAGTGACAGCTGACTGACAGTTTATCTCCTTTTGCATAAACGAGACATTGCTACTGGTCAGACTATCCTGCTCCCAGTGGAAAAAAATGTTTCTTTCTAGAACAAGGACTTTAAAATTAGGAGTTAAAATGTCATCTGGTCCACTGCTCTACTCCAAGGCAGGACTGCTAGGGTTTAAACGGTATTCTGACATTTTTTGACTCTATATCTGATTATGAGAAGATACAAGTGAAATCAAACCTCCCCCATCCCAGAAGAGGCTTCTACAAACTAGTTATGGAAAAAAATATGAAGACTGATAGTCTAGGAGTTGCACTTTAATTATATGTTCTGATCTCTGGCAGGCTGTTGTAAGCTGACTGTTTTGTTTTGAAAGTGATGCTTCAAGTTTGAAAATTCCTGAACACAGGAATGCTTAGGTCTGTAGTCCTTACCATTGGCTTACAACACTGGTACACTGATCTGGTACACTGTTAGCACATCAGAACAGTGACCAACAATTGTCTAAAAAAACAATACAGAGAAATACCACATTCATTTTCTTCATCTGTAAGAAATTTTGTACCAACACACTGATACTATTAGACTGATATGACCAGCTTGCAGGTGAGCAAGTAGTGCTTTCTCACCAGTGAATAATAAGAATTAATGTTTAATCAATCAGGTGATAGAAGTGTCATCTAAGTAACTGAATGTTTTGTGTTCCTCCTGAAGACAATATGATTTTAAGCCTGTTTTCATAAGATACCTTGAATAAACTTATTTCCCTTCTGGAGATATTTATATTTCCTAACTGAAATCTTACCAATTACTTCTATGTAATAAAAGTCTCAAACTGTAAAAAAAAATAAAGCTAAGCACATTTTCAGAGTTGTTCTCCTGTTTAGTCATCACGTTTTGGGAAAAAAATGTTGGCTCTTGGTTAAAGAGGAAGTATCAGAAATACCGTATGCAATGAGGTTCCCAAAATGGTAGCTGGTAGCTGCAGCAAAGTGCTTTTACTGATGCAAAAACAAAAAAAAAATCTTAATCCACATGGGCAAATTAAGTACCATTCTTATTAACTGCAGCTAGTATACACGTATGCACCATAAATCATATTTGTTATCTTTTTTTTTATTTTTGCCATTCATATCTGCCTTACCCTTTTTTCATACCTGCCTTTCCCTTTCAGTTCCATTCTTTTTCTCAATGCTCATTCTTGTTGTTTTAGTTTTCAGAAATTCTTTCTATCCTTCCACTTCACTTGCAGTTCTGTCCAGAACTCACTGCTTACATGTTCTCAAACAACAACCATTTTGTTCTTGAAAAGAGCTGAGGAGCAAAAGCAAGAAAACCAAACAAACAAAACAAAACAAAACCCCACAAGCTAATTTGCAACTATTTCAGTTTCACGAAGAGGGCAATTTGAGATGTTTACACTGCTGGAAGAGGGAGACTTTTTAAAGGAAAGTTTAAAATTTTTGTATACTATTTCAAAACAAAGTAAGAATTACTATCTTTACCTTACCCTTGCAAAATAATTCTCTAGTATTTACAGAGGCCAGTCTGGCCTGAATTACTGTTTGAAAATATTCCTTGTTCATAAAATCAGTATCACAGCTAGTCTGAATCTACTTATGTGACTCTTGATGAGTCATTGAAGTTACGACTTAAATTATCTACTTAAGTCATTTTGATGCTCATTTCTGCATAAGATTACCATTAAAGTCATAGAAATAATGCTGCTGGATAAGCCAGTGATCCCATTATTTCCAGAAGCACTTGTAAAAAAGAAAACCCTTCAAAGGATGTTATAAGTAGCCCTAATGTGACAAGTTCTAGAACTGTCTGCCCATATGGGAATTTTTTTTTTTTTAATTACAGGAAATCCATTATTTTTACATCAAATGTTCAGACTTGATTTCAGTTGTCCCAAGTTTCTACTTCTAGATCCATACAGCAAAACATAATATTAGAGACATATGTGAGAATGTTGAGAATGTAAAATTTAATTTTGCTTGAACTTTTATAAGACATCCACATTTACCTTATTAAGTAAAAATTTTTCAGAAATACAGACACAGAGATAATTTGAGTAGTATAAAACAGTGCAACATGTGGGAAAACCACCATGGGCCAAATCCTGCAGGTTTTCAGTTATGACAATGAAAAATACAGAAAAATACAGGACTGATTTATTTTTTAGTAGGAGGTGAGAAGGGGAAAAGAATTACTAAATATTGAAGGCTTTTATGTGTTACAAGACACAAAATCCACAGTATTACTACCCACATCCATTTAATCTCTCTTAGGAGTCTTCTACTCCCTTAAAAATGAATACTGAAAATACTACTCCACATACCAGCACAAATATAATTAGCACATACTATCAAATAAATATTTTATCCAGCACCAGTAAAGAGCAAGTACAGCATTGTCACCAAATTACAGAGAGTCACCAAGATATGCAATAGGAGATGAGGGCAAAGAGTAGATCCTACTTCCCATCTCTGGACTGCACACACAATCAATAATCAGCTTGGCTAAAATTCTGAGTGGGAAGAATTAACACATCAGACTTATACTAAGGCATACAGCTCACTAAAATGAGGCACAGGAGAAAGAAAATAACCATTTGATCACTTCTGCCTTTTTCTGTCCAGAATTCAGCCTGCCATGCTCTGCAACGTCTTTACAGCATACACTAAACATCCTGGAAGATCTCCTAAAGGGAATGGAGACCATTAACTCTGATCATCCATCCCAGGAAAGGCATTTTCATAGGTAATCCTATATCATCCTGTATGTTTTTCTACAGTGGAATAACTTAGATATAATATTATAGTTCAAGAGAGTCACTGAATATATTTCAAGACTTAGAACCTGTGTGAAGGAGAAACACTTGTACATCTTTTACAAGCTCATTCAGGCTATTCAGTGAAGCTGTTTGAAACTGAAGAGCAATGGAAACATCAAAATAAGTGAAATGTAAACAAAATGCAAATGAAATACTAGAAATAGAAATCAATTAGCAGCTTCCTGGCTTTTGGTTTGGGTTTTTTGTTTTTGTGGTTTTGTTGTTGTTGTGGTTACTGCTGTCTGTTGGATTACAGTCAACAACAATAAAAGGTGAAGCAATCTTTGAGCAGACCAGCCCTTCCACATAGCAGAACAGCCATAACTGCCCTTCTATTAGCAATGGTTATGGATCACACAACTTCCTAACTGCCAAGATAAGCTTATCACTGTAGAAATAGGCAGGCATAAAGGGAAGAAAGGAAGAGCAGGAAGGGAACTGGGAAACACAGAATTCTTTAAAAGCAAGCATTCATCTGTGTCTCTCTTTTCCCTTAATAAAAATTCATTGCCCCTTCAGCATACCCCAGGAGAGTCATCCATTCCCTGGCACAACCCTCTATACCTACTCTGAGGTTGGCTCCACACATTGCCTTACGTGTTTCTGAGCACATTCTTTTCCCCACACTCACTCAATCACACCCTCTTTTTCCTCTAGTACTCTTCAACTTTTACAGCACAAATATATTACTCACAAAGCTGAAGTTTCAAGTTATGTTAGATGCGGATATCACCAAGTACAAATGATGAAGGTCAGTGTGTTAAGAAGCTTTTTCTTGTGGCTGCAGAAAGAAAATGTGGAGTATGCATTAGTTAGCAGCTGATGAAGTAGAGCCATCCAATGGTACACATCAAAAGTCAAACATGAAAGAACATCCTCTTTGAGTTTATATTATAACACATTGAACAGGTGCTCCAGGGTTCTTATGATGAAATAACATTATTTAAGTAGCTGGATTCATAAAGTATTACTCAAAAAGAAAATATATGAGAGTATAGTTTCTTTATATCATTTTGCATTTAAAGTTTGCTTTAGTATTTAAAGTCTATTCATCAAGAAAGGCAATGAGGTAACAAATTGTACATCAAGTTGAACCTCATAATGTAGAAAATGCTTGATAGCTATAGACATGAAAGATGTCTCCAAATATCTGCCAAGGCAGAAAAGTTATGGTTGCATCTGTAGAATTTTACAATCCTTAACATAAGAATGAATTTTACAGTATCTTTAGAAATTAATCTACTGAAGCAGGTTCTCTGAATGAATCAAAATCGTTGTAACAAGAAAAGCACGGAAAGAACCAATCTTACCTTAAAATAAACTACCATTTCTATATAATGCACACATGCAGTATTTAAAAACTGTTGAGAAAGGGTAGTGTCAGCATCAATTTTAAATTTGTATAGTACAAGTAGTACTTGTACTACTTGTTCATTCTTTGTTATTTAGACTTTATTATATAAGAGGCCGGCACATTGAGTTCAACTGGGGACAAATTGAGCGGCAGACATTACTTCATAGTTAAAAGGGACTGCTCCAGTGGCATTAAACAGGGAAAGCACACCACTGGAGTCAACACAAAACAATTAATATGTAATTATTACTAATTTTCCGAGGTCTAGAATGAAATGGTTTTATGATCTCTAATATTAGGGCAACACTACACATCAAACTCGCAACACTCTTACCCAGCATAATACCAGTTCCACAACTGGATCTATCCAGGTCCCTTTCACATACATGAAAGGTCCAAATGACTTTACAGACCTTTGACAAAGTCCATCTGGCAGCAGTCTAGACATAAATACTACATAAAACTGATACAAAGAGGATAACACTTCCCAAGGTAAAAGAAAAGAAAAGATAAAAGGAAAAATCTTTGAGGTAATCAGAGAAAATCAGAAAAGGAGAGATAAAAGCCAAAAAGCACATGATCATCATTTATATTACAGAATTTTAATTCATGTGTTCAGTTTTTATTTATTTTAGTGTACTTTGTTTGGTGCCACTTACAATGCATCTCTAGAAATTATCTGCACTTCTGGTCCTACTATCAGGGGAAAAACAGTACCCATTTGCAAAAAGTCCAAGTATTCAATTGCAAAATCTGGTTTCAGACAATTTCAAGGCAAGTATCTTGAGTCTAATAGATGATTTCAAAAGACATGTCACCACTTTGAATAACAACAAATTTGCAGTGGCAATTACAACAATCTTTTAGCATTTCCATAATCAGGATATGATTTGTGAAGCTATGCCTTCTAACCAATCTAAACTAGATTTGTCCTCAGTCAAATTCTAAATCCTATTTCAAACTTAATTTAAACCACAATATCTTCATTTCCTTTAAAACTCAAACTGACAAGATCTGTAGTAAAGCACTGTCCTTGGTGGATCATTCTTACAAGCTTCCTGCTAATACTAGCAATCCATGGGATCTTTGGTCTTTCCCTAGGATTAGTGTTCATTATTCAGGCAGAAGAAAAGAGTGACAAACACTGAAACACATAAAACAGGTTTATAATTGTCATTAGGAAAAAAAAAAGGTTGTTTGTGACATCTTTTATGCTTCCAGTAATGCATTGCTATTGCCAGAATTTTCTTTCCTATATAAAGATGCCTTATCTGAACTCTTAAAAATAGTAACAGTAAGGTTCAGGAAATAATATAAAAATAATAAGAAAGTTCACCCTTTTCCATCCTGTGAGAAATGTTAAAACGGGCTACTAAAATTAGAATTAAGGTGTACCCTAAACCCTTATCCCAGAGTTTTAATTTATATACATGTAACTTATGGAGATACACTGTCTTTTAAGAAATTTTACATTTTTTTCACCTACAATTTGTCCGGAGTGAAAATATTAAGTACTCATTCAGAAGAATAATTTTGAATTTAATCAGAAATTTTACTAATTTTTTACTATTTTATGCAAGAAAAAGTAATATTAAAATTTATGTTAAATGAAAAATGAGGTTTTATAAAGTCAAATTTTAATTTAAATATGCATAACACTGCTAAAACATTGTAAGCCCTCTACACTCCACTTGACCTGTCGAGAATGAGATGAACTCAGCAGCATCCCTGAAAACTCACATGCACAGTCACATAAGTAAGGGAGCATTGAGATAAAGCTGAAAATAATATTTTTGGATATCTTATTATAAAGACAGAGCTACAATGTCATAATGTAAGTCAACTAAGATTACATGAACAGTTCTATGTAATATAGTCAGTGAAGTAAACTTACAAAGCTTGCACAAGCATGGTGGAAGGATGGAATTTGTTGCATCAGTTATTTAATTTAATAGGACAACAAATTAAGTAATACAGCCAAGGTAGAATATTTTTTAAAAAGTTGACTTCAGACAAGGCTATAAACTGAAGAGGCATTGTCTATCAATATGAGCAACAGGCAGATCAGATAAATCCTAAAACAATAACAAAACTTTTCTCTTCTTCCTGAGAAACACTCATTACCAGAATAGAAAACAATTTTATTCTATGGAGGAATCCAAAACAGCTGGATTTCATCCCAAACCCAGGAAACAGTGAACTTTAATAAAACAATGGACAGCTCAACTCTTACTGTGGCTCAGTTTTAGAAGCAGTAACAATAGAAAAGGTATCAATTTACAGCATACTTACAGTAAATACCACTGCATCAATATTTTAACAGTAGTTACCTAGACAATAGTAAAATCTGAGCCTCATTGCACTGAAAGATGTGAAGCTGTTAACATGCAGCTCAATGAGAAGTTGAATTACAGAATCAAACACCCCCAGTCTTTGATTTGAATTGTCCACATTTATTGTTTCTCAGGACAAAGTTCAGTAACCATTTACTCAGCTTCTACTGGAAACAAATAGTATTTACATCATTATGAAGTAGTAACTAAAGACTGATACACTAACTTTGGGGAAACTCCAGGAGGAAAATTTGTTTTTATTCTGCGTAACTGTATTTTTTGTATAAGTCCTTTTTTTTTTTTTTTCTGTCTTCCCAAAATTTGGGAAATTGAAATTACTATTAAGAAAAACTATATAGTTGGTGAATGCTTCTCAAAACTACCTACACACAAATAGTGGACTACTCTCATACTAGTTGTATGAGAAGAAAAATATTTACAAAAAGGAACAAGTTTCAATAGATAGTTATCAAAATGTGCAATTTAAATAATTTAAATTTAAATAAATGTAAATATTTAAATAATTCATGTGGATTTATGTGCAATAAAGGAAATCACTCAGAGCACTTGTCAGAGTAACAACTAGAAGTTCCCTACTTGGCTTTTCCTAATTTGGAGCTTACTGGGTCTCAATGCTCCAACCATCCAACCATTCTGATGATCTTTCTCAAGTACAGATTCTATCTCACAGGTCCTGGAAAGTTATGGATACAATCTGTCAAGATAAATGCAATTCTTCAGTAAGACCGAAGCTGAAGCTGGCTAGCTCTAATAACATTCATGTTTGAATCCATCCCCCATACCAATAACATTTTATTGTGGCCATACACAGAAAACATGTTTCACCTGCTCAGAAGCTGAGCAACAGAACCCTAAGCATATGGAAATGACTAGGCTAAAATCCAGCGCCACTATAGTGATTTCCTACTGCTACCAACATGTACATTTATATGCAAATCTTCCGTTTGCCCACAGACTGTCTTTGCACGATTTTCTGTGTGCAAAAACAAACCAGGCACACATCTGTGCCTTTGACCTCAGCAGAGCACTCAGGCACAGCTTAAATGCTACCTTCTGCTGGCCTCTTAACACCAGGAGGTTCAACTCTTAAATTGCAAACAGCTCTGCTGCATATATTTAGTAACAGCAGCCAAACCACAGTCTGAAACAAAAGCACTGAAATATAAGTGATAATACCAGGCCCCACTGTAATTTGGTTCCAAAGCCAGTAACGCATTCAGTCATCAAATATTCCCGTAGAAACAGAGCAATGATCAGCCTGCGTGTCTGGATGTTTTCAAGTAGCCCATAATCAATCTTAAGAGTCTTGTAATGGGTCATAAAGATGATAATGACTAACTATGATTAAAATTTGTGGGTTACATATTATAAATCTGCTCCACCCATACTGTTGTACATATCTATCAGCATTTTGGAGTATTTTTCAACCTAAATGATTCTATGATTTTATTATCTACTTTTTTTTAAAGGCAGCTTCCAACAAGAAATGTTAAGTCTGACTAAATGTATAGGGGTCAAGAACCCTTGGAATTAAGTCTAAACCCTTTTGGAATTAAGTCTTCAGATGAAAACATGGAGAAGATACTCAGGGTTTTCTATTGCCCTCTGCCACCACACCTTTGCAGTAATCACTTTTTCCATTTACCTTTGAAATTCTATCAGATATAAGAGTAAAATTTAATAAGTGTTTACTGCTCATGTGGAATTAACTTTAATAATTATCTCAAGTATTTCTTCAACTCACAGGGAGACAAAATAACTTGCATGGCTATTTAGCACATTTCCTCATAAAACATACCTTGGTCAAGCCCCCTGTGTTTCTGCCACAAATTACGTTTTTCTACAGTCAAAAAAGATGTGCATTGTCATTCAAACTCTTCTGCTAGATTTATGTAAAGTCATATCAGAAATAGACAGGGTCAAATAGTCAGTAACCTGGCTACACAAACATAACAAAATAAACATAATAAATAAATAACCTGTTCTATGAGACTTGAGTGCCAAGTCTAGCCAAGAAGACTTTTGTTAGATTAGGAAAGAAGGTTGCGTAAATTACATTCTATTCTTCCATTTTTTATGCACCTGATAATAATACAGCTACCCTTTTATTATTAACCTGGCTTCTAATAAGTAGATTCTGCCAGAAAGAGCTGCATGGTTTTGATGTAAGGCCACTATAAACTCTTTCCCTCAGCCCATGGCTGGAAAACATACTGCACAGATTTAGCCAAACAGAACATGTGTCCATCTCTTGGCAACTCAGTTCATGGTCCAATTTCCTCTGTACATTAAGCCAGGACTCTGGAGCAGCTGGTATTTATTACAGGCTCGCTGCTGCTCTGGGAGTGATAACATCTTAACCACAGGTAGACCTCCAAAACTATTTGGGTATTTTCACAGCTTTGAAAAAGTGAAGTCCTATCTTTCCAGTAAGTCAAACTCCTCAAAACCTAGACATATTTTACCCTTTTTAATCTAGGAAACTGAATGAGGATCAACAAAGGATCATACTATCACAATCTTATGGAGCCAGACTTCCAATTTTCTTTGCACATAAATCAGAATTTCATTGCAATCACTTAGAAGGCATAACTTTATCACTGAACAAGCCTGTAAGTCAGTCATATAGCCTCTCCAAACTACACCCACTTGCACTATAAGTAGTCTACTACCAGAATTAAATAAAAATTTGAATTTAAAAAGTGTTTGAATGAATTCATAACTAAGGAGGAGAAAATACTAAGGACCCTATTGTGAAACACACCTTTCATGGGAGGAATATTTATGGAGGAATATTTATGACTTTAAAACTAAACAGGAAATACAAGTAACAAAGTTTTATGCCCTTAGGAGCTTACACCAAATTTAAAATTACATTATCTCTCAGAAAATCTGAAATACCTAATAGTGATCTTAATTTCTATTTACTTATTTCACGGAATTTGGACAAATCTTCAGATTTCAGATTGTCTCTACGAAAAAGATAAAAGAATTTTGTATTAGTTGAAAAAAATCTTCTGCAGATACTTTGAATGAAGTTGAGTGTTGTCAAAACAACTTTATCACAGAAGCCAAATAATATATGCTAAACAGTTATGTAAAGTTGTACTTCTTCTATTTTGCTAAAAGTTCAATTTTAAGCAAATCCAAATCAATCACAATTCACTGAACATTTTAAAAAGCACAAAAAATAGGCAGTTCTCTAAGTATATAAAAAATAACATGCTCAGATGTCTACATTCAAATGAACATAATTGCATTTAATTGATTCCTCCTTTCAATTAAATGGTGACTATTATTCATCCCCATTCATAAGCATTCGATATTAATCCCTATCTTTACTGGCAGGGTCACTTTTACCAGACATCAAAGCAGTGCTAACTATACTTTTTGATAAAAGCCAAGATTATGAAGCTGGACTGGCAGACAGTAACAGTGTAATTGCATACAGTTCATACCTGTTGTTCAACAACAATAAACCAAAGAAAAAAAAAATTGTTGGTAGCTGTAGCAGTGGTCTAAATTCACCTGAAAATTAGGGAGCCCTGTGGACGGTGAATGCAACTTCTATTATAGTGACCATGTATGCGTACGCTCTTCAAAGTGCAGCTGACAACAGCCAGCTGACAATCTCATTCTAAGGGAAAAGATAATGTGGGACTTACTTCATAAAAGCTTCTTTATGTAGCAGCATGATTCAGAAATATGTAAGTGTTCCATTTTTCAAAGTTCTTCCTGTTCACTGTTTACCAGAAGAGAGTGCATGTATGAATTGGCAAGCCTTTTGCATATTTTTTGGCACTTCAAATTATTTTAAGACTAATGCTGGCATTTTCATAACTGCTAAATCATTAAAAAGATAATATTTTAAGTCTGCAGGGAAGCTAGCTTGGCACAGTTCTCGCTTGCTTGCTTACCTGAAGTAATTTTTTTCCTGCCAAATACATAAAATCTCAGAAGAATCACTACTCTCTCCTATTGTATCTTGGTGGAGTAAATCAACTTAAATAAGAACTAACCCAATGAATTCTTATATTTCCTGTAAACCAGATGTTCTTATATTCACATATGTTCAAAACCTTTCTTCTAGTTTTGGGAAAGCTGCTAACCAGTCTGGCTGTCAGGCTAAGCTTTCCAGCCTCAACACTGCAGTTACTGCAGCTTCTGCTGAAATGATGACTAGGCTGCAGCTCCAGGCAGCCTTTCACCTGGCCTCAGAGCAGCTGAATGAAGACCTACTATTCCAAAAGCTCATGCTATGCAGCACTAGAGGAATGCATTCTTAAGACACTGTTTGCTCCTGAACTTTGGGATTTTTGTGCTGGTTTAGTTGTTGAATAACAAAAAAAAAAAAATGTTATAAATGTGGCAGAGCAAATGATCACCTAGAATAATAACTAAAGACACTGGTTTCCCTAATATAAAGTCATTAATTGGATGTGCTATTTGAAGAGGTAACAAAAAATCTTAGGTATCCATTCCTCTCCAGAGTAAATATTAAGTAAAGGACTAAAAGTACCTCCAAAGCAAATATTTCTTTTTTATTAACCATAATAAACTAAGAGTGGCAAAGAAAGTCACATAAAACTTGCCAGAACATAGTTATTGAACATTGCAGTTTCTAATCTCAGCAATAAATGTAGGTCAAGGTAACTGGAAAATCTAATTACTCTGTAAATTTTTAAACCTGCTTCTTTCTTCTCAAGGAAAAGAAAATTGTTCCTTTGCATTTAAGCAGACTTCACTTCGAAGTGTAACTACAGCTAGGTGAGAAATAATTTTTGCCTGAATGTTGAGGTTGTTGAATCTCCTTCTTTGCACCCTGGGTTGTACACTCAGCTCTAGTTCACACTTGTCCTCAAGGTATCACCACTTACTTCACAATTACTAGAGCTGAAACACAAAATCCAGAGACACTCATCAGAAAAATGCAGACAAAAAAACTCCCATCATTGAATAAAACAGATCTTTAGTACCACACTGCAGCAGTTCCTTTCAGTAATATATCCCATTTGATACCCACTGTTCATACACTGCATTAAGCAAGTACAATGCAATGCGTTGTTACAAAACTATTATGAATATTAGTATCTGATAGCATTGTAAATATCGATTATACACTGATTATATGACTTTTTCACACAGTTGATGCTGATTTCAGTCTATACACAGACCATATTACTTAGATTTACAAGAAAAAAAGAAGAATTGAGAAAAAATACAAAAACTTTGAAGATTCAAGCCTCCTGACAACTCTAAAAACCAAGGATTGTTTCAGGATCACATTTCCAAACAAAAAAAAAAAAAAAATTAGTCATTTCAGGCACTTAAGATGAATTCACAGCACAATGAATCTCAGCTTCTCTCTCTCACAACAAAAAACAAAAACAAAACAAACAAAAGGATTGGAAGCTGTAACGACAGCCAGCCACTGACTGGCCCGTCTCACAGAGCTCTGTCTGCCAGCCCTTACCTCTGCAATACGTGACAAGGAAACCACGAGTTTCACAACAGACAGATTTGTGTGTTGTGTTCTGATTTGGCAGTCAAATGTTTTGTTTGTTTTTGGGGGGTGGGAGGGGTGAGCTGTACAGAAGTGGAAAACCTGGCCTAAGGTCATCTGATCTTTGGACGGTGCTCTCATTAAGTAAAAATCCTATTTTTGAACCTCCTCCAATTCCATGAGAGATGAAGTCTTCCAAACAAACAAAACCAAAAACAACAACAAGTTAATTCAAAAAGATCCATGTGGAAGACAAAAAATGGGTTTGTATTGAAAGGTAAACCCTGAAACACTAGCTCAAGGAACCACGCAAACCAAAATGAGTTCTACACTAGTCTGTTTGA